>NW_027256907.1:0-600000 GCF_029215685.1 Pituophis catenifer annectens | reverse complement strand
GGGCAATTGGGGTCTTTGCAAGGCGGGGGGTTCCCTCTTGGGCGCAACCGGAGCCAAAGTGGCTCAGAAAAGCCATGATGTCAGCCGAGCAGCTCCGCCTGGTCTCCCCGAGGGGATGGGGCCCTTCTTGTGGGGGGGCTGTAGAAACGCCCCTCCCTCCTTTCTCACCCCCGGGGCTGCGCTCCTTTGGCTGCCCTTCACGGCTCCCTCCGGAGCGAGAATCGGTGTTCTGCGTCCCCTTCGGCTCTCCTGGGCCCCCATCTTCCCCCGCAGGGAGTCCAGGCCGTCTCTGCCATTCAAGGCGTTTCCATCCGATTCTTCTGTGCTGCACTTGAAGGCGGTCGGCTCTGACTCAGCAGTCGCTCCTGGCTGCTTCCCTACCCGGGCAGAACCAGACCTCCGGGGAAGCCATGGCGCCCAGCCTGGAGCTTGGAGGGGGCAGGGCGGGCTACTCACTCTCTCTGCACAGAGGCGGTCTGAGGCGGCCCAGTGGTCCAAGCAGCAGCGTAGGAACGGAGAGATTCGGGGTTTGAATCCCACTAGCTGGGGGGCTCTGGGCCAATTGCTGATCCCAGAGGTTAACCGTCAGCCTTTGCTCCCCTGTGTCCGGTGCTTCTGCAGTGCCTGGACACCTAACAAAGGCCCACCTACATCTGGAGAGGTGGCGTCTTCTGCCTCTTCCCCCAGGGAGACGAAACCTCACCTTCCCCAGATGTTGCTGTCCACAGTCGGTCTGAAGCCCTGGCGACTTGGTCTGTCCCTTCCATCTTGGAAAAGGGAAGCCCTTCCTCGCTCTCTGCAAAAGAGGGAGCTGTACACAAGGGGGGATGGGAAGGGGCAGCTTGAGGGTGGGCGGCGTGTCCTCAGTGGGGGAGAGGTCAGAGGGGCGACTGCAGGGGGCAGAGGGCGGGGTGGGGGGTTTGGGCAGTGGGGGACCAGGGCTTGAAGGGAGGGGGGGAGGGAGGGGGGCGCAAGGGGGCGGGGCAGGGGAAGGCGGAGGGGCGTTTGGGGCAGGCGAGGGGGGAGCCTTTGGGGTCCGGGGGAGAGGAAGGGGCCACGGCCGGAGGAAGCGGCGGCTGCAGAGTTGAAGGGGCCGAAGAACCGCGGAGATTCTCCCGCAGCGCCTGGAGCGTCTCCGGGGCTAAGCAGGGATGCCTGGATGGGCGCTGCAGAGGAGCCCAAGAGCCGGGAAGGCCTCCCCTCCCTCTTCCCTCCCCCGAAGCAGCAGCAGGAGAGGCTCCCCCGCCCACAAGCGCCGCTCCTCCTTTGCCTTCGCCCTGCCCGACGGTCCCCAAAGCCCCCCCCCGGCTCTTCAGTTCCTTTCCCCAGGGGGCGACCCCCCTCCCCTCCCTCCCCTCCGTCCCCCCCCAGGCTCCTCCGCCGCCCCCGCCGAAGGACTCCGCAGCCCCGGAGAGGCTCCGCTCCCAGCTCCACGCCGTTTGCGGACGAGAAGGACCGAGCAGCCCTTCGCGACGGCCATTCAACCGGCTCCGCCGCCACAGGAGCCTCTGCCTTCCTCCGAGTGCTCTCCCGCGGGCTCCCTCTCTCTGCCACTGGGGCTGGGACCTCCGGCTTCCCGGGGCTGAGCGAGGCTCCGGGGATTTGGGGCTGGCTGGGTTGGGCTCCGCTGTGGAAGGGCTGCGTGATGAGAGGCGCCACGAAGAGCTCCGGAGACTTTGGGGCAGCTGATGGGGAGGGAAACTCCATGGAAGGAAAGGGGGGGGGGACTGTGGGGGGGGGGGAGAGAAATGAATGAATGCCCAGAAGCTTCTCCTTGGGTTGAGCTCTGAAGGTTTCAGTCGGTCAGGCGGAGACTTCTCCAGTTCAACCAGTTCAACCAGTTCAACCCAGCCAGCCAGTCCAACTCAACCACCAAGGCAGAATCCCTGGGAGTGCCCATCATCCCTGGCCAGAGCAGGAGGGACGGCCAGGCTGAGAAGACGGACAGGAGGCAGGAAGAGCCCCTGGGACGGAGGAGCTGAAGGGCTGCTCGGCGCCTTCCCAGCTTCCTTCGCGTCCTTCAGCTCGGCTGGTGGAGGCCCCAAACGGCGCCTGGGAGTCCAAGGAGCGAGGGGGGGGGCTGGAGCTCTCCGGGGCTGCGGAGGGAGCCTCGGTGGGGCTGGACGCTTTTGGCCAATGGGGAGGAAGAGCGCCCCCTGTGGGAAGGGCGAGGCAACGATCTGGCTAGACTAGCGGTGGTACGTGGGTGGGTGGGTGGCAGAGCTGTCCTAATAGGGGCTCACCCGGGAACTGGGGGGGCAGAGCGAAGGGGAAGGAGGAGCTGGGATTTTGAGGAGGGGACCTGCTTTTCTTGGGGGGAAACAGGCTTCCCTGCTGGCTGGCTGGCTTTTCCACAGCAATCGCTGTGGTCGCCCATCCAGAGGAGACCCTCAGCATCCCTGCTTAGCACCAGAGACCATCCAGGCAGCTGCGCCTCCCTGCTCCCCTCTCGCCTTGCCCCGTTGCCCGAGTGGGGGAGGCTGGACTCTAGAATCTCCTTAGCGTGGAGAAGAAATCACAATCTGTCTCTTAGAAGTTTAGAGCTCTTTCTGAGCTCACCTGCTTGCCTTTCCCTTCCACTTGAAGTTGGGCTGGGAGGGGGAGAAGAGAGAACCCTGAGAGCCTGGACAGAAGCATCAGCTCCTCTCCATTGTCTTCCAGGCATTTGGGAGGGGGCCTCAACCAGGGTCTCCATGCAGCCAGGCTGGGCTGCCCCAATTGAGGTGCCCTGGAAACAGGCAGGAGGTCCTGAGTCCAGACTGGGATGGAAGCCCCGAAGTTGCCTTTGACCTGGGAGCCTCTGGATGGAGCTTGGCGCTGGGTCCCCTGGAAATTGGCTGCCCTCTTCGGGTCTCTCAGTTGTCGTCCTTAAACAGATGCTGGCAGTTTAGGGGAGACTGGGGGTCATCTTGCTTGAGATGGATGCTTTTTAGGCTGTGCCTTTATGGTTTTGTTTAATTCTGTTGAATTAATAATAAAGCTTAAAATCTCTTTTTTCACTGGTGAGAATTAGAATAGAATAGAATAGAATAGAATAGAATAGAATAGAATAGAATAGAATAGAATAGAATAGAATAGCTGTGCCCAAGTCCAGGCGCCCCCCCCCATTTCCCCCTTTGCCTTTGTGGAGAGCAGGTGGGCTAAGTCCTAGGGACTCCAGAACCTTGCCCCCTCCACCCCCACCATATCTCGGGGTCGGGTTTCTTGGGAAGTTGCAGGTGGGGGGAGGGGCGATTGGGACAACTGGGGCGTTCTTCAGTCCCACAACTGTAGACAGCAACATCTGGAGAAGGCGGGGCTTCCTTTGCCTTGGGGGAGGAGAGAAATAAGGGCAGCTGCCCAGATTCAGGGGGGCAAAATCCTCCTTTTGTTTGAGTTCAGGTGGACCCAGTTCCTCCCCTCCAGACCTTCCGGCTCGGGGGATCTGCAGAGGCCCCTTCACGAGGGCCCTTCAATTCAGTCCCAGGAGACCCTCCCTTCCTCTGTCAAACGGCCCAGACTGGCTGTCCCGCTGGGTCCCTTCCTCTCCAACTCTGGCAGGGACCTCGATCTGGCTGGGGATGATTGACAGCTCCTGGGTATTTGGGGTTGGTTTTGAGGTCCACTGGCTGGGTGGGTTTGCTCTGCTGCGTAAGAGCTGTGGAAGGGAACGTCACAAATATGTTGCGGACACCTGGTGGCAGGTGATGGGGAAGGAAAAAACGAGAGGGAGGGGGGAAGAGGGGGAAAGAGGGGGAGGGGGGAGGGAAATCAACAGAAGCCGAGACAGCTGCACGGGGTCCCTTCTGAAGAGGGCGGCCTTCGGATTGCTTTGATCTCGGAAGTTTTGAGCAGGTCAGGCTGATTCTTTTTCGGGTGTTTGTACTTAGAAAATCATCCAAAGACAAGGGAAGGGGACGGGGCTTTCTTCCCCTCCCTTCCCCCTCCCCCTCCTCTTTCAATCCCTCTTTCCCTTCCCGTTTCCCGCCAACTCACGCAGACTTCATGCAGATTCCTCCTTCTCCAGGGGGGCCTGGATGAGGCCGTTGGAGATGAAAGAGAAATGCCACCTTCTCTTTGTTGATTTAGTGGAGAGGTGGACACTCAACCTAGTCTCAGACACACGTGGATGGATGGATGGATGGATGGATAAGTGGATGGATGGATGGATGGATGGATGGATGAACAGATGGGTAGTAAGGCTCTCCCCACGACCCCCTCTTGCCTTGGCCAAACTTACAGCCGTGGCTTCTGCCTTTTGCCTGTCCCACTGCCTTGCACTTCTGTTTAATCTCCTGTCCAAGGGCCTCATCAAGGCCACCCTGGAGAATTAGGAATTTGTATTCAGATTATTATACTGTGTGGGAAAGATGATACGAATGGTTGAACAACAGAATTAAAGAGGGAATATAAGGTATGATAAAAAGTAGTAATAGACTGATAAAGTGATACCAGAGTCATTTTATGTATATATATGAGGAAGTTGAAAGGGCTTCACTGACCGGGATTTCCTCCTCTGCTGGGCAGCTGCAGCCTTCCGCATGGGGAGTTTCCAGGAAAAGTTCCCTTGTTGAGTCAGGGAAGCCAAATAAAGCTCCATACAATGGAATATGGGGGGAAAGACGAAGGAAACCAGTCAAATTGCTTTAGCCCAAAGGCGAAGAACGCGACATTCTAAACCAGCCGTTGCCCACTGAGTGACCCCATTGCTGGAGAGACTCCAGAGCCCATCAGCCCCTCCGGCTCTTCTTCTTCCACGCTGCAACTCAACGCCAGTCTCTGCAGTGGAGACCGACCGTGGCTGGGCGGATCCGGAGGCTTCCTCGGGGGGTTTCGGTTGCGGGTGGGGAAGCCCAGGGGGCTGGAGGGCGAGGGGGCTGCCGCGGGCGCCCCTCTTGCTCCTGGGGGCTGGGGGCTTCCCTGGGGGGGGCAGCTAGGAGGACCTGCCACCTGGGGCGGAGGAAGCCGGGAGGGGAGGGGCAGCCGCGTCCTGGGCTGGGTCTCCCCCCCTCTAAGCAACCTGCCCAGGAGGGGAAATCCACCTTCCTCTGCGACCCCTGGAAAGCCCGGGCAAGAGAGGGCGGGAGGGAGGCTCTTTGGGCAGCGGAAACCCGGCTTCCACTTCGGCCTCTTCGGGCACCGGCCGGCCTTCCAGTTGCGAGGGGCTGACACAGGGACGGCGGCGGAGGCGGAGGAGGGGGGGGCAGGCCAGGCGCGGCTGGTGGGGGGCTGCCTCGTCCGGGCGGGGGCCGAGAGGAAGGCGGGCGGCGGCTTCCCCTCCCCTCCCCCTGGTTCTCCTCCATTGCGGCGGGTGGGGGGGGCCTTTCTGTCCCGCTGGGTCCTGAGCGGGCTGATTGCGAGAGCGACTCGGGGCACCCGAGCATGTGCAGAGCGCCAGGTGCGGCCCCGAGTCCTTTCTCTGCCCCGGAGGAGCCTGGCCGGGAACTCCGCCGCCCCTCCGGAGAAGTTGGGCGGGGGGCTTGCCTAGCCTTGGCCCCGGCCCTCCAGCCCCCGCACAGCCCCCGGCGCTCAGGCTCCGCTGGAGGGGCTCCGTGGCCAACCGGGGCTCCGAGGAGGGGTCCCTCTCTGCCGAGCCCTGGAGGCGCAGGGGGGGGGGCAGGCGGGGCAGCAGCGGGACGCTTGGCCTGGGGGGTGGGGGGCTGCATTGGCATTCTCTCTCTCTCTCTCTCTCTCTCTCTCTCTCCCTCTCTCTCTCTTTCTCTCTCTCTCTCTCTCCCTCCTTTCCTTTCGCTTCTCTCTTCCTGAGGGTCCTGTATTAAGGGGGGGGCTTTCCTTCCCTTCTGTGCCAGCTCCCCCCTCCTGCTTTGCGATTGTCTTTTTGGTGGTGACAGAGAAATCCCTCTTCAAACTTCTCATTTCCGTCGTTTGTTTCTTTTTTTTCCGAAAGTAAGGGGCGGTGGTGGGGGGTGGGAGAAAGCTTCAGCTCCCCAAAGCCTGCGAGCGGGGTCCAGCCCGGGATCGAACTCGAAGGCAGCCAGGTTAGAAGGGAGGTGGATTCCCAACCTCCGAGGGCAGAAAGTGCGAATCCTGCAGGAAAGGCTAGCCAATGGCCGGGCGGGAGGGCGGGGTGGGAGCGGAATCTACTGGATCTCTGAATTGGCTTCTGTCGGAGGGTGGGTTGACGCGGAGAAGTCCAGGGACATCGCAGCGGCTCCTGGGCCTTGGAAGCCTGGAGGGGGCTTCGCTGAAGGAAGGGGCTGCTTCTGCCCCCCCCCCGCCTCTATCACTCCATGGGGGGGGAGGAGGGGAAGCAGAGAAAAAAAGGCTGGCTAGGCGAGGCAAAAGAAGAAAACAGCAGCTGTCAGGCGGGGGGGGGGGTTATTGGGAGGGGGGCTGGAGGGAAGGAGGATCCTTCTGGATTAAGAGGGATCCCTGCAGATCTTCTCCGCCTGCTCCTGGTTTATCTGAGGGCTTTCCTGTCTTCCCTTCAGATTGGAGGGTGTCTCTCTGTTGCCCCCAAGTCTCTCCCCCCTCCTTGTCCAGGCAGCAACTCTTCCTACAGCAGAATCTTCGCCTTCAATGAATGGGGGGAGAGAAAGGAAGGAGGGAGGAGGGGGGTGTCCTGGCCAGATGCTTCCAACCCCAGAGGTTCTGAATTGGGGGGAAGAAGCCTTTTTCTTGGACTTTGGACTTTTCAGCTATTCTACTCCACTCCTTTCCTTTTCTTCCCCTTTCTTTTCTTTTCCCCTTTATTCCACGCTTATTTATTGATTCATTTATTATCAGATTTATATACCGCCCTTCTCCCGAAGGACTCAGGGCGGTGCACAGCCAAAGTAAAAACATAAATACAAACATTAAAATACAGTTAAAAAGATATATATGCGTTTGGCCCCATAGTTAAAAAAAACAACAATAACAAACATATTAAAAACATTTCAAAAAGGTGTTAAGCCAGCCCGGCTTGCTGAAAAAGAAAGGTCTTCAGGGCACGGCGGAAGGCACCGAGGTCTTGGACTCTTCGTATCTCTGGGGGCAGCTGATTCCAGAGGGCAGGTCCCCCCACAGAGAAGGCCCTCCCCCTGGGGGCCACCAGTCTACATTGCTTGGCCGATGGCACCCTGAGGAGGCCCTCTCGGTGGGAGCGCACTGGTCGCTGGGAGGTCGTCGGTAGCAGCAGGCGGTCTCGAAGATATCTCTTCTTCTCCTTCTCCTTTCTTTCCTTTTCCCTTTCCCTTTTCCATTTCTTTCCTACCTTTATTTTCTTTTCCCCTTTAATTCCACCCTTCTTCTTCCCCTTTCTTTCCCTTTCCCATTTCTTTCCTAGCTTTATTTTCTATTTTATGCCATGATCATCTTAATAAAAAATAAAAAGGAACATTTTGTTTTCGGAGCTCTTCTTGTTCCACAGCTGGAAATGCACATTTCTGGGGGGGAAAGCTCATCACAAAACACAATTTTTGTGTAAAGTGTGATAGTTTGTTTTTGAGCTCTCTGTGACAAACATTTTGTGTGAAGTCCAGCTGCTTTTGCATTATGTCTGAGTCAGTTGTGTAGCTTTTGTGTTATTTTTGTATAAAGTCTGATAGTGGGTTTTCCTGGTCACATGACCACCAAGCCACGGCCACCCAGTCACATGACCACCAAGCCACACCCACCAAGCCACGCCCACGGAACCGTTAGGGAAAATTTTTGAATTTCACCCCTGCCTTCGACCTCCTCCTGGGGAGAGTCTCAAGGTCCCCTTTCTCTGGGCATCTTCTCCAGCCCTTCACAGACAAGACAAGCTTGGAAGAGGAGCAGAGAAAATGCTTTAGGCAGAAATTGTGGAGTTGAAAATTAAAGGGCCTGAAAACTGCTATTTTCTTTCTCTGGTTGATGAAAGAAAAAATATACACAGTTGAAATTTCTTTACACACTTTATTCTTTTATTTACTTTGTATTATTATTTTAGTGTAAAGTACATACCAAAATTTAAACAATCCCAAACTGAAATCCCAGACAGCTATCCTGCTGAATTCTTTCTGCAAAGGAAGTTTTATCAGGAAATCAAGAAAGAATTATATAAGATTTCTCTCCCCAGCTGAGAGACAGTCAAACATGGCATATTTCACATCATTCCGGCATTCTCACGGAGAGGATCAGGCAACCAGGCTGGTGCTTGGTTCCCACAGCTTCCTCCTGGCCTCTTCTCCTACTCCTTCCCTCTCACAAACACACTTTTAGCTGCTGTCGGTAGGAACAAGTGCCCACATTATTTTCTTATAAGTGTCACATAAAGTAGCTGGCAAATTCCTCCGAATAACTTTCAGAGTTCTCTTTAGCAAGATTTATTGAAAGGGGAGGGAACAACAAGAATTCCAGTCATTCAAAAATTTCCATTGTGCAACATATAGATATGATTTTCTTTGACTTCTGCATACTATATAAGGACTTAATATCTCCTTTCAAATAAAAGAAAATGTAATAATTCTTCCAATATCATATTTGTGTTATGTCTCATGCTTTTACATTTGTTCTGCCTGTGAGCTGCTCCTTTGTGTTGAGGTCTGGCCTCAGAAGGATAATGTAGCACTTGGGGATGAAGATGCAGCCCAGCAGACCAGCACTGGAGGCCAGGATGGAGAAGACCTGCACAGCCACCATGGATTTCCCTTTGGTGCTCAGGTAGGTGGGCACAAAGGTCACCCAGACACTGCAGAAGACCAGCATGCTGAAGGTGATCAGCTTGGCTTCGTTGAAGGCCCCAGGCAGATTCCTGGCCAGGAAAGCCACCGTGAAGCAGATGGCAGCCAGGAAGCCCATGTAGCTGAGGGTGACGTAGAACATGACAACGGCCCCTTCGTTGCATTGCAGGATGATCTCTCCAGGCTGGGAGTGGAGGTCAGAGTCAGGGAAGGGGGCAGAAACTCCCAGCCAGATGGAGCAGATGACAAGTTGGACTGCAGAACAAGAGAAGATGATGGAGTTGGCCAAGCTCTTCCCCAACCATCTCTTCACTCGGTTTCCTGGTTTTGTGGCCAGGAAGGCCAGCACCACCGTGATGGTTTTGGCCAAGAGAGAAGAAACAGCAACTGAGAAGATGAGGCTGAAAACCATTTGTCGGAGAAGGCAGGTGGCTTTCCTTGGTTGACCAATGAAGAGAAGAGGAGACAAGAAGCAAAGCAGGAGAGAGACCAGGAGGATGTAGGAGAGGTCCCGGTTGTTGGCTTTGACAAGGGGAGTTTCTCGGTATTTAATGAAGATGATTAAAACAAGTCCTGTGGTTAGGAAGAAGAGTAGGACAAAACAGACCAGGATGATGCCCAGATGTTCTTCATAAGACAGGAAGGTTATAACTTTGGGGATACATTGGACTCTGTCCACATTTGGATGTTTATCATCTGGACACTTGGTGCACATTTGTGTATCTGAGAAAGCCAAAAAATAATATTTCTTTAATGTTCTATCCTTCTATCTTTCAACAAAGATCTTAAACTGATAGCAGGATCACTTTCTAAGATGTGTTCCTTAACAATTTCACCAAAAGAATAGGTATTTGCAAACAAATGTAGAGCGAAGTCTATGAAACTGGAGGAAGTCCTAGGATGTTAATTATTCACTGGTTAATGTGCAGAATCTTCATAGGAACCTACATTATTAGAGGTTAATAATGAATCAGCTAATCTTTCTAAGCAAACATCCTGAGATCTGACCCATGGCACTTCTTCCTATATTGACTCAGAGGTTTCCTATCCTGGGATATTTAATTGGCTGTCAGAATATTCGTGTAATGAGGTTCCCCCATAACTGTCCACACTACCTCCCTGTGGACTAGCAACTCGGAGATCCTCAAGGGGAGGCCCATGTAGAAGGTATCATAGTAATCCTTCCAGGTGATGGATCTAAGACAGTTCCTCAAGTTTCAAACAACTCAGATGGTTCCAGAGAGGTAAATGTGGCAGGAAACATCCACACTAAAGAGAAATTTTCACTTTAAACATGAAATTGGAATAGATAGGTTTGGGCCAGCCACTATCTCTCAGCTCCCATCTCTTCCCAACCCCTCCTTCAAAGTCTTTTTGATTTACTTCCTTTTAGGTAAGAAATTGTGCAGGTTAAAAATAAAAAACCCATGTGAGCTTCAATCTGTCTTTTAACTTGCACTTTCATGAAAAGGTTCTGGATGGATCCAGTTCCACAAAGCCTCCCATTTTCCTCAGTGTGACCCACCTTCCTGAGTGGAGAAGGTCCCCTCTGGACAAGGAACGCAGTCGTAGCAGCAAACTGGCTCTCCTTCTCGAGCCCTCTTGACAAATCCAGGATGACAACTTTCCACACATTTGGACTGAGGCAGAGACTGAGCAGAAAAACAAGGAATGCCAAAGAAAAGAGATTAGGATTCTCCGTCCATGGAAAATGGAGGTAGAAATGGATGGAGACAAGTAGCCTCAGGTCTTCACTGAGGTAAACATGAAACCTCTGACTACTTCTAAACAGATGCAGGATGTAAAACAACTGGCAGATTCTTCATTTAGTTCCTCCCTTTCGCTTTTGGAATTTAACATTACATTAAAGTAATTTTCTATTTAATAAAGTCTAGAGAAATGGAATTGATTTTTTTAAGTATGATGATCTATTCATATTAAAACTGAGAATAAAGTTTACTCTAAAAGATCTAGGAAACTTCTTTCCATTAGATTTTATAATATGAAATTCAACTGTGATGAAGAAAGAAACCTCTGACCAGTAAGATCTTGAAAGGTTTCCATAAAACATGGCAAAGCCACTCCACTTAGGTCCCGTCTCTTGAAGAGCTTCCATGAGATGACACCACCTGGCATGGGAGGCCAACCACCCTGGAGACTCCAGGCTTTGCCCACTTGAAATGGGACTTCAGGCTTTGGAAAACAGAGAAAAGACAGCAAAATTTCTCCCACCTTATTGAGCAACTTTAGCTGTGAAAGAGCACCTCCTCTGATAGTAAGTGTCTGTCTTTCAAAATACGCCAGAGTCTCTCTCCTGACATCCTCCTTGGGGAGAACCAAGAAGATTTTGATACCCAGATCTGCCGTTATTTCTCCATTTTGGTCCACATACAGTTTTCTCTCAGAAATATTGAAAAACTCGTTCTTCTCCAGAAAGGGATGAAACTAGAATGGGAATATCCAGGAATTTAAAAAGAAAAATTTGTTTCTTATCCCACATTGAATCTTTCTTCTACAATTGTCTGATCTCCAAATATGCTTAAATAGGACACAAATACTGCCATTATCTTCATAAGTGAATGAAAAAGTTTAAGAAAAATGTGTCAATCATATACTGACAAATTATAGAGAAAATATAATTGACACAATTGGTCAATTATAGGGAACATTCTAGAGCAGATGACAAATAAAATGAACAGAGAGAAAAAATATGATTTATAAACTCTTTGAAAACAACAGGTTGATTCCCAGAAAGCCTGGGTTGATCAAGAAGAAAGTTGTCAAACTAATCTTATCCCTGGTCATCCTGATGGAAAACACCTCCAGATGTGCTAATTCTATTTAATTTTAATGCAACATTAACAAAATTTTGCAACTCTGAAAGAAGAAATCTCCCACCAACTCTTTTCTCAGCCTGAAAAGTTAGCCAGGATCCTTTCTGAGTTTCTTTCTCTCCCATTATGCAGCTGCAGGATTCTCCCCTCTTCTCTGATCCTTCCCTAGGCAGCTTCTCTTCCCCTCATCCCAAAAGTCATTCTCACCCATCATCACACTTCCTAAATAGATTATGGAAACTCTGGTGATATCACTGGATTTCAGTAAAGGACTCACAAACAATTTTGTAATGTGATTAGAAACCCGAGGGCTGGATAATAAGTGGATAAAAACTGTCTTCAAAATGATACACAAATAATGTTTAACCCTTTTAAATCTTTCCTATGAAACTTGAAGGTGATGAATAACAATTTGCCATTGATCATCAATTTTTCTATGTTGTCATTAATACGGTAATTAATACGATCTTAGAATAAGCTAATTTGATGTGATTTAAAGAATATAGTCTTTCAACTTACAAGCCTTATTTGAAACTTCATTTAAAAAGTTTGATAAAATAACAATGCTTTTAAATCAACTTAAAGACGATAATCAGAAGCAATCAACAATTGTTGAATTGGATGGATTGGATGGATGGATGGACTGGAACTGAATTTGCTGCTGGCATCCCTGAAGGAGGAGTCTGGTTTGAAGGGAGGCTGCCTGGAGATGGCTGGAGAGGCCATGGACCCTGAAGACTCAAAGTGGGCAGAACGGAAGACTCAAGAAATGGATTCTTTCAAGAAGATTGAGGGAGATTGGGGAATGGACTTGTCATATTTAACTGGAAAACAAGTTTTAAGAGTCGTCGTGTTTCAATTTACAGGAGGTCCTGTGACTTTGGGGAATGGAAAGCAGTTCTTGGAAAAGATCCTAATTAAAATTTTTAAGGAAATGTATTATTATTAAGAATCAAAAAAAGGTGTTTAACCCTGGACAGATTCTGGATGGATCAGAGATAATGATTGTGGTGGTCTGTGGTAGATAAGAATCTCCTGTAATTTTTCTCTGAGTTAAATACAATAGCAGATAATAGACCATTTTGAAGTTTTTAAATTTAACTTTATTGTTGGATGGCCTGTTAACTACATTTCTTATATACCGCAGATAGATGACAGGTCAAGTAGTTGCAAATAGATGTGTAGTTTATAATTGTGGGCCTATTTTGCAAGGGGGAGAAACTATTATTGCTGTATTGTATTCAACTGGGGGGACAGTATGCAAGTTTTTGTCTGTTTTTAATGCACAATTTAAAAAAAAATATTTTGTCTAGTTATTTTAGTCTTTGTAATAGTTTTATTTTCCTAAATTTGTAGTTTACCTTTTTGAATAAAATAAAATTTAATAAGAGGAATATCAAGTTTCCAGAAACAATATTTATGATTAGGACACAGAGAAGGGTACATGAGTAAAAAGCAATAGAAAAAATCTGATTTTTAGCAACTAGGACTTGACTAACAATAGAGTATCATATAAGAACACAAATGGTGGACTGGAAGAAAGATGAGGGACACCAAACTTTATATTTATGTTTGTGAAAATGATCTCAAAATCGTAGTTAACTGGAAACAATCTGAGTCAGCAGGGAGATGTTCATGGAAAGAAGGCAAATGCAGCCATAAGAATCTCAGGAAGTGAATGTTCTGGTTTGGGGAGACCCCAACTTAAGGTGACCAGATTTTAACATTGGTAAAGAGGGACATTGTGGGCGTGGCTTATTTTGTGGGCGTGGCTAGCTGGTCATGTGACTGGGTGGGCGTGGCTAGCTGGTCATGTGACCGGGTGGCCATGGCTATGTGTATAGGGTAAGGTGAACAGATTTTAACATTGGTAAGAGGGACACCATTGTGGGCGTGGCTTATTGTGTGGGCGTGGCTTGGAGGCCATGTGACTGGGTGGGCGTGGCTAGCTGGTCATGTGACCGGGTGGCCATGGCTATGTGTATAGGGACTACTCAGAGGGCTGGAAAGTCATTTCTGACAGGTCCTCACACTTTTGACTGGTTCTCACACTTATGACCATCCTCACATTTATGCCCGTGCAGCATTCTTAACAACCATGTCACTCATTTCACAACTGCTTCTCTTCACCATGGTGATAAGATAGGGAAAAAAACGTAAAATGTGAGGACAGTCGTAAGTTCAAGGATTGGTCAAAAGTGCGAGGACCAGTCAAAAATAACTTTTTCAGCCCTCTGAGTAGTCCATATGCACAAAAGGACTAACCAGAGAGCTGAAAAAAGTCATTTCTGACAGGTCCTCGCACTTTTGACTGGTCCTCACACTTATGACCATCCTCACATTTATGCCCGTGCAGCATTCTTAACAACCATGTCACTCATTTCACAACTGCTTCTCTTCACCATGATGACAAGATAGGGCAAAAATGTAAAATGTGAGGACAGTCGTAAGTTCGAGGACTGGTCAAAAGTGCGAGGACCAGTCAAAAATAACTTTTACAGCCCTCTGAGTAGTCCATATGCACAAAAGGATTAACCAGAGGGCTGAAAAAAGTCATTTCTGACAGGTCCTCGCACTTTTGACTGGTCCTCACACTTATGACCATCCTCACATTTATGCCCGTGCAGCATTCTTAACAACCATGTCACTCATTTCACAACTGCTTCTCTTCACCATGATGACAAGATAGGGCAAAAATGTAAAATGTGAGGACAGTCGTAAGTTCGAGGACTGGTCAAAAGTGCGAGGACCAGTCAAAAATAACTTTTACAGCCCTCTGAGTAGTCCATATGCACAAAAGGACTAACCAGAGAGCTGAAAAAAGTCATTTCTGACAGGTCCTCGCACTTTTGACTGGTCCTCACACTTATGACCATCCTCACATTTATGCCCGTGCAGCATTCTTAACAACCATGTCACTCATTTCACAACTGCTTCTCTTCACCATGATGACAAGATAGGGCAAAAATGTAAAATGTGAGGACAGTCATAAGTTCGAGGACTGGTCAAAAGTGTGAGGACCAGTCAAAAATAACTTTTTCAGCCCTCTGAGTAGTCCATATGCATTAAAGGATTACAGCAATAGAGAGGGATGAAGGAATGGAAATTAGAGTAGGAGTGAGGGTAAGAGAGGGAGGAAGAGAGGAGGAGAAGGAGAAAGAAAGAGGAAGTAGGGAGGAGAAAAAGAGGGTGGGGGGAAGAGAAAGTAAGAAGGAAAGAAAAGAGAGAGGTGGTAGGTTTGAGGAGAAAGATTGCTGTACAATAAAAAAGATGAAAGGGAAGAAAGCCAACCCCAAGCAAATATAAAGATATTAAGATAAAGAATGAATTGTTAAACTTTAAAGAATAAAAGAGAACAAATATGAATAAATAGCAATAATTAGAAACACACATACAAACATACAATGTATTTTCTTTGAACAGAATATTTGGCTGGTTCACAAATTTAAACAGCGGTTAGTCATTTCAATTAAATTTACAATTTCTATATTTCCTTTTTGCCATATTTATTCCTCATCTATTTTTTAAAAAAACCAATATTACCCTTCATCCTCATCTCTAATCTTAATCAAATTCAATTTTTCCCTTCTATTCTATATTATACCCCTTCCCATTGTCATCTATTTTTATATCCATCCTCACATTGTTTAATTATGTAATTATGTAATAGTTGTTTAATACAAATTCAACATTTTAATATAAATCAATTAGTTATAAAACTATCTTTTTTGTATATTAATCAATATGAACATGAATATTCCAATTATTTCCATGCAATCCAATTTCTTACAAATCAATTAATTATATTTACCAATAATAATAAACCAAATAATTTCTCCCATATATTCCTCCGAACCACAACTTAACCATTTCTGCTTTCAACACAATATACAATTAATAGTATCTCAATTATTACAATTCCCTAGTTAAATACAGCTTTTTTTCCTTTGTGTTTTAAAATCTTGAACTCTCCTCCTAAATTTCCCATGTTTGCAGTTTTTCACCTACCTTTTTTGGGGAGGAAAAATAAAAATAAAAATAAATCTCTCTCTGCCTCATTTTGTCACGCTGCACCAAAGACCCTGGTTTCGGTTTCGTTTTCGTTTCTGAAGCTTAGCTAGGGGGAAAAAAAACTGCTTTACACTGATTGCCTGTAGGGCGGCCCTTTGAAGCCCCGGGCAAGAGTTTAAACAGTTTTTTTTTCTTCTAGCCATCAGCTGGGGCTCAAGAAAAATCGGGACTTTTTTGAAACGCCGCGGGACGCGGGACAAATTGCTCAAAAGCGGGACTGTCCCACCAAAAGCGGGACGTCTGGTCACCTTACCCCAACTCAAGGACCAGGTCCCCTTGCAGGCACCACTCTTGGAGGAGAATTTGCACAAAATCTACGTGTGAACTTCAGGGAAGGAGAAATAAGCCAAGGAAGAGATCAAAGGAGCTGCTCTTAGCCTTGAGGAAAGAGAACAAGGAGAAGAGCTGAAGATCAGGAGGAATCTGGGAGCCCCTTTTCCAACTGACACAATCTCTCGGTTGGAGAAGGGAGGATGCAGCCCTCTTCCAATCACTGACACAGGTTACACACGAGTGTAAGATCTGCACACTGTTATTCCAGAGTGTCAGACACAGAAAAATGAATTCAGTTACAAGAGAGGAGATTTTAGCTGAAGGAGAGAAAAAAATATGATAAAAGTTTGAGCTGTTTTAGAACTGAGCCAGTAAAGCAGAGAAGTTCAGTCACCTCTTCATGGATTATCTGAGTGCAAAGACTGAGCAGCCATCAGTCAGAGAAGCTTTAACTGGGATTCCTGCAGAGAGGAGGGGTTGGGCTAGATGGTCTCAGGGTCCCCTTCAAATTTATAAAAGTTGTCATGCCACAACATGTATCTATTGTGCAGTTGTTGCTCTAGCCCCACCTAGTGGCCGGGGGCAGATAAGCCTAACTGTATGGTCTGAAGCCAGACTCCCTTTTCTCTCAGCCTTTGGAGGAGACGGAAGCAGCCGGTTTGACCGAGACACATGGTCATCCGGAGGCCTCCGTCCCTCACACGGAGCATCCCTGGAGAGCTTCCAGCTGCTTCTTTGTTGGCTGACAGTTAATGCTGCCTATCTCCTATTTATATTTGATTCTCACTCTTTGCATTTCCTCAGTTTCTCCGTGCCCTTTTCTCCCAATGAAACACCCACATCCACCCCAGGCTCCCTTTCACTGGAGGAGAAGAGGGGGGTTTAGCTGCCTGTTGAGCTGCACACAGACCCACCTGCAATGGGGACGGAACAAAGGGGAAATTCCACCATGCTCATCACAAACCCACAAATACAGGAATTCATTTAAGAACGAATACAGCATTTTCAAATTAGGAGTGTGTAATATTAAAATGCCATGGTATCTACTTTTTGGAACCATTATTCCCTGAGTAATTGAATTGGACAGATCTGTTGAGTTGGTTCCCCTCCTTCTCCTCTGGATTCCTCCTCCAAAGGATCTAAGATTAATGGATCCATATTGGGACCCCCATACCTGCCATGGCTGCATCCTTGGAGACCCCAAAGTCTTTTCTCCCTCCTTCCTTCCCCTCCTCGATCTGGAGGAATAAGCGGCATTCAAGGCCTGGGCCAGAGTCTTCATCATACTGTAATATTTATAGTAATTTGGGGCCCGGATCCTGTTTCTTTTTTTCTGGGTCTCCAGTGGGGCTTTCTGGGTGCATCTTCTGCGGCCTTTGACAGAAAAGACGTTCTTTGAAAGAGAACAGTGGAAATAATAATCTTGAAATTTTTCTTCCACAAAGAAACAGGGTTCAAAGGCAGAATCTTTTGGCCTTTCTTTTGGCAAGTAACCGAAGTTCCAAATACTATGGATGTATTTGAGAAGTCTATGCTTGTTCATTGGATACCCCCAAAAATTTGTGAGGATCCAGACTTTCCCTTCAATGGGTCCTGGCAGACGCATAAACGTTAAATGGAAAGGAAGAATTCTGTCCCAAATGGACTCAAATTCCATGAAGTAAACAAAGACGTTGACTTGTCTCCACTTAGAGAGGGAATCCCTGAGGTATGCTGTATATCCAGTTGTTGAGAACAGTTGTGATATAACCACACAAATTCCTCTCCTGACAAGCACAAAAGGAAAAATCCTCATGAAATTCTCTCCCTTCTCGGTGTCTGAAGCAAAGAGGCCAATCAGGGTCCATCTGAAGTGGAGGAGCAGGTGGACAATTGCTGAGTAGTGGAATCCTTCTTTGGGGAACATCTGGTGGAAAAAGGGGAATTGACTTTTATCACTCACAGCCTCTGAAACAATTGTATGACTGATCTGAAAAAGCAATGAAGAATACTGTGTTACATTTGGGATCAGATCAAGTCCAAAATATTAGATTTTAATAAATCCAGCCTGGTTCTCATGAATGTATTAGAAAAGTTTGTTAATCAGACATTGTTTAAAATATTAAAGATAGAATATTAGCAAGATTGTATCATAATAATGGAAAATAATAAGCAAATTAAAAAACAATAAAAATGTAAATCATATTACTGTATCACCGCTACAGTTTATCACAATTAGATTAACATGTGCAAATGCCAACTGGAGTATTCTATTCCAATAAAGGGCCTATTATAATTTTCGAGGATTGCTGCATCTTTTTTTGCTTCTCTATCCCAGATTCTTTCTGGAGGAAATTTTTTAACTTCTTTCTCCAGTTATACAAGAAACAGGCAGACCTCAAAGCCTAATAAAATTTGTCAGTTGCATAATCCAAGTTTGGTCTCTAATTGAAGTTTTGTCTGTTCCAACAGCCACAATTTTCAGAGTCTGTCAGTTTCCATAGATTAAATTTTATGCCAATGCCCATATTTTCTGAATTTAGAGAAACCAAAAATTGTGTAAATTCCCAAATCAGCTCTGAGGGCAGCAGCTGGAGTCCTTTTACCCACCCCAAGATCCTCCTCAGAGGCTGAGATTGGGTTGGTTCTGCTGGTGGTTTCTCTCTGAAGCCCCAAACATCAGATTGATGGAAGAACATGGGGGAAAACTGGGCCTCCGATACTTTAATAATTGGGGCTGAGGAAGCTGGAGAGCTATGAGGTTTTCATTTCAGCACCACTTTCACTCCTGCCCTTTCTCTAACTGAGCTCCTTGGATGATGAGGGAGCCAAGATTCAGGCTCAGAGAAAACAACCCCAGGTAAGGAAAGGTGTTACTTGCTCTAATGGCTGACCATCTATGGCTATGATGTCATTTCACAAAGACCATAACTTTTGAACTTGATTTATAAATTATCAGATAATTATTAAGACAAAAGAATCCAAGTCTATACAATCCAATGTGTAAGTATGATACTATCACATTATCTGTATAAATCAGTGTATTCCAATAGGAATTTAGCAGTCTTCCAATATTTGAGGGGCTGCCACAGAGAGGAGGGGGTCAAGCTATTTTCCAAAGCACCCAAAGGCCGGACAAAGGCCAGACAAGGAATAATGGATGCAACCTGAACAAGGAAAGATTCAACCTTGAAATAAAGAGATAAAGTTGCCTACAGAAGTTGTGGGAGCTTCATCACTGGAAGCTTTCAAGAAGAGACTGGCCCATCATCTGTCAGAAATGGTGTAGGGTCAGCTTGGATTAGATGACCTACAAGGTCCCTTCCAATTCTGTTAATCTGTATCTATCTATACTATTCCAGACAAGTGGATGTCCAGTCTCTTCTTAAAAGCCTCCAGTGATGGACCACCCACAATTTCTGAAGGGGAGACGTTCCATTCCTCATCATTAGGAAATTTCTCCTTAGTTCTAGGTTGTTTCTCTCCTTGATTAGTTTCCATCCATTGTTTCTTGTCTTGCCTTCTAGTAGTTTGGAAAATAGATGGACCTCCTCTTCTCTGTGGCAGCCCCCCAAATATTGGTACATTGCTATGATGTCATCCTTAGTCCTTTTCACTAGACTAGACATACTGAATTCCTGCAACTGTTCCTCATATGTTTTAGTCTCCAGGCCCTTAATCATCTTTTCTGCACTCTTTCCAGAGTCTCTACATCGTTTTTATAATATAATATGCAGACGTAGTTCCATTGAGGACCACAGGCTGAGCCCATCTGGGGGTGATGCTGTCCATCCCACATATTTTCAGCTTCCTGAGAAATAGGTTGTGGTTTACTTTGTCAAAGCCTTTCTGAAATCCAAGTACTGTATACTACATGCACTGCATTTCCTTGGTCCACTAATTTAGTAATTTTAGTCAAAAAACGAAATAACATTTATTCATGATCTGTTTTTTGATCCTGCATTAGTCCTAGTAAGTCATTCATATCTAGACTGAAGAACAAGGGTTCAAATATGCATCTTTCCCTTCCCCCTTGGTAAGCATAGATCCTCCTTCTCATGGCTCCATTGAGCCCAAACCTCCCTCTCAAACAAGGGCTTGGATCAGGGCCAACAGGCTGAGCTCCATTTTGAGGGCCATCCATTTTCTCCATCATAATTTTCTTTTTATTGAGTCAAATGCTGCACTAACATCTAGAAAGCAGCAAACATTGTTTTACCTCATTGATATAGATAAGATATTTCAGGACAAATTTGTTGCCAATATTAGATTATTAACATGCATTATTTCGTATAAAATCTATATAGCATTTAACTCTACCTAAAACCTTCTGCTTCTTCTGCAAGGAATGAATTTTTCTCAAGTTTAACTAAGAAGATCATGGCATAAATTTTAGCCACAATATCTGCTAGTCTATTTGGCCTATAATTGCTAGAGTAATTTTTATTCCACATTTTAGATGGATAAAATGCTTCTATTGCCAACTTCAATTTGAGTGGATAGGGCAGGCATCATTTATGTGTGAAAATGAAGATGCCAATAGAGGCCCCAACAACCAGGGATATTTTTTGATCAGTTAAATAGTTGGTAGAATGTCTTCTCCAGGGAACGTATTGCTTGCATTTCAGGCCTCTCAACATGATCATAATGGGGTAAAATATTGACGTTTTTGCTAATATGGAGAAAAGCAGCTTTTGAATTCCATGGAGAAGACATGATTGCATCTATTGCTCACCCACCACCACCCACCCCTCACTTTACCAGAGGGAGAAAAAAAGACACAAACCTGTGGGACTTTGTAGGTGCCTCCTAATGTTGACATCTGGATGGAGATGTCTCTGTCAGCTGTATCAAGAAGAGCCAGGAGATTCTCCCTCTTTCCACAGCTGTAGTTGGGGACATTGGCTTCTCCAGTGGAGAGCATGTCCACCAAGGCATCTGAGGTGTGGAAAGTGCTCCAATAGTTGTCATGGATGTTGTACCCCAGTGTGAGATTGTGTAGGAGCTGGGAATTCTTGTTGACCATTTGAATGGAAAAAATTAAAATCAAGCCATATGAAAAAACATAAGAATTCCTATTGTTTAAAAAATGTTATAATCAGCAGCAACAACAAATACTTTTGTTATATATAATATATATAATCCTCCACAAGCCTACTGAGCCTTAAACCAACATTGATCCAAAACCAATGATCAGTTACACAAATATGGAAATGGGCTGAGGTACGGCAACTACAACTGATTCCACCAGTACTTTAAATAAAATCCATTATTCAAGTGACAAATTAAGGATTGAACAGGGAGAGGAAAATAATCTGCACCCCTTTCAGCTTTTTTTCAGACCCCTTTTTGAGTCTCTTTCACAAAATCAGCCCATAGAGAGAAACCATGGAACTCAAAATCATTCAGGCAATTAGACATATTCCCCAATATAGGAAGAAATGAAAAATAAAAAACTGAAAAGAAGGAGAGTGTTAGAATGGAGGGAGTGTAACTCCATCACCCTGAATGACTTACGAATCACGGAAAACAAACTGAAGAGAAGGAGCCACGTTGAAAAGCAACTTTGCATGCAATCTTTCCTTTCCATTGGTGACTATACTGATCAGATGGTCTCCTGGTCTGTAGTAGCTCCATGGTTTCCCATCCTGGTTCTCCAAACTCAGCGGGCATTTCATTCTCAGCTTCCCAGAGACTGGATGAGACAAAAGCAGCATCAGAAGCAGAAGCTGGAGGTCCATAATTCATGGTATGAATCAATGAATCCCTTTCCTGTTTCTAAAGAAGAATTGGAAGAATCAAAGGACTCTCACAAGGTGGAATATGATCCAGTTGCTTTTTCTCAACACAGAGAAACACTCAGCTTCACCTGGAAAGGAGAGAGACGTACATTCAAGAGCACAGACTCTGCCTATCCCAAAACTCCATATTTCTCTGCCCAAAGTCTCCCCTGGAGGATTCGGCCAAAGAGCAGAGCTGAAACTTTTATCATAATTCTCCCTCTCAGGAGGGATCCCTGGATAATTCAAGTAGTTCTTGCAGTCAAAGATCATTGGGAAATTTTCTGTAGGGAAATGAAAGGGAAATAATCCCCATGTGATTCAAAATAACAGGAGCAGAGATGGAATTAAATCCATTATCTTGAATTGAGAGATTTGGGAGCTCCATGCAGGGAATACATGGCACCTGTGGCTGAAGAAATAACAAATAAATCTGATATATGTTTGCATAGTGATGAAAGACAAAACTCTGGGGGCCAGTTAATGCCGGAGCCTGCCACAGATCTGAAATAGCTGCCAGCTGAGTTGGAGCCAAAATTTACCTTATTTTGAAAGCTAATGCTCAAGGGCATCGCACAAAGGGGCTGATGCAATAGTGTAGCCAGACTCCTAGACCAAAATCAACTTTAGTGAAAAACTAGTTTTTTGAACTTTGCAGAGTTAAAAAAAAATCACAGGGAGAGGGAGAGAGAGAGGGAGAAAAGGGGAGAGAGAGAGAGAGAGAGAGAGAGAGAGAGAGAGAGAGAGAGAGCCAAGTGAAAAGAGATGGAGAAATCAAGGCTGCCTCTCTCACCATGTGGGGATGGGAGGGAGGGAAGAAAGGAGGGAAGGGGAGCTCAGGACTCTCGTGTTGCAGATGGAAAGCTGATCTGCAAAATCCAACTTCCATCTTTTGAGTCCTGGAAAGGGGGGAAACCATATCCCATGTTGCTCAGACACCTCCTTCCATGCATGGGGCACTCAGGGGGGAAAGCAAAGCCCAGACCCACGGAGAAAGCCCAGGATGGCCAGGGAGGAGGAGGGGATCTGGGTTTATGGGTCCAAGGGTTGAATGTTGGGGGGACGATGCAGCCCCTGGGGTTTCTTCAGCCTCGCTTGGGCTGAAAATAGTGTCGTCAAATGGCTTATAGAAAATAGCTAAAATAGTTATAGTATTAACATTACATCCTGTGCTGATTGAAAATATTTAGAATTTAGAATTTGTTTATTTTAATTTTAAAAATTTGTAAGCTTTCTTATTTGTGAAATAAAAATCTCACCCCAGCTATTGAAGGGAGAGAAAAATACCCCAAATCGAATTCAAGTTTACTTTGTGAGAATGGCGTCTGCATCAATCAAGTCTTTGGTGGTTCAACAAAAATATATACTGTCAACAATTGCTCCAGGAGATCTCTAGGTGCTCCCAGTGCAAAGGAAAAGAGCCTTGGCTGTCGGAGGGAGAGAATTTGGTCCAGGGAGATCTCATCCCCTCCGGGCAACGGCCTCCCAAATACCCGGAGCTTCTCCTGGGCCACCTGAGATGGGAGAGGCTGAAGGGGAAGCTCTTCCAGGCCAGGAGACCATCTCATGGGGACAATCCTCAGTTGAACAAGAAGATGGCATAGAACAAGGACTTCCAACCAGGCTCCTCCTTGTCAGTTTCCTTCCTAAGCCATTCCCTGTGCTGGAGTTTCCTTTCCTCTCTTTGCATTCCTAACACTTTCCTTCTTTCCTTTTTATTTCACTTATTCCTGCATTAACGGACCTGTCTAATTTCCTGAATGGTCTGGATTTCCAAAGCTTCTCTCTTTTTCTCTTATTTTGTGGAAGTTGCTGGAATCCAAAGATGGGATGGAATAAAAACCGTAACAACTCCAGATGATTTCCCTCTCTCCATCCAAACTTGAGTTCATCACTTGAATGCTCACTTTTGTTTAAAGTAGTGATTAAAACGGTTGTAATGGCCCCTGCCCAGCCCAGCCCCATATTTTTATAACCGCTGATTGATACACGATCCCTGATCCTTAGAAATAGAATAGAATAGAATAGAATAGAATAGAATAGAATAGAATAGAATAGAATAGAATAGAATAGAATAGAATAAGAAATATTCTAGAAAGAAAAAATTTCTTTTTTTATTCCACAGACTTTGCCTGAGACCTCCCAGGATCTCTACCTGGGCTTGCAACCCCTTCCTCCTGTGAGGCCCAGAGCTGCCCAAGGGGCACCCCTGGCCTCTCCCCACAGCTGGGCCAAAGATTGTGACATCGTAGCCCGTGTCATAGAAGGTCTCCTGGGCTGCTCTGGGTCACCCAAGGGGTTGAGTGCTGAAGGAAAGAGCATTTCCTCTGTGACAATGGCAGGCAATTTCTTACAGTGGATGAGAATGAAGAGGAAATTCACAAATAGAGATAGGATGAAATTAAAGAGAGACTTATTATAACACTTAACTTTAGCAGTTAGAATAGTCATTACCCAAACCCTGTAATGAAAAGGAAGGGAAAGTCTACAAATAGAGGTAGAATACAATTAAAAAAACAACACTATCTCCTTAACTTGAGCAGGAAGGGTGAAGAGTTTAGATGCCAGAAGTATCAGCTGGCTCCTAATATTGGGGAATAAAGAACCCAGATCAAACTGTGGCTGAAAAAATGAATGTCTTTAATCACAGTCAATAAGTTTGTGTTTTTAAAGAAGTCTATTTTTTTCCCCAGTGGTACCAGAAGAGACGCTGGACTTGGGCTTATGGAGGCACATGGAGGTATGTACTATATAGTTCCAACCCATCTATAGGACCCAGGGTGCCTGTGTTAGCTGGGCTTGGGGGTCTCCCTCGTGTCCAGGCCCAACGTCCTCATGACCTCCAAGGCTTTTCAGCAGAAGGCTTAAGGTGCCAGCCAGCTGCCCCCCATCCAAAAAGGGCCTCCTCCTCAGGGGTCCATCACCCCCCGCCCCCCTCAGGTAAGCAGTCTAAATCTTCTGGGGAATGGTCTAAGTGTCCGTTACTAAGGATGGCAAATTTTCATATTATTGTTATTATGTGAACGAATCAGGCTGAGACAGTGGTGAAATCCAAATTTTTTTACTACCAGTTCTGTGGGCGTGGCTTTGGTGGGCGTGGTGTGGCTTGGTGGGCGTGGCTTGGTGGGTGTGGCAGGGGAAGGATACTGCAAAATCCCCATTCCCTCCTCACTTCTGGGGCCAGCCAGAGGTGACATTTGCTGGTTCTCCGAACTGCTCAAAATTTCCGCTACCGGTTCTCCAGAACCTGTTAGATTTCACCCCTGGGCTGAGAGATCAATTCTCTTACGTAACAAATAACTTTGTGAAAACCCCATTTTTCTTTAACCAGGAGAGGTTATACCTGAAAAATTGTTCCTGTCATAATAAGATGTGAGGGTTGGGGATAGCGGAGGGTGAGTGAGCTGATTTATAAGTATATTCCTGTTATTTATTTTAACTTTTCCAGGCTCCTACATCATCGGGGGGGAACCGCTGAGGAGTGCGAGGGAGAAGAATGCCACGTAAGTCTACATTGCATCTCAAAAATAGAAAATATAAAATTCTGGATCAGTGTGATCTGCTTCCACAGGTTGCAGAGTTATCTGTGCAGGGCTGAAAGGCAGGAGAACAGGGGCGAAATCGAAACATCTTCCCTACGGGTTCTGTGGGCGTGGTTTATTTTGTGGGCGTGCTTTCTGGGTCAGCGGCTGCTTCTTTCCCCTGCTGCTCTTGCTGGGGATGGGAAAGAGTCTTTCTCAGCACAGCGAAATTTAGCTTTGGGTCCGACTTCACTCCCAACAGGAGAGCTCTGCTGCCTGCAGCGTTTTCTGGACTGGGAGGACCCAAAGCGGCAACTCCTGGCTGTGTGCTTTCCCAGGGCCCTGAGGGCTGCCCTCCCGGAGCACCACTGCCACCGCTCTGGAGCTCTCCTTCCGCCACCGCTGCCGTGGCTGGAGCTCACCATCAGGATCAGGATCGGTAAGTTCTTGCTTTGCTCCCTGGGAAGGGCTTCATCATGGAGGGCTGTGTGCCCAGACCAGGCGCTTTCTCTCGGGCCTCCCACCTCGCATGTCTCGGGTGGGTCTCTCTTTCCTAGCCTTTGAAGGAGGAAGGAGGGAGGGAAGGGAGGGGGGAGAGAGAGTGAAGAAAGAGAGACAAGAAAGAAAGAGAAAGAAAGAAAAAGAGAGAAAGAAAAAGACAAAAAAAGAATGTGAAAGAAAAAGAAAGAGATAAAGAAAGAATGTGAAAGAAAGAAAAAAAAGGAAAAAGAGAAAGAAAGGAAGGAAGGGAGAGAGAGAGAGAAGAGGAAGGAAGGAAGGACCACAAACCCTGGCACTAGACGTGGCTTCAGAAGACGCATTGAAACAGGACAGCAATCTAGGGCTGGAAGGGACCTTGGAGGCCATCTAGTCCAACCCCCTGCCGCAGCAGGAAACCTTATATCGTCTGGATTATTTGGGTGCCTCTAACAGAGAGGAAAAGTGCCAGAAAGGAGAAGGAGTTTACTAGGACAAGGCTGCCATGCAGAGGAAGGCAGAGATAGTCCTTGACGTGCAACTACAATTGAGCCCAAAATTTTGGTTGCTAAGCAAGAGCGTTGTTAAGTGAGTTTCACCCCATTTTACTCCCTCCATGACATCACCTGGCTCTAACAGTCAGGCTAGGGAAGAAGATCTGAAGGCGTCTGTAATGTTCTCATGTACAGAAGTTACAATTAAATGGGTGGCAGAAAGTGGACTCTGGGGGGGGGGGTTTCCCAAATGCAGTAAGTGAGGCTGAATGTGTATCGTTTTAGAAGAGCTGTGTGTGTGTGTGTGTGTGTGTGTGTGTGTGTGTGTGTACATACACATACAGTACGTATAGTAGATAATGTATCTTTTTGTGTGCCTATACACACTCTATACTATGTAATATGTATGTACACATATGGCATATGTACATAGGATTACGTAGTATATTTTGGATGTTCAGTAATAGGAAATAAATAGACAGGGAAATTGTATCTCGTTGAGGCCTTTGAGGCGAGGAGAGGCCAGGCAGCCTAACCCTAACCCTTGACGTGAGTGATGTCAAGTTAGCCACACCCACCCAGTCACGTGACTAACCAGTCATGTGACCACCAAGCCACACCCACAAAACATGCGCACCAAGCCACACCCACCCAGTCACATGACCACCAAGCCACGCCCACCAATCAAGCCACGCCCACAGAATTTTGAATCCCACCACTGCACACAGGCATGGACAGATACACATTTCCCTCACTTTTCTGGGCTCCAATGTTAAAATTTAGAGGTACTCAGCTCAAAACTCAAAACTCCCTTTACTACCCTGTTCCAAAGGGCCAAGCTCCAGAAAAAATCCTCCCAGAGACTCAATGAGTCCGTCCAGCAAGGAAGGATTACCCGGGAAAGGTCCGTTGGTCAGGTTAGCTTGGAATCCCATCTTGGGGAGCCAAATTGTTGGAAGAAATATCCATCTGGCTCAGTTCCATGCCGGGAGGAAGGCCCTGGAGACAAAATGGAGGCTGGAAGCTGATCCGAAAGAGGGTCCCTTTACTGATGAAGCAGAACCACGTGGTGGTTTGTGATTCTGGGCAGCTGACCACGTAGAGTGGAGAGTCAGGGATATTGATACCTTCTCTTGGGCTTTGAACTTGAGCTTCCTGTTCCTGTGCAGGAACATGTATTCTTTTGGCTGTTGCCAGATTCCAATGGGGCCATGTGGGGTCATGTTTGTCTGAGATAAGTTTGGTTGAAGTTTGCTGGGTGATGCAATGTCTTTAGGAGATTTTGCAATGCAGTCAGATCTGCTACTAGATAATCCTATTACATCCTGGAGGGTCACATCCTAATCCCCTCACCCTGGAGCTGAAGGTCTTTTGTCTTGTAGATAGGAGGACCCAGTCTTTCTTCATGGGCACCAAACATCTGCTGGGGAGAGGGAGCTAGTTTCTGTCTTTAGAAACATATTTCTCCTTTAGAGATATATAATATTCTGCCTTTTTAAATATTTCTCAAAAGATTTCATTCTTCTAGGAGGGGGGTGACTTCCCTCAAGTGGATACGGAATGTCTATACAACTCTGACAAAATGCCCAGATTTTGACAAGTAAAACAAATCACCCCAAGATAAATCTCTTCCTTTTCTCCCCACCTTTAATATAAAGTGTAAGCTATACAATTCAATTGAAAAACGCAAATCTTTTAGGAGGAAAAATGAGAATACAAAACCTACAGGAACGTGGCTGCATAAAGAGGCCTCCTTTAAAAGAATCCTTTGTTGAAACTCCTTTGGATTTTATGAGAGCATCCAGTCTTTTGGCCTTAGAGCCCATCTGCATGGCACATCTTGCCATGGAAATCTTTGCCCACTCTTCCTTGCAAAAGGGCTCCAAAATTGTCAGATTCTCCTGTGCCCAGCCCTCTTCTGGTCCCCTCCCCAGGTCTCCACTTGGATTCTGTCAAGTATTTGCAAGCCATTGGCACATATATCATACAGACACTAGTGGAGGCAGGAAGTGCCCCCACCCCTATGTGGAGAGGAGGGGCTTACACTGAGTATAAAACCCCCTCTAACCTTTCCACCATGCTCTCTTTTACGTTTGTTCTCCATGAGACATGATCTTTGATAGGGGTGGTCACACACGCTGTGTGCCCCCTATCCTAATGGATATTAAGACAGCCTTTGTATATAGTTAATATGTTTTGTTATATGAATAAATACATTTATCACATTTATTCTTGCATCTGCCTTTGGACTCTTCTATGCTCCTGGGTGTTTTCTACGATCCCAATTTCCACAGAATGGTAGCAGAGGGAATGGTAGCAGAACTCCACTCCAGGAGCTGTTGAAAAGGCGAGATGCCCTCCAAAATAACCTGTGAGAGAAGCTCCCCTGTTGTGACCAGAGGCCTTCAATGGAGGAGAACTTCAACACAGCAGCCCCAGTCTGAATCAACGATGGAAAACATTGAAGGGGGTTTCCATCCAGCTACACCCTGGCAGCCAGAGGCCACCCAGATGCAGCAAGAGATCCCAGGGGCCGAGCCAAGCGATGCTGGAGAAGGCTTCTTCAGCACTGACGAAGAGGGGGCAGAAGGACCAGATGAAAGCCTGGACAGGCAAGTGGCTGAGATGTCAGAAGAGGAGTGCAGAGCAGCGCTCGCCTGCCTCCTGAAGACAAGGGCAGCAGCCAGAAAGAGGCCTGAGGAGGCAGCACCAGAGATGCCTGCCATCCCGGTAAGGACTCCCCTGCCTGATCTCTCCAAGATGGCGCCTGCCGCCAGAGAGACTGCCCCCCCACCCAGTTTCCCGCCAAACAAAATGGCCGCCAGGCCACTTCCGGAGGCAACTTCCTCCAAGATGGCTGCTCCCCTGGGCACTTTGCCAGAACCACGAGCCAGGCCCTCCCCAGCTCCACAGCCCAGGCCTACAACGCCAGCCAGTCAGTTCAGCCTTCCAGCGGCCCAGAGGACCACTCCGAACTCACAAGCCCCTTGCCAGGCCCCGCCTGCCATGGCAAACATCAAAGAGGCCATAGAGGCCCTGGTCGCTGCCCTGCAACTTATGGAGCAACCACCCACTGGCCCCCCCGAGGTCCCAGACCCAGCTGCCCACTCAAGGAGGGCCCCAAATCCAACCTCCCACCCCCGGAGGAACCCAGATGGACCTGCAGCCTCCCACCCCCCCACTGCAGAGGCACTCACCATTCACTGAATGCTCCAGGGAGGCCCAGGCTGAGGCCCCCACACCTTTCCGGCCCTGCTGGGATGACCCGGAGCTGCAATCCTGCTCCTCTGATGGAGAAGAGGAGATCCAGAGACATTTCCAGGCCTACCCAGCCCATGGACCTCATCTGATGGGCCTCCAGTCTCCAGAAAGACCTCCAGGCCTTCTTCCCACTCCTCCAAGGCTTCCCCGCCACATCGCTGATGTCCGGGCCTATTCTGAGGCTCCAGCCAGACCTGACTTCAGAGCTCAGAGAGGGAGATCGGAGCTCCAACAAGAAAAGGCTTTGGAGCATGCTCCATTTCCTGCACGTGCCCAGTTGCTTCAAACTACAGAAGGACTACAAAAAGGAGCCAGACCTAAGCAATCGATCCCAGGCTTAGGGATCCCAATGCCATTCACAACAGGATCTTTTCAGCCATTTGAACAACTCCCCATGCAGTTTAATGGCAATAATTTTGTAACTTTGCCAAATAATTTTGAAAAATTACATTTAAGTGGTCAGAATTTTAAAAAATGGTGTAAAGAGATTCAGATAATTCTCTTAAGAGAAAATACTCTGGACATGATCAAAAGACCACCCCCTTTACCTTGGAGCCCTGAAATTGAGTTCCTGCATAAAAGAGCTTACACAACCCTGTTAAGTTCTATAGACACAGCTCTGTATGCCAGTCTTTCAGATGGCCTCACAGCTCAGGAAGTTTGGACTGCCCTATATAATTTGTTCCATAGTGACAATATGGCTGCAACCAGCAGATTGTCAAGAATGTTCCACAACTATAAACTCAGACCTGGTGTCAAAATGGGGGAACATTTGGCAACGCTTAAAACCATGAGGGATGAGCTTATACAGAGGGGGGAGCCTGTTTCTGAATCCACTTTAATTAGTGTGATGTTGAACTCCCTAGACAAATCCTGGAGTCCCTTTATTATTTCTCTAGAAGGGGTTTCTAGGGAACAAAGAAATATAGAATACTTTTCTGGCCGCTTTATTGAGGAAGATTTAAGACGCAGAGATGAGGAACAACAAGAAATGAAGGAGGCATATCACAGGCCTAGGCCTCAGAGGAGGCGCCAGGACACAAGTGAAAGGATTAATACCCTTCCCACCTGCTTTGACTGTGGCATACAAGGTCACTTTAAAAGGGAGTGCCCTCGCTCTAGGGCCAACACGGCTGGACTTAAGCACAGTAAAAATAAAAGAGGCCGTGGAAGAGGGGGAGGTGGTCATAAAGGATACCAATACTGTAGTGTCACTAGTGACAATCACACCTCCCAGGTAAAGGATGCTGAGGGGCTGTGGCTTCTTGATTCAGGTGCATCAATGCATATAGCCAACACGAAGCAACGATTTAAGGTTTTACACCCACTCAAGTCCTCAGTAAAAGTTGCCACTGGGGACAAGGCAGAGGTAACTGGGGAAGGCGTGATCAATGTGCCTGGTATAGGAGATGTCACTGGGGCACTGTATGTTCCCTCAATCAAGAACAACCTTTTAAGCATCTTAAAATTGACTGAGGATAAAAATGTAAAACTGGTTTTTGAGAAGGGTGGAGGTTATGTTTCCGAAAATGGGAGTGTTGTTGGCGATATTGTAAAAATCAACAATTTGCCTTATTTTTCCCCAAAAGCACAGGTCAAAAGGCACAAGAAACCTAACAAGAGGGCTCAGGGAGCTAACGCCCAGATAGAGCAGAAAGCTTCTGTGCCAGCCCCCAGGTTGTCCAAACTCAAGGACCCTGGACCTAAAACCAATGAAGCTTTTAAACCAGCTCCTAGAACATCCAAAGCCATTAAGGCTGAGCCCATTAAGGTCACAACTCCTCAGCCAATCCTGAGGAACTCTAAGGTGACCATTAATCCAGTGCCTACTCTCATTACTGAACAGACCAAAGCTTGTAATGGTAAGATACATAAGGTTGACAAAGTATGCATGGGTAAACCTTTACATTTGGATTGTGCTCATATATTACACCGCAGGCTCGGCCATGCCAGCTTCCCGGTTATTAAGAAAATGCAAGATTTTTCTGATGGGCTTAAGATAAAGAATTGTAATACCTATTTGGAATGTGCCATCTGTAAGGCAGCAAAATCTAAAACTGCTGCTATACCTAAGGTCTCTTCCCGTCGTGCAAGGTACCCTTATCAGCTGGTACACATGGATTTGGTTGGTCCTTTTAGACCCTCCCTTGGTAGGGGGCGTTATTTTTTAACGGTAGTAGATGATTACTCTCGTTATGGCCATGTATTTATTTTAAAGGACAAAACTGAAGTCTTTACCAACTTCAAATATCTTTACAACCAGATCCAAACGCAACACAAGGTGTGCATCGCTCAGGTGCAGAGTGATAGGGGGACTGAGTTTACATCCAAGATTTTCGAAAAGTGGATGAAGGAGAGAGGCATCCTCCATTTTAAATCATCCCCTCGAACTCCGTCCGAGAATGGTATTTCAGAAAGGAGAAATGGAGTGCTGCAGAATGTCATGAACTGCCTACTTGCAGATGCTGACATGAGCCAAGTTTTTTGGGCAGAAGCGGTCAAAATGGCTAATTATCTAGTCAACAGGACGTGGAGTAGTGCCATTAACCAAACCCCATACTTCCTGGTCCATGGAAGGAAACCTAGCCTCTCACACCTGATAATTTTTGGTTCCTATGCCTGGGTCCATATTTCCAAGCACCTCAGAAGAAAGGGGAGCAAGGCATCAAGGAGGCTCAGATTTATAGGTTATGCAACCGGCAGCAAGGCCTCTAGGTTTGTAGACAAAAATAACCTTGTCATTGTCTCTAGATCAGCTTCCTTTGAGGAGGGGTCAAATTGGTCAAAAATTCATTCCAATGAACCCGGTTATTCCCCTATTAGAAGCGACACTGAACAAGCAGCACCATCTGAAGAGGATGAACCAACAAACTCCAAGCAACTGACCAGCGAAGATCCAGATGGTGATGAATCCCTACCTGACTCTGACGATTCAGACAAGGAATCCCTGGGTGACTTCACACCTCCTGCCTCACCTAAACGACCATATCTTCGCAGCGCCTGGGACAGAGGCCCGCCCCATTTTGATTGGAAAGATACTTCCGGCAGCTCCAATTCTGACACCGATGCTCCGGATGACAATGATGATGGTGAGTGGCAATTTCCCAGACGGTCAAAACGCTCCAATAAAGGGGTGCCACCCAAAAGGTTGGACATTGGCTGTGTTGCCTCGGTCAACAGCGTTACCATGGCCCCTAAAACGTACTCAGATGTCCTTCAGCTTCCCGAGGAAGAACAGCGCAGGTGGAGGGTGGCAATGGAGCGGGAAATGGACAGTCTCAAAAAAATTGAAAGTCTTCATCCCCATGGAAGTCCCCAAAAAGAGGAAAGCAATTGGCACCCGTTGGGTCTACAAGGTCAAGCCAATGCCCAACAACAAACTCCTCTATAAGGCCCGGCTGGTAGCACAAGGCTACGCACAGCGCTACTTGCAGGACTTTGATGAAACATACTCCCCCACCGTGAGAGCGGAAAGTGTGAGGGCTGCTTTGGTCACCGCAGCAGCACATGGGGAACACATTTTTCAATTTGATGTGCAAACTGCTTATTTACACGCACATCTAAAACAAGAAATTTACGTCAGAGGTGCCCCCGGATTTCAACGGCAAGAAGGCCACACCTGGCTTCTGAAGAAAAGTTTGTACGGCCTCAAACAATCAGGCAGACTGTGGTACAAATGCCTGACTAAAACTCTCAAATCACTGGGTTTCCATCCATCTCCAGCTGATAAATGTACCTTCACAAGGGATACCAAAGGGGGGCTGGAGAAAGTCCTAGTGTATGTCGATGATCTTTTATATATAGGGCCTGACAAGGGGGGAAGTATTATATTTGCCAGGACCCTACAAAAAAAGTTCACTCTAAAGTCTTTAGGATATGTGGACAAGTACCTAGGCGTACAAATCATCACTACACCAAAAGGTTTTGCTCTCTCCCAAAAGGAAAAGATAGAGGAACTCTTGGTGAAATGTAAAATGGAAGATAGCAAGCCAACGGCTATCCCAATGCAGACCGACTATTATGGATTGGCACACAAGGATAGCCCAGAGTTCCAAAATAATACTCTATTTAGGTCAGTGATTGGCTCATTACTATATATAAGTAACTGGAGCCGTCCAGATATTGCCCTGGCCGTAAACCTGCTATCTAGACAAGTGGAACATCCTACCCAGTTCCACTGGTTAGCCATTAAAAAGCTATTAAGGTATCTCAAGACCACAGCAGATTACGTGCTTCGCTTGGAACCTGAGAATAGAGACAAGGCCCAATTAAAATGCTTCGCAGATGCGGACTGGGCCGGAGATACCAAGACACGTAGGAGTACTTCAGGCTTCTTGGTACTATTAAATGAGGCACCCATCCATTGGCATGTGGGGCAACAGAAATTTGTTTCGTGCTCCACCGCTGAGGCCGAATATGCATGCTTATCAGAGGCAGGGAACGATCTGATATGGTTTGATGCCTTAATTTCTAGCATCTGGACACCACCGACTTTGCCCATCCAAATTATAGAAGACAACACCGGGGCCATAGGCATTGCCAAAGCCTATGCGGTGGGAAAAAGGTCCAGACATATCGATATCCGCTATCAAAATGTTAGGCAACTAGTAGAGATGGGATTTATATCTTTATCACATTGTCAGACCAAATATCAAACAGCTGATATTTTCACAAAACCTCTACCAGCAGATAGGCACAAAGATCTGTGTAAAAAGTTATGTCTCACAGGGTAAAATCTGTTATGCATTGCATTTGTGTGTTTGCATGTCATTGGCTCGCAAGGAGGGGAACTGTCAAGTATTTGCAAGCCATTGGCACATATATCATACAGACACTAGTGGAGGCAGGAAGTGCCCCCACCCCTATGTGGAGAGGAGGGGCTTACACTGAGTATAAAACCCCCTCTAACCTTTCCACCATGCTCTCTTTTACGTTTGTTCTCCATGAGACATGATCTTTGATAGGGGTGGTCACACACGCTGTGTGCCCCCTATCCTAATGGATATTAAGACAGCCTTTGTATATAGTTAATATGTTTTGTTATATGAATAAATACATTTATCACATTTATTCTTGCATCTGCCTTTGGACTCTTCTATGCTCCTGGGTGTTTTCTACGATCCCAATTTCCACAGATTCGGGTCCAGGGCTCTGCCAGGGCCATTCCGAAACTTCGATCTCCTTGTAGGGAAGCCATTGTTGTGTTGATTTGGAGGCCTTGTGGCATCGAAAGGGGGAAATTCCTCTTCATCTTCAGCATTTTAGCAGAAGCCGGAAGGTTTTGTGCCGAAATTGACTGATACTTGGAACTGTTCATAATTCCCTCTCCTTGGCTGGAGCCCCAGTTCCAGCTGAAGAAAAGCAGCCCCAGAGCAGGATGCTGCCCCCCCCACTCCCTCCCCCAATGCTTCCCTGTGAGCCTGGTGGCTTTGGTGGCTTAGAAGATGTGGAGACCAAGGCTGTTGCTGTAAGAGGCAACTGAAGAAATGTCAGAAACCCCCTACTCAACAGCTGAACTCCATGGGGGCTTGGGCAGAGTCCCCTTAACAGATTTTTCACATATTTAATGACTACTATTTAACATCAGTTTTTTCCCTTCAAAGATTTCAGTTTGTTTTTTGACTTGAATTGTACATCTTATATGTTATGTTAAAGGAGGAAGTACTCTGAAGTGATTTATCTTGGTCTGATTTTTTTATTTTACATTTCCAAAACGTGGCATTTTAATAGGGGTGCGTAGACTTTCTTTGCTACATACTGAAGTAAAAACTTAAGTAATCCAACTCTCATAAACAACTCTTATCAACACATTAAACCTTAATATTTAAGTCACTAATCAAATCCCTTAAGACTACCCTGGAGGTGTATCTAAAGTCCCTCAAACTGTACCCGTTGGCCATTTTTACGGAGCCTTTCTAAAAGACCCAATAAATGGTGAAAGGATTGTTAGTAGAAATAGCAACACTGAATTTATACACCGACACAAACATAAAGGTATTTTTAATATTTTTCAATGGAAGAAAAAGTTTGATGAGTCAAGTAAAAAAATTAAGGGTCTAATTTCTCTCTGGTTTTCCTATTTACAGCAACAGAAAGCAGAAGTCGTTCTCCCTGAATGAGGAGCTCCTGCGTCAAAATGCCCAGCTTTCAGAGAAGAACGCAGAACTCTGCAGGGAGGTGGAGGAGAAACTGCGGAGGTGAGAAAGCCTGACTTTCTCTTCCAGGATTTCCTATTCAATTCTCCTTAGCTCCCTACCCTGGACACACATCACACAACGTTCTGCGTTGAATTACGTTGCCTGGATGGGTGGGAGACATCATGAATCTCTTGCCTGGGACTTTTCCTGGCCAAATCCTCTGAATTGAGGAGGTCCCTGCTTTGATCTCCTCCTCTGCTGCTCACTGACCTCAATTCTCGGCTCCCCCTCGGCTCTCACCAGTTCAGTCTTCTCCCCCTTCTGTCCCCATTAGAAAGTTTGGAAATTGTTTTGAATTGGTTGGTGCCTTTTCTGGTATGAAAGCCAAAAAAGGGGGAAAAAAAGATTTTAAGATCTGAAGATTCCTTTGTGGTACTTATAGATTATGTAATGCTAAATACTGAAAGTAAAAATTCATTCATTTGCATGTAAATAATGTTGTGAAGACTGAAGAAGCGAATCAAATCCCTTCAGAATATGCTGGAGATGTAGACAGGATCTTCTGATTTGTCAGTTTTCCTGAGCATTTCTGAAGTGCCTAATAAATCATTGAAATCCTTCCTGCTTTGGTTCCTGCGAGAAGAACTTGGCACTGTAGCTGTGGCAACAGAAATGGCAAAACTCAAGCAATTAAAAAGTAAGGCAGGTAAAACAAAGGAAGTGCCAGGCATTTTAGTTAGTTTTCATTTGAAAAGGGTTTGATGATTCAAGGGAAGACCTGAGGGGGCTCATTTCCCTCTTGTCTTCCTATTTTACAGAATCCAGATGTTGGAGCAACAAAACCTCCATCTCCACTGCAGGGTTCTGAAGGAAGCTGGGGAGAACCAGGAGCTCCTCGGGGAGAACCAAGAGTTGCGGAAACAACTGGAGTGGTAAGAAATACTGTGTTTCCCCGAAAATATGACCTACCCCGAAAATAAGTCCTAGCCTGATTTTTTGGGGTGGGCCTAATATAAGTGAAGGGGTGGGCGTGGCCAGCACAGGAGGCAGCCCTTCCCTTCCCCGGTCACTTCATGGAGGCTCGGCCCCTTAATTGCAGCCCATGAATCAGCTGAGCCAGCGAGGGCCGGGCAACTCAGCCCAGATCTCTGGAGCACCTCCCCAGCCGCCGGCCTGCCAGGGCTCCCTTCGCCAGCAGTCGCGGTCTCCTGCATGAGCTCCATGGTGGCCCTGCAGCGAAATGGAGGAGGGAGATCATCCCTTCTTCCTTTGCACCCCAAAACCCCGTCTTCCCTGGCCACCGAGCCCCCTGCATGCCCCCCTCTCACTGGAGCAGGAGGTGCAATTCAATACCGGTATTACCCATGGAGCCTCCCAAGTGCAACGCTCTGCTGTCGCTTCGGAGCAACCTCCTCCCCTCCCCCATTTTCCTACCAATTGTTCTTTCCTTGGCACCACAGGACGTCCCCAAAATGTTCCATCCGAAGTCTTCAGCTTTTGGGAGAGGCCTCTGTGCTGCAATTCCAAATAAAGGACAGTGTGTGTGTATGAGAGAGAGAGAGAGAGAGAGATTCAACCTCGGAGAGTTATCCAGGGCTGGCAGCAATGTGCTCTCTCTCCTCCTCTCTCTCTCACACACACAAACACACACACACAAACAGAGGTCCCTCAGCCCCCCCCCCCACTCCCACCCCCAAGGCAGCCTCATCCCTTCACTAACCTGCTTTCCAGCTCCGTTCTCTGCTGCGCATGCAGGGAAAGGACAGAAGTCTGGGACTCCAGTAAGAGAAATAGTTGAGACCTTCAAACTTTGCGAGATTTTTTTTTTTTTTTGCATGAAAAGTTGGAAGGTCTCAATTATGGTGGGTTTTTTTACCAGAGTCCCACAGACTTCTTGCCCCACATGCTCAGCGGAGAACGGAGCTGGAAAGCAGGTTAGTGAAGGGATGTCGCTGCCATGGGGGGATGGGGGGTGAGGGACCAGTGTGTGTGTGTGTGTGTGTGTGTGTGTGTGTGTGTGTGTGTGTGTGTGAGAGAGAGAGAGAGAGAGAGAGAGAGAGAGAGAGAGAGAGAGAGAGAGAGAGAGAGAGAGAGAGAGAACATCACCACCAGCCCTCCAAGGTTGAATCGGATCTCTCTCTCTCCCTCTCTCCTTCTCTCTTGCAGTGGTGGAGCTTCAGTGGCTGGCCAGTGGGGCGCTTCTCACTCACCCTGCCTGGGGCACGCCACAGCCGAGACGTGCCCAGCAGTAGCTGGGTCAGTAGGCAGGGTGAGTGAGAAGCTCCAGGCCCTGATGCTGGGTGGCTGGGAGGCTTTCAGCTCACCTGACAGTCCTGCAGTGACTGGTAAAGTGGGATTAAGGGAGGGGCTCCCCCTGGTAAGGGTGGGGCTCCTATGACTCCCCTGGCACACTGGGTGGCAAGTCAAGGGAAGGTAGGGGAAGGGTCTCTTTTCTTTCTCAAATGAGTAAAAGGCCCCCATTCCTCCATTCCAGCTATGGAGAGAGAGTGTCAGCAAACTTCTGCCATGTGCTGGTCACTCAGGAGTGCCAACATCATTTCTGGAGAAGCCCACTTGGCTGGTGACCTCTCTGTGGAGATCTTTGCTGTCTTTCTCCAAACGCCTGTTCTGCAGCTCTGATTCTTGGATGGCCATTCTGACCTGGTTGACTCCTTCTCTATTGTCCTCCAGAGTTTTCTGCTGGTCTTCCATTGTGGCCTGGTAAACAGAGGTCTGCTGCTGATGCCGATTGTTGAGGTGCTTCTTCTCATTTCCCCTCACATTCTGAAGAGGGGTGACTTTCTGCCTCAGTTGGATGGAGTGGCTTTTCTCCATAAAGTGGAACTTTGGTCCCTCTCAGCCAGTTCATGCTGCAGACTCTAGAGGTGCCTCTTAAGTTCTTAAGAAGGTTCCAGACCTCTTTGAGGAGTTTCTCAGAGGTTCAGAGGCAGCCTTCTCAAGTCTGAGGAAGGCCACTTGGCTAGTAACCTCAGACATTTCTTTCTGAAGTTCTTCAGTGTGTTTCACCAAAGATTTATTCTCTACCTCTAACTGGTGGATCATCGTGTTGGCATGGTCCAACCTTCCTTTGTTCTCCAGCAGTGTTTTCTGCAGGTCTTCTGTTGTGGTCTGAAGTTGATCCACAGTCTGCTTGAGACAACTGTGCTGTTCTTCCATCCGTTGTTTGTCTTTCTTGAATTCCTGGATCTGAAAGTCAAAGGAATCTCTCAGCCGGTTAATCTGGAGATGGAGACCATCACTACTCGCTGAGAGATTCCCCAAGGATCTTCCCTCAAGGACCTTTTCTTCCCTGGTGCTGACCTGTTTGAAAAATGGAGAGACACGGTCACTTCCTCTCTCAGTTCAGGGGACATTTTGCTAACCGGCCTTAAGTCCTTCAAGGGGCCCAGTTTGAGAAACACTGAGACAATCCATCACAACTGGTCTCCCTTCAAACTGTCCCGACTTCCCATTTGATTCTGGCTCCAATTCGAGGCATCTCATCTATCAAAACTCTCCAAAGGAGTCAGAATCAGCGATCGATCAATTCGGCCATCTCTGGCACTGCTAGGGGGCTTCTGATCACAGGGAAAGGGGGAGGTGACCATTCGGATTAGGAAAGAGCCCCCCCTCCAAGAACTTACCAGTCCCATCCAAGGCACGAAAGCCTGGAGGGTCACCTTGGGCCAGTCCCTCCCTCTCAGCCGTAGCCTACCTCACAAGCTTGTTGTTGTGAGGACGATGGAGTCTTCACTACGTTCATGCCTTGAACTATTGAGAGAAACAATAAAGGTGGATAAAAACCTGAGTAATAAAAAATGAAAATATATAAATAAGTCAATCAACAGGCCGAGTCTGTTTGGGAAATAACTACATCTGGCCAACGGAATCCCTTTTTAGGTTAATTTCCCCAGCTCAGTTTCCAGCTTTGGGGCCTCAATGCCTCTCCAACTGGGACATATGCGCTGATTATAAATGCACAATTAATAAGGCCCTGCAGCAGAGCGCCTATCCAGTGCCCGTCGTTCACCACTTATTGCATTCCCTGGGCCCCGGCAAGATCTTCGCAAAACTCGATCTTGCGCAGGCGTACCAGCAGCTGCCGGTAGATGGCGCTACCACAGAGGCACAGACTATCGTAACCCACAGAGGGGCCTTCAAGTGTACCTGTCTGCAATTCGGGGTAAGCGTGGCCCCCGGACTGTTTCAAAGTACCATGGAGCGGCTACTACAGGGGATCCCCGGGGTGGTGCCCTATTTCGATGACATGCTCATTACCGCCGACAATGAGCACCAGCTAAGAGGAAGACTGAGGGAGGTATTAAGGAAATTCAGGGACGCAGGACTCAGAATGAAACGCAACAAATGCATGATCACAGTCCCCTCAGTCGAATTCCTAGGGTACAGGGTAGATGGCACCGGTATTCACCCCACAGAAAGCAAGATCAGGGCAATCCAAGAAGCACCCACCCCCAAAGACAAGGCAGAATTACAGGCCTTCCTGGGACTATTAAACTTTTATGCCATCTTTCTTAAAGACAAGGCAACAGTGGCAGAACCCCTACATAGACTGTTAACCAAAAAAGCCACTTGGAAATGGGGGAAGGCTGAAGACAGGGCATTCGCCGGCATTAAAAAACTGCTATCAGCCGAGAGTTTTCTAATCCAGTACAACGCAACGCTTCCCCTTGTTCTAGCATGTGACGCGTCCCCGTTCGGGGTGGGAGCCGTCCTGAGCCACAGACTCCTGAATGGCCTAGAGGCGCCCATCGCATATTACTCCCGAACTCTATCAAGTGCCGAGCGAAATTATAGCCAGCTCGACAAGGAGCCCTAGCTGCCGTTTCGGGAGTGAAGAAATTCCACGAGTACTTGTTCGGGAGGAACTTTGAGTTAATCACAGACCACCGCCCGCTCCTGGGTCTCCTCGCGGGAGATCGACCAACCCCGGCAGCACTTTCGCCCAGGATGACACGCTGGGCCATCTTCCTCGCAGCATACTCCTATCGCCTGGTACATCGACCAGGGGCGGACATGGGCAACGCGGACGCACTCAGCCGATGCCCACTACCCGACGGTTTAGAAGACCCCACACCCGGCATCCCCATCCTGCTGATAGACGTTTTGGACTCTGGGCCCATCACATCAGCCGAGGTTGCGAGAGCCTCAACCAAAGACCACGTGATCCGGACAGTCGCAAGTTGGGTTATGAGGGGGTGGGCGGAAAGGATTGGGAGCGGGGAATTTAAACCATTCGCGGGAAAACGGGATGAGTTGACAATGCAAGGGGGGTGTTTACTATGGGGCGATCGGGTTGTTATTCCTTCATGTTTAAGAGAGAAAGTTTTAACATTGTTGCATGAGGGGCACCCTGGGATTGTAAGAATGAAAGGGCTAGCCAGGAGCTACGTCTGGTGGCCCAGCATGGATGCAGACATTACCGAGTGGGTGGGGAGATGCCAGCCCTGCCAAGAGTCCAGATCAGACCCGCCAACGGCACCCGTGAGAGAGTGGGAAAGGCCCCAGGGACCCTGGTCCAGAATACATATTGACTTTGCAGGCCCATTCCATGGGCAGACCTTCATGGTCGTCGTAGACGCATTCTCCAAATGGTTGGAGATCAAGCTAATGAAGGCCACTACCACCGACGCAACCATCAGAGAGCTAAGACAGTTATTCGCCACACATGGGTTACCGGACATCCTAGTGTCAGATAACGGGCCACAGTTCACCGCAACACAGTTCGAGGGTTACTTAGCGGGACTTGGGATCAGACATGTCCTTTCTGCCCCGTTTCACACGGCTAGTAACGGACAGGCTGAGAGATTTGTTAGGTCAGCAAAGGAGGCCCTTTCACGCTTAAGCCCCGGGGACTGGCAGGAAAGGGTAGACAAGTTCTTAATAGCTCAGCACTCCACACCCTGTACGGCCACGGGCCGAAGTCCGGCCGAACTATTAATGGGGCGGAAACTCCGGGGAATACTAGATAGACTCAACCCCAATTACTCCCCAGAGGTCTTCAAGGGGGGCGGGAGAGGAAATTTAGAGAGTTCACCATAGGAACACCGGTACACGCTAGAAACTATGGACAGGGCCCACTCTGGGAAGCCGGAACAATCACAGAAATCACAGGCCCCAAGTCATACCGGGTAGACATGGGGGACAGGAGAGTTTGGCGCAGGCACATTGACCAATTAAGAAAACGAGTAACCACAGACACCGACGATACATTAGACGACCCCATCCCCGACCACGACTACCAACCAGAAGCACAAACCACTAGCCCGAGTAGAGCGGGGGATTTATCTGAGGATTCTGGTATCCAGCGCCGCCCCGTCGAGGTAGTCCCAACAGCCGAGGAAGTCGCCGCCCATGAGGAGGTCCCGGAGGCCTCATTGGCGGAGCAGGGAGAAACAGAAAGTCCCTCCGACCTGCTCAACGCCGCCCCTCCAACTGAACTGCGCAGGTCAACTAGGACTCGTACACGCCCTAGTCACCTGAGAGACTATGTATGCAAATAACACCCCAAGTGACTTCTGGGAGGGGAGGAGTGTTATGTAAATAGGTTTGTTTGGCGGGAAGTTCGAATTAACTGACCCTCAGCTGATTGGCTGACCACCACAGCTGCAAGGTATATAAAGGGAGCTGGCTCCCCTGGTCAGTTGCTGGAGTCTCACCATATAATAAAGAGCTGTTGTCACGAACTACTCTGGCTTGCTGCGTCCTCATTCACCCCACTTAACAGAGTGAGTGTCAGTTACAAAGCCCGGGAAACCCAGAGTCAACAGCTGCGCTCTGATTGGCTCATTCAAACAGTCAAACCAGAAACCAATCAAAGCCAATCAATAGGCACACCAAACCATGAGAAAAGTTTTCTCTCACAACTTCAGTTTGTTTTTCGACTTGAATTGTACATCTTATATGTTAAGTTAAAGGAGGAAGTACTCTGAAGTGATTTATCTTGGTCTGATTTTTTCTTTTACATTTCCAAAACCTGGCCTTTTAATAGGGGTGTGTAGACTTTCTTTGCTAAATACTGAAGTAAAAACTTAAGTAATCCAACTCTCATAAACAACTCTTATCAACACATTAAACCTTAATATTTAAGTCACTAATCAAATCCCTTAAGACTACCCTGGAGGTGTATCTAAAGTCCCTCAAACTGTACCCGTTGGCCATTTTTACGGAGCCTTTCTAAAAGACCCAATAAATGGTGAAAGGATTGTTAGTAGAAATAGCAACACTGAATTTATACACCGACACAAACATAAAGGTATTTTTAATATTTTTCAATGGAAGAAAATGTTTGATGAGTCAAGGGTCTAATTTCTCTCTGGTTTTCCTATTTACAGCAACAGAAAGCAGAAGTCGTTCTCCCTGAATGAGGAGCTCCTGCGTCAAAATGCCCAGCTTTTGGAGAAGAACTCAGAACTCTGCAGGGAGGTGGAGGAGAAACTGCGGAGGTGAGAAACCCTGACTTTCTCTTCCAGGATTTCCTCTTCAATTCTCCTTAGCTCCCTACCCTGGACACACATTACACAACGTTCTGCATTGAATTACGTTGCCTGGATGGGTGGGAGACTACGTGAATCTCTTGACAGGGACTTTTCCTGGCCAAATCCTCTGAATTGAGGAGGTCCCTGCTTTGATCTCCTCCTCTGCTGCTCACTGACCTCAGTTCTCGGCTCCCCCTCGGCTCTCACCAGTTCAGTCTTCTCCCCCTTCTGTCCCCATTAGAAAGTTTGGAAATTGTTTTGAATTGGTTGGTGCCTTTTCTGGTATGAAAGCCAAAAAAGGGGGAAAAAAAGATTTTAAGATCTGAAGATTCCTTTGTGGTACTTATAGATTATGTAATGCTAAATACTGAAAGTAAAAATTCATTCATTTGCACTTAAATAATGTTGTGAAGACTGAAGAAGCGAATCAAATCCCTTCAGAATATGGTGGAGATGTAGACAGGATCTTCTGATTTGTCAGTTTTCCTGAGCATTTCTGAAGTGCCTAATAAATCATTGAAATCCTTCCTGCTTTGGTTCCTGTGAGAAGAACTTGGCACTGTAGCTGTGGTAACAGAAATGGCAAAACTCAAGTAATTAAAAAGTAAGGCTGGGTAAAACAAAGGAAGTGCCAGGCATTTTAGTTAGTTTTCATTTGAAAAGGGTTTGATGATTCAAGGGAAGACCTGAGGGGGCTCATTTCCCTCTTGTCTTCCTATTTTACAGAATCCAGATGTTGGAGCAACAAAACCTCCATCTCCACTGCAGGGTTCTGAAGGAAGCTGGGGAGAACCAGGAGCTCCTCGGGGAGAACCAAGAGTTGCGGAAACAACTGGAGTGGTAAGAAATACTGTGTTTCCCCGAAAATATGACCTACCCCGAAAATAAGTCCTAGCCTGATTTTTTTGGGGTGGGCCTAATATAAGTGAAGGGGTGGGCGTGGCCAGCACAGGAGGCAGCCCTTCCCTTCCCCGGTCACTTCATGGAGGCTCGGCCCCTTAATTGCAGCCCATGAATCAGCTGAGCCAGCGAGGGCAACTCAGCCCAGATCTCTGGAGCACCTCTCCAGCCGCCGGCCTGCCAGCGCCCCCTTCGCCAGCAGTCGCGGTCTCCTGCATGAGCTCCATGGTGGCCCTGCAGCGAAATGGAGGAGGGAGATCATCCCTTCTTCCTTTGCACCCCAAAACCCCGTCTTCCCTGGCCACCGAGCCCCCTGCATGCCCCCCTCTCACTGGAGCAAGACGTGCAATTCAATACCGGTATTACCCATGGAGCCTCCCAAGTGCAACGCTCTGCTGTCGCTTCGGAGCAAACCTCCTCCTTCCCTGCGCAGGAAAATCCCCCCCCCCCATTTTCCTACCAATCGTTCTTTCCTTGGCACCACAGGACATCCCCAAAATGTTCCATCCGAAGTCTTCAGCTTTTGGGAGAGGCCTCTGTGCTGCAATTCCAAATAAAGGACAGTGTGTGTGTATGAGAGAGAGAGAGAGAGATTCAACCTCGGAGAGTTATCCAGGGCTGGCAGCAATGTGCTCTCTCTCCTCCTCTCTCTCTCACACACACAAACACACACACACAAACAGAGGTCCCTCAGCCCCCCCCCACTCCCACCCCCAAGGCAGCCTCATCCCTTCACTAACCTGCTTTCCAGCTCCGTTCTCCGCTGCGCATGCAGGGAAAGGACAGAAGTCTCGGACTCCAGTAAAAGAAACAGTTGAGACCTTCAAACTTTGCGAGATTTTTTTTTTTTTTTGCATGAAAAGTTGGAAGGTCTCAACTACGGAGGGTTTTTTAACCGAAGTCCCACAGACTTCTTGCCCCGCCTGCTCAGCGGAGAACGGAGCTGGAAAGCAGGTTAGTGAAGGGATGTCGCTGCCATGGGGGGATGGGGGTGAGAGACCAGTGTGTGTGTGTGTGTGTGTGTGAGAGAGAGAGAGAGAGAGAGAGAGAGAGAGAGAGAGAGAGAGAGAGAGAGAGAGAGAGAGAGAGAGAGAGAGAGAACATCACCACCAGCCCTCCAAGGTTGGATCGGATCTCTCTCTCTCCCTCTCTCTTGCAGTGGTGGAGCTTCAGTTGCTGGCCGGTGGGGCGCTTCTCACTCACCCTGCCTGGGGCATGCCGCAGCCGAGACGTACCCAGCAGTAGCTGGGTCAGTAGGCAGGGTGAGTGAGAAGCTCCAGGCCCTGATGCTGGGTGGCTGGGAGGCTTTCAGCTCAGCTGCCAGTCCTGCAGTGACTGGCAAAGTGAAGGTAAGGGAGGGGCTTCACCTGATAAGGGTGGGGCTCGCATGACTCCCCTGGCACACTGGGTGGCAAGTCAAGGGAAGGGAGGGGAAGAGTCTCTTTTCTTTCTCAAATGGGTAAAAGGCCCCCAGTCCTCCATTCCAGCTATGGAGAGAGAGTGTCAGCAAACTTCTGCCATGTGCTGGTCACTCAGGAGTGCCAACATCACTTCTGAAGAAGCCCACTTGGCTGGTGACCTCTCTGTGGAGACGTTCTCTGACTTTCTCCAAACGCCTGTTCTGAAGCTCTGATTCTTGGATGGCCATTCTGACCTGGTTGACTCCTTCTCTGTTGTCCTCCAGAGTTTTCTGCTGGTCTTCCATTGTGGCCTGGTAAACACAGGTCTGCTGCTGATGCCGATTGTTGAGGTGCGTCTTCTCATTTCCCCTCACATTCTGAAGAGGGGGGACTTTCTGCCTCAGTTGGATGGAGGGGCTTTTCTCCACAAAGTGGAACTTTGGTCCCTCTCAGCCAGTTCATGCTGCAGACTCTAGAGATGCTCCTTAAGTTCTTAAGAAGGTTCCAGACCTCATTGAGGAGTTTCTCAGAGGTTCAGAGGCAGCCTTCTCAAGTCTGAGGAAGGTCACTTGACTAGTAACCTCAGACATTTCTTTCTGGAGTTCTTCAGTGTGTTTCACCAAAAGTTTGTTCTCTACCTCTAACTGGTGGATCATCGTGTTGGCATGGTCCAACCTTCCTTTGTTCTCCAGCAGAGTTTTCTGCAGGTCTTCTGTTGTGGTCTGAAGTTGATCCAGAGTCTTCTTGAGACAACTGTGCTGCTCTTCCATCCGTTGTTTGTCTTTCTTGAATTCCTGGATCTGAAAGTCAAAGGAATCTCTCAGGTGGTTAATCTGGAGATGGAGGCCATCACTGAGAGATACCCCAAGGATCTTCCCTAAAGGTCCTTTTGTTCCCTGGTGCTGACCTGTTTGAAAAATGGAGAGACACGGTCACTTCCTCTCTCAGTTCAGGGGACATTTTGCTAACCGGCCTTAAGTCCACAGATGCCTTCAAGGGGCCCAGTTTGAGAAACACTGACAGAATCCATCACAACTGGTCTCCCTTCAAACTGTCCAGACTTCCCATTTGATTCTGGCTCCAATTCGAGGCATCTCATCTATCAAAACTCTCCAAAGGAGTCAGAATCAGCGATCGATCAATTCGGCCATCTCTGGCACTGTTAGGGGGCTTCTGATCACAGGGAAAGGAGGAGGTGACCATTCGGATTAGGAAAGAGCCCCCCCTCCAAGTACTTACCAGTCCCATCCAAGGCACGAAAGCCTGGAGGGTCACCTTGGGCCAGTCCCTCCCTCTCAGCCGTAGCCTACCTCACAAGGTTATTGTGAAGGCAAAGGCGTCTTCAGTATATTCATGCCTTGAGCTATTGAGAGAAACAATAAAGGTGGATAAAAACCTGAGTAATAAAAAATAAAAATATATAAATAAGTCAATCACCAGGCCGAGTCTGTTTGGGAAATAATTACACCTGGCCAATGGAATCCCTTTTTAGGTTAATTTCCCCAGGTCAGTTTCCAGCTTTGGGGCCTCAATGCCTCTCCAACTGGGACATCCCGAAGCCAATTTTTTCCCTAGTTCATATCGCTGCCCCCCAGCCGCCCGGCCCCAGCCCCTTTCCCGAGACAAGGACCTTCGAGATGGTGGATGAGGAGTTTGGTGACAGGTATGGAGGCTGCAGACACGGCAGGTATCAGCACGTCTGTCGTGTTTGGTTGAACCCCATTTCACTCATCTCCCCCCCCCTTAATTCTGCCTTAAAGGGGAGGGTCTCTGCCTCCTGAGGAGCCCAGGCGAGGGAGGCCCTGCGATGCCCCCAGTGCTGCCATCCAATCCAGCCACTTTCCAGGGATGTTGAGCAGAGCCTCCATGATGTGGTCCAGACTCCCCAAGGATGCTGGAGGTTGCCATGGTGAGCTCCAGCCAATGAGCTTTTGAGAAGCCACTGATGTCACAAGCCAAGGCTTTGATTGGTCTGGACCAGAGAAAAATATCCACCAGCCAGCTGCCTTCACCTGGGGGCGTGGCTTATTCATGGATGATCCAATCCTGAAGGGGCTTCGAGCCCCCAATTCGCTTCAGCCAGAGTGGCTCCTTCTGAAGGGGGAACCGTCGGTCGCCTGGGGAGGTCGGGGAGCCCCAGATTCTGCCCCTTCTGTGGGGGTGGAGTCCAGATTGGGAATGTTGACCCTTGGATCTGGAATCTGGTTTTAGAGATCCAGGGGATCCAGGTTTTCCTCTTCATGCCCAGGTGATGAAGGGGAGGTGAAAGGGAAATAGGCCTAAAAGATCAGATGTGATTCATTTGAAAAGGCCTTGTGAGAAGGTGCCTAAAGAAACAACGGATCCAATTTTGTACAGTCCCAAACAGTCCCTACAGGAAGTCCTCGATTTATAGCCATTCATTTTGAGACAGTTCCAAGTTCCACGGCCATTAAAAAAAAGCCATCTATGATGGGTCCTCACACTTACGACTGGTGCAGCATCCCCTTGGACACATAGTCACGATTTGCGTGCCTGGCAATCAACACGGATTTATGACAAGTAAAGTCAGTGGGCGAAATGGTGTTTGTTTCATGACTGCAGGATTCACTCAACAACCCCAGTGATTCGCTTAACAACGGTGGCAATAAACATGGTAAAATTCAGAAAAACTTCACTTAGCGACCGCCTAGTTTAGCAATGCCATTTCTGGTCCCAATTCTGGTTGTAAGTGGAGGACTAGCTGTAGGATGGAGCAGCAGTCTGATTTGGAAAAGCTTAAGCAGGGCTGGGAGACCACCAGGAAATGCCAGGGGTAGGTTGAGGAGAAGGCAGTGGCCAACCTATCTTGCTATGAAGAAAAGGTGGGGCATTAGTGACTTTGAGCCAATCAGTAAGTGACTCTGAGTTCTAGTCCCGCCTTAGGCATCACAGGTAGCTGGGGGCTTTGAGCCAATCACCAGGAGGCCCCGATTTCAATTCCCAGGGCCCAACTAGGACTTCAGGGCCAGACTCTATGCTGCCCCCTACAGGCAGTGCGTCTTAGCTGAGCTCTGGCAAGAGGGAGGGGCTGTGATGGGGGAGGGGCTCTCTGTGTCCAGGAGTTTCTCCCCTTTGCTCTCGGATGGGGCTGCTCTACCCCAGAAAGACCCGGGGGGGGGGGACTTGGGGTCCTGCTGGAAGACGAGGCAGCAGTGGTGACCAGCAGGGCCTTTGCCCAAAATCCGCCCAGCCTTAACATTGACAATGGTTAAGGCATCAGGCTAGGAAGCAAGAGATCCTGAGTTCAAGTCCTGCCTTAGCCCTGAAAGCCTGTTTGCGGACTTCGGGACAGAAACTCTCTCTCAGACAAGCCCACCTCACAGGGCGATTATTGTGGGGAAAAGAGGAGGAGGAAGAAGAGTTGGACATGTTCACCTCCTTTAGTTATTTGAAAAAATAATAAAACAATGAAAATAAACTCTAACAAAAATAAAAACCGGCTTTCCTGCTTCTGTTTGCATGGAATCTGTCTTAGCCTTGTGCAGATACAGGAATTTCTCTTCTCACAAGGAGGAAGATTTTTTTTTTTTAATCATCCCTTTCAATTTCACTCAATCCCTTTTTTCACAGCCTTTGGGGGCATTGGGCCTCCTCAAAGCCCTGGGGCACAGCAGGTTTCCCTGTTTCTTTGGGAAAGATTCCTTCCCCAATCAGAGTCTGCTTGAGCCCCATCATCCACTTCCTTCCCTGGCTGGGATCAGCTAAATTCCTCCATTCAGACAACAGGAAAAAGGGAGTTTGGACAGAACCTCAGGGTCAATCTACATTCTTCCACACAGAGGGTCCTACTCGCTCCGCAAAGCCAAATTCCCCCTCAGTTCCTTGACGCCTCCAGCCATTGCCAGGCTGAGCTCATAGCAGGGCCAGGGTGGCTGAGAAATTGGGACGGAAGGGACCACAAACCTTTCCAGCCACAAGAGACTCTTAGACACAGACTGTGGCCTCACACACTCCTCAATGGTGCCTTTATGTGGCAGTGGGAAGGGTTATGGGACCAATCTCACAACACTCACCCTATAGGGCTGCCCCAGCTGTTGTCCCTGGTGGCAGATGGAAGATTGTGAATCCCACTCCTGACACCAGTTTCTGTGGAATCAAACACAGGAGCAAAAAAACCAATAATCCAGGCTCACTGCAGTTGTTATTTATTCAGAGTCCACTGGAGGAATTTCTCCCCAGAAAATAGTGGGAGGAAATTTTTACAGACAAAAGGATGCACTCATATTTATAAATTCCAGGAAAGGAGGAGAAAAGGACAATCGTACATATGCATATTTCATTTAATAGATGATGTAAGCATGAATATTCAGAATTAGCGAGACTCAAGTTACCTCCCCAGCCTTGTATTGTTGCTACCCTCAAGAAAGAGTTATTGTGTAAACAAAAAGAAACATCTCAGTTGCGTTGCCACAGCACTTTGGGTGAAATGTACTGAGAAATGAAGGCATCAACGTTGCTCCATACATTCCTTCTATATTTCTGTCTTGCTAACATGCTCCCATTTCTCCAAGTAATTTGTCTCCTCACAATCTTCCACACACCCTTTATTTATTTCAAGAAAAATAGTTGGCCCACTCATACATGCAGAACAGCGTGGATCATTTTCTACATTTGGAATGTGGAAAATGTTAAAAGTTGAAATTCTTCTCTCTCATATTTTTATTCTGGCTGTGAGCTGGTCCTTTGTGTTGAGGTCTGGCCTCAGAAGGATAATGTAGCACTTGGGGATGAAGATGCAGCCCAGCAGACCAGCACTGGAGGCCAGGATGGAGAAGACCTGCACAGCCACCATGTATTTCCCTTTGGTGCTCAGGTAGGTGGGCACAAAAGTCACCCAGACACTGCAGAAGACCAGCATGCTGAAGGTGATCAGCTTGGCTTCGTTGAAGGCCCCAGGCAGGTTCCTGGCCAGGAAAGCCACCGTGAAGCAGATGGCAGCCAGGAAGCCCATGTAGCTGAGGGTGACGTAGAACATGACAACGGCCCCTTCGTTGCATTGCAGGATGATCTCTCCAGGCTGGGAGTGGAGGTCAGAGTCAGGGAAGGGGGGAGAAACTCCCAGCCAGATGGAGCAGATGATAATTTGGACAGCAGAAGAAGAAAGGATGATGGAGTTGGCCAAGCTCTTCCCCAACCATCTCTTCACTCGGTTTCCTGGTTTTGTGGCCAGGAAGGCCAGCACCACCATGATGGTTTTGGCCAAGAGAGAAGAAACGGCAACTGAGAAGATGATGCTGAAAACCATTTGTCGGAGAAGGCAGGTGGCTTTCCTTGGTTGACCAATGAAAAGAAAAGGAGACAAGAAGCAAAGCAGGAGGGAGACCAGGAGGATGTAGGAGAGGTCCCGGTTGTTGGCTTTGACAAGGGGAGTTTCTCGGTATTTAATAAAGATGATTAGAACAAGGCTTGTGATTAAGAACAAGAATAGGGCAAAAGAAAACAGGATGATGCCCAGATATTCTTCATGAGATAGGAAGGTTATAACTTTGGGGATACATTGGACTCTGTCCTCATTTGGGTATTTATCATCTGGACATTTGGTGCATTTTTCGGTATCTGAGAAAGCAAAAAAGCAATATATCTTTAATATTCTGTCCTTTTCTCTTGCAAGAAAAACCTTCTTTAGATAACGGCTGATACCACAGGCATTTTCCAAGAAGTATTTCTTAACTATTTCATTAAAAAGAGCATAAGAAGGATATTTTTTTTCTTAAAAAATGTAGCTAGGTATATGATGTTAATTATTTCCAGTGTAATGTGTAGAATCTTCATAGAAGCCTACATTATTAGAGGTTAATAATGAATCATATAATCTTTTTAGGCAAACATCCTGAGTCCTGCCACATGGGAGTTAATATCCTGGACATGGAGGATACCTATAGTATCTTGTAACATCTGAAAGCAACCTGGAATTAAGGAGAAACTTCCTATCAGGGAGAACAATTAACCAGTGGAACAGCTGGCCTCCAGAAGTTGTGGGTGCTTCAACATTGGTTATGGGCGCAACCCGTTATGCCCATGTGACACCCCTCCTGCGCGAGCTGCACTGGCTCCCAGTGGTCTTCCGGGTGCGATTCAAGGTGTTGGTTACCACCTTTAAAGCGCTCCATGGCATAGGACCCGGGTACCTCCGAGACCGTCTTCTGCCACCAATAGCCTCCCACCGACCAGTTCGTTCCCACAGAGAGGGTCTCCTCAGGGTGCCGTCAGCCAAGTTATGTCGGCTGGCGACACCCAGGGGGAGAGCCTTCTCTGTGGGAGCCCCAGCCCTGTGGAATGAACTGCCCCCGGAAATACGCAAGATCTCCGACCTCCGGGTGTTTCGCTGCGCATTGAAGACCCTGTTGTTCCGCCAGGCCGGACTATCAATACAATAGTTTTAAATTGGGGTATTTAAATTTATTGGGGTTTTAAATTTGAGCCATTTATTTAATTATTTTAAATTTTATATCATTGTTTTGTTTGTTTTTTTAAATAGGCTGTACACCGCCCTGAGTCCTCCGGGAGAAGGGCGGTATAGAAATAAAATTATTATTATTATTATTATTAACATTGGAGGTTGTTAAGAAGAGACTGGACAGTCACTTGTCTGAAATGGTATAGGGTCTCCTGCTTGAACATGGGCCTGGACTAGAAGACCAAAGTTCCTTCTACTCTAATCTGATTGATTGATTGATTGATTGATCTATATGATTGGAAGACTATTTGTGTAATGAGTTCCCCCCATAACTATCCACAGCACCACATTATGGCCCAGTGACACCTTCTCAGTATCCTCAAGGGAGGCCAATAAACAATGAATTGAAAGGTCTTTCAGAAGGTGGACCTGAAACAATTCATCTAGTTTCAAAGAACTCAGATGTTCCTACAAAGATGAACTTAGCAGCACACATCCAAACTAAAAAGCAGAAGAGATATTTCCTCTGCTGTTAGTAAAGCTTGCCCAGTCTGCCACCCCCTCCTCCCATTTCTTCCCAGCCCCTCCTTCCAAGTCTTTTTGATTTACTTCCATTTAGATAAGAAATTGTGCAGGTTAAAAATAAAAAACTCATGTGAGCTTCGATCTGTCTTTTAACTTCCACTTTCATGAAAAGTTCCACAAAGCCTCCCATTTTCCTCAGTGTGACCCACCTTCCTGAGTGGAGAAGGTTCCCTCCGGACAAGGAACGCAGTCATAGCAGCAAACTGGCTCTCCTTCTCGAGCCCTCTTGACAAATCCAGGACGACAACTTTCCACACATTTGGACTGAGGCAGAGACTAAGCAGAAAAACAAGGAATGCCAAAGGAAAGAGATTAGGACTCTCCATCCATGGAAAACGAAGGTAGAAATGGATGGAGACAAGTAGCCTCTGACCTTCACTGAGGTAAATATGAAACCTCTAACTACTTCTAAACAGATGCAGGAGGTATAATAACTGGCAAATTCTTCCTTTAGTTCCTCCCTTTTGCTTCTGGCATATAACATTATAATAAGATACTTTTCTATTTAATGTAGTCCAGAGGGATGGAGGTGAAACAAGTTTTAAATATGATGATATATTCTTATTAAAACTGATAATAAAGTTTACTGTAAAAGATTTAGGAAATTTTATTCTATTAGGTTTTTTAATATGAAATTAAACTGCGATGAAGAAAGAAACCTCTGACCAGTAAGATCTTCAAAGATTTTCCTAAAACATGGCAAATCCACTCCACTTAGGTCCTGTCTGTTGAAGAACTTCTATTAGATGACACCACCTGGCATGGGAGGCCAACCACCCTGGAGACTCCAGGCTTTGCCCACTTGAAATGGGACCTCAGGCTTTGGAAATCAGAGAAAAGACACCAAAATTTCTCTCACCTTATTGAGTAACTTTAGCAGTGAAAGAGTATCTTGGTCGATAGAAAATCTTTGTCTTTTAAAATACGCCAGAGTCTCTCTCCTGGGATCCTCCTTGGGGAGAACCAAGAAGCCCCGTACGACCAGATCTGCTATTATCTCTCCATTTTGGTCCAAGTACAGTTTCCTCTCAGAAATATTCCAAAATTCATTCTTCTCCAGAAAGGGATGAAACTAGAATGGGAACATCCAGGAATTTGAAAAACAGAAAACTTTGTTTCTTATCCCACATTTAATCTTTCTTCTACAATTGTCTAATCTCCAAATATGCTTAATTAGGATACAAATACGGCCATTATCTTCATAAGTGAACAAAAAAGTTTGAGAAAAAATTGTCCATCATATACTGACAAAATATAGAGATAATTGACACAATTGGTCAATTATAGGGAACATTCTAGAGCAGATGACAAATAAAATGAACAGAGAAAAAAAAGTTGATTCATAAACTCTTTGAAAACAAGAGGTTGATTCCCAGAAAGCATGGGTTGATCAAGAAGAAAGTTGTCAGGCTAATCTTCTCTCTGGTCATCCTGATGGAAAACACCTCCAGATGTACTAATTCTAATTAATTGTAATGCAATATTAACAAAATATTGAATATCTCAAAGAACAAATCTCCCACCAACTCTTTTCTCAGCCTGAAAACTTAGCCAGGATCCTTTCTGAGTTTCTTTCTCTCCCATTATGCAGCTGCAGGATTCTCCCCTCTTCTCTGATCCTTCCCTAGGCAGCCTCTCTTCCCCTCATCCCAAAAGTCATTCTCACACATCATTACGCTTCCTAAATAGATTATGGGAACTCTGGTGGTATCACTGAATTTCAGTAAAGGACTCACAAACAATTTTGTGATGTGATTAGAAACCTGAGGGGTGGATAATAAGTGGATAAAAAGTGTCTTCCAAATGATACACAAATAATTTTTAACCCTTTCCTATGAAACTTGAAGGTGATGAATAACAATTTGCCATTGCTCATCAATTTTTCTATGTTGTCATTAATACAGTAATTAATACGATCTTAGAATAAGCTAATTTGATTTGATTTAAAGAATATCAAGCTTTTCAATTTACAAGCCTTTTTTGAAACTTCATTTAAAAAGTTTGATAAAATAACAATAGTTTTAAATCAACTTAAAGGCGATAATCAGAAACAAGCAACAATTGTTGAATCGGATGGATTGAATGGATGGATGGACTGGAACTGAATTTGCTGCTGGCATCCCTGAAGGAGGAGTCTGGTTTGAAGGGAGGCTGCTTGGAGATGGCTGGAGAGGCTATGGACCCTGAAGACTCAAAGTGGACAGAACGGATGACTGAAGACATGGATTCTTTCAAGAAGATTGAGGGAGATTGGGGAATGAACTTGTCATATTTAACTGGAAAAAAGTCTTAAGAGTCATTGTGTTTCAATTTACAGGAGGTCCTGTGACTTTGGGGAATGGAAAGCAGTTGTTGGGAAAGATCCTAAGTAAAAATTTAAGGAAATGAATTATTATTAAGAATCAAACAAAGGTGGTTAACCCTGGACAGATTCTGGATGGATCAGAGATAATGATTGTAGTGATAGATAAGAAGCTCCTGTAAGTTTTCTGTGAGTTAAATACAATAGCAGATAACAGACCATTTTGAAGTTTTTAAATTTAACTTTATTGTTGGATTGCCTGTTAACTACGTTTTTTTATATACAGCAGATAGATGACAGGTCAAGTAGTTGCAAATAGATGTGTAGTTTATAACTGTGGGCCTATTTTGCAAGGGGGAGAAACTATTATTTCTGTATTGTATTCAACTTGAGGACCTAGTTTGTGGGGGCAATAAGCTGACTTTGTATAAATATACAAAAGTATGAAGGCTATTGCTTAACGCATTGTAAGCCGCCCTGAGTCTCCGGAGAAGGGCGGTGTTAGATCAGGCGCAGGAAATGAAGACATGACCAGCTCGATACATTTAGTAACTTTATTAGATACAGTAACAAGACTGGCTGTGCGCTGCCGGAGCTCTCCTTATATTCGCTCCGGCAGACGCACTGCCCCTCACAGCAATTCAAACTTCCCACCCGATGGCTGGCAGCCAATCTGGGCGGATGTCCTTATAAGGACATAACACTCCTCCCCTCCTAGTTAGAAAACAGTCACTCAAGGTTAATGAGAGTCATGTAATTGCGCAGGTACGTAGGACACCTCGGCACCCTAGTTGACCTGCGCAGTCTCACTTCTTCGCCGACGCCGACCTGGACGGACGGGGCTCCTGTGTCTCCTGGTTCCCTCCCTGGAACCGGGCTTGGTTCGGCTGGCGAGTGTGCGGGGTCACTCCCAGCGCCTCTGGCCGAACCGTGGACCTCGGACTGCTGGTTCTGATGGTCTTCCTCCTGGCCTGCGCATCGGTCGTCTCGGTGTGGCCGCTCAGTGCCGACCCGGGAAAAGCGTCTGAGTCTCGGTAAGTCCCTGGTTGTCACTTGCTCCTCCCTGGTCTCCCGGGCTCTGCGGTTCGGCTGCGGTTCGGTTTCTTGTTGTCGGGGGGGGTGTCTCGGATAGGTGCCCTCGGGCCCGGTCTCTCGGCGATGGGTGGTGCTGACTTTGGTTGTGAGGTCCGACCTCGCAGGGGTAGTGCAGGCCTCCTTGGTCGGGGTGGCGGAGGCCTTCCTTGCCGGGCTGGCATTGGCCTACCCTGTCGGGTCGGCGGTGGTCGTCCTGGTCGGGTTGTTGTTGTGGGGCTACCTCCGCGGGGCGGTGGAGGTCTCCCCTGCCGGGGTGGCGCTGTCCTCCCTGATCGGGGTGTTGTCGGCTTTCCCTTCGCCCTAGTCCCTGGTCTACTGCCGGTCAGCGGCTGGGGTCTTCTGGGCTGGGGTGTTGTTGCTGGGCTGCCCTCAGTGTTGGGTGGAGGTCCCCCTCGCCGGGGTGGCGCTGTCCTCCCTGGTCGGGGTGTTGTAGGCTTTCCCTTCGCCCTAGACCCTGGTCTACTGCCGGTTGGTGGCTGGGGTCTTCTGGGCTGGGGTGTTGTTGCTGGGCTGCCCTCAGTGTTGGGTGGAGGTCCCCCTCGCCGGGGTGTTGTGTGCCATCCTCACCCATGCGCTGCGGTGTGCCCACCTCGGGTGGTCCCCGGTCTACTGCGGTCCTTGGCTGGCAGTCCTCCTTGCTCTGGGCCCGTCTGCTGCCCAAGCCGGGTGGCCGGGGTTCGCCCTGGTTGAGAAGTCCCCGGTCTACTTCTCTGGCATCCCGCTGTCCTGGTCGGTCGGGTCCTTGCTTCCCCACCTCGCCGGGGTGTTGTTGGCCTGCCTTGCTGGGGTCTGGTGGGCCGACCTTGCCAGGGTGTGGTAGGCCTACCTCGCCGGAGTGTTGTAGGCCTACCTCATTGGGGTGTTGTAGGCCTACCTCGTTGGGGTGTTGTAGGGCTACCTCGCTGGGGTGTTGTAGGGCTACCTCATTGGGGTGTTGTAGGCCTACCTCGTTGGGGTGTTCCAAGGCTACCTCGTCGGGCTGGTTTTGTCCTACTTCCCTCCACCTTTTCCGGAGCTGGTCGATGTGACGTCTACAGACCTGTCCATCTTCCAGCTCCACTGTGTAGGACTTCGGGCCGGTTGAGCTTTCTATCTTCCCCTTCAGCCACTTCGGAGAGCCATGGAAATTTAGTGCGAAAACCGGATCTCCTATGCTGAAGGCGCGAAGCGGGCGGCTGGCTGTTGCGGTCACTTCTGGGCTGTATTGTGGGTGCAGCCGGTCCAGTGGTGACCTCAGCCTTCTGCCCATCAACATCTCAGCTGGGCTCTTGTGGGTGGTGGCATGCGGCGTGATGTGCTAGGTGAGGAGGAAGTTGTCAATTCTTTCCTGCCAGTCACCCGTGTCCATCTTGGTGAGTGCCTCCTTGGTGAGTCTCACCATCCGTTCAGCCTGTCCGTTCCCAGCTGGCCTGTACGGGGCGGACAGGGCATGGCGGATGCCCAGTCCGGCCAGGAATGCCTCCATGGCCAAGGACGTGAGTTGGGGCCCGTTGTCGGAGACCAGCACATCCAGCAGTCCATGGGTGGCGAAAAGGCGGCGTAGAGCCCGGATCGTTGCTTCCGTTGTGGTAGATGCCATGGGTACCACCTCGAGCCACTTGGAGAAGGCATCGACGACGATGAGTAGGTGGCGCCCCTGCATCGGACCCGCGAAGTCGATGTGGATCCTCAACCAGGGGTTGCTGGGGGGTCTCCCACTTCGCTGTTTTGGCTTGGGGTGGCGCTGGGCGTACTTCTTGGCACGGGTCACATCTGGAGACCCATTCTTCGATGTCTCTGTCCAGTGATGTCCACCAGACGTAACTCCGTGCCAGGGCTTTCATGCGGACGATGCCGGGGTTCCCATTATGCAAGGTCTCTAGCGTTCTTCTTTGCAGAGTGCTGGGAATCAGCACCCTGTCTCCCCATAGTAAACAGCCTCTCATAGTGGACAGATCCTTTTGCTTCCTGATGAAGGGGCTGAATTTCTTCTCTGCCTTTTCCGTCGGCCACCCTCTGAGGATCCAGGATCTCACTTGGTGGAGTGTGGGGTCCTTTTGCGTGTGGACGGCCACATCTGCAGATGAGACTGGGCAGCTGTCGTCATTGTCGATGTGGAAGAGATCGAGCATGGGGGCTGGGTCTTCCACCAGATCCTTTGATGGGCATCTGCCAGCGCATTGGCGTTTCCCATGGATATGCCTGGCTGGTGCACGAGCCTGTAGGAATAGCCGGCTAGGAAGATGGCCCATCTTGTCATCCGCAGAGACGTGAATGTCGGGGTTGGTTGGTCGCCTGCGAGGAGTCCCAGGAGCGGCTTGTGGTCAGTCACTATGGTGAAGCTCCTCCCGTAGACGTACTCGTGGAACCGTCTGACCCCTGTGACGATGGCCAGAGCCTCTTTGTCCAGCTGGCCGTAGTTGCGTTCCGCGCTGGACATTGTCTTGGAAAAGTAGGCTATTGGGGCTTCTGAGCCATTAGGGAGTTCATGGCTGAGGACTGCCCCCACCCCATATGGTATGCGTTGCAGGTGAGCTTGATTGGGAGCGTCTCGTTGTATTGTATGAGGATGCTTTTGGATGTTAAGAGTCCTTTGACGGCCCGGAATGCTGCTTCCTCCTTTTGGTCCCACTTCCAGGAAGCCGCTTTCCCCAGCAGGCAGTGGAGTGGCTCAGCAATGTGGCTTTCTGTTTGAGGAACATGGCATAGAAGTTAAGCAATCCAAGGAATGCCTGAAGCTCCGTTTTGTTTTTTGGGCTAGGAGCTTCATGGATAGCTTTAACTTTTGATTTGGTGGGGTGGATGCCAGTGCTATCTATGAGATAGCCCAGGAACTCGACCTCCTGGACTCCTAAGATGCATTTATCTCTCCTGACTCTCAAGCCCTTGGCCTTGAAGCGCTGCAGGACAAGCCTGAGCCTTTCGAGGAGTTGTGCTTTGGAATCTCCGGAGATTAGTACATCGTCAAAGTATGGCACCACCCCTGGAACGCCTTGGAGAAGGCGTTCCATCATTGATTGGAAGATGCCGGGAGCAGCGCTGACTCCAAATTGGAGACGGTTGCATTTGAATGCCCCCCTGTGGGTGACTATTGTTTGGGCCTCCGCCGTTTTTTCGTCGACTGGCAGCTGCTGGTAAGCCTGGGCCAGGTCCAGTTTGGCAAAAATTGAGCCAGTCCCCAGAGAATGCAGCAGATGTTGCACCACTAGGACTGGGTATGCGCTCTGTGCCAACGCCTTATTGATTGTACACTTATAGTCGGCGCAGATGTGCACAGATCCATCATGCTTCATTGGGGTCACAATGGGGGTTTCCCATGAAGCATGATCGATAGGTCCCAGAACGCCCTGGGTGATCAGCTTATCTAGCTGCTCGTCTACTTTTGGCCGCAAGGCAAATGGAAGCCGGCGGGGCTTCAGTCTAATTGGGGTGATTCCCTTGTCCAAATTAAAGGAGATTGGCCTCACCACAAATTTCCCCAGCTTACCATCGAAGACTTCTTTGAACTCTTCGATGAGGTTGTCGAGTTCATCCCTCTGGATTTGATGGATAACCCTAGCGGCTTGAACCACTCCACTCCTAGCAGGTTCGGTCAGCTGTGTTCCACGACTGTGATGGGAAGCTTGCCTTGGAAGTCCTTGAAGGTGATGTGGAGAGTGGTTCTGCCCAGGACTCCGATGGGGTTTCCGCTGAAATCCACGAGCCTCGACCTCAGGGGTTTTAGCTGGTTCTTTTCACAGGATGGCTTCAGGCGCTTCAGCTGTTGCCAGTCCATAATGGAGTAGATGGAACCTGAATCTACCTCCATTGTGCACGGTGACCCTTCTGCCAGCAGTGTCACGTTGAATTTGGTGGCACCGTTGTCGCTTGTGTGGGCGATTGTGGTCTGGTGCACTGCTCTGCTGTGGGGATATTCATCATCCCCGCGCCTGGACTGGTTCGAGGACCGTTTGGATGTCCCCTGGGTTTCTCTGTGGTTTTCGCGGAATCTTGGCCTGGGTGGTTCCGGGGCTGGATCTGCTGCTCTGCATGCTTTGGCTATGTGTCCCCTCTTCAGGCAGCAGCGGCAGGTCACGTCCCTCCATCTGCAGTTTGCCCTGGGGTGGTCGCCTTTGCAACTGCCGCATCGTTCCCCCCGGTCGCCATGTTGAGGATTTTCCCACCTGGGGGGGCGGGAAACCTTGTGGACGGCCATTTCCTCCTCGGATTCGGATGGTGTGGTGGAGTCATCTGAGGAATTGGGGCCCGACTTGTGGATCTTGTGGACCCCTCTGACCTTCACCATCGCGGCAGCCGCTTTCTCGGATGTCTCGGCGGCTGTGGCTTCTTCGAGGACTTCCTTGAGCGGGATTCTCTTGCGGCTCAGGAACTTTTTCTGGAGCCCCACATCTCGCATCCCGAAGACGATCCGGTCCCGGATGGCATTATCCACGTTGTTGAATTCGCAATTGGCAGCAATTTGGCGAAGCGCCGCCACGAATTCTTTGATGGATTCACCTTCCCGTTGATTTCTTTGCTGGAAGGTGAATCTGTTGGCAATCGGGGTGCCTGTGGGTGAGTAGTGTTCCTGCAGGACTTCCTGCAGGTCACTCCAGGACTTCTCCTCAATATCTCTGGGCGCCACGAGGTCAATGGCCATCTCCAGGACGTCGGAACTGCAGTGGGCCAGGAACAGGGCTCTCTTGCGCTCATCGTCGAGGTTCTGGTAGCCGTTTCCTCGGAGGAATTGCCGGAATCTGACCATGTTCGACCTCCATTTCTCTCTTGCCGGGTCGAATGGGTTCAGCGAGGCGATCGGTGCTTGCGGGGTTGCCATTTGTGACGTTGAGTGACTTCAGCTCGGTTAGGTGATCATGCCACGAGTCTTGCTCAGGTTCTCTTCTCTAGTCCTTCGTCGCCAGTGTTAGATCAGGCGCAGGAAATGAAGACGTGACCAGCTCGATACATTTAGTAACTTTATTAGATACAGTAACAAGACTGGCTGTGCGCTGCCGGAGCTCTCCTTATATTCGCTCCGGCAGACGCACCGCCCCTGACAGCAATTCAAACTTCCCGCCCGATGGCTGGCAGCCAATCCGGGCGGATGTCCTTATAAGGACATAACAGGTGGCATATAAATCAAATTAAAATAATTTTTTTAAAAAAAACTGGGGGGACAATATGCATGTTTTTGTCTGTTTTTAATGCACAATTAAATATATATATATATTGTCCAGTTTTGTTTTGTCTTTGTAATGGTTTTATTTTCCAAAACTTGTATTTTACCTTTTTGAATAAAATAAAATTTAATAAGAGGAATATCAAGTTTCCAGAAACAATATTTATGATTAGGACACAGGGAAGGATGCAGGAGTAAAAAGCAATAGAAAAATATCTGAGTTTTAGCAACTAGGACTTGACTAAAAATAGAGTCTCATAAAAGAATACGAATGGTGGACTGGAAGAAAGATGAGGGATACCAAACTTGATTTGCATATTTGTGAAAATGATCTCAAAATTGTAGTTAGCTGGAAACAGAATCTGAGTCAGAAGGGAGATGTTCATGGAAAGAAGGCAAATGCAGCCATAAGAATCTCAGGATGTGAATATTGTGGTTAGGGGAGACCCCAACTCAAGGACCAGGTCCCCTTGAAGGCACCACTCTTGGAGGAGAATTTGCAAAAAATCTACATGTGAACTTCAGGGAAGGAGAAATAAGCCAAGGAAGAGATCAAAGGAGCTGCTCTTAGCCTTGAGGAAAGAGAACAAGGAGAAGAGCTGAAGATCAGGAGGAGTCTGGGAGCCCCTTTTCCAACTGACACAATCTCTCCGTTGGAGAAGGGAGGATGCAGCCCTCTTCCAATCACTGACACACGTTACACACAAGCGTAAGATCTGCTCACTATTATTCCAGAGTGTCAGACACAGAAAAATGAATTCAGTTACAAGAGAGGAGATTTTGGCTGAAGGAGAGAAAAAATATGATAAAAGTTTGAGCTGTTTTATAGCTGAGCCAGTAAAGCAGAGAAGTTCAGTCTCCTCTTCATGGATTATCTGAGTGCAAAGACTGAGCAGCCATCAGTCAGAGAAGCTTTAACTGGGATTCCTGCAGAGAAGAGGGGTTGGGCTAGATGGTCTCAGGGTCTCCTCCAAATTTATAAAGGTTGTCATGTCACAACATGTATCTATTGTGCTGTTGTTGCTCTAGCCTCACCTAGTGGCCGGGGGCAGATAAGCCTCACTGTATGGTCTGAAGCCAGACTCCCTTTTCTCTCAGCCTTTGGAGGAGACGGAAGCAGCCGGTTTGACCGAGACACATGGTCATCCGGAGGCCTCCGTCCCTCACACGGAGCATCGCTGGAGAGGTTCCAGCTGCTTCTTTGTTGGCTGTTAGTTAATGCTGCCTATCTCCTATTTATATTTGATTCTCACTCGTTGCATTTCCTCAGTTTCTCCGTGCACTTTTCTCCCAATGAAACACCCAGATCCACCCCAGGCTCCCTTTCACTGGAGGAGAAGAGGGGGGTTTAGCTGCCTGTTGAGCTGCACACAGACCCACCTGCAGTGGGGACGGAACAAAGGGGAAATTCCACCATGCTCCTCACAAACCCACAAATACAGGAATTTCATTTAAAAAGAATACAGCATTTTCAAATGAGCAGAGTTTAATATTAAAATGCCATGGTATCTACTCTTTGGAACCATTATTCCCTGAGTAATTGAATTGGACAGATCTGTTGAGTTGGTTCCCTTCCTTCTCCACTGGATTCCTCCTCCAAAGGATCTAAGATCAATGGATCCATATCGGAACCCCATACCTGCCACGGCTGCAGCCTTGGAGACCCCAAACTCTTTTCTCCCTCCTTCCTTCTCCTCCTCCTCAATCTGGAGGAATAAGCGGCATTCAAGGCCTGGGCCAGAGTCTGAATGATACTGTAATATTTATAGTAATTTCGGGTCCTTTCTCTGTTCTCTTTCTCCTGGGTCTCCAGTGGGGCTTTCTGGGTGCATCTTCTGCGGCCTTTGACAGAAAAGACGTTCTTTGAAAGAGAACAGCGGAAATAAAGATCTTGAAACTTTCCTTCCACAAAGAAACAGGGTTCAAAGGCAGAATCTCTTGGCCTTTCTTTTGGCAGATAACCAAAATTCCAAATACTATGGATGTATTTGAGAAGTCTATGCTTGTTCATTGGATACCCCCAAAAATTTGTGAGGATACAGACTTTCCCTTCAATGGGTCCTGGCAGACGCATAAATGTTAAATGGAAAGGAAGAATTCTGTCCTTAATGGGAACATGTTCTATGAAGTGAACAAAGACGTTGACTTGTCTCCACTTAGAGAGGGAATCCCTGAGGGATGCTGTTGTGTATCCAGTTGTTGAGAACAGTTGTGATATAACAACACAAATTCCACTCCTGACAAGCAAAGGAGGGAAAATCCTCATGAAATTCTCTCCCTTCTCTGTGTCTGAAGCAAAGAGGCCAATCAGGGTCCATCTGAAATGGAGGAGCAGGTGGACAATTGCTGGGTACTGGAATCCTTCTTTGGGGAACATCCGATGGAAAAAGGGGAATTTCCTTTTATCACTCACATCCTCTGAAACAATTGTATGACTGATCTGAAAAAGCAATGAAGAATGTTGTTATATTTGGGGTCAGATCAAGTCCAAAATATTAGATTTTAATAAATCCAACCTGGTTCTCATGAATGTATTAGAATAGTTTGTTAATCAGACATTGTTTAAAATATTAAAGACAGAATATTAGCAAGATTGTATCATAATAATGGAAAATAAGCAAATTATTATTAAATTATTAGTCTGCCTGGTGGCTCAGCAGACTAATAGCATTGTGATTAACACCAGCTGTCTGCAATTACTGTAAGTTCAAATCTCACCAGGCTCAAGGTTGACTCAGCCTTCCATCCTTTCTAAGGTATGTAAATTGAGGACCCAGTTTGTGGGGGCAATAAGCTGACTTTGTATAAATATACAAAAGTATGAAGGCTATTGCTTAACGCATTGTAAGCTGCCCTGAGTCTCCGGAGAAGGGCGGCATATAAATCAAATTAAAAAAAAATAAAAAAATTTAAAAAATGTAAAACATATTACTGTATCACCCCTATAATTTATCACAATTAGATTAACACGTGCAAATGCCAATGGAGTAATCTATTCCAATAAAGAGCCTATTATAATTTTCGAGGATTGTTGCATCTTTTTTTGCTTCTATATCCCAGATTATTTCTGGAGGAAATTTTTTAACTTCTTTCTCCAGTTATACAAGAAACAGGCAGACCTCCTAAATTTTTTTTTTAGCTGGTTCACATCTTAATCAGCTGCTTTCCAGCAATGCTTTCCTCCACTCCTTATCTTAATTATTTTAGCTGGTTCACAGTATAATTTTAACTGCACACCAACCTTCTCCTTAACTTCTCCTAAATCTATTATAAAACTGGTTCACAACTCAAGTAGTTACCTTCTAGCAATACTTTCCTCCACTCCTACCCCTATTTTTAACTGGTTCACAACTTTATTTCAATTGATCCCCAGGTATAGTCTCCTCCACTCCTAACTTTTTATTTTTAGCTAGTTCACAGTTTTGCTTTAACTGTTGACCAGCATATGCTTTCCCCCACTCCTAACTTTTCCTTTTTTTTTTAAAGATGTAAATGGATAAAATTTGGAACAAAATTGATTGAGGGAATGTGAATAATTGTACTTATTTTATGCCGGACCAAACCCTTGCTTTAAAACGATGTATTTTATGTTTTATGTTTAAAAAAATAAAATAAAAAATTTGGGGAAAAAAAAAGAAACAGGCAGACCTCATAGCCTAATAAGATTTCTCAGTTGCATAATCCAAGTTTGGTCTTTAATCGAAGTTTTGTCTGTTCCAACAGCCACAATTTTCAGAGTCTGCCAGTTTCCATAGATTAAATTTTATGCCAATGCCCATATTTTCTGAATTTAGACAAAGCAGAAGTTGTGTAAATTCCCAAATCAGCTCTGAGGGCAGCATCTGGAGTCCTTTTGTCCACCCCAAGATACTCCTCAGAGGCTGAGATTGGGTTGGTTCATGGGGGAAAACTGGGCCTCCTATACTTTAATCATTGGGGCTGAGGAAGCTGGAGAGCTATGAGGTTTTCATTTAAGCACCACTTTCACTCCTGCCCTTTCTCTAACTGAGCTCCTTGGATGATGAGGGAGCCAAGATTCAGGCTGAGAGAAAACAACCCCAGGTAAGGAAAGGTGTTACTTGCTCTAATGGCTGACCATCTATGGCTATGATGTCATTTCACAAAGACCATAACTTTTGAACTTGATTTATAAATTATCAGATAATTATTAAGGCAAAACAATTCAAGTCTATACAATCCAATGTGTAAGTATGATAAAATCACATTATCTGTATAAATCAGTCTATTCCAATAGGAATTTAGCAGGCTAAACATGTGTACCTATAACAGAATTTATAACAAACTAAAAGGGTTGGAAGGGACCTTGGAGGTCTTCTAGTCCAACCCCCCATTCAAGCAGTAAACCAGGCATAATAGCAGTAACTGTGAGAGGATCCTGGAGTCTTAGTGGACAACCAATTAAATATGAGTCAAGAGTGTGCAGCGGCAGCCAAAAAAGCCAATTCAATCCTAAATCGCATTAACAGAGGGATACAGTCAAGATCAAGAGAGGTACTAATACCACCCTACAAAGCCTTAATAAGACCACACCTATAATATTACATCCAGTTTTGGTCACCACACTATAAAGAAGAAGTTGAGACTCTAGAAAAAGTGCAGAGAAGAGCAACCAAGAGGATTAGGGGACTGGAGGCTAAAACATACAATGAACGGTTGCAGGAACTGGGCATGGCTGGTCTAGTGAAGAGAAGGACCAGGGGAGACATGATAGCAGTCTTCCAGTATTTGAGGGGCTGCCACAGAGAGGAGGGGGTCAAGCTGTTTTCAAAAGCACCCAAAGGCCGGAATAAAATACGTGGCTCAGATAAAATAAGGGGAATTAAAATTAGGCATGATGATTACAGAGTACGAGCATTCGCAGATGACCTGGTTGTGACTTTGACCCAACCACTACAATCGATTATAGGTCTAATGGATATAATTAATCAATATGGACAAGTATCTGGATTTAAAATAAATGCAGGGAAAACAAAGATAATAATTAAAAATATGGTTATAAGTCAAAAAGAAGAAATAGAAAGAATAACGGGATTTGAAACAGTAAAAAAGGTTAAATGTTTAGGGGTTTATATTATGACATCAAATGCAAACTTATATAAGCATAATTATGAATTGTTGTGGCAAAAAATACAGAAAGAGATGGAAAACTGGAAAAAATTGCAACTATCGTTGCTGGGAAGAATAGCTGCAGTGAAAATGAATATCTTGCCAAAGTTCTTATTCCTTTTTCAAATGATACCAATATTGAAAAAAGATGGAAATTTGAATGAATGGCAGAAGGGCATTACTAATTTTGTGTGGGCAGGAAAGAGACCGAGAATAAAACAAAAAATAATGCAAGATATACGTGAAAGAAGAGGTCTCAAAATGCCTAATTTAAGATTGTATTATGAGGCAGTTGCCCTCTCAGCAATTAGTGATTGGATTAATTCAACAGAAGAGAGAATATTGAATATTGAGGGATATGATTTGTTATATGGATGGTATGCATATTTACTATATGATAAAAAGGTGGACAAGAATTTTAAAAGTCATATATTAAGGAATGTATTACTACGTGTATGGAAAAAGTATCAATATAAATTAAATAATAAATTACCTATATGGGCAATACCTAGACATACGATAGAGAATATAAGTGTAGAACAGAAACAAGATGTGATTACTTACAAAGAGCTTCTTATTATGGAAAGAGGTACATTGCAGTTAAAATCTTTAGAGGTATTAAAGGAAGAAAGGATAATTCAAACTTGCTTTCAGTATGGACAGTTGTACAAGAGATGGAAAGAGGATCAGAAAATTGGTATCTTGCAAAATGAGGAAAATTTGATAAAACAAATTAGGGATCAAAGTCTAATGCATATTAAAAGGTTGTATAATGCATTGATAGAAACAGATTCAGAAACTGAGTTAGTGAAGGACTGTATGATAAAATGGGCACAAAATATCGAGGAACCAATAATGATGGATACATGGGAAAAAATACGGGTTAGAAATGTAAAATTTACCCAAGCCCAAAACCTGAGGGAAAATTTTTACAAAATGTTTTATAGATGGCACTTAGATACCAAAAAGTTAGCTTGTATGTATCTAAGTTTACAACCTACGTGCTGGAGATGTAAATGTGATGATGCAACATATTATCATATATGGTGGACATGTAAAAAAATTAAGGCATTTTGGATTAAGATATGGTGGATTATACAAAATATTCTTAAAAAGAAAATAAAATTTACTCCACAGTTGTTTTTATTGGGTATAATTGCAGACTGTACGGTTATAGAGACTAATTTGATTCTGAACTTAATAACTGCAGCCAGACTTTTGGTGGCGCAGTATTGGAAGAAGGAAGACCTACCTACTATTGAAGAATGGACATTAAAAGTAGCTAATTTGGCGGAGATGGCTAAAATCTCTGCATATTTGAAGGATCGCTCGAATGAAAGATACATATTGGAATGGAGAAGATGGATTGATTATATTCAAAACAAATATGGGACTAAAAAGTTGCAAATAGCTTATGAATGAAATATTTAGGTGAACTCTTCTATTCTTATATTTTGGTATGTATGGGGGAGTTAAAGTGTAAGGGGGAGTTAAGAACTTATAGTTAGTTTGTTTATGTTTGATTATGTTTGTTAAATGCGATACCCTGTATTTTGCTCTGGGAAGTCGGGAGGGGGGGAGGGAGAAGGGAATGGTGGGGGGGAAGGGGGGAAATTTGTTTGTAAAAATATTTTAAAACTTTTCAATAATAAAAAAAAGAAGTTGTGGGAGCTTCATCACTGGAAGCTTTCAAGAAGAGACTGGACCGTCATCTGTCAGAAATGGTGTAGGGTCTGCTTGGACTAGATGACCTACAAGGTCCCTTCCAACTCTCTTAATCTGTATCTATCTATACTATTCCAGACAAGTGGCTGTCCAGTCTCTTCTTAAAAGCCTCCAGTGATGGACCACCCACAATTTCTGAAGGGGAGACGTTCCATTCCTCACCATTAGGAAATTTCTCCTTAGTTCTAGGTTGTTTCTCTCCTTGATTAGTTTCCCTCCTTGGTTTCTTGTCTTGCCTTCTAGTACTTTGGGAAATAGGTGGACCTCCTCTTCTCTGTGGCAGCCCCCCAAATATTGGTACATTGCTATAATGTCACCCCTCATCCTTTTCACTAGGCTAGACATCCTGAATTCCTGAAACTGTTCCTCATATGTTTTAATCTCCAGGTCCTTAATCATCTTTTCTGCACTCTTTCCAGAGTCTCTACATCATTTTTAGAATATGGAGACTAAAACTGGATGCACTACTCCAAGTGTGGTCTTGCCAAGGCATTATAAACAGTACCAATACTTCATGTGATCTTGATTTTATCCCTCTGTTAATGCAACCTAGGACTGAATTAGCTTTTTTAGCTGCTGCTGGCTCATATTTAAGTGATTCTCCACTAGGACTCCAAGATCCTCTCACAGTTACTGCTATGGAGAAAGGTTTCACCTCATCTGTAAGTGGTTTTTCTAGCCTAAGTATAAAACCTTACTTTTCTCTACAATGAATTTCATTTTGTTAGATAGGCCCAGGGTTCAAGTCTATCTAGATACATCTGGATCTTCAGCCTATCTTCTGGGATATTGGCTACTTTTGCCAATTTAATGTTGTATTCAAATTTGATGATTTCTCCATTTCTCCCCTCATCCCAATCATTCATGAAGATGTTGAAGAGAACTGGGCCTAAAATGGAGCCTTGGGGTCCCCCACTGCTTGTTTCCCTCCATGCAGACATAGTTCCATTGAGGACCACAGGCTGAGCCCATCTGGGGGTGATGCTGTCTATCCCACGTATTTTTAGCTTACCAAGAAATAGGTTGTGGTTTACATTGTCAAAGCCTTTCTGAAATCCAAGTACTGTACACTACATGCACTGCATTTCACTGGATATGGAAGGCATCATTTATCTGTGAAAATGAAGATGTCAATAGAGGCCCCAACAACCAGGGATATTTTTTGATCAGTTAAATAGTTGGTAGAATGTCTTCCCCAGCGAATGTATTGCTTGCATTTCAGGCCTTTTATGATTAATCTCAACATGAACATAATGGGGTAAAATATTGATGTTTTTGCTAATATGGAGAAAAGCAGCTCTTGAATTTCATGGAGAAGATATGATTGCATCTATTGTTCACCCACTACCACCCACCCCTCACTTTACCAGAAGGAGAAAAACACACACAAACCTGTGGGACTTTGTAGGTGCCTCCTAATGTTGAGATCTGGATGGAGAGATCTCTGTCAGCTGTATCAAGAAGAGCCAGGAGGTTCTCCCTCCTTCCACAGCCGTAGTTGGGGACATTGGCTTCTCCAGTGGAGAGCATGTCCACCAAGGCATCTGAAGTGTGGAAAGTGCTCCAATAGTTGTCATGGATGTTGTAGCCCAGTGTGAGATTGTGTAGGAGCTGGGAATTCTTGTTGACCATTTGAATGGTAAAAATTAAAATCAAGCCATATGAAAAAACATAAGAATTCCTATTGTTTAAAAAATATTATAATCAACAGCCACAACAAATACTTTTGTTATATATAATATATATAATCCTCCACAACCCTGAGTCTTAAGCCAACATTGATCCAAAAGCAATGATCAGTTACACAAATATGGGAATGGGTGAGGTATAGCAACTACAGCTGATTCCACCATTACTTTAAATAAAATTCATTATTCAAGTGATAAATTAAGGATTGAACTGAGAGAGGAAAATAATCTGCAGGCCTTTCAGCTTTTTTTCAGACCCCCTTTTGAGTCTCTTTCACAAAATCAGACCAAAGAGAGAAGACATGGAAATCAAAATCATTCAGGAAATTATGCATATTCCCCAATATAGGAAGAAATGAAAAATAAAAAACTGAAAAAAAGGAGAGTGTTAGAATTGAGGGAGTGCAACTCGATCACCCTAAATGACTTACGAATCATGGAAAACAAACTGAAGAGAAGGAGCCACGTTGAAAAGCAACTTTGCATGCAATCTTTCCTTTCCATTGGTGACTATACTGATTAGATGGTCTCCTGGCCTGTAATAGTTCCATGGTTTTCCATCCTGGTTCTCCAAACGCAGCGGGCATTTCATTGTCAGCTTCCCAGAGACTGGATGGGACAAAAGCAGCATCAGAGGAAGAAGCAGGAGGTCCATAATTCATGGGGTGAATCAATGAATCCCTTTCCTGTTTCTAAAGAAGAATTAGAAGAATCAAAGGACTCTCACAAGGTGGAAAATCCAGTTGCTTTTTCTCAACACAGAGAAACACTCAGCTTCACCTGGAAAGGAGAGAGACGTACATTCAAGAGCACAGACTCTGCCTGTCCCAAAACTCCATATTTCTCTGCCCAAAGTCTCCCCTGGAGGATTCGGCCAAAGAGCAGAGCTGAAACTTTTACCATAATTTTCCCTCTCAGGAGGGATCCCTGGATAATTCAGCTAGTTCTTGCAGTCAGAGATTGTTGGGAAATTCTCTGGAGGGAAATGAAAGGGAAATAATCCTCATGTGATTCATAATAACAGGGGCAGAGATGTAATTAAATCGGTCATCTAGAATTGAGAGGTTTGGAGTCTCCATGCTTCAAATTGGCCCCAGAGAGAAAACACGGCACCCGTGGCTGAAGAAAGGAATAAATCTGATATTTGTTTGCATAGCGATGAAAGACAAAACTCTGGGGGCCAGTTAATGCCGGAGCATGTCACAGATCTGAAATTGCTGCCAGCTGAGTTGGAACCAAAATATACTTTGTTTTGAAAGCTAATGCTCAAGGGCATCGCACAAAAGGGCTGATGCAATAGTGTGACCAACTCCTAGAGCAAAATCAATTTAAGTAAAAAGAAAAACTAACTAGAAAAAAAAACAAGTAAAAAAAGATGAAGAGATTAAACTTTAATGAAAAAGTAATCACAACTTTGCATAGTTGAAAAAACACACAGAGACAGAAACACAGAGAGGTTAGAAAAAAACCAAGTGAAAAGAGATGGAGAAATCAAGGCTGCCTCTCACCCCATGTGGGGAGGGGAGGGAGGGAAGGGGAGCTCAGGACCCTCATATTGCAGATGGAAAGCTGATCTGCAAAATCCAACTTCCATTCTCTGAGACTAGGGAATGAGGAAGCCCATATCCCATGTTCCCCTGCCACCCTTTCCCATACAGAGACCAGGCAAGGGGACTCTTGCAGGGATGCCAGACAGGCCTCTGCCCAGCTGAGTGGGGAGCCCCTCTTGGGAGAAGGAAGCTGGGGGGCCTGGTGGTGGGGAAAAGGAAGCAGATCTGCAAAATCCCCCTCCAGGTTCCATCTTCTGAGTCCTGGAAACGGGGGAGACCATATCCCATGTTGCTCAGCCACCTCTTTCCATGCATGGGGCACTCAGGGGAAAGCAAAGCCCAGACCTACGGAGAAAGCCCAGGATGGCCAGGGAGGAGGAGGGGATCTGGGGCATTCCTGGGAAGAGACTAACCTGGTTTATAGGTCCCAGGGTTGAATGTTGGGGGGACGCAGCCCCTGGGGTTTCTCCAGCTTCCCTTGGGCTCCGTGTCTTTCCAGGAGAGGCTCTTGTGGGGGAGAAGCCATGTAGGGCTGGGTCTTCCAAGGGGGATCCCACATTGCCCGAGAGGAAAAGACAGCCAGCCTCACCCTGGAGGGGACCCTCCATGACTCTGAGTAAGATGGGGGTTCCTTGTGGCCCCTCCAGAGCCCCCAGCTGAGGAGACCCTCTTTGTTGCAGCCTTTTCTGGGGAAGGGGCTTAAGCCCCCCTCCCTCTGCAGTTCTGGGAGGTTTTGCCTCTTTTCTCATCCCCTCCAAAGCTTTGATTTTGCTTTTTATTTGACCCCCCCCCCCTTTGGCTTGGCTTCTTCAGCCTCTTCTCCATCAGGCTGAGGGCAGGGAAGCTCCCAGGCAACCGACTCTTCCTCCTCTTTGATTGGCTACAGGGTTGTCATGATAAAGGGGGCGGGCCAGGAATAGAAGCAGCCAGTAGAGAGAAAGAGAGGCGGGATTTTTTGTCGTCCCTGAGAACTGGAGGATTTGAATGTGAAATCTGCTTTCTTTTACAAAACCATTTATATTATTATGGAAAAGTAAAAAGTTGAGATTCTATTTTAATGCTTTATTTTACTGCAACACAGGAAGTCTGAAGTCAGCGCTTTTTTTTCTCCCTCCCCCCCATTTCTTCCTCTTTGTTTGTTTTGTTTATTTTTGTATTTTATTCTATAATCTAATAAAATGTTTTTTGTTTTGTTTTTTTTAAAAAAAAAAGTACTGGAGGATTTGAATGCGAAATCTGATTTCTTCTGTTCAGATGCAGCCCAGAATCAGAAGGAGGGAAGAATCAGAGAAAATGAAGGAATATTTAAACATATATTTAAAAAAACAAAGGAAAACTTAGACTTTGACAGAAGAAAAATAAAAAGGGAACACCAAAAAAAGAGAAATTATCAAACACTGTAGAAAAAGTTCTTTAGCTCTGTAGAGTGTGATCCATGAGATATACAGCAATTAAAGCAAAGAATGATAAAAGTCAGCCTTAAGCAAATCTATTGGAGATGCAGAGAAGAAAGATTGGAAGATGAAGTGAAATTGGATGTTAAAGAAAATAGTGTCGCCAAACAGCTTATAGAAAATTGCTAAAATAGTTATAGTGTTAACATTACTTTCTGCACAGGTTGAAAGGATGTAGAATTTAGAATTTTTCTTTATTTTGATAAAAAAATGTGTAAGCTTTCCTATTTCTGAAATAAAAATCTCACCCCAGCCATTGAAGGGAGAGACAAAAAACCCCAAATCAAATTCAAGTTTCTAGTTTGTGAGTATGGAATTTGGGTCAATCTGTTCTTTGGCCTCAGCTGTCGGAGGGAGACAACTTGGTCCAGGGAGATCTCATCCCCTCCAGGCAATGGCCTCCCAAATACCCGGAGCTTCTCCTGGGCCTTCCGAGACGGGAGAGGCTGAAGGGGAAGCTCTTCCATGCCAGGAGACCAGCTCATGGGGAGAATCCTCAGGTGAACAAGAAGATCGCATACAACAAGGACTCCAACCAGGCTCCTCTTTGCCAGTTTCATTCCTAAGTCATTCCCTGTGCTGGAGTTTCCTTTCCTCTCTTTGCATTCCTAACACTTTCCTTCTTTTCTCTTTATTTCACTTACTCCTGTATTGACAGACCTGTCTAATTTCCTGAATGGCCTGGATTTCCAAAGCTTCTCTCTTTTTCTCTTATTTTGTGGAAGTCGCTGGAATCCAAAGATGGGACGGAATAAAAACCATAAAAACTCCAGATTATTTTCCTCTCTCCATCCAAACTTGAGTTCATCACTTGAATGCTAACTTTTGTTTAAAGTGGTTGTAATGGCCCCTGCAAAGTTCCATATTTTTATAACTGCTGATTGATACACAATTCCTGATCCTTATAGAAACAAATGAGGTTTTTTTTAGAATTGGTAAATGTTTCTCACATTGAAAAAAATCTTCTTCCTTTTATGATAGATCTATTTTAAGGATTGAATTATTTTGAATCCCCTTTAGCGGCCAGATAGAAATTAGTCCTTCTACAACTAATGGTGTGTTTGTGACTCTTAACTCTGGTGGAGAACTATCTCCATCCCACCTTCTCAACACTCATTCAATGTCAAGGTGATGAGTAACCACCATTTGCCTCTGGTTTTGGATCTAGGTTGGCTTGAGACTCAGTCGGCTGGTGGAGACAAAGAGGATTAAATTGAAAAAAAAAAGATTTTCTTGCTTCTATTCATGATGATATAAGAATAACATGAGCGTTTTCTGTAAAGGAGCTTCTCTATTAGTGACTTTAATATACTATGGTGTATATTTGCTGTACAATTGGTGGGTAAGGATTCCAGCTCCTGCACAATCTCACACTTGGCCACAACCTCCCTGACAACTAAGAGAATCCACTTGGCCCTTCAGAGGCCTTGCTGGACGAGCTCTCTACTGGAGGAGCCCCTGTTCCCAGTGAAGGTTGTGGGAGGAAGGACCACTTCCTTTGGCTCCTCTGGATGCAGCTGACAGGATGGACATCTCCATCCAGATGTCCACATTAGTGGGACCCTACAAAGCTATAGGAAGTCCTCGATTTATATCCATTCATTTTGCAACAGTTCCAAGTTCCACGGCCATTTAAAAAAGCCATCTATGACGGGTCCTCACACTTATGACTAGGGCACCATCCCCTGGGACACAGAGTCACGATTTGGGTGCCTGGCAATCAACATGGATTTATGACCAGTAAAGTCAGTGGGCGAAATGGTGCTTGTTTCATGACTGCAGGATTCATTCAACAACCCCAGTGATTCGCTTAACAACGGTGGCAATAAACATCGTGAAATTCAGCACAACTGACTTAGCAACCGCCTAGCTTAGTAATGCCATTTCTGGTCCCAATTCTGGTCATAAGTGGAGGACTACCTGTAGGATGCAGCAGCAGGCTGATTTGGAAAAGCCGAAAACAAACGCCGTTTCTCCCCCTGATTTTACTTGTCATAAATCCATGTTGATTGCCAGGCACCCAAATTGTGACTATGTGTCCAAGGGGATGCTGCACTAGTCGTAAGTGCGAGGACAAGGCCAGACCCCCCTTTCCCCCTTTCTCCTTCTGCCTTTGTGGGCGGCATCTGGGATGAGGCCTGGGGGCTCCTGAACCCCCCCAAACCCGATCTCGGGGTCGGGTGTATAAGTTGCAGGTGAGGGGAGGCGATTGAGACAACTGGGCCCTTCTTCACTCCCACAACTGTAGACAGCAACATCTGGAGAAGGAGGGGCTTCCTCTGCTTTGGGGGAGGAGAGAAAAGATGCAGCTGGCCCAATTTGGGGGGCCAAAATCCTCCTTTTGTTCGAGTTCAGGTGGACCCGGTTTCTCCCCTCCAGACCTTCCGGCTCTGGGGATCTGCAGAGGCCCCTCCACCCTCCCTTCCTCCCTCAAACCTCTCAGACTGGCCGTCCTGCTGGCTTAGTGGGCTGAGATGGTCAGCCAGTTCCAGACCATGAGGCTGTCCCACTGGAACAAGGTCCTCCGGCTCTTTGCCACCAGCAGCCCTTCCCTCCAGCCTTTGCCCAATGCCCCACATCAGGAGGCTGAAGCAGACCCCAAGGTGGAATTTCTGCCCCCCTCCGACCCACACAAAAAGACCTGGAAGGGGGAGAGTCTTTGCAGCCATCCTGGCATGGGGGACTGCAAGGAGCTGGTGTGGGCCAAGGTGGGACTGCTGCAGCCCATCCTCAGCAGCAGCAGAACAAACTGCAAGGGTAAGGTGACCAGATTTTAACACTGGTAAAGAGGGACATTGTGGGCGTGGCTTATTTTGTGGGCGTGGCTAGCTGGTCATGTGACTGGGTGGGCATGGCTAGCTGGTCATGTGACCGGGTGGCCATGGCTATGTCTATAGGGTAAGGTGAACAGATTTTAACATTGGTAAGAAGGACACCATTGTGGGCGTGGCTTATTGTGTGGGCGTGGCTTGGAGGCCATGTGACTGGGTGGGCGTGGCTACCTGGTCATGTGACCGGGTGGCCATGGCTATGTGTATAGGGACTACTCAGAGGGCTGAAAAGTCATTTCTGACAGGTCCTCACACTTTTGACTGGTCCTCACACTTATGACCATCCTCACATTTATGCCCGTGCAGCATTCTTAACAACCATGTCACTCATTTCACAACTGCTTCTCTTCAACATGGTGACAAGATAGGGCAAAAATGTAAAATGTGAGGACAGTCATAAGTTCGAGGACTGGTCAAAAGTGTGAGGACCAGTCAAAAATAACTTTTTCAGCCCTCTGAGTAGTCCATATGCATTAAAGGATTACAGCAATAGAGAGGGATGAAGGAATGGAAATTAGAGTAGGAGTGAGGGTAAGAGAGGGAGGAAGAGAGGAGGAGAAGGAGAAAGAAAGAGGAAGTAGGGAGGAGAAAAAGAGGGTGGGGGGAAGAGAAAGTAAGAAGGAAAGAAAAGAGAGAGGTGGTAGGTTTGAGGAGAAAGATTGCTGTACAATAAAAAAGATGAAAGGGAAGAAAGCCAACCCCAAGCAAATATAAAGATATTAAGATAAAGAATGAATTGTTAAACTTTAAAGAATAAAAGAGAACAAATATGAATAAATAGCAATAATTAGAAACACACATACAAACATACAATGTATTTTCTTTGAACAGAATATTTGGCTGGTTCACAAATTTAAACAGCGGTTAGTCATTTCAATTAAATTTACAATTTCTATATTTCCTTTTTGCCATATTTATTCCTCATCTATTTTTTTAAAAAACCAATATTACCCTTCATCCTCATCTCTAATCTTAATCAAATTCAAATTTTCCCTTCTATTCTATATTATACCCCTTCCCATTGTCATCTATTTTTATATCCATCCTCACATTGTTTAATTATGTAATTATGTAATACAGTTGTTTAATACAAATTCAACATTTTAATATAAATCAATTAGTTATAAAACTATCTTTTTTGTATATTAATCAATATGAACATGAATATTCCAATTATTTCCATGCAATCCAATTTCTTACAAATCAATTAATTATATTTACCAATAATAATAAACCAAATAATTTCTCCCATATATTCCTCCGAACCACAACTTAACCATTTCTGCTTTCAACACAATATACAATTAATAGTATCTCAATTATTACAATTCCCTAGTTAAATACAGCTTTTTTTCCTTTGTGTTTTAAAATCTTGAACTCTCCTCCTAAATTTCCCATTGTTTGCAGTTTTTCACCTACCTTTTTTGGGGAGGAAAAATAAAAATAAAAATAAATCTCTCTCTGCCTCATTTTGTCACGCTGCACCAAAGACCCTGGTTTCGGTTTCGGTTTTGTTTTTGAAGCTTAGCTAGGGGAAAAAAAAACTGCTTTACACTGATTGCCTGTAGGGCGGCCCTTTGAAGCCCCGGGCAAGAGTTTAAACAGTTTTTTTTTCTTTTAGCCATCAGCTGGGGCTCAAGAAAAATCGGGACTTTTTTGAAACGCCGCGGGACGCGGGACAAATTGCTCAAAAGCGGGACTGTCCCGCCAAAAGCGGGACGTCTGGTCACCTTATGCAAGGGAGCTCAGGGGCCGGTCGCGAGAAGTCCCAGGCTCCTGGGAAGATGGGGAAGAGGCTCTCCGGTTTGCTGGCCTCTCACTCAGGCACACTTTGACAACTGGACTGTTTCTTTCTACCCGCCTTTCCTGTTTTGTCTGCTGGATCGATGCAGGGGGACATCAACCTAGCTTGAGACTGTGTGCCCAGACCAGGTGCTTTCTCTCGGCCTCCTGCCCGTCTCTGCTTCTGTCAGGCATCGGGTGGGAGGCCCGAGATGAAGCACCTGGTCTGGGCACGCAGCCTTCCAGCAACCTCTTTTGTGTTCCTTCTCTCAGGGAAAAGCTTTGGAGTCGATCTGAGTGAAGGAAAAAAGAAAACAGGCAGACTGACGGTAGCTTGTTGATGTCTGTGGGAAAGTCGGTCCCATACTAGTCACAGAACTGGCCCGTGGTCGTCCCGGAGCAGCTCCTCCACCCAGGTGCACCGGCTTGCCTGGATGACCAGCTCAGGAGAAGGAGGCACACCTGGCGCAGCGACATCCCCATAGGAGCATAGGAGCTTTCGCACTTGCAACTAAAGCCACCTGCGCTCATCCCCGCTCCGCCTGCTGCGATCTCTGCTGAGGTTCTCCGCCCCTTCTAGAATCTGCAAAGGAAGAAAGAGCACTGCTCCTTTGAGGTCTTCCGCAGCCCTGGTGGAGGGGAGGGAGGGGGGTCCTAGCTGAACACCAGCCACAACGCCAACTAAGTTTAGCACGCAAATGCCCTGGTCATGCCTGTTGTGTGAATGCAGCCTCTGCAATACCCTCCGCAGGCCCAGGTGCATTGGGAGGGCAGGCGAGTGGAGTGAACACCCGAGGATTTGGGCAACCTTTACATGGCTGAGATACCTGCAGGATCCCTGGCTTCTGAGACCAGCGAGGCCCAACGTTTGGGCTCCGGTGCACTCTTCTCCTCCTGGGCGGCAGGAGTTTCGCCTGCTGCTCATTGAAGCACCTGGATTCCCAGGGAGGGAGGGAGGGGCTGGAGCTACTAAACAGGAGGCCAAGCTAAGTGCCCGAAAGACCCCATCCCATCACTGGGACTCCGGGCACTTCAGAGAGCGGCACGTGAAACTCCAGCCGGGCTCAAGTGATGGAGTTTGCAGGGACTGATGTAGCGCCCCTGCTGGCTACAAGACAAACGTTAATTGCACGTCTCTGGCCCAGGGGCCATAGTTTGAGGAATATAAAAAACGCAAATAATTTTTCTGCAGACCATTAAAATTTTCTTGTGGACCACCACTGCTCCAGAGCCCCCAGCTGAGGAGACCCTCCTCATTGCAGCCTTTTCTGGGGAAGGGACTTAAGGCCCCCTCCCTCTGCAATTCTGGAAGGTTTTCCCTCTTTCTCATCCCGCCCAAAGCTTTGAATTTTGCTCTTTATCTGACCCCCCCCCCTTGGCTTGGCTTCTTCAGCCTCTTCTCCATCAGGCTGAGGGCAGGGAAGCTCCCAGGCAACTGTCTCTTCCCCCTCTTTGAATGGCTACATCATTGTCATGACGAAGGGGGCAGGAATAGAAGCGGCCACTAAAGAGAGAGAGAGGCGGGATTTTTTGTCTTCCCTGAGAACTGGAGGATTTGAATGCAAAATCTGCTTTCCTTTATATTATTACGGAAAAGTAAAAAGATGTTCAATTTTAATGCTTTATTTTACTGCAACAGAGGAAGTCTGAAATCAACGCTTTTGTTTTCTTTCCTCCCTCCCCCCTCATTTCTCTTTTCCCTTCTCCTCCCCCCGTCTCTTCCTTTTTGATTTTGTATTTTTGTATTTTATTCTATAATTAATAAAATGTTTAAAGAGAAAAAAAAACAACTGGAGGATTTGAATGCAAAATCTGCTTTCTTCTGTTCAGATGCAGCCCAGAATCAGAAGGAGGGAAGGGTCAGAGAAAACGAAGGAATATTTAAAAATATATTTTAAAAAACAAAGGAAAACCTAGACTTTGACAGAAGAAAAATAAAAAGGGAACACCAAAAAAAGATAAATGATCAAACTCTGTAGAAAAAGTTCTTTAGCTGTCTAGAGTGAGATCCATGAGATATAAAGCAATTAAAAGCAAAGATTAATAAAAGTCAGACTTAAGCAAATCTATTGGAGACGCAGAGCAGAAAGATCAGAAGATGAAGTGAAATTGGACGTTAAAGAAAATAGTACTATTCTATAATAGTGCTTATAGAAAATAGCTAAAATAGTTATAGTGTTAACATTACATTCTGTGCTGGTTGAAAGTATTTAGAATTTCTATTTATTTTAATTTTAAAAATGTGTAAGCTTTCTTATTTGTGAAATAAAAATCTCACCCCAGCTATTGAAGGGAAAGAGAAAAAAACCCAAATCAAATTCAAGTTTCTAGTACTTTGTGAGAATGGCGTCTGGGTCAATCCAGTCTTTGGTGGTTCAACAAAAATATATACTGACAACAATTGGTGGGATTGCTCCAGGAGATCTGGAATCCTGGAATCCAAAGATGGGACGGAACAGAAACTGTAACAACTCCAGATTATTTTCCTCTCTCCATCCAAACTTGAGCTCATCACTTGAATGCTAACTTTTGTTTAAAGTAGTGATTGAAACGGTTGTAGTGGCCCCTGCCCAGCCCAGTCCCATATTTTTATAACTGTGATTGATACACAATTCCTGATCCTTAGAAATAGAATAGAATTAGAATAGGATATGATAGGATAGGATAGGATAGAATAGAATAGAATAGAATAGAATAGAATAGAATAGAATAGAATAGAATAGAATAGAATAGAATAGAATAGAATAGAATAGAATAGAATAGAATAGAATAGAATAGAATAGAATAGACTTTATTGTCACTTTAAATGTAGACTAATTGGCATACATTAAAATGAAATTTCACTGCATACAGGTCTCAAAGGGGCAACATCTCCAAGGTTGTTGAGTGAATCACCATTGTCATTAAGCAAATCATACAGTTATTAAGCGAATCAGGCTGTGATTAAGCAATTCCGGCTTCCCCAATGTCTGAAATTGGCAAAAAAAGGGTCAGAAATTGTGATCACGTGACCCCAGGGATGTTGCGACGGTCACAAGTGACTTTATCCGAGGCCGTTGTAACTTTGAAGCATTATTAAAGATACGGCCATAAGTCGAGGACTGGCTGTAACTGACCTGAGTGGGGAAAATAAAACCTTTTAAGGCTCCTGCCTTTGTCCAAGTTCTGGCTATAAGGAGCTCATTGATTTGCTCAATTTATATATGATTCTCAGCATCATCAAAACCATAAATACAATTCCCAGCCTTTACGCAATCTAAGCAAAGGTGAATAAAATTTCAAACCGGGGTGCCAATCTAAGGCAACTTTCAAGGCCTCCGATTTATTTATTATATTATTTATTTATAAGAGCCTTGGTGGCGCAGTAGACTAAAGCACTGTTAAGTAACACCAGCTGCCTGCAATTACTGCAAGTTCGAATCTCACCAGGCTCAAGTTGACTCAGCCTTCCATCCTTTCGAGGTAGGTAAAATGAGGACCCAGTTTGTGGGGGCAATAAGCTGACTTTGTATAAAAAAGAACACCGCTTGGGGGCCCCCGAAAGCCCTACTAAGCAGGTATATACAAAAGTATGAAGGCTATTGCTTAACGGATTGTAAGCCACTCTGAGTCTCCGGAAAAAGGCGGCATATAAATCGAACCAATAAATAAATAAAGTCAGGCACTTTGGGGGAAAGAGGTTTTCCTCCTCTGGACCAAAAAGACTTTGGAATCTGATATTTCCATAAATTCTGTACCGGACAGCCTCTCTCCTTCCCAGCTGCCCCAGCTGCCTCCGATGTCCCACCTCCCAAAATAAACCTCCCAGGAAATGAAGGGAAGCCAGTCAGTTTTATGAAAGGAGTGGGCCAGAGCATCCAGGATAGAGAAGAGGGAGAGGGGAGATGGATTCAGAGTGGGCTGAGTGATCCACTTGATCCCTTTAACCCTGGACAGAGAGATAGTCAAAGGTCACCTCTAGTGCCTGCAGCAAACTTCTTCAGTCTTCATGGTGCTCAGATAGGAAGCCAGTTAAGCATCCCTTCCCTTCCCTTTGTTTTCTCCTCCCTGTCTCCCTCCTTCCCTCTCTCCTTCCCTCCCTCTCTTCGTCCTTCCCTCCTACCAACACCCCCCCTCTTATCCCCCCCCCCAAGTCATTTAGCACTTTGAGAAGGTTCTGTGTGCTCAGTTCCCCTGGGAGCCTTGGGGGGCTTCCCTCCGTCGTTCATTTTCTTTTTTTATTCCACAGACTTTGCCTGAGACCTCCCAGGATCTCTACCTGGGCTTGCAACCCCTTCCTCCTGGAAGGCCCAGAGCTGCCCAAGGGGCACCCCTGGCCTCTCCCCACAGCTGGGCCAAAGATTGTGACATCGTAGCCCGTGTCATAGAAGGTCTCCTGGGCTGCTCTGGGTCACCCAAGGGGTTGAGTGCTGAAGGAAAGAGCATTTCCTCTCTGACAATGGCAGGCAATTTCCTACAACGGATGAGAATGAAGAGGAAGTTCTCAAATAGAGGTAGGATGAAATTAAAGAGAGACTTATTATAACACTTGACTTTAGCAGTTAGAATAGTAATTACTCAACCCTGTAATGAAAAGGAAGGGAAAGTCTACAAATAGAGGTAGAATACAATTAAAAAAACAACACTATCTCCTTAACTTGAGCAGGAAGCGTGAAGAGTTTAGATGCCAGAAGTATCAGCTGGCTCCTAATATTGGGGAATAAAGAACCCAGATCAAACTGTGGCTGAAAAAATGAATGTCTTTAATCGCGGCCAATAAGTTTGTGTTTTTAAAGAAGTCTATTTTTTTCCCCAGTGGTACCAGAAGAGACACTGGATTTGGGCTTATGGAGGCACACGGAGGTATGTAATATATAGTTCCAACCCATCTATAGGACCCAGGGTGCCTGTGTTAACTGGGCTTGGGGGTCTCCCTCGTGTCCAGGCCCAACGTCCTCATGACCTCCATGGCTTTTCAGCAGAAGGCTTCAGGTGCCGGCCAGCTGACCCCCATCCAAAAAGGGCCTCTTCCTCCTCAGCGGTCCATCACCCCCCCGCCCCCCTCAGGTAAGCAGTCTAAATCTTCTGGGGAATGGTCTAAGTGTCCGTTACTAAGGATGGCAAATTTTCATATGATCATTTTATTATGTGAACGAATCAAGCTGAGACAGTGGTGAAATCCAATTTTTTTTACTACAAGTTCTGTGGGTATGGCTTGGTGGGCGTGGCAGGGGTTGGATACTGCAAAATCCCCATTCCCTCCACACTCCAGGGGAAGGATACTGCAAAATCCCCATTCCCTCCTCACTCCTGGGGCCAGCCAGAGATGATATTTGCTGGTTCTCTGAACTGCTCAAAATTTCTGCTACCAGTTCTCCAGAACCTGTTAGATTTCACCCCTGGGCTGAGAGATCAATTCTCTCACATAACAAATAACCTTGTGAAAACCCCATTTTTCTTTAACCAGGAGTGGTTATACCTGAAAAATTGTGCCTGTCATAATAAGATGTGAGGGTTGGGGATAGCGGAGGGTGAGCGAGCTGATTTATAAGTATATTCCACACCTGTTATTTATTTTAACTTTTCCAGGCTCCTACAACATCCGGGGGGGAAACGCTGAGGAGTGTGAGGGAGAAGAATGCCACGTAAGTCTACATTGCATCTCAAAAATATAAAATATAAAATTCTGGATCAGTGTGATCTGCTTCCACAGGTTGCAGAGTTACCTGTGCAGGGCTGAAAGGCAGGAGAACAGGGGCGAAATCTAAACATCTTCCCTACGGGTTCTGTGGGCGTGGCTTATTTTGTGGGCGTGTTTTCTGGGTCAGCAGCTGCTTCTTTCCCCTGCTGCTCTTGCTGGGGATGGGAAAGAGTCTTTCGCAGCACAGCGAAATTTAGCTTTGGGTCCGACTTCACTCCCAACAGGAGAGCTCTGCTGCCTGCAGCGTTTTCTGGACTGGGAGGACCCAAAGTGGCAACTCCTGGCTGTGCGCTTTCCCGGGGCCCTGAGGGCTGCCCTCCCGGAGCACCACTGCCACCGCTCTGGAGCTCTCCTTCCGCCACCGCTGCCGTGGCTGGAGCTCACCATCAGGATCAGGATTGGTAAATTCTTGCTTTGCTCCCTGGGAAGGGCTTCATCATGGAGGGCTGTGTGCCCAGACCAGGCGCTTTCTCTCGGGCCTCCCACCTCGCATGTCTCGGGTGGGTCTCTCTTTCCTAGCCTTTGAAGGAGGAAGGAGGGAGGGAAGGGAGGGGAGAGAGAGAGAGAGAGACAAGAAAGAGAGAGAGAGACAAGAAAGAAAGAGAAAGAAAGAAAGAGAAAGAGAGAAAGAAAGAAAGAAAGAAAGAAAGAAAGAAAGAAAGAAAGAAAGAAAGAAAGAAAGAAAGAAAGAAAGAAAGAAAGAAAAAGCTACTGCTGGGCACGTCTCGGCTGCGGCATGCCCCGTACTGGCTGCCAAGCAGCTGCCCCTGTTGCTGCTGGTGTCACGGGGCCTCTTCGCCCTCCTGGCAGCTCTGCTCTCAGCAGCCCTGCTGGGCTGCCAGTCTGCCAGGGCCCCTTTTTGATCAGCCACCGGTGGAGCTGTGCTGCCTATGTCGCCTTGCCCACTGATGCCTTTGGGCTGCTGAATGCTGGCCTGCCTGCCTATTCGGTGCTGCAGGCATCGGGCTTACAGCCATGCTGAGCCTGGCACACTTCAGGCCCTGACAGGTGCTGTAGCTCTCTTCTCATCTCTGTGTGGAGTAGCTCCAGTGGAAGGTAGTGGAGGCTGCTGGGCCCAAAGACCGCCAGGCTCAGCATAGCTGTATGCCCAGCGCCTGTGGATTGAGGCTGCAAAAGTGGCCGTGCTCCTTGGAGCTGCCGGCAGGAGCCCACCCGCAGATCAGCTGTTTCACAGAGTAAGCTGCTGGTAAGACAGTTAGGCAAGGAGGTGTGAGGGGCAACTCATCCCTGCCTCCCGGTACTGTGGGGGGGGGGAAATAAGACCCCCTCTCCCCAAAAAAGAAGCCCTAGCTGTTTTTTCGGGGGTCAAAAGGAAATAAGTGTATATCTGTGTGTGTATATGTTTATGTATATAAGATAGAAGCAAATGCAGGGTAAAAACAATTAAGAACTTAATGATTCTTGGTGATGGAAGCAAAAAAATTAGAAGGCTAATTTATCTCTGGTCTTCTAAACTTACAGAACAGAAACAATCATAGGTGTGATGGAGAACGAGAGACTGGAACTCCAGCGTAAAATTGAGAGCCTTGTAACTGAGAAAAGGGTTTTGACCGAAGAAAAGGAGAATATCAGAAAGGACTTCACGGAGCGACTGAGGAGGTGAGACACGGACTTTCTCAGACCATCCATGGCAGAGACGGAGAAAGTAGAGATTTCCTGATCTCTACTTACATGCAAAACTTTCTTTCTTTCATCGAGCAAGATAAAGTAACATTAGAGCCAAAACATGATTCCAGGATGAAGAGTCTGCCCTTAAGGGATGGAAGAAGAGCTGAAAATTAGAAGATTAGAAAGCTTACTACTAAAATTTATTGTACTGCAATAAAATCCCTAATTTTGTAAAATAAAGTTCCAAAAGAAGAAGAAAAAACCCTTAGTATGTATATTATTACTGTTGTTGTTCTTACGCACAAAATTACCCGTATTCGTAGATATACTATCAATTCGAATGGATGAAGATTTATATTAAATGACAGTTGATGTTTTAGGACAGTTGATGGGGAACCTTTTGGGCAGGGAGTGCAGCCCCTCCCCCACCCGCACCTAGAATACCGCATCCAGTTTTGGTCACCACACTATAAAAAAGATGTTGAGACTCTAGAAAAAGAAAAAGTTGTGGAGATTCAGTGTGAAGAGAAGAGGAACAAAGATGATTTAAGGTCTGGAGTCTCAATCACTTGATGGACGGTTGAGGGAGTTTGCTATGTCTGGCTGAGACAAGGTGGGAAGGATTGGGCAGCCATGATAGAATCTTCCGGCACTTTTAGGGATCTGACAGAGAAGAGGGGAGGGGCTTCATCTCCAGAGCACTGGGGGGAAGGACAAGAGGAAATGGGGGGGGGGGGAGTTTGTTAAAGAGAGACCCAATCTAGAAGTCAGGAGAAATTTTCAGTCAGTAGGAAGAATCGAGCAATGGAGTAGGTTGCCTCCCAAAGGAGTGAGGGCTCCATCTCTGGAAGTTTCCAAAGTGGACAAGAGAACCGGATGGTATAAAGTCCCTGCCTTGAGCAGAGGGTTGGACTAGAAGACCTCCAAAGTCCCTTCCGGCCCTATCAATCTATCTCCTATGTTCTACCATCCCTAAGACGACTTCTCCACCCACCGGCCACTGACCAGCTCTAGTTGGCCTTGGTGGCCCCTGGCTTCCCCCTCCTGTTGCTCCTCTCTTGCAGCCTCTGGAGCAGCAGGAGTTTCTGCCTGCCCCCGAGACCCTCAACCCAGCCCTGTCTCCCAGCTCTGTCACCAGCTCCATCAGCCTTATGGCCTCCGGGGGTCTCTGCTGCCTCTGGGCATCTCCTGCAGACCCCTCAGCTCCCAGTTCGGCTTCTAGCTGTTCTCCTTTCTCCTCCTCTCCTGCGGCTGCCCTGCTCCCAGCTGCTCGGCTCATTCGGGTGCTCATTTCTAGCTCCCAGATCTCTGCTCTCCCCACAGCAGAGCCCTCACCCTCATATCTGCTGCCCCTCAGCCTCAGCTGGCACTCCGGAGGTTGGATCTGAGCCTGGGGACTCACCGTTACCAACCTCACCTCACCACTTCCACGGCCATCACCCCCACCCTCCTTCTTGGCTCGGAGCCCTGGGATTCCTCCGTGCTCTCAGGCCCTGATGCTGGGTGGCTGGGAGGCTTTCAGCTCAGCTCGCAGTCCTGCAGTGACTGGTAAGGTGGGGGTAAGGGAGGGGCTTCCCCTGGTAAGGGTGGGGCTCCCATGACCCCTGGCACACTAGGTGGCAAGTCAAGGGAAGGGAGGGGAAGAGTCTCTTTTCTTTCTCAAATGGGTAAAAGGCCCCCATTCCTCCATTCCAGCTATGGGGAGAGAGTGTCAGCAAAGTTCTGCCATGTGCTGGTCACTCAGGAATGCCAACATCATTTCTGAAGAAGCCCACTTGGCTGGTGACCTCTCTGTGGAGACCTTCTCTGACTTTCTCCAAACGCCTGTTCTGCAGCTCTGATTCTTGGATGGCCATTCTGACCTGGTTCACTCCTTCTCTGTTGTCCTCCAGAGTTTTCTGCTGGTCTTCCATTGTGGCCTGGTAAACACAGGTCTGCTGCTGATGCCGATTGTTGAGGTGCTTCTTCTCATTTCCCCTCACATTCTGAAGAGGGGTGACTTTCTGCCTCAGTTGGATGGAGGGGCTTTTCTCCATAAAGTGGAACTTTTGTCCCTCTCAGCCAGTTCATGCTGAAGACTCTAGAGGTGCTTCTTAACTTCTTAAGAAGGTTCAAGACCTCTTTGAGGAGTTTCTCAGAGGTTCTAAGGCAGCCTTCTCAACTCTGAGGAAGGCCACTTGATTAGTAACCCCAGACATTTCTTCAGTGTGTTTCACCAAAGACTTGTTCTCTACCTCTAACTGGTGGATCATCGTGTTGGCATGGTCCAACCTCCATTTGTTCTCCAGCAGAGTTTTCTGCAGGTCTTCTGTTGTGGTCTGAAGTTGATCCAATGTCTGCTTGAGACAACTGTGCTGCTCTTCCATCTGTTGTTTGTCTTTCTTGAATTCCTGGATCTGAAAGTCAAAGGAATCTCTCAGCCGGTTAATCTGGAGATGGAGGCCATCACTGCTCGCTGAGAGATTCCCCAAGGATCTTCCCTAAAGGACCTTTTCTTCCCTGGTGCTGACCTGTTTGAAAAATGGAGAGACACAGTCACTTCCTCTCTCAGTTCAGGGGACATTTTGCTAACCGGCCTTAAGTCCACAGATGCCTTCAAGGGGCCCAGTTTGAGAAACACTGAGACAATCCATCACAACTGGTCTCCCTTCAAACTGTCCCGACTTCCCATTTGATTCTGGCTCCAATTCGAGGCATCTCATCGATCAAAACTCTCCAAAGGAGTCAGAATCAGCGATCGATCAATTCGGCCATCTCTGGCACTGCTAGGGGGCTTCTGATCACAGGGAAAGGGGGAGGTGACCATTCGGATTAGGAAAGAGCCCCCCCTCCAAGGACTTACCAGTCCCATCCAAGGCACGAAAGCCTGGAGGGTCACCTTGGGCCAGTCCCTCCCTCTCAGCCGTAGCCTACCTCACAAGGTTGTTGTGAGGGCAAAGGCATCTTCAGTATATTCATGCCTTGAGCTATTTAGAGAAACAATAAAGGTGGATAAAAATCTAAGCAATAAAAAATGAAAACATATAAATAAGTCAATCACCAGACCGAGTCTGTTTGGGGAATAACTACATCTGGCCAACGGAATCCCTTTTTAGGTTAATTTCCCCAGGTCAGTTTCCAGCTTTGGGGTCTCAATGCCTCTCCAACTGGGACATCCCGAAGCCAATTTTTTCCCAAGTTGATATCGCTGCCCCCCAGCCGCCCGGCCCCAGCCCCTTTCCCGAGACAAGGACCTTCGAGATGGTGGATGAGGAGTTTGGTGACAGGTATGGAGGCTGCAGACACGGCAGGTATCAGCACGTCTGTCGTGTTTGGTTGAACCCCATTTCACTCATCTCCCCCCCCTTAATTCTGCCTTAAAGGGGAGGGTCTCTGCCTCCTGAGGAGCCCAGGCGAGGGAGGCCCTGCAATGCCCCCAGTGCTGCCATCCAATCCAGCCACTTTCCAGGGATGCTGAGCAGAGCCTCCATGATGTGGTCCAGACTCCCCAAGGATGCTGGAGGTTACCATGGTGAGCTCCAGCCAATGAGCTCAGGAGGAGCCTCTGACATCACAAGCTAAGGCTCTGATTGGCCTGGGCCTGAGATTTGAAAAATAACCACCAACGGCTGCCTTCACCTGGGGGCGGGGCTTATCCACTGAATCTTAAAGGGCTCTTACAAGCAAGCCCTGAATCGCGTCAATCAGAGCTCGTCCATCTGAACGGACAGCTGTCAGTTGTCTGGAGAGCTGGGAAGCCACAGGTTGTTCCCCTTGTTTGGGGGTGCAGTCCAAATTAAAAGGTGGTCCCTTGTATCTGGAGTCCGGCATTAGAGAGCCAGAGAATCTAGGTTTTCCTCTCCAGGCCCAGCTGAAGAGGAGTTGGAAGAGAAATAGGAGGAAGGATCAGGGATTATTCAGCTGAAGAAGAGATGGTGAGAAGGTGGCTGAAGAAACGCAGGGATTCAATTTCACACAGTCCCTAATCAAGGATACCATAGTCGTCTTCTGCTTACAACCAGGAGAGTCCCAGGTTCTGATGGCCCTGAAAAAAGGGATTTTTTTCATTTATGACTGAAAGCAGCATCCCCATGGTCACACGCTCCTGACAACGGGCACGGAAATACGACAAGCAACATCAAAGGTGAAAACTGAACTTGCTTAATGACCACCTGATTCACTAAACAATGCAGAGATTTGCTTAATAAGCATGGCAGAAACATTGCAAAACTGAGAGCAACTCACTTAAGGACCACCCTGCTTAGCAATTGCAATGCTGGTCATAAGTCAAGGACTATCTTAAGGATGCAGCAGCCGACTGATCTGGAAAAGCTGAAGCAAGTTTGGATTTAAACAGGGTTGGGAGACCACCAGGAGATGCCAGGGTTCGGTTGAGAAGGGAGTCAGAAGCTTTTTCTCCCTTTTCCCTCCCCCGTTTTCCCTCCCATTTTCTCCTGCATTTCTGCATTTTATATTATAAACTGAGAAAAAAATGAAAAAGCAGAGAGAGAGAAAAAGGCAGAGGCCGACCTCTCCTGCTCTCAAGAAAACCGCCTGGATGCAGCCGTCCAATTCATGGGGCTGATCCCACCACACCAAAGGCAGGGGGGCTTTCATTCCTCTGGGACCTGCAGAGTGACCAGCAAGGACCCACCTCCAGAACCCGAGGGGTTGTGGGGGAGCTCTCTGTGTCCAGGAGTTTCTCTCCTTTGCTCTCGGATGGGGCTGCTCTACCCCAGAAAGGTACGAGGGGGGGGGTTGAGGGTCCAGCTGGAAGACGAGGCGGCAGTGGTGACCAGCAGGGCCTTTGCCCAAAGTCCGCCCTGCCTTAACAGTGACAATGGTTAAGGCATCAGGCTAGGAAGCAAGAGATCCTGAGTTCAAGTCCTGCCTTAGCCCTGAAAGCCAGCTGGGTGACCTCGTGACAGAAACTCTCTTTCAGACAAGCCCACCTCACAGGGTGATTGTTGTGGGGAAAAGAGGAGGAAGAAGAAGAGTTGGACATGTTCACCTCCTTTAGTTATTTGAAAAAATAATAAAACACTGGGGAAAAAATCTAACAAAAATAAAAACCGGCTTTCCTGCTTCTGTTTGCATGGAATCCGTCACACTCCTGTGCAGATAATTTCTCTTCTCACAAGGAGGAAGAGTTTTTTTTTCTCATGCCTTCCAATTTCACTCACTCCCTTTTTGCAGCCTTTGGGGGCACCAGTGGGGCAGGGGTGTTGACCCTTTGAGACCTCTATGCAATGAAATTTCATTTTAATGTATGCCAATTAGTCTACATTTAAAGTGACAATAAAGTTTATTCTATTCTATTCTATTCTATTCTATTCTATTCTATTCTATTCTATTCTATTCTATTCTATTCTATTCTAATTCAATTCAATTCTAATTCAATTCTATTTCTATTTTATTCTAATTCTAATTCTAATTCTATTCTATGTCTGTTCTGTTCTGTTCTGTTCTGTTCTGTTCTGTTCTAATTCTCTTCTCTTCTCTTCTAATTCTATTTTATTCTATTCTACTCTAATTCTATTCTAATTCTAATTCTAATTCAATTCGATTCTAATTCTATTCTAATTCTAATTCTATTCTATTCTAATTCTATTCTATTCTAATTCTATCCTAATTCTATTCTAATTCTAATTCTAGTTCAATTCAATTCAATTCTAATTTCTATTCTATTCTATTCTATTCTATTCTATTCTATTCTATTCTATTCTATTCTATTCCTGTTCTGTTCTAATCTAATTCTAATTCTAATCCTGTTCTGTTCTAATCTAATTCTTATTCCATTCCATTCCTGTTTCTATTCTATTCTATTCTATTCTATTCTATTCTATTCTATTCTATTCTATTCCATTCCATTCCATTCTATTCTATTCTAATTCTATTCCTGTTCTGTTCTAATCTAATTCTTATTCCATTCCATTCCATTCCATTCCATTCCATTCCATTCCATTCCTGTTTCTATTCTATTCTATTCTATTCTATTCTATTCTATTCTATTCTATTCTATTCTATTCTATTCCTGTTGTTCTAATCTAATTCTTATTCCATTCCATTCCATTCCATTCCATTCCATTCCATTCCATTCCATTCCTGTTTCTATTCTATTCTATTCTATTCTATTCTATTCTATTCTATTCTATTCTATTCTATTCTAATTCTATTCTATTTCTAAGGATCAGGAATTGTGTATCAATCAGCAGTTATAAAAATATGGGGCTGGGCTGGGCAGGGGCCATTACAACCGTTTTAACCACTACTTTAAACAAAAATTAGCATTCAAGTGATGAGCTCAAGTTTAGATGGAGAGAGGGAAAAAAATCTGGAGTTGTTACGGTTTGTATTCCGTCCCATCTTTGGATTCCAGCGACTTCCAGAAAATAAGAGAAAAAGAGAGAAGCTTTGGAAATCCAGACCATTCAGGAAATTAGACAGGTCCGTTAATACAGGACGAAGTGAAATAAAAAGGAAAGAAGGAAAGTGTGAGGAATGCAAACAGAAGAAAGGAAACTCCAGCACAGGGAATGACTTAGGAATGAAACTGACAAGGAGGAGCCTGGTTGGAAGTCCTTGTTCTATGCGATCTTCTTGTTCAACTGAGGATTCTCCCCATGAGATGGTCTCCTGGCCTGGAAGAGCTTCCCCTTCAGCCTCTCCCATCTCAGGTGGCCCAGGAGAAGCTCCGGGTATTTGGGAGGCCATTGCCTGGAGGGGATGAGATCTCCCCGGACCAAATTCTCTCCCTCCAACAGCCGAGGCTCTTTTCCATATATATATATATATACCACCAAAGACCAGATTGACCCAGACTCCATACTCACAAACACTAGAAACTAGAATTTGATTTCGGGTTTTTTGTCTCTCCCTTCAATGGCTGGGGTGAGATTTTTATTTCAGAAATAGGAAAGCTTACACATTTTGTTATCAAAATAAAGAAAAATTCTAAATTCTACATCCTTTCAACCTGTGCAGAAAGTAATGTTAACACTATAACTATTTTAGCTATTTTCTATAAGCTGTTTGACGACACTATTTTCTTTAATGTCCAATTTCACTTCATCTTCCGATCATTCTGCTCTGCGTCTCCAATAGATTTGCTTAAGGCTGTCAGAATTCGAGGATCTTGCCCAATAATTACTCAGAGTCTTTTATGATAATAATAATCATTTATTCACATCTGATCTCTTGCAGGAGATACAGAGGAAGAACTAAGAATCAGGGAGGATTCGATATATATATACAAGAGGGGAGTGGTCAGAGGTAAGTGGGAGTGGTGTTGGGAATGAGGTAGATAAAGTGGGAGTTAACTATAGATATATACAGAAACATATATATTAGGCATTTACATATGTGACAGAACCCCCTCTAAATGCCTAAGATATTTGTATGTTTAACTTAGATCTTAAGTACAAATACTGTTTATTAGGTAAGGGTTTCGTAAGTATGTCTGCTATTTGTTCATTCGTTTCACAATGTATGGTTTTTAAAAATCCAATATTAGACAGCTGTCTCACATGCTTATATTTAATATCGATGTGTCTGGATCTTTGACCCACTGCATCTGATTTGGAAATTTCTATTGCTGCTTTGTTATCTTCACAAATGATGATGGGGTAACTGGGTTCATTCCATATGGTAGTTATTAAATCGTCGAACCATATGAGGTTATTGGCAGCCTTTGATAAACATACAAATTCTGTAAACATACAGAAACATATATATTAGGCATTTACATATGTGACAAAGGCTGACTTTTATCATTCTTTCCTTTAATTGCTATATATCTCATGGATCACACTCTACAGAGCTAAAGAACTTTTTCTACAGAGTTTGATAATTTCTCTCTTTTTTTGGTGTTCACTTTTTATTTTTCTTCTGTCAAAGTCTAAGTTTTCCTTTGTTTTTTTAAATATATTTTTAAATATTCCTTCATTTTCTCTGACCCTTCCCTCCTGATTCTGGGCTGCATCTGAACAGAAGAAATAAGATTTTGCATTCAAATCCTCCAGTACTTTTTTTTTTTTTTTTTAAAAAAACATTTTATTAGATTATAGAATAAAATACAAAAATAAAAATAAAACAAAGAGGAAGAAATGGGGGAAGGGAAAAGAGAAGTGGGGGAAAGGAAAAAAGTGCTGACTTCAGACTTCCTCTGTTGCAGTAAAATAAAGCATTAAAATCGAATCTCAACTTTTTATTTATTAGATCGATTTATTAGTTCGATTTATATGCTGCCCTTCTCCAGAGACTCAGGGTGGCTTACAATGCATTAAGCAAAAGCCTTCATACTTTTGTATATACCTGCTTAGTAGGGCTTTCGCCCCCCCCCAGCGATGTTCTTTTTTATACAAAGTCAACTTATTGCCCCCACAATCTGGGTCTCATTTTACCTACCTCGAAAGGATTGAAGGCTGAGTCAACCTTGAGCCTGGTGAGATTTGAACTTGCAGTAATTGCAGGCAGCTGGCAACTAAGTGCTACTTTAACAGCACTTAGTCCACTGCGCCACCAGGCTCTTTTTACTTTTCCATAATAATATAAATGGTTTTATAAAAGAAAGCAGATTCCGCATTCAAATCCTCCAGTTCTCAGGGATGACAAAAGTCCCGCCTCTCTTTCTCTCTACTGGCTGCTTCTATTCTTGGCCCGCCCCCTTCGTCATGACAACCCTGTAGCCAATCAAAGAGGGGGAAGAGACGGTTGCCTGGGAGCTTTCCTGCCCTCAGCCTGATGGAGAGGAGGCTGAAGAAGCCAAGCCAAAGGGGGGGGGGGTCAAATAAAGAGCAAAATTCAGAGCTTTGGGGGAGGGGGATGAGAAAAGAGGCAAAACCTCCCAGAATTGCAGAGGGAGGGGGGCTTAAGCCCCTTCCCCAGAAAAGGCTGCAATGAAGAGGGTCTCCTCAGCTGGGGGCTCTGGAGGGGCCACAGGGGACCCCCATCTTCCTCAGAGTCACGGAGGGTCCCCTTCAGGGTGAGGCTGATCGCCTTTTCCTCCCAGGCAACCCCAGATCCCCCTTGGAAGACCCAGCCCTGCATGGCTTCTCCCCCACAGGAGCCTCTCCTGGAAAGACACAGAGCCCAAATGAGGCTGGAGAAACCCCGGGGGCTGCATCCCCCCCCCAACATTCAACCCTGGGACCCATAAACCAGGTTAGTCTCTTCCCAGAAATGCCCCAGATCCCCTCCTCCTCCCTGGCCATCCTGGGCTTTCTCTGTGGGTCTGGGCTTTGCTTTCCCCCCTGAATGTCCCATGCATGGAAAGAGGTGGCTGAGCAACATGGGATATGGTCTCCCCCGTTTCCGGGACTCAGAAGATGGAACCTGGAGGGGGATTTTGCAGATCTGCTTCCCTTCCCCCCCACGAGGCTCCCCAGCTTCCTTCTCCCAGGAGGGGGTCCCCACTCAGCCGGGCAGAGCCTGCCTGGCATCCCTGCAAGAGTCCCCTTGCCTGGCCTCTGCATGGGAAAGGGTGGCAGGCAGGGCCGGATTTAGATGAGAAGAGGCCCTCGGCTATTCCACTTATGAGGCCCTTTCACCTATAGTGAAAGTGTAATTTTAATTTTGCTAACAATTTGAATGTAGGCCCCTCTTGATCTTGAGGCCCTAGGCTGAAGCCTAGTTAGCCTATAGGAAAATCCGGCCCTGGTGGCAGGGGAACATGGGACATGGGCTTCTGTATTCCCAGATCTCTGAAGATGGAAGTTGGATTTTGAAGATCAGCTTTCCATCTGCAACATGAGGGTCCTGAGCTCCCCTTCCCCCCCCTCCCCTCCCCACATGGGGTGAGAGGCAGCCTTGATTTCTCCATCTCTTTTCACTTGTTTTTTTGCTAACCTCTCTGTGTTTCTGTCTCTCTGTGTGTTTTTTCAACGATGCAAAGTTCTGATAACTACTTTTTCATTGAAGTTTAATCTCTTCATCTCTTTTCATTTCTTTTTTTTTCTAGTTAGGTTTTTTTTTTTACTAAAGTTGATTTTGTTCTTCTAGTCTGGCCACACTATTGCATCAGCCATTTTGTGCGGTGCCCTTGAGCGTTAGCTTTCAAAATAAAGTAAATTTTGGCTCCAACTCAGCTGGCAGCTATTTCAGATCTGTGGCATGCTCCGGCATTAACTGGCCTCTGGGATTTTCTCTTTAATCACTATGCAAACAAATATCAGATTTATTTTTTCTTCAACCACAGGTGCCATGTATTCCCTCCGGGGTCAGTTTCAAGCATGGAGCTCCCAAACCTCTCAATTCTATTTAAAAATAAAATAAAAAAAAAATTAGGTTTTAAAAAACAAACTTTATTGAATTTAAAAAGAATTAAAAACTATACAAAGTATTCACGACCTTAAAATTACATAAAACAATACAAATCACAACATACTAACTAAATATATATAAATCTGTATATACATGTATATAGACTTATTACCTCTTTTATCTTAATGACGGTGCCTATTTATTGATTTTAATTCTTACTAAATTTTACCTTTACCCTCTTTTCTTTTGGTTTATCCACTCATACCATCTATTCCATACCTTAAAAAATTTTGAGTCTTCCTTATCTTTTAGTTTCAGTGTTAATTTATCCATTTCTGCACACACACACACACACACACACACACACACACACACATATATATATATATATATATATATATATATATATATATATATATATATATATATATATATATATATATAATTACTTGCCGGTCTGTTGGCACTCGATCTGTTTTCCAAAATTGTGCTAATGCCAATCTGGCTGCCGTAATTATATGTAATGTTAAGTATTTTATTTCTTTTCTAATATTTTCTTTAATCATACCTAATAAAAAAATTTCTGGTTCTAATTCTATTTCTTCTGCTGTTATTTCTGATATCCAAATTTTTATTTTCCTCCAATATTCCTTAATTTTTGGGCAAAGCCACCAGACATGAAAGAAAGTACCCTGGGCTTGTTTACACTTCCAGCATGCTGGATTCAGGTTCGGATACATCTTCGCTAACCTCGAAGGGGCCAGATACCACCTATACCACATTTTGTACTGATTCTCCTTATATGCTACTGATTTCGTCATGCTATAATTGGTTTCCCATGCCCTTTCCCATTCTTCTAACTGTATGATACGTCCAATGTTTCTTGCCCATGCTATCATTTGTCCTTTAACTAGTTCTTCTGCTAAATCGAATTCTAATAAATATTTATAAATTTTTGAGATTAATTTTCTTTCCTTGGTTTCCAATAATTTATCTAATTGATTTGGTTTTGGTTCTATTCCTCCTTCCTCTTTTCTATATCTTGTTTTTATTTGTAAGTATGGCCACCAATCTACTAATATTCCTTGTTCTTTAAGTTCTTCTTGTGTTTTCAATAATCCCTGTGAATCCAATATATCTCTATATCTTATTATCTTTTGCTTTGCTAATGTGTTGGGGTGCATTATCGTCTCTATTGTCGATAACCATCCGGGAATTTTCATATAATGTTTATTTTTAGTTTCTTGCCATGTACCCATTAATGAATTTCTAATAATATGGTTATTAAAATGTTTATATGTTTTGCTCCTGGCACTCCATAAATAGGTGTGCAACCCCTTCATTAAATCATGTCCTTCTATTTTTAATAATCTCTGATTTTCCAGGGTCACCCATTCTCTAATCCATGTAAGACTTGTTGCTTTGTAATATTTTTCCCATGCCGGTAATCCAAATCCACCTCTAATTCTGTTTTCTTGTAAAATACTTAATTTAATTCTTGGTTTTTTTCCCTCCCACATGAATTTTTTTTTTATTAAAAAGTTTTAACAAGTATTCTTATATTCTTATATTATTTTTTATTTGTCTTGTGGGTAAGAACCCGTTCTGATCTGGGTATATTCTATGATTCAATATTTTTTTCATCCTGTTTGCCAGTATGTTCATAAAGATTTTGTAATTGGTATTTAATAGGGAGATCGGTCTGTAATTCTTTATTTGTATTGTATCTACTCCTTCCTTCAGTATCAGCGAGATAAGTGGCTGTGGTTTCCGGCATCCCGTCATAGTCAGCTGGTTCCATCGCTGACTATTGGGGGCGAGGTCTTGGCCCCCTCAGAGAGGGCTCGCAAGTTGGGTGTTCTCCTGGATGCACGGCTGTCTTTGGAAGATCATATGACGGCCGTAGCTAGGGGAGCTTTTTATCAGGTTCAGGATGCCCTGCGCACGGTCACTCACGCTCTTGTCCCATCCCATCTGGACTGCTGTAATGCTCTCTACATGGGGCTCCCCTTGAAGAGCACTCGGAGGCTCCAACTGGTCCAGAATGTGGCCGTGCGGGTGATTATGGGGGTGACTTGGCGCACCCATGTAACACCTCTCCTGCGCAAGCTGCACTGGCTCCCAGTGGATTCAAGATGTTGGTCACCACCTTTAAAGCGCTCCATGGCTTAGGACCGGGGTATATACGAGACCACCTTCTGCCACCGATAGCCTCCCACCGGCCAATATGCTCCCACAGAGAGGGGCTCCTCAGGGTGCCGTTGGCCAAACAATGCCAACTGGCGACACCCAGGGGGAGAGCCTTCTCTGTGGGGGCACCAGCCCTCTGGAATGAGCTGCCCCTAGAGGTTCGTATGATCCCCGACCTGCGTACCTTTCGCCACGCCCTGAAGACCCTTCTGTTCCAACAAGCCGGGCTGGCCTAATATAAATTTTATAATGAGTGTATGTTAGTTTATAATGTGTGGGCCAAATTTTTATATATTCGATTTTAAATTGTTTTTAAATTTTGTAAATCTATATGTGTTTTAATATGGCTGTACACCGCCCTGAGTCCTTTGGGAGAAGGGCAGTATAGAAGTCCAATAAACATAAACATAAACATATGTCTCTAATAATATCCAATTCAGTGTTTCTCCTAAACCTTTGTAGAATTCAGTTGGTAAGCCATCAGTCCCTGGAGTTTTATTGTTTTTTTGGCTCTTCACTGCTTCCTTTAACTCCCCTGTGGTGATGTCCTTATTTAATATCTCTTTTTCTTCCTCTGTTAATATTGACATTCCTTCCGCACTTAGATACTGTTCTATTTCTTCGGCTGTCACTTTATCTTGTTCATTGATTTCCCAACAATCTTTGACTGCAAGAACTACTTGAATTATCCAGGGATCCATCCTGAGAGGGAGAATTATGGTAAAAGATTCAGCTCTGCTCTTTGGCCGAATCCTCCAGGGGAGACTTTGGGCAGAGAAATATGGAGTTTGGGGACAGGCAGTCTGTGCTCTTGAATGTACGTCTCTCTCCTTTCCAGGTGAAGCTGAGTGTTTCTCTGTGTTTGAAGAAGGAAAGACACCTCAGGGTCCACCTTGTGAGACTCCTTTGATTCTTCTAAATTTTCTTTAGAAACAGGAAAGGGATTCATTGATTCACACCATGAATGATGGACCTCCAGCTTCTGCTTCTGATGCTGCTTTTGTCCCATCCAGTCTCTGGGAAGCTGAGAATGAAATGCCCGCTGAGTTTGGAGAACCAGGATGGAAAACAACCACAGACCTTTTACAGACCAGGAGACTATCTAATCAGTATAGTCACCAGTGGAAAGGAAAGATTACATACAAAGTTGCTTTTTAATGTGGCTCCTTCTGTTCAGTTTGATTTCCAGGATTCGTAAGTCATTCAGGGTGATGGAATTGCAGTCCCTCCATTCTAACACTCTCCTTTTCTGTTTTTTATTTTTCATTTATTCCTATATTGGGGAATATGTCCAATTTCCTGAATGATTTTGATTTCCATGGCTTCTCTCTTTGGTCTGATTTTGTGAAAGAGACTCAAATCCAAAAATGGGTCTGAAAAAAAGCTGAAAGGGCTACAGATTATTTTCCTCTCTCTTTTCAATCCTTAATTTATCACTTGAATAATGGATTTTATTTAAAGTAGTGGTGGAATCAGTTGTAGTTGCCCATTTCCATATTTGTGTAACTGATCTTTGCTTTGGGATCAATGTTGGTTTAAGGCTCAGTAGGCCTCTGGAGGATTATATATATTACATATAACAAAAGTATTTGTTGTGGCTGTTGATTATAATAACTTTTTTTTCAATAGGACTTCTTACGATTTTTTTTATTGCTTAATGTTCATTTGCAACATTCAACTGGTCAACAAGAATTCCCATCCCTTGCACAATCTCACACTTGGCTACAACATCCATGACAACTTTGTGAGCACTTTCCACACTTCAAATGCCTTGATGGACATGCTCTCCACTGGAGAAGCCAATGTCCCCAACTACAGCTGTGGAAGGAAGGAGAATCTCCTGGCTGTTCTTGATGGAGCTGACAGGGAGATCTCCATCCAGATGTCAACATTTGGAGGCACCTACAAAGTCCCACAGGTTTGTGTGTGTGTTTCTCCTTTTGGTAAAGTGAGGGGTGGGTGGTGGTGGGTGAGCAATAGATTTAATCATGTCTTCTCCATGGAATTCAAGAGCTGCTTTTCTCCGTATTAGCAAAAATCTCAATATTTTACTCCATTATGTTTATGTTGAGATTAATCATAAAAGGCCTGCAATGCAAGCAATACATTCCCTGGAGAAGATATTCTACCAACTATTTAACTGATCAAAAAATATCCCTGGTTGTTGGGGCCTCTATTGGAATCTTCATTTTCACAGATAAATAATGCCTGCCCTATCCAGTCGGATTGAAGTTGGCAATAGTAGCATTTTATCTTTCTAAAAAGTGGAATAAAAAGGACTTTAGCAATTATAGGCCAAATAGACTAGCAGATATTGTGGCTAAAATTTATGTCATGATCCTCTTAGTTAAACTTGAGAAAAATGCATTCTTTGGAGAAGAACCAGAATGTTTTAGGTAGAGTTAAATGCTATATAGATTTTATAAGAAATAATAGATAAATTAATAATCTAATATTGGCAACAAATTTGTCCTGAAATATCTCATCTATATCAGTGAGGTAAAACAAGGTTTGCTGCTTTCTAGATGTTAGTGCAGCATTTGACTCAATAAACAGAGAAACATGGAGAAAATGTTTTGCCCTCAAAATGAAGCTCAGCCTGTTGGCCCTGATCCAAGCCCTTGTTTGAGAGGGAGGTTTGGGCTCAATGGAGCCATGAGAAGAAGGATCTATGCCTACTAAGGGGGAAGGGAAAGATGCATATTTGAACCCTTGTTCTTCAGTGTAGATATGAATGACTTACTAGGACTAATGCAGGATCAAAAAAGAGAATAAACGTTATTTCATTGTTTGACAAAAATGACTAAATTAGTGGACCAGTGAAATGCAGTGCATGTATACAGTACTTGGATTCCAGAAAGGCTTTGACAAAGTAAACCACAACCTATTTCTCGGGAAGCTGAAAATATGTGGGAGAGACAGCATCAATCCCAGATGGAGTCAGCCTGTGGTCCTCAATGGAACTACGTCTGCATGGAGGGAAACAAGCAGTGGGGGACCCCAAGGTTCCATTTTAGGCCCAGTTCTCTTCAACATCTTCATGAATGATTTGGATGAGGGGAGAAATGGGGAAATTATCAAATTTGAAGACAACACTAAAGTGGCAGGAATAGCCAACACCCCAGAAAATAGGATGAAAATCCAGATGGATCTAGGTAGACTTGAACCCTGGGCCTATCTAACAAACTGTAATTCATTGTAGAGAAAAGTAAGGTTTTATACTTAGGCTAGAAAAACCAAATGTCCACTTACAGATGAGGTGAAACCTTTCTCCATAGCAGAAACTGTGAGAGGCTCTGGGAGACCTAGTGGACAATCACTTAAATATGAGCCAGCCATCTGTGGCAGCAGCCAAAAAAGCCATTGCAATTCTAGATTGCATTAACAGAGGGATAAAATCAAGATCACATGAAATATTGGTACTGCTTTATAATGCCTTGGCAAGACCACACTTGGAATTGTGCATCCAGTTTTAGTCTCCATATTATAAAAAAGATGTAGAGACTCTGGAAAGAGTGCAGAAAAGATGATTAAGGGCCTGGAGACTAAAACATATGAGGAACAGTTGCAGGAATTCAGTATGTCTAGTCTAGTGAAAAGGACTAAAGGTGACGTCATACCAATGTACCAATATTTGGGGGGCTGCCACACAGAAGAGGAGGTCCACCTATTTTCCAAAGTACTTGAAAGCAAGACAAGAAACAAAGGAGGGAAACTAATCAAGGAGAGAAACAACCTAGAACTAAGGAGAAATATCCTAATGGTGAGGAATGGAACGTCTCCCCTTCAGAAATTCTGGGTGGTCCATCACTGGAGGCTTTTAAGAAGAGACTGGACAGCCACTTGTCTGGAATAGTATAGATAGATACAGATTAACAGGGTTGGAAGGGACCTTGTAGGTCATCTAGTCCAAGCAGACCCTACACCATTTCTGACAGATGACGATCCAGTCTCTTCTTGAAAGCTTCCAGGGATGAAGCTCCCACAACTTCTGAAGGCAACTTTATCTCTTTATTTCCAGGTTGAATCTCTCCTTGTTCAGTTTCCATCTATTATTCCTTGTCCAGGCTTTGGGTGCTGTGGAAAATAGCTTGACCCCCTCCTCTCTGTGGCAGCCCCTCAAATATTGGAAGACTGCTATCATGTCTCCCCTGGTCCTCCTCTTCACTAGACCAGCCACGTCCAGTTCCTGCAACCGTTCATCGCATGTTTTAGTCTCCAGTCCCCTCATCATCCTGGTTGCTCTTCTCTGCACTTTTTCTAGAGTCTCAAGATCTTTTTTATAGTGTGGTGACCAAAACTGGATGCAGGATTCTAGGTGTGGTCTTACTAAGGCTTTATAGGGTGGTATTAGTACCTCTCTTGATCTTGATTGTATCCCTCTGTTAATGCAATTTAGGATTGCATTGTCTTTTTTGGCTGCCGCTGCACACTCTTCACTCATATTTAATTGGTTGTCCACTAAGACTCCAGGATCCCTCTCACAGTTACTGACATAATAGCCATAGATGGTCAGCCATTAGAGCAAGTAACACCTTTCCTTACCTGGGGTTGTTTTCTCTGATCAGGATCTTGGCTCCCTCATCATCCAAGGAGCTCAGTTAGAGAAAGGGCAGGAGTGAAAGTGGTGCTTAAATGAAAACCTCATAGCTCTCCAGCTTCCTCAGCCCCAATTATTAAAGTATCGGAGGCCCAGTTTTCCCCCATGTTCTTACATCAATCTGTTTCTTGTATAACTGGAGAAAGAAGTTAAAAAATTTCCTCCAGAAAGAATCTGGGATAGAGAAGCAAAATAAGATGCAGCAATCCTCGAAAATTATAATAGGCCCTTTATTGGAATATAATACTCCAGTTGGCATTTGCACCTGTTAATCTAATTGTGATCAATTGTAGGGGTGATACAGTAATATGATTTACATTTTTATTGTTTTTTAATTTGCTTATTATTTTCCATTATTATGATACAATCTTGCTAATATTCTGTCTTTAATATTTTAAACAATGTCTGATTAACAAACTATTCTAATACATTTATGAGAACCGGGTTAGATTTATTAAAATCTAATATTTTGGACTTATATAACTGCATTCTTCATTGGTTTTTCAGATCAGTCTTAAAACTGCTTCAGAGTCTCTGAGTGATAAAAGGAAATTTCCCTTTTTCCACCATATTCTCCCCAAAGAAGGATTCAACTACCCAGCAATTGTTCAACTGCTCCTCCATTTCAGATGGACCCTGATTGGCCTCTTTGCTTCAGACACAGAGAATGGAGAGAATTTCATGAGGACTTTCATTCCTGTGCTTGTCAGAAGTGGAATTTGTGTGGTTATATCACAAGTGTTCTCAACAACTGGATATACAGCATACCTCAGGGATTCCCTCTCTAAGTGGAGACAAGTCAACGTCTTTGTTCACTTCATGGAATTTGATTCCATTTGGGAGAGAATTCTTCCTTTCCTTGAAACATTTATGCTTCTGCCAGGACCCATTGAAGGGAAAGTCTGGATCCTCACAAATTTTGGAAGGTATACAATGAACAAGCATAGACTTCTCAAATACATCCATAGTATTTGGAACTTTGCTTATCTGCCAAACAAAAGGCCAAAAGATTCTGCCTTTAAACCCAATTTCTTTGTGGAAGGAAAGTTTCAAGATCTTTATTTTCTCTGTTCTCTTTCAAAGAACATCTTTTCTGTCAAAGGCCGCAGAAGATGCACCCAGAAAGCCCCACTGGAGACCCAGAAGAAAAGGAACAGAGGAAGGATCCCAAATGACTATGAATATTACAGTATGATGAAGTCTCTGGCCCAGATCTTGAATGCTGCTTATTCCTCCAGAGTGAGGAGGAGGAGAAGGAAGGAGGGAGGAAAGAGTTTGGGGTCTCCAAGGCTGCAGCCATGGCAGGTATGGGGTCCTGATATGGATCCATTAATCGTAGATCCTTTGGAGGAGGAATCCAGAGGAGAAGGAGGGGAACCATCTCAACAGATCTGTCCAGTTCAGTTACTCTGGGAATAATGGTTCCAAAGAGTAGATACCATGGCATTTTAATATTAAACTCTGCTCATTTGAAAATGCTGTATTCTTTTTTAAATAAAATTCCTGCATTTGTGGGTTTGTGATGAGCATGGTGGAATTTCCCCTTTGTTCTGTCCCCACTGCAGGTGGGTCTGTGTGCATGTTGTGGCACGACAACCTTTATAAATTTGGAGGAGACCCTGAGACCATCTAGCCCAATCTCTCCTCTCTGCAGGAATCCCAGTTAAAGCTTCTCTGACTGATGGCTGCTCCTTCTTTGCATTCAGACAATCCATGAAGAGAAAACTGAACTTCTCTGCTTCACTGGCTCAGATCTAAAACAGCTCATCCTTTTATCATATTTTTCTCTCTCATTCAGCTAAAATCTCCTCTCTTGTAACTGAATTCATTTTTCTGTGTTTGAAACTCTGGAATAATAGTGAGCAGAACTTACACTCGTGTGTAACCTGTGTCAGTGATTGGAAGAGGGCTGCATCCTCCCTTCTCCAACGGAGAGATTGTGTCAGTTGGAAAAGGGGCTCCCAGACTCCTCCTGATCTTCAGCTCTTCTCCTTGTTCTCTTTCCTCAAGGCTAAGAGCAGCTCCTTTGATCCCTTCCTTGGCTTATTTCTCCTTCCCTGAAGTTCACAGGTAGATTTTTTGCAAATTCTCCTCCAAGAGTGGTGCCTGCAAGGGGACCTGGTCCTTGAGTTGGGGTCTCCCCAAACCAAAACATTCACTTCCTGAGATTCTTATGGCTGCAATTGCCTTCTTTCCATGAACATCTCCCTGCTGACTCAGATTCTGTTTCCAGTTAACTACGATTTTGAGATCATTTTCACAAACATGCCTATCAAGTTTGATATCCCTCATCCTTCTTCCAGTACATCATTCGTGTTCTTATATGAGACTCTATTGTTAGTCAAGTCCTAGTTGCTAAAACTCAGATATTTTCTATTGCTTTTTACTCATGTACCCTTCTTTGTGTGCTAATCATAAATCAAAATGCTAATCAAAAAGGCAAAATGAAAGTTTTGGAAAATAAAACTATTAGAAAGGCAAAACAAAACTAGAAAAAATATTTTTTAAAAAATTGGGCATTAAAAACAGACAAAAACTTGCATATTGTGGCCCCAGTTTAATACAATAGAGCAATAATAATTTCTCCCCCTTGCAAAATAGGCCCACAATTATAAACTACAAATCTATTTGCAACTACTTGACTTGTCATCTATCTGCTGTATATAAAAAACGGAGTTAACAGGCAATCCAACAATAAAGTTAAATTTAAAAACTTCAAAATGGTCTGTTATCTGCTATTGTATTTAACTCAGAGAAAATTTACAGGAGCTTCTTATCTACCTCAGACCTCCACAATCATTATCTCTGATCCATCCAGAATCTGTCCAGGGTTAAACACCTTTGTTTGACTCTTAATAATAATGCATTTCCTTAAAATTTTCATTAGGATCTTTCCCAACAACTGCTTTCCATTCCCCAAAGTCATAGGACTGCCTGTAAATTGAAACACAATGACTCTTAAGACTTCTTTTCCAGTTAAATATGACACGTCCATTCCCCAATCTCCCTCAATCTTCTTGAAAGAATCCATTTCTTCAGTCATCCGTTCTGCCCACTTTGAGTCTTCAGGGTCCATGGCCTCTCCAGCCCTCTCCAAGCAGCCTGCCTTCAAACCAGACTCCTCCTTCAGGGATGCCAGCAGCAAATTAAATTCTAGTCCATCCATCCAATCCGTCAGATTCAACAATTGTTGATTGCTTCTGATTATCGCCTTTAAGTTGATTTACAACCATTGTTATTTTATCAAACTTTTTAAATGACGTTTCAAATAAGGCTTGTAAGTTGAAAGACTTCAGTTAAAAATTATTTGAGTATCATTTTGAAGACAGTTTTTATCCACTTAGTTATCATACCACTAATCATATCTATCTAATCTAATCATATCACAAAAATTGTTTCTGAGTCCTTTCTGAAATTCAGTTATATCACCAGTGTTCCCATAATCTATTTAGAAAGTGTAATGATAGGTGAGAATGACTTTTGGGATGAGGAGCAGGGAGGCTGCGTAGGGAAGGATCAGCTAAAAGGGGAGAATCCTGCAGCTGCATAATGGGAGAGAAACTCATAAAGGATCCTCATTAATTTTTGAGGCTGAAAAAATAGTTGATGGGAGATTTGTATTTCCAGATTTGCAAAATTGTGTTATTGTCTTATTTCAATGAAGTAAAATGAGCACATCTGGATGTGTTTTCCATCAGGATGACCAGGGAGAAGATTAGCCTGACAATTTCTTGATCAACCCATGTTTTCTGGGAATCAACGTGTTGTTTTCAAAGAGTTTATGAATCATCATTTTTTTTTCTCTGTTCATTTTATTTTCATCTGCTCTAGAATGTTCCCTATATTTGACCAATTGTATCAATTATATACTTTTTCTATATTTTGTCAGTAAATGATTGACACATTTTTCACATACTTTTGCATTCACTTATGAAGATGACAGTATTTGTATCCTATTTAACCATATTTAACCATAATTCATCGTTCCTATCACCCATCTCCTCCCACCTATGACTGTATGACTGTAACCTTGTTGCTGGTATCCTTACGATTTATATTGACTGTTTCTGTATGACTATCATTAAGTGTTGTACCGTATGATTCTTGACGAATGTACAGGTAAAACTCAAAAAATTAGAATATCATGCAAAAGTTCATTTATTTCAGTAATGCAACTTAAAAGGTAAAACTAATATATGAGATAGACTCATTACATGCAAAGCGAGATAGTTCAAGCCTATGTCATATTCTTCATCAAGCCACTCCTGAACAACAAACAACATCAGAAATGTCTTACCTGGGCTAAAGAAAAAAATAGCTGGTCTGTTGCTCAGTGGTCCAAAGTCCTCTTTTCTGATGAGAGCAACTTTTGCATCTCATTTGGAAACCAAGGACCCAGAGTCTGGAGGAAGAATGGAGAGGCACACACTGCAAGATGCTTGAAGTCCAGTGTGAAGTTTCCACAGTCTGTGTTGATTTGAGGAGCCATTTCATCTGCTGGTGTTGGTCCACTGTGCTTCATTAAGTCCAGGGTTAACGCAGCCATCTACCAGGAGATTTTGGAGCACTTCATGCTTCCTTCTGCAGATGAACTTTATGGGGATGCTGACTTCATTTTCCAGCAGGACTTGGCACCTGCCCACACTGCCAAAAGTACCAAAACCTGGTTCAATGACCATGGGATTACTGTGCTTGATTGGCCAGCAAACTCACCAGACCTGAACCCCATAGAGAATCTATGGGGCATTGCCAAGAGAAAGATGAGAGACATGAGACCGAACAATGCAGAAGAGCTGAAGGCCGCTGTTGAAGCATCCTGGTTTTCCATAACACCTCAGCAGTGCCACAGGCTGATAGCATCCATGCCATGCCGCATTGAGGCAGTAATTGATGCAAAAGGGGCCCAAACCAAGTACTGAGTACATATGCATGCTTATACTTTTCAGAGGCCCGATATTGTTCTATGTACAATCCTTGTTTTATTGATTTCATGTAATATTCTAATTTTCTGAGATTGTGAATTTGGGGTTTTCATGAGCTGTAAGCCATAATCATCAAAATTATGACAAATCAAGGCTTGAACTATCTCGCTTTGCATGTAATGAGTCAATCTCATATATTAGTTTCACCTTTTAAGTTGCATTACTGAAATAAATGAACTTTTGCACGATATTCTAATTTTTCGAGTTTCACCTGTATCTTTTCTTTTATGTACTCTGAGAGCATATGCACCAAGACAAATTCCTTGTGTGTCTAATCACACTTGACCAATAAATTAGTCTAGTCTAGTCTAGTCTAGTCTAGTCTAGTCTAGTCTAGTCTAGTCTAGTCTAGTCTAGTCTAGTCTAGTCTATTTAGAGATCAGACAATTGTAGAAGAAAGATTCAATGTCGGATAAGAAACAAAGTTTTCTGCTTTTCAAATTCCTGGATTTTCCTATTCTAGTTTCATCCCTTTCTGATAAAGAATGAATTTTGGAATATTTCTGGGAGAAAACTGTTCTTAGACCGAAATGGAGAGATAAAAGCAGATCTGGGCATTCACGGCTTCTTGGTTTTCCCCAAGGAGGATGTCAGGAAAGGGGTTCTGGCATATTTTCAAAGACAGAGACTTACTATCAAACAAGATGCTCTTTCAGAGCTAAAGTTGCTCAATAAGGTGGGAGAAATGTTGGTGTCTTTTCTCTGTTTTCCAAAGCCTGAGGTCCCATTTCAAGTGGGCAAAGCCTAGAGTCTCCAGGGTGGTTGGCCTCCCATGCCAGGTGGTGTCGTCTAATGGAAGTTCTTCAACAGACGGGACCTAAGTGGAGTAGCTTTGCCATGTTTTCTGGAAACCTTTCAAGATCTTACTGGTCAGAGGTTTCTTTCTTCATCACAGTTTAATTTCATATTAAAAAATCTAATGGAATAAAATTTCCTAAATCTTTTAAAGTAAACTTTATTATCAGTTTCAATAAGAATAGATCATAATATTTAAATATTTTTTCAACTCCATCCCTCTAGACTACATTAAATAGAAAAGTATTTTATTGTAATGTTAAATTCCAAAAGCGAAAGGGAGGAATTAAATGAAGAATCTGCTAGTTGTTTTACCTCCTCCATCTGTTTAGAAGTAATCAAAGGTTTCATGTTTACCTCAGTGAAGATCAGAGTCTACTTGTCTCCATCCATTTCTACCTCCATTTTCCATGGATGGAGAGTCCTAATCTCTTTTCTTTGGCATTCCTTGGTTTTTTGCTTAGTCCCTGCCTCAGTCCAAATGTGTGGAAAGTTGTCGTCCTGGATTTGTCAAGAGGGCTCGAGAAGGAGAGCCAGTTTGCTGCTATGACTGCGTTCCTTGTCCGGAGGGGACCTTCTCCAATCAGGAAGGTGGGTCACACTGAGGAAAATGGGAGGCTTTGTGGAACTGGATCCAAATTAAAAAACAGATTGAAGCTCACCTGGTTTTTTAATTTTAACCTGCACAATTTCTTATCTAAATGGAAGTAAATCAAGAAGACTTGGAAGAAGGGGCTGGGAAGAGATAGGAGGAGGGGATGGCAGACTGGGCAAGCTTTACTAACAGCAGAGGAAATATCTCTTCTGCTTTTTAGTTTGGATATGTGCTGCTAAGTTTACCTTTCTAGGAACATCTGAGATCTTTGAAACTAGATGAATTGTTTCAGGTCCACCTTCTAAAAGACCTTGCAATTCATCATTTATTGGATCCTCCCCTTGAGGATCACTGGGAAGGTGTCACTGAGCCATAATCTGGTGCTGTGGATAGTTATGGGGGGAACTCATTACACAAATAGTCTGCCAGTCATGTAGATCAATCAATCAATCAATCAATCAATCAATCAATCAATCAATCAATCAGAATAGAGTAGAAGGAACTTTGGAGGTCTTCTAGTCCAGCCCCCTGTTCAAGCAGGAGACCCTAGACCATTTCAGACAAGGGACTGTCCAGTCTCTTCTTAAAAACCTCCAATGTTGAAGCCCCCACAACTTCTGGAGGCCAGCTGTTCCACTGGCTAATTGCTCTCACTGATAGGAAGTTTCTCCAGATGTTACAAGATGCTGTAGGTATCCTCCAAGTCCAGGATATTAACTGCCATGTGGCAGGACTCAAGATGTTTGCCTAGAAAGATTATATGATTCATTATTAACCTCTAATAATATAGGTTCCAATGAAGATTCTACACATTACAGAGGAAAGAATTAACATCCTAGGACTTCCCTCAACTTCATATACCCAGCTACATTTTTTAATTTAAAAAAAAAATCCCTTTTATGCTCTTTTTAATGAAATAGTTAAGAAATACTTCTTGGAAAATGTCTGTGATATCAGCTGTTATCCAAAGTAGGTTTTTCTTGCAAGAAAAAAGGACAGACTATTAAAGATATATTGCTTTTTTGCTTTCTCAGATATGGAAAAATGCACCAAGTGTCCAGATGATAAATACCCAAATGAGGACAGTGTCCAATGTATCCTCAAAGTCATAACCTTCCTGTCTTATGAAGAACTTCTGGGTATCATCCTGGTTTTTTTTGCTCTACTGTTGTTCTTAATCACAGACTTTGTTTTAATCATCTTCACTAAATACGGAGAAACTCCCATTGTCAAAGCCAACAACCGGGACCTCTCCTACATCCTCCTGGTCTCTCTCCTGCTTTGCTTCTTGTCTCCTTCTCTCTTCATTGGTCAACCAAGGAAAGCCACCTGCCTTCTCCAACAAACGGTTTTCAGCATCATCTTCTCAGTTGCCGTTTCTTCTCTCTTGGCCAAAACCATCACGGTGGTGCTGGCTTTCTTGGCCACAAAACCAGGAAACCGGGTGAAGAGATGGTTGGGGAAGAGCTTGGCCAACTCCATCATCCTTTGTTGTTCTGCTGTCCAAATTATCATCTGCTCCACCTGGCTGGGAGTTTCTGCCCCCTTCCCTGACTCTGACCTCCACTCCCAGCCTGGAGAGATCATCCTGCAATGCAACGAAGGGGCCGTTGTCATGTTCTACGTCACCCTCAGCTACATGGGCTTCCTGGCTGCCATCTGCTTCACGGTGGCTTTCCTGGCCAGGAACCTGCCTGGGGCCTTCAACGAAGCCAAGCTGATCACCTTCAGCATGCTGGTCTTCTGCAGTGTCTGGGTGACTTTTGTGCCCACCTACCTGAGCACCAAAGGGAAATCCATGGTGGCTGTGCAGGTCTTCTCCATCCTGGCCTCCAGTGCTGGTCTGCTGGGCTGCATCTTCATCCCCAAGTGCTACATTATCCTTCTGAGGCCAGACCTCAACACAAAGGAGCAGCTCACAGCCAGAACAAATGTAAAAACATGAGATATAACACCATTATGATATTGGAAGAATTATTAACGGTTCTTTTATTTGAAAGGAGATATTCTTTCCATTTAGATTGTATGCAGGAGTCAAAGTAAATCATATCTATATGTTTCAAATTTGGAAATTATTGAATTCTTCACAAAGGAACAGTTAACAGCCAGAAGAAATATGTAAATATGAGCCTGAGAAATTTCAACTTTTAACATTTTCCACAGTCCAAACATGGAAAATGATCCAAGTTCTTCTCCATGCATGAGTGGGCTAACTATTTTTCTTGAAATAAATAAAGGGTGTGTGGAAGATTGTGAGGAGACAAATTTCTTGGAGAAATGGGAGCATATTAGCAAGACAGAAATATAGAAGGAATGTATGGAGCAATGTTGATGCTCTCATTTCACTCAAACTGCTGTGGCAACCCAACTGAGATGTTTCTTTTTGTTTACACAATAATTCTTTCCTGAGGGTAGCAACAATACAAGGCTGGGGAGGTAACTTGAGTCTCCCTAATTGTAAATATTCATGCTCACATCATCTATTAAATGAAATATGCATATGTATGATTGTCCTTTTCTCCTCCTTTCCTGGAATGTATAAATATGAGTGCATCCTTTTGTTTGTAAGATTTCCTCTCACTATTTTCTGGGGAGAATTCCTCCAGTGGACACTGAATAAATAATAACTGCAGTGAGCCAGGATTATTGGTTTTTTTGGGTCCTGTTTTTCTTTCCACAGAAACTGGTGTCAGGAGTGGGATTCACAATCTTCCATCTGCCACCAGGGACAACAGATGGGGCAGCCCTATAGGGTGAGTGTTGAGAGATTGATCCCATAACCCCTCCCACTGCCACATAAAGTAAGGTGACCAGATTTTAACATTGGTAAAGAGGGACATTGTGGGTGTGGCTTATTTTGTGGGCGTGGCTAGCTGGTCATGTGACTGGGTGGGCGTGGCTAGCTGGTCATGTGACCGGGTGGCCATGGCTATGTGTATAGGGTAAGGTGAACAGATTTTAACATTGGTAAGAAGGATACCATTGTGGGCGTGGCTTATTGTGTGGGCGTGTCTAGCTGGTCATGTGACTGGGTGGGCGTGGCTAGCTGGTCATGTGACCGGGTGGCCATGGCTATGTGTATAGAGACTACTCAGAGGGCTGAAAAGTCATTTCTGACAGGTCCTCACACTTTTGACTGGTCCTCACACTTATGACCATCCTCACATTTATGCCCGTGCAGCATTCTTAACAACCATGTCACTCATTTCACAACTGCTTCTCTTCACCATGGTGACAAGATAGGGCAAAAACGTAAAATGTGAGGACAGTCGTAAGTTCGAGGACTGGTCAAAAGTGCGAGGACCAGTCAAAAATAACTTTTTCAGCCTTCTGAGTAGTCCATATGCATAAAAGGATACAGTAATAGAGAGGGATGAAGGAAGGAAAGGGAAATTAGAGTAGGAGTGACGGTAAGAGAGGGAGGAAGAGAGGAGGAGAAGGAGAAAGGAAGAGGAAATAGGGAGGAGAAGAAGAGGGTGGGGGGAAGAGAAAGTAAGAAGGAAAGAAAAGAGAGGTGGTAGGTTTGAGGAGAAAGATTGCTGTACAATAAAAAAGATGAAATGGAAGAAAGCCAACCCCAAACAAATATAAAGATATTAAGATAAAGAATGAATTGTTAAACTTTAAAGAATAAAAGAGAACAAATATGAATAAATAGCAGTAATTAGAAACACACATACAAACATACAATGTATTTTCTTTGAACAGAATATTTGGCTGGTTCACAAATTTAAACAGTGTTTAGTCATTTCAATTTAATTTACAATTTCTATATTTCCTTTTTGCCATATTTATTCCTCATCTATTTTTTAAAAAAAACAATATTACCCTTCATCCTCATCTCTAATCTTAATCAAATTCAATTTTTCCCTTCTATTCTATATTATACCCCTTCCCATTGTCATCTATTTTTATATCCATCCTCACATTGGTTAATTATGTAATATGAGTTGTTTAATACAAATTCAACATTTTAATATAAATCAATTAGTTATATAACTACCTTTTTTGTATATTAATCAATATGAACATGAATATTCCAATTATTTCCATGCAATCCAATTTCTTACAAATCAATTAATTATACTTACCAATAATAATAAACCAAATAATTTCCCCCATACATTCCTCCAAACCACAACTTAACCATTTCTGCTTTCAACACAGTATACAATTAATAGTATCTCAATTATTACAATTCCCTAGTTAAAAAGAGCTTTTTTTTCTTTTGTGTTTTAAAATCTTGAACTCTCCTAATTTCCCATTGTTTGCACCTACCTTTTTTGGTGAGGAAAAGGAAAATAAATCTGCTGCCTAATTTTCCAACGTTGCAAGCAAACAGCAAAGCCAACAGCCTGTTTTACTTTCAGTTTCGTTTTGAGCTTGGTTTGCACAAAGAGAAAAAAAAAACTGCTGAGCAATTTAGCAAGAGCAGAGCCCTGCGCAAATCAGCTGAGAGGGGGAAGCCGAGCTAATCAACGTAGGGCGGCCCTTTGAAGCCCCGCGGCAAGAGTTTAAACAGGTTTCTTCCCTCTAGCCATCAGCGGGGACTCAGGAGGCAGCTGGGACTCAGGAGGCAGAATGAAAAATCGGGACTTTTTTAAAACGCCGCGGGACGCGGGACAAATTGCTCAGAAGCGGGACTGTCCCGCCAAAAGCAGGACGTCTGGTCACCTTAACATAAAGGCATCATAGGAGTTTCTGTCAGACCACAGTCTGTGTCCAAGCGTCTCTTGTGACTGGAAAGGTTTGTGGGCCCTTCCGTCCCAATTCCTCAGCCGCCCTGGCCCTGCTGTGAGCTCAGTCGATCGATGTCTGGAGGTATCCAGGAACTGAAGGAGAATTTGGCTTTGCAGAGTGAGTGGGACCCTCTGTGTGGAAGAATGGAGACTGATCCTGAGGCTTGGTTCAAACTCCCTTTTTCCTATTGTCTGAATGGAGGAATTCAGCTGATCCCAGGCAGGGAGGGAAGTAGATGATGGGGCTCCAGCAGACTCTGATTGGGGAAGGAATATTTCCCAAAGAAACAGAGATACCTGCTGTATCCCAGGGCTGGGAGGGGGTCCAATGCCTCCACTGCAGTGGTGGGTCACTCCCAGTTCTCCCCAGTTTGCAAGAACTGATAGTGGAAATTTTGAGTAGTTCGGAGAACCGGTAAATACCATCTCTGTCTGGCCCCCAATCTAGTCGCTGCCTCCCAACTCCCAGCTGATCGGCTAGAAGGAAAAAATCAGGGCTCACTTGAGAAAGAAGAGAAAAAAAAATCAAGACGCCGTTGCTTTAAATTGACAAGCCAAGAAGCAGCTGCTGGAGGGAAGTTTTTGCTTGCAGAAGCAAAGTGACATTCAGAAGTTCATTTCTGGGTCAGCTGAACAACAAACTGGATAAGGAGGAGGGATTCTTATATGGTTCTATGTTTTTGAAGTTTTGGAGTTTGTGCAACATGGGCTTTGTGTTTCTAAAAAGGTTTGGGCCATTTCCATTGTGAAATATCCTGTCTTGAATGAGTTTTCTGCCTGCTTGTAAATGGAGCCGAACTTCGAGCTTCCACTTTCTACTATCTCTAAGCACCGGTAGCTGTTTTCTTCGTACAAAGTTTCCTTTATGCAGCTGGCAGGAATGTAGAATGAGCATCAGGCAGGTTACTCCTTAGCAGCTTGATTTTTCCTTTCTTTTCCTATGAGTAATATTTTATTTGGGGAAATGAAGAGGGGGGAGTTTGATTCCTTCCCAGAGCAGGTTAGTGGGGTGGGGAGGGAATGGGGATTTTGCAGTAACCTTCCCCTGTCACGCCACACCCACCAAGCCACACCCACAGAACCAGTAGTAAAAAATTTTAGAACCCACCCCTGCCCCACTGGTGTCCCCAAAGGCTGCAAAAAAGGGAATGAGTGAAATTGGAAGGGATAATTTAAAAAAACCCTCTTCCTCCTTCTGAGAAGAGAAATTCCTTTATCTGCCCAAGACCGTGACAGATTCCATGCAAACAGAATCAGGAAAGCCGGTTTTTATTTTTGTTAAACTTTTTTTCCAGTGTTTTATTATTTTTTCAAATAACTAAAGGAGGTGAACATATCCAACACTTCTTCTTCCACCTCTTTTCCCCTCAACAATCACCCTGTGAGGTGGGCTTGTCTGAAAGAGAGTGTCTGTCCCGAAGTCAACAAACAGGCTTTCAGGGCTAAGGCAGGACTTGAACTCAGGATCTTCTGCTTCCTAGCCTGCTGTCTTAATCATTGTCACTGTTAAGGCAGGGCGGATTTTGGGCAAAGGCCCTGCTGGTCACCACTGTTGCCTCGTCTTCCAGCAGAACCCCAAGTCCCCTCTTCCCCCCCGGGTCTTTTTGGGGTAGAGCAGCCCCATCCGAGAGCAAAGGGGAGAAACTCCTGGACACAGAGAGCCCCGCCCCCATCACAGCCCCTCCCTCTTGCCAGGGTTCAGCTAAGACTCACTGCCTGTAGGGGGCAGCATAGAGTCTGGCCCTGAAGTCCTAGCTGGGCCCTGGCAATTGAAATCGGGGCCTCCTGGTGATTGGCTCAAAGCCCCCAGCTACCTTTGATGCCTAAGGCGGGACTAGAACTCAGAGTCACTTACTGATTGGCTCAAAGTCATTAAAGCCCCACCTTTCCTTGATAGGTTGCAAGATAGGTTGGCCACTGCCTTCTCCTCAACCTACCCCTGGCATTTCCTGGTGGTCTCCCAGCCCTGCTTAAGCTTTTCCAAATCAGCCTGCTGCTGCATCCTGCAGATAGTCCTCCACTTACAACCAGAATTGGGACCAGAAATGGCATTGCTAAGCTAGGCGGTCATTAAGTGAGTTGTGCTGAATTTTACCATGTTTATTGCCACCGTTGTTAAGCGAATCACTGGGGTTGTTGAGTGAATCCTGCAGCCATGAGACAAACGCCGTTTCGCCCACTGATTTTCCTGGTCATAAATCCGTGTTGATTGCCAGGCACCCAAATAGTGACCATGTGTCCAAGGGGATGCTGCACTAGTCGTAAGTGCGAGGACCCATCATAGATGGCTTTTTTCAATGGCCGTGGAACTTGGAACTGTCGCCAAATGAATGGCTATAAATCGAGGACTCCCTGTAGGATACTTGGTTAGGGACTGAACCAGTGGTGAAATGTAAAATCTGTTACTACCAGTTCTGTGGGCGTGGCTTGGTGGGTAATGTGACTGGGTGGGCGTGGCCAACTTTTTTTTTTTTAACTTTTAAAAGCATTTTTTCAGCTGAAGAGGTTGTAGAAAAAATGCTTTTAAAAGTAAAAAAAAAAAATAGCCTCTGATGATCGCACAGCTGAGCTGGGCTTGTGGGGGTGGGGGGGGCACAGGGATTTTTGCTACCGGTTCCCTGAACCACCCGCCGCCATCGCTACTGGATCAGGAGATCCGGTCAGAACCGAGAGCATTTCACCCCTGCCTTGGGGGGAGGGGAAACAGGGTCAGAGCCCAGGTGCGAATTAAGTGAGCTCAGAGTTGGCTTCCCTTGGTCCTTGCCTACCTGAAGCTCCTAATCAATACCTGGATTTCTTCTGAAGCTCCGCTTGAGGCTCACGATTCAATTAGGGCATCGGTCGGAACCCTGACAGCCTCCCTGAGCCCCATCATCCACTTCCCAGCTAGCATGAATTACCTTGGCTAAACCAGAGGAAAAAGCCAAGGAAACCGGCACTTTTCAGACTCCTTGCCGGCCTTTGCTAGACAAACTAATTCAAATCAAATCACAAAATGCACAAAACCAGCCTCTAAATTCCAAAATGCTGCAGAAGAAACTGCCTCCAAATCCCCGTCCTGACCGAACCGAGAATCGAAGGCTGTGGTGGCTTCCGCCTCCATTCAAGCTTCTTTTTGAGCTGCTGGCTTCCCTCTTCCTTCTTCCTCGGATCCTCCCAGCTGAGGACCCAGCGGATCTCTTCCCTGAGATTGGCAAGATCCTACTGATCTTGCGCAGAATCCAAAGGATTCCCCCTCCTTTGATCTAGAAATTAGAAATCCTTCTGGGTTAAATACCAGGCAGGTACGAGTTCATATAGAGGATCTCCCTTAGTTTCCCCTAATGAATATAGTACAGGTAAGTCCTCGACTGACAGGAATTCATTTAGTGACCGTTCAAAGTTACAACGGCATCACTGAAAAAAGGTGACTTATGACCATTTTTTATACTTTCGACCTTTCTAGCATCCCATGATCGCTTGATCAGAATTCAGACACTTGGCAAATGGTTCGGACTTATGACCGTCGCTGTGTCCCAAGGTCACGGGATCCCCTTTTGCAACCTTTCCACAAGCAAAATCAAGGGGGAAGCCAGATTCACTTAACAACCGTGATACAAACTTAACAACTGCAGTGATTCACTTAACGACTGTGGTGAGAAAGGTCGTAAAATAGGACAAAATTCACTTAACAAACATCTCCCCTAACAACATAAATTTGAGGTTCAATTGTGGTCGTAAGTCAAGGACTACCTGTAACTCCTTTTTCATGCAATGTCCTGGTGTCTGATCTTTGTCTCATCCCAGCTATGAACTCAGCCGAAAGTCTCCTCTGATATCCACCATTTCCCTCGTCTCCTGATAACCCCATTCCTTCCTTCACCCTCCGTTGTGGCTGACATAGTCAATGGGGGGGGGATCTGGCAGCCCCCGTTAGTTCCTCAAACTGATCTCCCCCCCACTCCCCTTGGATGCTTTCCTCCCAAGGTCCTCCTGGCTGGAGGGGCAGAGAGGAGCCAAGGCCTGGCTTTTCCAGGGGGGTCTGTGGATGGGAGCCTCCCCGGTGCTTCCTAAACCCCTTGAGAAGCTCCTGTTCAATGCAGGCTTCCTGGTCATGAAAAAGAGCATGGAGTGTGTTAGTTCAACACCAGTTTGACCTTCCTTTGAAAGACTCTTGGAATCTTGTGCTGCACAATTTATATCAGGAAGGGAAGTTGGGTTCTGCCAGCCGTAGGTTTCTGATTTGGCCATTACTAAGTGAATTACAGGGTGGTTTTTTTTATGCTTCAGATGATAATGAGTCTCTTTAGAGCCAGACTTTTACTGTTTTTACTACTTTTATTTGTTTTTCAACACTGCACTGTTGCCCTGCCTGGTGGATGCTCTCAGGACAAACTGTATAAAATATATACCATCCTCATTCAGATACTGTTAAGTCTGCTGTTCTCTATAACCTTAACACAGATCATAAGATTTCTACTGTCCATCATACGAGTCAAATGGACAGAAACAGAAGCAATCTGGGTCCCAGGTGCTGAATTCTGTGCAGCCTCCCTCCCCCCACCTGCTGTAAAGTAAGAGTCCCCAAAAGAAGACTTAATATCCATTTTTTTATACTTAAAGTGGTCATGAGGGCACAGAACCGGTTGTTAAATTATTTGAATCTCACCACTGCTGGATTTTGTTGAACTCTTTTCCGTTGATGGGTGGGGCCATGCAGGCTATGAAAGCTTGAGTGGATCAGAGAGAGAGAGAGAGAGAGAGAGAGAGAGAGAGAGAGGGAGGGAGGGAGGGAGGGAGGGAGGGAGAGAGAGAGAGAGGGGGAGGGAGATGGACCCAAACGAGCTGCTGCGGCCATCCCTTGACAGACCCCAGAATGTCCTTGGAGACCCCTGGAAAGTGACCTTGTTTGTCCTTGGGGTCTATGCATTGGTTGGCCTCTGCGTTTTCTTCCACCAGTGCAGGTAAGTTGCTCCTGATCAGGGGAGTGGCATCACCACAACCTGGGGAGCCCTGGGGCACTGAAAGCCTCCCAAAATGTTGGTGGGACTAACAGGAGAAAGGATAGAGTCCCTCAGGGCTGGAAGGGGCCTTGGAGGTCTTCTAGTCCAACCCCCAAGCTTTCCTTGAAAATCTCCACTAACGGGGCCCCCATTAAGAATAGGTTTGTTAAGGAAAGAATGTACCAGTCAGTGATATTTTATTCTTTTTTTCTTCTTCAATCTCCAGAAAAAGGTGTCTGCAAGTGTCACCAAAGGAACGAAGTGAAGATGTGGAGGCCGCCATCATCACAGTGGAGCCCTACATACCAGAACCCACCAACTCCAACCTCACCATCATTGATGAACGGAGGATGTCAGACGTTCTTCCTTGCTCAACAATGTGATGGTTGGTAAGTGTTTATTTTTTTATTTTATTATTATTATTCATATTTCTAAGCCGCCCACTCTCCAAGGACTCTGGGCGGCTTACACCATCGACAGTATACTAAATAGCATATTGCCCCCAACAATCTGGGTCCTCATTTTACCCACCTCGGAAGGATGGAAGGCTGAGTCAACCTTGATTTGATCCTCTGATCTGCTGAACTAGCAGTCAGCTGAAGTAGCTGCAGTCCTGCACTCTAACCACTGCTCCACCTCGGCTCAATTAGTTTGAACTCATTTGGTTTTCAGTTTTTCTTTATTTTTCTATTTGAAAGATATTCTGTTATTATTGTTGTTGTTATTTAATGCCTTTTGTTTTGCATTTCTTGCTTTGGGGTTTTGGGTGGGAGTTTTTGGACTATGGAAGCCAACAGGAAAGAAAACGAGGAGCCTTTAATCTTAATTTGGTGGCTCAGTTTTTTGAATTGTTTTGTTTCTTCCTTTCTATTTCATTATTATTAAAATATTCTGTCAGATGTAAATGCCTTATTCTATAATGTGTAAATAATATATGAATGGGGTATCAGGGGTTAACTTATTCTTCACTTCTTAATGTATTCATGATTCATCACTCCCACATCTAGCTCCACCCATTGTATATATAAGGAGCTGTTTGCCCCTATTTACTTGCTTCTATCTGTGAATATTCAGTGAATATAGAATGCCTAATGTAAATAAAAGGAGATATATTTAAACCTTTAACTCTTACTAAATTTATTGAGTCTGATCCTGAAAATATTGCAACAAGCTGGTAGCAGAGGATGGTTAATTGACTCAATAAAAATTAAAAATGTCTAAGAAAGATAGGTCCAACACCAGGGCATACAGCAAAGAAATAGAAACAGAACAAGAAATAATCAACGAATCCACAAATGCGATTTCGAGAGAATCTGAAGAATACACCACTGAAGACGAAGAAATAATAGATGAAAATGATGATGAGGAGGAAATCGAAATAGAGAATAACGAACTCAGGTCAGAAATATTAAAACTATTGAAAAGCCAGAAGAATGATGAAAGCCTCATCGCGAACCTCCAAGATATGCTGAAGAACAGCGGAGCAACGAGAGAGAAGCACATCACTAATGAAAAATCAAAGGACACCAAAATAGTGAGTGATATGACTACAGAAAATATTGTTGTGAAGAAGAAAACCGGTGATCCCGCGCGAAACTTTGAATGGCAGCCATCTTGGTTTCAACAGACCTCCAGGGTGAGCGAAGCAGAGCCAATCAGAAAGCTCAATTCAAAATTTCTGGCGCGAAAAACATCAGACAACGAAAATGAAAAAGAAGACTCCAACACCTCTGAAGAATCAGAATCGGAAAGTGAAGAGGATTCAACAAATAATCAAATAAAATCAGCAATGAAAACGCTTTTTGCTGCCTTTGGACCAAAACTAAAAATAACAAAAAAACTAACGAAGAAGCGAGCGGGCAAACCAATGCCTCAAGACCTGCCCGCTCCCATTCTGACCACGAGAGCGACGACGCCCGAACCCAGAGAGCCCTGCCGATACCGCCCCACGCCACAGACCGAAGCAAGCACCAACGCCTTCAAAGGAAGAAGAAGAGCAGCCGCCATCGTCAGGACTCCCAAGATCGAGCCAGAGACCGATTCGTCTGAGGAGGAGCAGAACGAGCGAGCCGCAACGAGGAGAACCTCTCACGACGACTCCGTGGAAGAAATGAACAACGCGCATGCGCAAGACTACGCAGACGGTCCGGGAAGACATGAACTGGCGAGAAGACCGTGCAGGCTCGTTGCGAGCATCCCCATGCCGTTTTGTAACTTTCTGCATTTGCGAGACCACGGACTACCTCAGGTTGTAAGTAATGGACCTAATAATGTCGGAAATTTACCCAGTGACTTCCCAAAGCTAAGGGTAGATGGCATTAATTTGCAAGAATGGTATCAGCAACTCCAGGTTGTATTTATGAAGGAAAACTTACTGTTTTTTATCACTAGTCCCCCCAAAAGACCTTGGACTCTAAAAATAGACTGTTTACACCATAGAGCATTTTTCTTATTAATATCTAGCGTGTCTCCTGCAATGTATCATAGCATTAAGCAAAATATGACTGTGTCAGAAATTATTCAATGCATGTTCAATTTGTTTTACAGTGACAGTGTAGCTACCACCACAAGGATGTCTAAAGATTTCTTTTCATCTAGGATAAAACCAGGGGTTTCCATAAGTGAGCATTTAATATCTTTAAACAAAATAAGAGCTGAGCTGCATTTAAGGGGGGAGGTGATTTCAGATCAAACAATGAAAAGTGTTATTATCAACTCACTTGATCCATCATGGGACAATTATATGTCACATTTAGACACAATCAATCTAGGATACTTATCCATAGAAAGTCTATCCAATAAATTAATAGCAGAAGACAATTCAAGAAGGAATCGTTCTAACAATCACATAGAACACAAACCATATAGGAAAGTAGCTTTCCAAGAGAAATATAATGAAACATTTAAATGTCACAACTGTGGATCCAGGGAACACAATAGAAGAGATTGCCCCAAAATTTCAAAAGAAAGACATAGGTCAGAATATAGAAACAAATACAATTATAGACAGTCTTCCATAGATAGACATAGATACAGAAGCCCACCAAATTACAAGGACAATAGAGGGGGCAGAGATAATTCAAAGGATAGAAAATCTGGTTCATTGAATGGATTAAATAAACAAGACAACACTAACACACAGCAGAATGAAAACAGTAATTGGCTTATTGATTCTGGAGCAACTAATCACACCACTAATAACAAAGATATATTGTCTTCATTTGTAGAAGATAAATTTGTAATAAAGGTAGCTAACCAAGAAAAGGTTCAAGTATTAGGCAGAGGGAATGTAAAACTGCCAGGTCTAGGAAAAATAGAGGGGGTATTGCTAATACCTGAAATACCTCATAACATACTAAGTGCCATAAAACTAAGTAGAGATTCTGATATTAACATAGTTTTTTCTAAAGGAAAGGCGACTTTAGAGAAAAATAAAATAGATATAGGCACTGTAATAATTAAAGGAGGCCTACCTTATCTAATAACAAAGGAAAAATGGTTGCACAACATTGATTCAAATATGGAAGATTGTATTGAAGTAGATGATGGAAACATTAGCAACAGTGACAATGATGAATGTAAAATATCTCATGATCACAAAGATGTACACAATGAAAAAAAACCAAAAATAGGTAAGCCAATTCATGATGAGTGTGCTCACATCTTACATAGGAAGTTAGGACATGCCAGTTTTCCTGTAGTACAAAAAATGACTGAACACGCAGAAGGTGTCAAAATAAAAAATTGTGAAAACTATTTGGAATGCTCAGTATGTAAATCTACAAAACTAAAGACTAGCCCCAGACCAAGAAAATCCACCAGATCAACCAACCAAATTTTTGATTTAGTACACATGGACTTAGTTGGTCCACTAACTCCATCAATCACTTATAGAAAGCGTTACTTCTTAACCATAGTAGACGATTATAGCCGTTATGGATTTGTCTATACATTAAAACACAAAGACGAAACCTTCCAAAAATTTAAAGAATTTTATAAACGCATAGAAACACAACACAATATCAGAATAAAACAAATTATGACAGATAGGGGATGTGAATTCATATCTAAAGAATTCTCCCAATGGTTAAAAGACAGAGGAATGCTACATTACACGTCTAGTCCATTTTCTGCGTTCCAGAACGGGATTGCAGAGAGGAAGAACTCAACATTACAAACCATGATTAGATGCACATTGGAAGATGCTGGCTTAAGCAAACAATTCTGGTCAGAAGCCTTACATTATTCCAATTACACACAGAATAGAACCTGGTCCAGCATTGTAAATAAAACACCATATGAAGTAATGTATAATAGAAAACCAAAATTGGCACACATGCACATATTTGGGGTCACTGCAGACGTACACATACCTAAGCAACTGAGAAGAAAGGGAGAAAACGTGTCCAGAAGACTCAGATTTATGGGATATGAGACAGGTACTAAAGGGTACAGATTCATTGATAGTAATAACAAATTTATAGTCTCCAGAACAGCTGTATTCCATGAACAGGCCAACTGGTCTAAAATACATCTTAATGAAATATTTCCAAGTGACAACAAAGATACAAAATCTCAAGAGAAAGGGACCATAGAAAAGCAAAACATCAACAAATATAAAAACAAAACCAAAACATGGACAAATAGCCAACACAAAATAAAGACAGACACACTAACTAAAAAGGAAGCAAGATATTTGCATGATAACAATAGTAAACCTGAAAAAACAATTAGAAACACCAGAAATCAGATGCCAAATAAATATAAAGACTATATAATGCATATGGATGATGAGCCAAAGACACCTAATACATATGAGGAAGTGTTAAAACTCCCTCGTGAAGAAAAAGAAAAATGGGAATTAGCAATGAAAAAAGAAATGGAAAGCTTACAAGGACTAAATGTATTTACACCTGCAATCGCACCAAAGGACAAAACAATTATTGGTACCAGGTGGATATATAAAATTAAGAACTTAGAGGGAGGCAATACCCTATACAAAGCTAGACTAGTTGCACAAGGTTATGCACAGAAATATCCGGAGGACTACACTGACACGTATTCCCCCACAGTAAGAACCGAGAGTGTCAAAACAGCTCTAGTGGTAGCATCAGCACTTAATCTCGATGTATTCCAATATGACATACAGACTGCGTATCTACACGCAAAACTAGATAAGGAAATATATGTAAGAGCACCTCACAGTCAATACACAAACAAGAATGAGACTTGGTTGTTAAACAAGAGTTTATACGGGTTAAAACAATCTGGTAAACGATGGTATGATTGTTTAGTAAAAGTACTTAAAACCATGGACTTCAATGCCACCACTGCTGATAACTGTTTTTTCGTTAAAAAGGGTGATGATTACATAGAATTTGTATTGATCTATGTGGATGACATTTTATACATAGGAAAACATAAAGAGAGAAGAGAAACTTTTGTAACTAAGTTAAATGAACATTTCTCATTGAAATCTTTAGGCAAAGTAAACAAATATCTTGGTGTTCAAATTAATAAGACTAAAAGAGGATTCAAACTTACTCAGAGAGATAAGATCATAGAGCTCTTAAACAAATGCAATCTAAGTAATGCCAAACCTTGTGATACTCCTATGCAGACTGACTTTTTAAGAAATACTGATGAATCATCCCCTGAATTCAAAGATAACACATTTTATAGATCAGTCATAGGTTCACTTCTTTATATATCTAATTGGACAAGACCAGATATCGCTTTACCCCTCAATTTATTATCCAGACATGTCAGCAAGCCAACAATGTACCACTGGGAAGCTGTTAAAAGAATATTAAGATATCTGAAAAGTACACTAGACTTTTGTTTAATGTTGGAACCTAACGATAATAAAGAACCAAAGCTTACATGTTATGCAGATGCAGACTGGGCTGGAGACACATCATGTAGAAAAAGTACATCTGGTTATATATTCCTCTTAAATGACTGTCCAGTTTACTGGTACACTGGTAAACAAGAATTAGTGGCCACTTCAACGACAGAAGCAGAATATGTTTGTTTATCTAAAGCTGCAAATAACCTTGTATGGTTTAATGATTTGATTTCAGATGTTTGGAAAAAACCTGCTTTACCTTTTATTATGCATGAAGATAATAAAGCAGCTATTGAAATATCCAGATCTGACGCCATTGGACAAAGGTCCAGACACATAGATATAAAATTTAAACATGTGAGACAATTATCTCAGGATGGATTTATTAAAGCTGTGCATTGTGAAACTTCAGAACAATTAGCTGACATATTGACAAAGCCTTTACCTGCCAAGCAGCATAAATACTTAACTTCTAAATTGTATGTTTTGTACTGTCCTGAATCTGAATGTAATTGGTGTTGTGTAACGAATCGGCATTTAGAGGGGGATTTGTCAGATGTAAATGCCTTATTCTATAATGTGTAAATAATATATGAACGGGGTATCAGGGGTTAACTTATTCTTCACTTCTTAATGTATTCATGATTCATCACTCCCACATCTAGCTCCACCCATTGTATATATAAGGAGCTGTTTGCCCCTATTTACTTGCTTCTATCTGTGAATATTCAGTGAATATAGAATGCCTAATGTAAATAAAAGGAGATATATTTAAACCTTTAACTCTTACTAAATTTATTGAGTCTGATCCTGAAAATATTGCAACATATTCAATCTGTGCTTCTTTTGCCCCAGGACAAAGAGCGGCTACGGCTGAGATGCCAACCATCGCATTGTTGACCAGGGCTGAACGTCTGGCATCGTCTTTCATCAATGATGGTGATGTGGGAAGTGATGGATTCCGGTATGGAGGTTCCACAGTGATTGAAGCCGCCTCCTCATCTTCAGCTGGTGCTTCTGGTGACGCTTGCAACCCCTTCAACGCAGAGGCCAAGCCAAGCATGGACCCCAAAGAGGAACAAGGTCACTTTCCAGGGTCTCCAAGGAACTTTGGGGGTTTCTGTCTGGATGGCCGCAGCAGTTCTGTATTTGTAAATATGTATTATACATGCAATATATATAACTATGTAATATACCTTTTCTTCTGTTTGTGTATTTGAGGCTGCAATAAATTAATTTTAAATTCAAGATTGCTCTCTAAATATTTCTTCTTTCAGATCTTCTTTCTTTCAGGTTTATTTTGGTCTGATTTTATTTTATTTTATTTGCGTCTCAGAAACCTCAGAAACCTCTCAGTATTTTGATGGGGTCTGTAGACTTTCTGTGTCCACTGTGCAGGTGAGCCTTGACTTGCGACCACAATGGAGCCCAAATTCTCTTTTGCTAAGCATGACAGTTGTTAAGTGAATTTTTTCTCACTGTACGACCTTTTTGGCACCGTTGTTAAGTGAATCACTGCGGTTGTTAAGTTAGTCACACGGGATGTGAAGTGAACCTGGTTTCCTCATTGACTTTACTGGATCACGTGATCCCCAGACACTGTGACCGTCATAAATGTGAGTCAGCCGCAAAGCCTCTGTGTCAGCATTTCAATGCTGCCATAAAGAGGAGACGACGAGGCTTGACTTTTCACCTACTTATTTTCTCTGTAGATAATATCCCCTGGAAGATGGGATGGGAGGGGGACATTCCTGGGGTTGAAGGCAGGAGCTGGGGAGACTGACTTGGAAGATGGCCAATGAGAAGATGAGAATTGGGGAACAGAAAGGGAAGGGTTTGGGGGTCAGAGGGTTAGTATCGGCTACGATGAGTCGGGGCCAGATCTGTCGTACTCAATAAATGGAATATCTCAGCAAAGATTAATTGTTTGGGAGTGCAATTTATTTGAGATGACATTTAAACCTGACTGTTTGTTATCTGAATGTTAATCAGGTGACCCTGGGGATGCTGCAAGGGTCATAAGTGTGAAAAACGGCCATAAGTCCTTTTTCGGTACTGTTGAAACTTCGAACAGTCTCTAAATGAACCATCGTAAATTGAGGACTGTCTGTATTTATATCCCCAAGGCATCTCTAGATGGAAAGATCCTTTTCTCATATATCCCACAAAAGGCACCAACCCCTTCAAAACGGTTCCCAGAAGGGGAGGGGAGGGGAAGGAGGGGAGGGGAGGAGAGGAGCGGAGAGGAGGGGAGGGGAGAGGAGAGGAGAGGGAAGGAAAGGAAAGGAAAGGAAAGGAAAGGAAAGGAAAGGAAAGGAAAGGAAAGGAAAGGAAAGGAAAGGAAAGGAAAGGAAAGGAAAGGAAAGGAACTGAGGCTCTGGAGTCCGTGGCCGAAGGGAAGGAGCCAGAAGCTCGACGGGCTCCGCAGCCCCACAGGCGGAATCGGAGGGAGGGGGTGAAGAAAGGGGGAGGGGTTCAGGTGAAGCCAGAAAGGACTCTGCTCGGAGACCGATGATGCTCAAGCAGGGAGAATTCTCATTGGTGCAGCCGCTGGTTCTGGCCCTTCCCACCTCCAAAGTCCGAGATCGACGCTTCCTCCCCCCAGTTCAGACCCCCGATCCCTCCTCTGGGGCTGGAAGCATCTGGCCAGGACACGCACACACACACATACACACGTACACGTTTCATTTCACAGATGAAGATTTCTGCCTAGGACCTGCCCAGAAAAGCGTAAGGACCAATGGGAATTCTCCGTTCTGCAGCGTCATCGGTCTCCGGGCAGAGTCTCCCTTGACTTCACCTGAGGGCAGAGTTCGGCGCAGGGAGAGGAGCGGAGAAAGGGGGGGGGGGAGGGGTGAAGAAAGGGGGGGGAGGGGGTGAAGAAAGGGGGGGTTCATGACCCACAAATTTCGTCCTTGGGAGTGCCCCTCCCCCAACCCCTGGGGGTCCCTGCCCTCCCTGCCCCTCCCGGAAGCTCCTGCCTTTTGCTCCCTTCCTGGCAAAGGCGCTGCCGGAGGGTCTGTGGGGGTTTCGGACCCACCGCAAATAAGAGCTCGCTTTTGGGTTCAAGAACCGCTGTTGGGGATGTCAATGGGGGGGGGGGGGGATAAGAAGGGGGGAAGCGGGAATCCCTGGCTGAGACTCCTGAAGGGAGCAAAGAAAGTGGAGGGTCCCGTCTAGGGCTGCCATGAACCCCCTTAAGCTGCTTCCCCCCCCCCCACAAATACGGAACAGATTCCCCCCCCCAATTTCTCCGCTTCTTTCTCTGCTATGAACTCCCTCCTCCTTCAGGTGAAGCCACAAAGGACTCTGCCCGGAGACCGATGACGCTCAAACAGGGAGAATTCCCATTGGTGCTCCCTCTGATTCTTGTCCTTCCCACCTCCAAAGTCCGAAATCAAAGCTTCCTCCCCCAATTTAGAACCACCGATTCCTCCGCTGGGGCTGGAAGCAGCTGCGCGCGCACACACACACACACACACACACACACACACACACACACACACACGTTTCATTTCACAGATGAGGGTTTCTACCCTAGGAAGAGGTCGAGGTGAGGGTGGGGCTGGATGAGAAGAGGGGAGCCGCCCCCCATAGCCAGGGAAGACGTGGGGGTCCTTTTGTTGGGTTTTATATTTTATTCTCCTGCACTGACCCTCCCAGGGATGTTGTGCATGAGATGGGAGTCCACGTCAGTCTCATCCATCAATGAAGAGAAGGTGTCACTTCTGGGTGGCCTCCTGTCCAGGTGATCCCAATGAAGGAGGAATTTGCATTCCGTCTGGGCCGCTGCCTGGAAAGAGGAGGGGGAGAGGAGAGAAGCCCCTTCCCCTTCCTTTCCCTTTGGGGGAGTCTGGAACTGCAAAGGACTGAAGAGGAATCAGCCTGACCTGCTCAAAGCTTCAGAGGTCAAACCAGGGAGAAGGTTTCCCTCTTCAGAAGGGACCCCAAGTCTTCCGGCCATTCCTTGGTCTCTCTCTCTGCCCCCCCCCTTTCCCTCTCCATCCGGTCTTTTCCTTACCTGCCGTTTTCCTCCCCCATCACCTGCCACCAGGTGTCTGGAGCATATTTGTGATGTTCCCTTACACAACTCTTACGCAGCAGAGCAAACCCCACCCAGCCAGTGGACCTCAAAACCAATCCTAAATACCCTGGAGCTGTCAATCATCCCTGGCCAGATCTAGGTCCCTGCCACAGTTGAAGAGGAAGGGATCCAATGGGACGGCCAGTCTGAGAGGTTTGATGGAGGAAGGGAGGGTGGAGGGGCCTCTGCAAATCCCCAGAGCCGGAAGATCTGGAGCTGGGATGGTGGGAGAGGAACGGAAACCAGGCTTTGTGGATGGATGGATGGATGGATGGATGGATGGATGGATGGATGGATGGAGGTCAGGGATTCCCCACAATCTCTGGACAAAACTTGATGGAGATTTTCAGAGATCTCTCCGTGTCTCTTCAGAGGATCCACCGGTGACTTTGATTCTCCTCGTCCCACTTGGAGCCCCAGAAATGGTTTTGGATGCTGGTTTCCAGTATTCCCAGTGAGGCCATGGCTCAGGATACTGGGGCTGCTGTTTTATGTACTGGGAATACTGGGGGTATTATATACTGGGGGTCTCACTGCCTCTCAAAGAATTAATGATATTCTGGGGAGTCCCACAACCTGATTTCTCCTTTTAGAAGGACATAGTACAGGAAGTCCTTGACTTTCAACCACAGTTGGGACAGAGAAACTCGTCATAAAGTGAGACCTCCCCTGACCGTGGCTTGCAACCTTCCCCATTGGCTTCCCGTTGACTTTGCCTGTTGGAAGCCATGAGAAGATGGCAAATGGCCACCACGTAACCCTGGGACCCTGCAACTATCGTCCATGTGAGCCAGTTGCCAAACGCCTGGATTGTGATCACGTGACTGCAGGGACACTGTAACCATCTGCTTCTAAGTTGTGATTCTCAGCTTTGTCGTAACTTTCAACCATTGCTAAATGAATGGTCATAAGTATTGCAGACATTCAGAGAATCCCAGCATGGAAGCTGTGAGAGGAGACCTTCATGGCCATCTAGTCCAACCTTCTCCCCCGTGCAGGAACCCAATGCCACGAATACACAATCGACATAGACGGATCTCTCATTCTTGTATTTTAATGGGATTTTCTTTATTTTTATCAGGGAGTTGATGAGAATTATTCAGGGCCAAATCTGATGTCCTTGCAAGGAACTGGACGTGGCCTGGAAGGAGAGTCGTATCCAGCTCCATTGGGGCCTCAAAGGCCTGAGGAGAAGCAGCCAAACAGCCAAGAGGAGGAGCCATTTCAGTCCTCGGTGGGTGGAAAACATGGCTAATTTTTCATAATTATTCAAAAATCCCTCCCAGTGTGTGTGTGTGTGTGTGTGTGTGTGTGTGTGTGTGTGTGTGTGTGTGTGCATACGTTTAGTGTAAGAGTTTGTCCAGCTGCTTGGGTGGTGGTGTCAGCCACTTTCTGTTGTTCTAATTCTTTGTGTGTGTGTGTGTGTGTGTGTGTGTGTGTGTGTGTGTGTGTGTTTGTGATTTTGTTGTCTGCACTCGAGCTGATTTTCTCACACAGCAGGGAGGGACGTGGGCTCTTAAGAAATGTGAAAAATAGAAAAAATCCCCTCCCCCCCGCATGCTCCTCCACTCCCTCTGGAACCCCTCATCTGCTCCTTCACAGCCGAATGCGGCTCCTTCTCCAAAGGGGTCTTCGCCCGTCCTCCTTTTACGGCCAGAAGGCCTCTCACTGCCCCCTCCCCCACTCTCCTCTGGATCCCTCCAGGAGGCCCAAAGACTGGCCACCCCCATCTCCCTGGAAGCAGATCAAGGGGAGGATTGGAGGGCAGAGGGGATTTTTAACGTCTCCATTTACATCCAGACTGACCCCACCAATCTCAAGCCAAAAGAAGCCCCCCGTGACCCCCACCCCGCTGTCTTTGTCCATTTCCCTGGGCACAGGATGACCACTGAGTCTGACTCTGTCCACTGCTTCAGACATTCAGCCAGACACGGAGTTCCCCACCGGTGTTCCCAAAACCACCAGGAGCCCCTGTGGGTCCCACTGAGAGACCCCCAGAGTGGAGAAATCTCCCACTTCCTTTTCTCCCAGAGATTCTGACGTTTCCCCTTCAGATCATGATCTGTCTGATCTCGGTCCATGTCTGGAATTGGAGGCTGTTCCTGTCCAGCCTCCCCTTTTCCTTCCCTGCGCTGATTATTGGGGTCCTTGGATTCACATCTGGTTTCTCTTCCCACCTGGGTGGAAAGGTTTTTTTGTATGATCCCTTCCAATTTCACAGCCTCCCTTTTTTTTGAGGCCTATGGAAACACAAGTGAGGGCCCTGGACCCCCTCCCAGCCCTGGGACACAGGAGATTTCTCTGTTTCTTTGGGAAAGATTCCTTCCCCAATCAGAGTCTCCTGGAGCCCCATCATCCACTTCCCTCCCTGCCTAGGATCAGCTGAATTCCTCCATTCAGACAACAGAAAAAAGGGAGTTTGCACAGAGCCTCAGGGTCAGTCTCCATTCTTCCACACAGAGGGTCCCACTCACTCTGCAAAGCCAAATTCCCCCTCAGTTCCTGGATACCTCCAGACATCGCTTGGCTGAGCTCACAGGAGGGCCAGGGCGGCTGAGAATTGGGTTGGAAGAGACCACAAACACCCCACAAACCTTTCCAGCCACAAGAGACACTTAGACACAGACTGTGGTCTCTCACACACTTCTCAATGGTGCCTTTATGTGGCAGTGGGAAGGGTTATGGGATCAATCTCACAACACTCTCCCTATAGGGCTGCCCCATCTGTTGTCCCTGGTGGCAGATGGAAGATTGTGACTCCCACTCCTGACACCAGTTTCTCTGGAATCAAACACAGGACCTAAAAAACCCAATAATCCAGGCTCACTACAACTGTTATTTATTCAGTGTCCATTGGAGGAATTTCTCCCCAGAAAATAGTGAGAGGAAATCTTACAGACAAAAGGATGCACTCATATTTATACATTCCAGGAAAGGAGGAGAAAAAGACAATCATACATATGCATATTTCATTTAATAGATGATGTGAGCATGAATATTCAAAATTAGCAAGACTCAAGTTACCTCCCCAGCCTTGCATTGTTGCTACCCTCAAGAAAGAGTTATTGTGTAAGCAAAATGAAATGTCTCAGTTACGTTGCCACAGCAGTTTGGGTAAAATGTAAATGAGGGCATCAACGTTGCTCCATACATTCCTTCTCTATTTCTGTCTTGCTAATATACTCCAATTTCTCCAAGAAATTTGTCTCCTCACAATCTTCCACACACCCATTACTTATTTGAATAAAAATAATTGGCCCACTCATGCATGCAGAGCAGCTTGGACCATTTTCTATGTTTGGACTGTGGAACATGTTAAAAGTTGAAATTCCTCAGTCACACATTTACACATTTCTTCTGGCTGTAAGCTGTGAAGAATACAATAATTTCCAAATTTGAAACATATACGTATGATTTTCTTTGACTCCTGCTTACTATCTAAATGGAAATAATATCTCCTTTCAAATAAAAGAAACTTTTAACAATTCTTCCAATATCACAATGGTGTTATATCTCATGTTTTTACATTTGTTCTGGCTGTGAGCTGCTCCTTTGTGTTGAGGTCTGGCCTCAGAAGGATAATGTAGCACTTGGGGATGAAGATGCAGCCCAGCAGACCAGCACTGGAGGCCAGGATGGAGAAGACCTGCACAGCCACCATGGATTTCCCTTTGGTGCTCAGGTAGGTGGGCACAAAAGTCACCCAGACACTGCAGAAGACCAGCATGCTGAAGGTGATCAGCTTGGCTTCGTTGAAGGCCCCAGGCAGATTCCTGGCCAGGAAAGCCACCATGAAGCAGATGGCAGCCAGGAAGCCCATGTAGCTGAGGGTGATGTAGAACATGACAACGGCCCCTTCGTTGCATTGCAGGATGATCTCTCCAGGCTGGGAGTGGAGGTCAGAGTCAGGGAAGGGGGCAGAAACTCCCAGCCAGATGGAGCAGATGATAATTTGGACAGCAGAGCAAGAGAGGATGATGGAGTTGGCCAAGCTCTTCCCCAACCATCTCTTCACTCGGTTTCCTGGTTTTGTGGCCAGGAAGGCCAGCACCACCGTGATGGTTTTGGCCAAGAGAGAAGAAACGGCAACTGAGAAGATGAGGCTGAAAACTGTCTGTCGGAGAAGGCAGGTGGCTTTCCTTGGTTGACCAATGAAGAGAGAAGGAGACAAGAAGCAAAGTAGGAGGGAGATGAGGAGGATGTAGGAGAGGTCCCGGTTGTTGGCTTTGACAAGGGGAGTTTCTCGGTATTTAATAAAGATGATTAAAACAAGGTCTGTGATTAAGAACAAGAGTAGGGCAAAAGAAACCAGGATGATGCCCAGAAGTTCTTCATAAGACAGGAAGGTTATGACTTTGGGGATACACTGAACTCTGTCCTTATTTGGGTATTTATCACCTCGGCACTTGGTGCATTTTTCGGTATCTGAGAAAGCAAAAAAAGCAATATTTCTTTAATATTCTGTCCTTTTATCTTACAGAAAATACCTTCTTTGGATAACAGCTGATACCAGAGGCATTTTCCAAGAAGTATTTCTTAACAATTTCATTAAACAGTCACTCCTTTGAAATGGCATAAGGTCTCCTGCTTGATCAGGGGGTAGGACCAAAAGACCTCCAAGCTCCTTTCCAACTCTGTTTTGATGATTGATTGATTGATTGATTGATTGATCTACATGACTGGCAGACTATTTGTGTAATGAGTTCCCCCATAACTATCCATAGCACCACATTATAGACCAGTGACCCCTTCTCAGTGATCCTCAAGGGGAGGATCCAATATTCAGTGGATTGCAAGGTCTTTCAGAAGGTGGACCTAAAACTATTTACCAAGTTTCAAAGAATTCAGATGTTCCTAGAAAGGTAAACTTAGCAGCACATATCCAAACTAAAAAGCAGGAGAGATATTTCCTCTGCTGTTAGTAAAGCTTGCCCAGTCTGCCGCCTCCTCCTCCCATCTCCTCACAACCCCTCCAGAGCAGAGATGATCCCCTCCGGACAAGGAACACAGTCCTAGCAGCAAATTGGCACGATGACAATTTTCCTCCATTTAGACTCAGGCAGGGACTAAACAGAAAAAAGGGAATACCAAAGAAAAGATGTTAAGACTCTCCATCCATGGAAAATGGAGGTAGAAATGAATGGAGACAAGGGTTCCACAAAGAAATGGGGTTCAAAGGCATCATCTTTTGGCCTTTTTTTTGACAGATAACCAAACTTCCAAATACTATGGATGGATTTGAAAAGACTGCGCTTGTTTATTGTATAGTCTTTAAAATTTGTGAGGATCCGGACTCTCCCTTCAATGGGTCTTGGCAAACACCTAAGTGTTAAATGGAAAGGAAGAATTCTGATCCAAGGGGAAACATGTTCTATGAGAAGAACAAAGACATTGTCTTGTCTCCATTTAGGGATGGCATCCCTGAGGGGGGCTGTATGTTCAGATGGTGAAAATTGTTGTGATATATCAAGACAAATTCCATTCCTGTCAAGTACATGAAGGAAAGTCCTCATGAAATTCTCTCCCTCTTCTGTGTCTGAAGCAAAGAGGCCAATCAAGGTCCATCTGAAATGGAGCAGTTGGACAATTGCTGGGTACTGGAATCCTTCTTTGGGACGCATCTGATGGAAAAAGTGGAATCGTATCTTGTAACATCTGGAAGTGACCTGGAATTCAGGAGAAACTTCCTAACAGTGAGAACAATTAGCCAGTGGAACAGCTGGCCTCCAGAAGTTGTAGGTGCTTCAATATTGGAGGTTTTTAAGAAGAGACTGAATAGTCACTTGTCTGAAATGGTATAGGGTCTCCTGCTTGAGCAGGGGGTAGGACTAAGAGACCTTCAAGGTCCCTTCTAGCTCAATTCTGATTGATTGATTGATTGATTGATCTACATTAGGGATGTCAAACTCAAGGCCATGCAGCCCTCCCAAGCTCTGTCTTCACTGGCAGAGCACTCAGGCCATCACAGGCACCCTCGACATGAGTAATATCGAGTTAGCCCCCCAGCCATGCCCACCTCGGGCCCCCAAGGACAAACTTAATCCTGATGAGGCCCTCAATGAAATTGAGTTTGCCACCCCGATCTACATGACTAGCAGACTATTTGTGTAATGAGTTCCCCCCATAACTATCCACAGCAGCACATTATGGACCAGTGACACCTTCTCAGTGATCCTCAAGGGGTGGATCCAATATACAGATTACAGATCAACAGAGTTGGAGGGGACTTTATAGGTCATCTAGTCCACTCCTCCCTGCCTAAGCAGAGACCCTACACCATTTCTGACAAATGGTAGTCTTCTTGAAAGCCTCCAGTGATGAAGCTCCCACAACTTCTGAAGGCCTTTCAGAAGGTGGACATATAACAATTCATCAAGTTTCAAAGATGTTCCTAGAAAGATAAACTTAGCAGCACATATCCAAACTAAAAAGCAGAAGAGATATTTCCTCTGCTGTTAGTAAAGCTTGCCCACTCTGCCACCCCCTCCTCCCATCTCTTCCCAGCCCCTCCTTCCAAGTCTTTTTGATTTACTTCCATTTAGATAAGAAATTGTGCAGGTTAAAAATAAAAAACCCATGTGAGCTTCAATCTGTTTTTTAATTTGGATCCAGTTCCACAAAGCCTCCCATTTTCCTCAGTGTGACCCACCTTCTTGAGTGGAGAAGGTCCCCTCCGGACAAGGAACGCAGTCATAGCAGCAAATTGGCTCTCCTTCTCGAGCCCTCTTGACAAATCCAGGATGGCAACTTTCCACACATTTGGACTGAGGCAGAGACTGAGCAGAAAAACAAGGAATGACAAAGAAAATATGTTAGGACTCAAATGGAGGGAGAAATGGATGGAGATAAGTAGCCACTGGTCTTCATTGGGGTATTTAAAACCTCTGATTATTTCTAAACAGATGTAGGAGGTAAAACAACTGGCAGATTCTTCATTTAATTCCTCCCCTTTGCTTCTGGCATTTAACACTGTAATAAAGGACTTTTCTATTTAATGTAGTCTAGAGGGATGGAAGCGAAAAAAGATTTATGTATGATGATATATTCTTATTAAAACTGAGAATAAAGTTTACTGTAAACATTTTAGGAAGCTTTTATTCCATTAGATTTTTTTAATGTAGAGTAAAACTGTGTTGAAGACAGAAACCTCTGACCAGTAAGGTTTCTTGAAAGGTTTCCATAAAACGTGGCAAAGCCACTCCACTTAGGTCCCGTCTCTTGAAGAGCTTCCATGAGATGACACCACCTGGCATGGGAGGCCCACCACCCTGGAGACTCTAGGCTTTGCCCCAGTGGTGAAATGTAAAATTTGTTGTGACTGGTTGTGTGGGCGTGGCTTGGTGGGGTCATGTGACTGGGTGGGCTTGGCCAACTTTTTTTTTAAAACTTTTTTAAAGCATTTTTTTTTACTACCAGTTTGGGCAAATAGGTAGTAAAAAAATGCTTTAAAAAGTAAAAAAAATAAAAAGGTTCCGATGATCACAGCTATGCTGCGTGATCGTTGGAACTTTTTTTTACCTATTAGAAGTATTTTTTACTACCAGTTTGCCCAAACCAGAGTGAACCGGTAGCATTTCACCCCTGCTTTGCCCACTTGAAATGGGACCTCAGACTTTGGAAAACAGAGAAAAGACATCAAAATTTCTCACACCTTATTGAGCAACTTTATCTGTGAAAGAACATCTTGGTTGATAGTAAATCTCTGTCTTTCAAAATACGCCAGAATCTCTCTCCTGACATCCCCCTTGGGGAAAACCAAGAAGCCGTGAACGGCCAGATCTGCTGTTATCTCTCCATTTTGGTCCAAGTACAGCTTCCTCTCAGAAATATTGAAAAATTCATTCTTCTTCAGAAAGGGATGAAACTAGATTGGGAACATCCAGGAATTTGAAAAGTAGAAAACTTTGTTTCTTATCCCACATTGAATCTTTCTTCTACAATTGTCTGATTTGCAAATATGCTTAATTAGGATACAAATATTATCATTATTTTTAAAAGTGAATGAAAAACTTTGAGAAAAAATTTGTCCATCATATACTGACAAAGCATAGAGAAAATATGATTGATACAATTGATCAATTATAGGGAACATTCTAGAGCAGATGACAAATAGAATGAACAGAGCGGGGAAAAGATGATTCATAAACTCTTGGAAAACAAGAGGTTGATTCCCAGAAAGCATGGGTTGATCAAGAAGAAAGTAGTCAGGCTAATCTTCTCCCTGGTCATCCTGATGGAAAACATCTCCAGATGGAGAGTGGCTGGCTCTGGAGAATTTGATCGCTGAAGAGGGAGCCGGGTTTAGAGAGGGGAGAGGCACTACCGATCAGTGCTTAGTTCTTCATCAACTGATGGAAAAATACATATCAAATAGACCTGCATCATTCTACGCCTGCTTTATAGATCTCAAGGCAGCCTTTGATACAGTTACCAGGACTAAGCTATGGGAGAAGCTGGAAGCTGCCTCAATTGACCACAGGCTTCTACATCTATTACATGCCCTACATACTAAAACATCCCTCAAGGTGAGGTGATATGCAGGGGTCCCTCTCAAAGTCAGTTAAAACTCAAAAGGGGGTTAAATGGGGGCATTTTCGCCTCTCTGCTTTTCAACTTTTACATAACTGGCATGGTAAAATGGCTAAACAAACCAAATCACATCCCCCCAAAAATAGGTGACCGAAGCATTGCCCTCCTGCTCTATGCAGATGCCCCTGTGATCCTCTCCAGGACACCAGTAGGCCTTAAAAGAGTCTTGTGAGCCCTTCTCCAGTACTGTAATTACAATCAATTGGGCATAAATGATGAGAAAACAAAGATCAAAAAGGCCAAAACTTTATTCATGGCATCTAAATGGCCACAAAATAGAGCAGGTATCACCTTTAAATCCCTGGGGTTGGCCATTCAGGCCAAGGGTTCAAGAAACATGCAGCTGCCCTGGGCCAAAGATCAGCGAGCACCATTCTTCATTGTTTCCGCACAAAGGGAGGCTACTATGTCCCTGCTGCTATTCAGCTTTTTGTGCCCAAGTCGCTAGCACAGCTCCTTTATGGGACGTTGCTCGGACCGTCAGCTTCATGTTTTACATCATTAGAAGTAGTTCAATCCAAATTCACCAGATCAATTCTCCAGATGCCACGTTGTGTCTCAAATGCACTTCTGCGCCTGGAGACAGGATTGAGAATTTCAGTCCGGAGCCGAGGCGCCACAGTCGGGGAAATAGTGGGCTCTAACGAGCCTGCGAAAACCCCGACTGACAAACCGCTGTCCGACCGGTCTTCGGACCGACCCCCATCTTGTAGGGATGGGGGGTGAAGAGGAGCGCCTTGATGGGCCAAGAGGAACAGGCAAGTTCCTCGGAGGCCAGACGGAATCCTCAAAGTCGGAAGCGGGGGTAGGCAGCCATGGCGGCTGCCACAAAGCCGCGGCAGACCGGGATACAAGATCGTGCAGGAGGAAGAAGAAAGAGCAAGATTTTCGAAGCCGGGTGAGTGACACCAACCCAGGCAAAACAACATGATTATTTGGATTTTTTTTTAAATAAGACCCCAGTCTTAAATAGCGGCTACAGATCCGTGGGGCTTGAAAATTAAAAAGGAAAAAAAAAACAGAAATAAAGACCCAAGACAGACTTTGCATTAATTAATTTGGTTTAGAAGAATTGGCTTTTAATAATTTGGAAAATTGGACTTTTTCTTAGTTTTTCTTTTTGGAGTGGATTGAAGAAATATTTCTTTAGGAATTTATACCTTTGAAAACTAACGAAGTTAATGAAGATAGACAGACGGATGGCTACATAATAGCCATGAAGTCTGCAGTGACTAAGCAGGAGAGTGGATTGAAGAGATTTCCCTTTCCGTTTGGAAAAGAAACATTTTAAATGGCTTTCTACCTTGGATTACTTTGACTATTTTGGAATTAATATTAGATTTATGGACTTTGGAGATTCCTATTCTGTTCTGGGTGATTCTAAGAAGAAAGAAGGAAGACTTTTGGACTTTTTTACAATGGAAACTAACAAGCCTAGCAGAAAATAAGGTGTGGCACAGAAATGCAAGACAGGAAGTTGATACATCACACATGGAGCAGACATTATAAAAGCATTAAAGTGACATACAGAACTTTTAATTTGAACAGATGAATTTTGAAGTGGAACATTTATGGACAGATAGGGAAAAGAAGAAATAAAATAGACAAAATTAAATGTAATTAAACTAAAATGTAATGTTTAAAAGCCTAAAGGTATAAAAGTTTTTTGGATTAAAACGGGAGGGTTTTTGGAATGAGACAGAAAACAAAAGATGGCAAATAAAACAGAGGATTGATGTATAGGTGGTTAAAAATTATAAAGAGGAGCATATATCAATGTGAGATAGTCTTATGAAAATTTACTGTTTGTTGTAATATGTTTTAACTGTAAGTTTTAAACAAAGGTTAGATTGGTGATTATGATTGATTAACATATTATTGAATGAAATTATGGAGTACACAGTCTAGGATGATAAATTGTGATTTAACTTAATAGATATTGGAAATGATGATTATTATGAGAATTAATTTTGATGAGTATGTTGAGAAACTGAAATCAAATAGATAATTATGTTGCAAGGGAAAATTAAAATACAAGGTGATGGACGCCAACTAGATAAGAGTTAGAGACTCAGAGGAAATAAGTGGGAAATTAATTAAAATGCTGGAAATCAGCCAAACAACTGTAGGAGAGTTGTGGGATGAGACGATGCTGGAAATAAGTCTAAAATGTGTAATAGATGATAAGTGGGATATTAAATTGGAAAAGCTTAAGATATTCTGATTTGATAAAAAGGGTCAAATAACTAAGATGTAGATAGAATTGTGTTTTATTGAATTTGAACTTAACAATTGGGATGATAAAATTGTAAGGTATATAATTAGAATAGGAGATTAGAATATTGTTAATAATTACATTGACATTGTTGGTAAAAGATATAAATAAAGACAATATGGAGAAGAACTAGACATAGATACAGAGATATAAGAATGAGCTAAATTTAATTTGAAGCTAAAATTGTATTGATATATTAGAATTGTCTAGATTAAGGTACTATAATTTATGTTTAAACTTGTTCTTTTCTGTGTTAAATTTTTATTTTTAAAAGATGTAATGGGAAAGTGGGAATGGAGCTTGTTAAAAGAATGTAAGCATGTTAACCATCTATGACCAGATCGAAACTCTGTTCTTGAAAGTTTTATTTTATGTTTATGTTTGGAAAAAAAAATTACAAAAAAAAAAAAGGATTGACAGAAGCCGAAGGAAGAATCCGTATAGCTGTTGTGGCCCACCAGTGGCCAGTGGAGCTGGCAGCAGATTCAGACAGTGAGGAGGTTGGGGAGGGACATGGGCCAGTCCTGGAGTCTGGGGGAGACTCTAATGGGGGCTCTGTAGTAGTGCGCACACATTTGCGAACCGGTAGGGAAAGTAAGTGAATTTCACCCCTGGATTCTCCCCTCTTCTCTGATCCTTCCCTAGGCAGCCTCTCTTCCCCTCATCCCAAAAGTCATTCTCACACATCCTGCCTCTCACCCTCTTATGCAGGCAGCAATCAAATAGGATGTGAGCCACATCTTCTGCCTCTACCACTCTGCAAATGCAGAGACGTCCATTATCAGGTCTAGAGTGGAATCTCCCATATCTGACCGTTGTGTCCAGCTGTTTGAATCTCGCTCACGTAAATCTCTCCCTAAGATGTTTTGGCAGGTGTAACTTTAAATATGTGAGAGACCTCACAAAGGTTGATGGTTCGTTGGGGCGCTTCCAAGAAAAAGGGCAGCACGCAGGGATGCAATCAGTTGAAGCCTAACTGTATGGTCTGAAGCCAGACTCCCTTTTCTGTCAGCCTTTGGAGGAGACGGAAGCAGCCGGTTTGACCGAGACACATGGTCATTCAGAGACGGCCTCCGTCCCTCACATGGAGCATCCCTGGAGAGGTTCCAGCTGCTTCTTTGTTGGCTGTTAGTTAATGCTGCCTATCTCGTATTTATATTTGATTCTCACTCTTTGCATTTCCTCAGTTTCTCCGTGCCCTTTTCTCCCAATGAAACACCCAGATCCACCCCAGGCTCCCTTTCACTGGAGGAGAATAGGGGGTTTAACTGCCTGTTGAGCTGCACACAGACCCACCTGCAGTGGGGACGGAACAAAGGGGAAATCCCACCATGCTAATCACACACCCACAAATACAGGAATTCATTTCAAAAAAGAATACAGCATTTTCAAGTGAGCAGTGTGTAATATTAAAATGCCACGGTATCTACTCTTTGGAACAGTATTCCCTGAGTAATTGAATTGGACAGATCTGTTGAATTGGTTCCCTTCCTTCTCCTCTGGATTCCTCCTCCAAAGGATCTCAGATTAATGGATCCATATTGGGACCCCCATACCTGCCATGGCTGCAGCCTTGGAGACCCCAAGATCTTTTCTCCCTCCTTCCTTCTCCTCCTCAATCTGGAGGAATAAGCGGCATTCAAGGCCTGGGTCAGAGTCTGAATGAGACTGTAATATTGATACTCATTTGGGGCCCGGATCCTGTTCCTTTTCTTCTGGGTCTCCAATGGGGCTTTCTGGGTGCATCTTCTGCGGCCTTTGACAGAAAAGACGTTCTTTGAAAGAGAACAGCGGAAATAATAATCTTGAAACTTTTCTTCCACAAAGAAATAGGGTTCAAAGGCAGAATCTTTTGGCCTTTTTTTTGGCAGATAACCAAAGTTCCAAATACTATGGATGTATTTGAGAAGTCTACGCTTGTTCATTGTATACCAGGCAAAATTTGTGAGGATCCAGACTTTCCCTTCAATAGGTCCTAGCAGACGCATAAATGTTAAATGGAAAGGAAGGATTCTCTCCCAAATGAACTCATATTCCATGAAGTGAACAAAGACATTGACTTGTCTCCACTTACAGAGGGAATCCCTGAGGGATGCTGTATATCCAGTTGTTGAGAACAGTTGTGATATAACCACACAAATTCCACTCCTGACAAGCATAGGAGGAAAAATCCTCATGAAATTCTCTCCATTTTCTGTGTCTGAAGCAAAGAGGCCAATCAGGGTCCATCTGAAATGGAGGAGCAGGTGGACAATTGCTGGGTAATGGAATCCTTCTTTGGGGAACATCCGGTGGAAAAAGGGGAATTTCCTTTTATCACTCACAGCCTCTGAAACAATTGTATGACTGATCTGAAAAAGCAATGAAGAATGTTGTTATATTTGGGGTCAGATCAAGTCCAAAATATTAGATTTTAATAAATCCAGCCTGGTTCTCATGAATGTATTAGAAAAGTTTGTTAATCAGACATTGTTTAAAATATTAAAGATAGAATATTAGCAAGATTGTATCATAATAATGGAAAATAATAAGCAAATTAAAAAACAATAAAAATGTAAATCATATTACTGTATTCCACCCCTACAATTTACCAGAATTAGATTAACACGTGCAAATGCCAACTGGAGTATTCTATTCCAATAAAGGGCCTATTATAATTTTTGAGGATTGCTGCATCTTTTTTTGCTTCTATATCCCAGATTCTTTCTGGAGGAAATTTTTTAACTTCTTTCTCCAGTCATACAAGAAACAGGCAGAGCTCAAAGCCTAATAAGATTTGTCAGTTGCATAATCCAAGTTTGGTCTTTCATTGAAGTTTTGTCTGTTCCAACAGCCACAATTTTCAGAGTCTGTCAGTTTCCATAGATTGAATTTTATGATTTAGTGTGTTTCTGTAGTGTTTCACTCTAACTACACAAACACACAAAATTTCACAAAGCTGTATGTGGAATTTTGTGTGTGTAAAGTGTGAAAGTTGATTTTTTTGGGCTTTTTGTGGCTGTGTGAGGTTCCTGCTTGTTGCAGGGGCCATTTTGGGTCTAGCACAGTTGCTTTTATATTGTGGGTGAGCCAGTTGTGTTGTGTTGTGTTGTGTTTTGTAGGTTAAAAAAGGGCAAAGAAGTGACATTGAGTTGGCCACGCCCACCTGACCAACAAGCCACGCCCTCAAAGTCACCTTAACTCGAAGCCCTGCCCACTAAGTAAGCCCCGCCCACAGAACTGGTAGCAAAAATTTTTAGATTTCACCCCGATCACATTATCTGTATAAATCAGTGTATTCCAATAGGAATTTAGCAGGCTAAACATGTGTACCTATAACAGAATAAAAGGGTTGGAAGGGACCTTGGAGGTCCTCTAGTCCACCCCCTGTTCAAGCAGTAAACCAGGCATAATAGCAGTAACTGTGAGAGGAATCCTGGAGTCTTAGTGGACAACCAATTAAATATGAGTCAATATGAAATATGATATTTCAGGACAAATTTGTTCCCAATATCAGATTATTAAATTGTGCATTATTTATTATAATATCTATATAGCATTTAATTCTACCTAAAACCTTCTGCAAGGAATGCATTTTTCTCAAGTTTAACTAAGAGGATCATGGCATAAGTTTTAGCCACAATATCTGCTGGACTATTTGGCCTATAATTGCTAGAGTAATTTTCATTCCACATTTTAGATGGATAAAATGCTATTATTGCCAACTTCAATCCGACTGGATAGGGCAGGCATTATTTATCAGTGAAAATGAAGATGCCAATAGAGGCCCCAACAACCAGGGATATTTTTTGATCAGTTAAATAGTTGGTAGAATATTTTCTCCAGGGAATGTATTGCTTGCATTTCAGGCCTTTTATAATTAATCTCAACATGAACATAATGGGGTAAAATATTGACATTTTTGATAATATGGAGAAAAGCAGCTCTTGGATTCCATGGAGAAGACATGATTGCATCTATTGCTCACCCACCACCACCCACCCCTCACTTTACCAGAGGGAGAAACACACACACAAACCTGTGGGACTTTGTAGGTGCCTCCTAATGTTGACATCTGGATGGAGATGTCCCTGTAAGTTGCATCAAGAAGAGACAGGAGGTTCTCCTTCCTTCCACAGCTGTAGTTGGGGACATTGGCTTCTCCAGTGGAGAGAATGTCCAGCAAGGCATCTGAAGTCTGGAAAGTGCTCCAATAGTTGTCATGGATGTTGTAGCCTAGTGTGAGATTGTGCAGGAGCTGGGAATTCTTGTTGACCATTTGAATGGTGAAAATGTATAGTAAGCAAAAATAAAAATCGTAAGAAGTCCTATTGAAAAAAAAGTTATTATAATCAACAGCCACAACAAATACTTGTTATATATAATATATATAATCCTCCACACGGCTCCTACTGAGCCTTAAACCAACATTGATCCAAAAGCAATGATCAGTTACACAAATATGTGTTATGATATTTTGAGGATCAGACTCAATGATGAATTCAGAAGCAATTTCTTCAGTTAAAGGAGAGTTTATTCATAATAGGCATTCTACTTATTCTGTCAGATTTACAGTGAGAAGCAAACGTGAGGTGAATGCGCTCTCTATTTATATCAAAGCGGAGGAGTCAAGGAAGGGGGTGATTACACATGAATACATTAAAGGAGGAGGAATAAATTAACTCTTAAGATCCTGTACATATATACATATCTCTTGTTATAGAATAAGGCATTTACTTATGACAAATCCCCCTCTAAATGCCGATTCGACATATGACAATGATTGCATTCGGATTCAGAACTATATAGTACTTGTAATTTTGATGTCAAATATTTGTGTTGTTTAGAAGGTAAAGGTTTAGTTAATATATCAGCTATTTGTTCTGAGGTTTCGCAGTGGATTGCTTTAATGAATCCATCCTGAGATAATTGTCTCACGTGTTTAAATTTGATATCTATATGTCTGGACCTTTGACCAATGGCATCAGATCTTGATATTTCTATAGCTGCCTTATTATCTTCATGTATGACAAATGGTAGTATTGGATTTTTCCAAATATCAGATAATAAATCATTAAACCACACTAAATTATTTGAGGCTTTAGATAAACAGACGTATTCTGCCTCTGTTGTGGAAGTCGCTACTAAATCTTGCTTCCCAGTGTACCAGAATATTGGGCAATCATTTAAAAATAATACATAACCTGAGGTGCTCTTTCTACATTTGATATCACCTGCCCAGTCTGCATCAGCGTAACTGGTGATAATAGGTTCTTTAATATTATTGGGTTCTAAGAGTAGGCAGAAATCTATGCTGTGTTTTAGATATCTTAGTATTCGTTTAACTGCTTCCCAATGATACATAAGTGGCTTACTTACATGTCTAGATAATAAATTAAGTGGCAGAGCTATATCAGGCCTGGTCCAATTAGATATATACAAGAGAGAACCAATAATTGATCTATACAATGTATTGTTCTCGAACTCAGGTGAAGATTCATCCATATTCCTTAGAAAATCAGTCTGCATAGGAGTATCGCAAGGCTTGGCATCTCTTAAATTGCATTTTTCCAGAAGTTCTATAATTTTATCTCTCTGGGATAGTTTGAATCCCTTTCTTGTCTTATTGATTTGAACTCCAAGGTATTTGTTTACCCTTCCTAGCGACTTTAAAGAGAAATGTTCACTTAGCTTGGATACAAATAAGTCTTTCTTTTCTTTATGTTTGCCCATATACAAAATATCATCCACATAGATTAACACAAATTCTAATGATTCACCTTCCTTTCTAACAAAAAAGCAATTGTCTGCAGTTGTGGCTTTGAAATTCATATTTTTAAGCACGCTGACTAGACATTCATACCAACGCTTGCCAGATTGTTTTAATCCGTACAAGCTTTTGTTAAGTAACCAGGTCTCATTTCTATTTGTACATTGGCTATGAGGTGCCTTTACATATATCTCTTTGTTGAGCTTTGCATGTAAGTATGCAGTCTGCACATCATATTGAAAGACATCAAGATTGAGTATAGCCGCTATGACTAAAGCTGTCTTAACACTTTCAGTTCTTACAGTGGGAGAGTATGTGTCAGTGTAATCCTCAGGATATTTTTGAGCATAACCTTGTGCGACTAATCTAGCTTTATATAGTTTATTACCCTCTTCTAAATCTTTGATTTTGAATATCCACCTGGTGCCTATAATTGTCTTGTTCTTAGGGGCAGGGACTGGTGTAAATACACCTAATTCATGCAAGCTGTTCATTTCTTTTGTTATGGCTAATTCCCATTTTTCTCTTTCATCCATGGAAAGTTTTAACACTTCCTCGTATGTGTTGGGTGTTGGTGTTTCGTCATTCACACACATTATATAATCCTTATACTTATTAGGTAATTGTTTTCTGTTACACCTTGTTGTTCTTATTGGAATGCTCTCATTATCGTGTAGATACCTTGCTTCCTTTTTGGTTAATGAATCTGTTTTTATCCTGGTATGGTTACCTGTCCATGTTTTGTTTTTGTCATCATGTGAGTTATGTTCATGTTTCTCTCTTTCTATTCTGTCTTGTTGTTTAATGTTGGGTTTTGTATTTTGGATTATCTCGTTAAGATGTATCTTAGACCAGTTGGCCTGTTCATGAAACACTGCTGTTCTTGAGACTATGAATTTGTTATTACTGTCAATGAATCTATATCCTTTTGTGCCTGTTTCGTATCCCATGAATCTGAGCCTTCTGGATACATTATCTCCCTTACGTCTTAATTGTTTTGGTATGTGTACGTCTGCTGTAACTCCAAATATGTGCATGTGTCATATTTTTGGTTTCCTATTGTACATTACTTCGTATGGTGTTTTATTTAGGATGCTAGACCAGGTCCTATTTTGGGTATAGTTTGAATATAGTAATGCCTCTGACCAGAATTGTTTTCCTAAACCAGCATCTTCTAATGTACATCTAATCATGGTTTGCAGTGTCGAGTTCTTTCGTTCTACTGTACCATTCTGAAAAGCAGAAAATGGGCTAGTCGTGAAGTGTAGCATTCCTTTGTCTTTTAACCATTGTGAGAATTCTTTTGACATGAATTCGGATCCCCTATCTGTCATGATTTGTTTTATTTTGATGTTGTGTTGTGTTTCTACACGTTTGTAAAATTCTTTGAATTTTTGGAAAGTTTCATCTTTGTGTTTTAAAGTATAAACAAATCCATAACGGCTATAGTCGTCTACAATAGTTAGGAAATATCTTTTTTTGTAAGTGATGGATGGTGTTAATGGACCAACCAGATCCATATGTACCAGATCAAAAATTTGGTTAGAGGTCCTTGTTGCCCTCTTTGGTTTTGGGTTTGTTCTGAGTTTTGAGGATTTACATACTGAGCATTCCAAATAGTTTTTACAATCCTTTATTTTGACGCCATCAGCATGTTCAATCATTTTTTGTATTACAGGGAAACTTGCATGTCCCAATTTTCTATGCAACATGTGTGCGCATTCATCATGAATTGGTTTGCCTATATTGGGCCTTTTGTTATTGTGTGTATCACTAGTGGGTGTGTCTTTGTGGTTACAGTGTGTATTGGGTCCTTCATTGTCATTGTTGTTACTATGTTCACTGTCTATGTTAATGTCGTCATCAGTGTTTGTATTGATGTTATGCAACCATTTATCTTCTGTTACAAGGAAGGGTAGGCCCCCTTCGATAATTACACTATTCAATTTAGTCCCATCCTTTTCTAGTATTGCTTTTCCCCCAGAGAAGATTATATTTATGTTGAAATCTTGGCTTAATTTCACTGCACTAAGTATGTTATGTGATATTTCTGGTATCAACAATACCCCCTCTACTTTACCTAAACCAGGTATATTTACATCTCCTTTCCCTATGACTTGAACATTTTCTTGATTGGCTACTCTTATCATAAATTTATCATTTGTGAATGAAGACAGTATTTTCTTGTTATTTGTTGTGTGATTAGTCGCCCCTGAATCTATGAGCCAAGTATTGTTTTTTGATTTTTGTGTGATGACATCGTTATGTTTATCTAATCCATTTAATGATCCTGATTTTCTGTCCCTTGAATTATCCCTATCCTTTCTGCGTTCTCTGTAGTTTGGGGAGTCTCTATATCTGTATCTATCAATAGATGATTGCCTGTCTTGATATCTACCCCTATAATCACGGTTTTGTCTTTCCCTATGAAACATGGGGCAATCTCCCTTAGAGTGCTTTCTGGATCCACAATTGTAACATTCAATTGTTTTTTGGTGATTCTCTTGGAAGGCTACTCTTTTTTCCTGTCTGTGTTCTGTGTATGCATTGTATCTACTTTTCCTCAAATTATCTTCAGCTATTAGCTTCAGCTTGGTTGGGCCAAGAGGGGGGGTTCCCCCTCGTAGAGATGTGCCCACCAGGTTTCCGCGCATTCCATCAGCCAAGGGCCCAGGGCAGGGGTGGGGGGGGTGGCGGTCGTTATAAAGGAAGGTCTTGATCCGAGGGAGGCCACTGTACCTCAGATAGCCGGATGTGAGTCTCTCCTGGTGAAGTGGGGCCATGGGATGCAGGTGGGCCTGCTGATCGCATACCTGGCTCCCTGCCACATGACAGCGGCCCTGCCCGAGCTTCTCAACGTTATTGCCGGGGTGGCGGTTGATACCCCCAGACTTTTGGTCATGGGGGATTTCAACCTGCCATCTACCGGTGGGGCGTCTGGGATGGCTCAGGAGTTTATGGCTTCCATGACAGCCATGGACCTGACACAATTAATTCATGGCCCCACTCACGTGGGAGGACACACTCTGGACTTGGTTTTTATCTCTGGTCAGTGGCGGAGTGGTCTGGATATAGGGGATATAGTTATTGAACCCCTGTCATGGTCGGACCATTCTCTCCTGAGACTGGACCTTTTGACCGCTGCACCCCACTGCAGGGAGGCGGAACCGACCAGGTGGTTCCGCCCCAGGCGCCTGATGGATCCTGATAGGTTCCAGAGGGAGCTTGGGCCAGTTCCTGAAACTCTGGCTCACGACTCGGCTGAAGATCTGGTGGCTGCCTGGGATAGGACAGCCGCCGGTGCTCTGGACCGAGTCGTGCCTTTGCGGCCTCTGACCCGACGCCGAACCTGCCCGGCCCCTTGGTTTTCCGAGGAGCTGAGGGAGATGAAGCGCCGGAAAAGACGCCTAGAGAGTGGTTGGAGGGCTAGTCGCTCCGAATCCGACCGAACACTAGTTAGGTCTCATATTAAGACCTATCTAGTGGCGATAAAAGCGGCAAAGCGTAACCACTTTTCCGCTCTTATTGCATCGGCAGATAACCGCCCAGCCGCCTTGTTTAGGGTGACCCGCTCCCTCCTATATCAGGGAGCGCGGGAAGACCCCTTGCAAGGGCAGGCTGAGGATTTTGCACAGTATCTGCACGATAAAATTGCTCAGATTCGGGAAGGCTTGGACTCTGACTGGGTAGATCCCGGCGGGGTGACTGAGGCTGGTGTTGAGAATGTTACCTGGGATGAGTTTGACCCTGTGACTCCTGAGGACGTGGACAGGATCCTGGGGAGGTTAAACGCAACCACATGTTTATTGGACCCGTGCCCCTCCTGGCTGGTACTGGCCACCCGGGAGGTAACACGAGGCTGGCTCCAGAGGATCATAAATGCTTCTCTGAGAGAGGGTTTCTTGCCTCCCGCCTTGAAAGAGGCGGTGGTGAGGCCCCTCCTCAAGAAGCCTTCTCTGGACCCGGCTGTTTTGGCAAACTATCGTCCGGTCTCCAACCTTCGCTTTGTTGCGAAGGTTGTGGAGAGTGTGGTTGCGCGACAGCTCCCACAGTTCCTGGATGAAACCGTCTATCTAGATCCGTGCCAGTCCGGCTTCAGGCCTGGGTACAGCACGGAGACGGCATTGGTCGCATTGGTGGATGATCTCTGGAGGGCTTGGGACAGGGGTTGTTCCTCTGTTCTGGTCCTGTTAGACCTCTCAGCGGCTTTTGATACCATCGACCATGGTATCATGCTGCGCCGGCTGGAGGGACTGGGGGTGGGAGGCACCGTGTTGCGGTGGTTCTCCTCCTATCTCTCTGACCGGTCGCAGTCTGTGTTGGCAGGGGGGCAGAGGTCGACCTCGAGGCGCCTTGCTTGCGGGGTGCCGCAAGGGTCGGTCCTCTCGCCGCTCCTGTTCAACATTTATGTGAAGCCGCTGGGTGAGATCATCCGTGGTTTTGGGGTGCGATGCCATCTGTACGCTGATGACACTCAGCTGTACATTTCCACCCCAGACCACCCCAATGATGCCCTCGAAGTGATGTCCCAGTGTCTGGAGGCCGTGCAGGTCTGGATGGGGAGGAACAGGCTTCGGCTCAACCCTTCCAAGACCGAGTGGCTGTGGATGCCGGCGTCCCGGTATAGCCAGCTGGTGCCATCGCTGGCTATTGGGGGCGAGTCTTTGACCCCCACAGAGGGGGCTCACAACTTGGGCGTCCTCCTGGACACACGGCTGTCTTTAGAAGAGCATATGACGGCCGTGGCCAGGGGGGCTTTTTATCAGGTTCACCTGATACGCCAGTTGCGCCCCTTTCTGGATCGGGACTCCTTGTGCACAGTCACTCATGCCTTGGTTACGTCACGCCTGGACTACTGTAACGCTCTCTACATGGGGCTCCCCCTGAGGAGCACCCGGAGGCTCCAGCTGGTGCAGAATGCGGCCGCGCGGGTGATTATGGGAGCGACGTGGCGCTCCCACGTAACACCTCTCCTGCGCGAGCTGCATTGGCTCCCGGTGGTCTTCCGGGTGCGCTTTAAGGTGTTGGTTCTCATCTTTAAAGCGCTCCATGGCTTAGGGCCAGGGTATTTGCGAGACCGCCTGCTGCTACCGATAACCTCCCACCGGCCAATACGCTCTCACAGACAGGGCCTCCTTGGGGTGCCGTCGGTCAGGGAATGTCGGCTGGCGGCCCCCAGGGGGCGAGCCCTCTCTGTGGGGGCACCCGCCCTGTGGAATGAGCTGCCTCCTGGAATACGATTGATCCCGGACCTCCGGACCTTCCGTAAAGCCCTGAAGACGTTTTTATTCCATCAAGCCGGCCTAGCCTAAATGGTTTTTAATTGGGATTTTAAATTTTATGGATTTGGGGTTTTAAATTTGGTAGCCAATGATTTAATTCTTTTAATTATCTTAACTTTTGCATTTGTATGTTTTTTAATTTTGGCTGTTCACCGCCCTGAGTCCCTTCTGGGAGAAGGGCGGTATATAAATTAAATTAATAAATAAATAAAAATATTAACTTATTTGACAGACTTTCTATGGATAAGTATCCTAGATTGATTGAGTCTAAATGTGATATGTAGTTATCCCATGATGAATCTAATGAGTTAAGGATAACGCTTTTCATTGTCTGTTCTGATATTATTTCTCCTCTTAGATGTAATTCTGCTCTGGTTTTGTTTAAGGATATTAAATGTTCACTTATGGTGGTTCCAGATCTTAATTTGGCTGAAAAGAAATCTTTAGACATTCTAGTGGTTGTTGCTACACTTTCACTATGAAATAATTTAAACATGCATTGAATTATTTCAGAAACAGTAAGATTATGCTTAATACTGTAGTACATGGCAGGTGATATGCTAGAAATTATTAAATAGAATGCTCTGTGATGCAGGCAGTCCATTTTTAGAGTCCAAGGTCTTTTGGGAGGATTGGTTATAAAAAATAATAAATTTTCTCTCATAAAGACAATCTGAATTTGTTGACACCATTCCTGTAAATTGATGCCATCAATTCTAAGTTTTGGGAAATCACTAGGTAGATTCCCAATATTACTATTCCCACTACTTACAACTGTGGGTAGTCCATGGTCTTGTAGATGTTGAAAATTGCAGAATGGTGTGGGTATTCTGCTGATGAGCTTGAAAGGTTCTTCTTTTTCATAAAGTTCATTGTAGTTCTCTGTGTTCATCTGCGCATGCGCGTTGGTCATTTCTCTGCTGAAGCCGCTGGGAGAGGTTCTCTTTGCTGTAGCTCCCTCGTAGTGTTCTCCTTCTGATGATTCGGTCTCCGGCTCGATCTTGGGTGTTCTGCTGGCAGCTGTGGTTCGTCTCTTTTCTTTGGAGCTTTCTTGCTTGGGGTATTTTGTTCTTTGGATCGTTTGTGGTGTGGGGGAAATTTCGCAGGGCCCTCTGGGTTCAGGCGTCGTCATCATCGTTGTCCAGATCGAGTCGTGCAGGCTTTGAGGTGTTTGTTTATTTCTTCGTCTCTTTTGTATTTTTCAATTATCGGCTTTTATTGATTCTTTTGAAATTGTTAGACTTGTGCCAAATGTTTTAAATAGTTTTCTCATGGGTGTTTTGATTTCTTGTTCGGTGGATGATTCTTCTGTATCTGTTTCTGACTCTTCAGAAGAATAAATATAATTTTTGCTATTTTTTGTGTTTTTTCGCGCCAGAGTTTTTGAATGGTGCATTCTGATTGGTTCAGCTGTGTTCATTTCTGTGGCCGGTTGAAGAGAAGATGGCTGCCTTTCAAAATTTTGAGCGGGACCTCTGGTCTTGCTTCTGGTTATTTTTTTTTCGTTGTAGGTTCGCTCACCATTTTTGTATTTTCGGGTTTGGCTTTTTCAATTTCTTTTTCTCTCGCTGCTCCGTTTTCTTCCAAGAAGCCTCGGAGTTCCGCGATGAGTTTGTGGTCATCTTTTTGACTTTTTATTAGCCTCAGTATCTCCGATCTGAGGTCTTTGTCTTTTATTTCGTTTTCTTCTTGGTTGTCGGTTTCATCTGCTGTTTCTTCGATGTCTGTGGTGTTATCTTCAGATTCTTTGATTGTTGTATTTATTGGTTCGTCGATCATTTCTTGATCTGTTTTTGTTTCTTTATCATTTGCCCTGGTATTGGGTCTTTCTTTTTTATTCTTGAGGTTTTCTTTCTTAGGCATGTTGGATTTTATTGAGTCAGTTCAACCATCGACTGCTACCAGTTTGTTATGATATTTTGAGGATCAGACTCAATGATGAATTCAGAAGCAATTTCTTCAGTTAAAGGAGAGTTTATTCATAATAGGCATTCTACTTATTCTGTCAGATTTACAGTGAGAAGCAAACGTGAGGTGAATGCGCTCTCTATTTATATCAAAGGGGAGGAGTCAAGGAAGGGGGTGATTACACATGAATACATTAAAGGAGGAGGAATAAATTAACTCTTAAGATCCTGTACATATATACATATCTCTTGTTATAGAATAAGGCATTTACTTATGACAATATGGGAATGGGCTGAGGTACAGCAACTACAACTGATTCCATGAATTTTAAATAAAATTCATTATTCAAGTGATAAATTAAGAATTGAACAGAGAGAGGAAAATAATCTGGAGTCTGTTCAGTTTTTTTTCAGACTCCTTTTTGCGTCTCTTTCACAAAATCAGACCAAAGAGAGAAGCCACGGAAATTAAAATCATTCAGGAAATTAGACATATCCCCCAATATAGGAATAAATGAAAAATAAAAAATAAATGAAAAATAAAAAACTGAAAGGAAGGAAAGTGTTAGAATGGAGGGAGTGCAACTCCATCACCCTGAATGACTTACGGATCACGGAAAACAAACTGAAGAGAAGGAGCCACGTTGAAAAGCAACTTTGTATGCAATCTTTCCATTCCACTGATGACTAAATCAATGAGATGGTCTCCTGGGCTGTAGTAGCTCTGTGGTTGGTTTCCATCCTGGTTCTCCAAACTCAGCGGGCATTTCATTCTCAGCTTCCCAGAGACTGGATGGGACAAAAGCAGCATCAGAAGCAGAAGCAGGAGGTCCATCATTCATGGCGTGAATCAATGAATCCCTTTCCTGTTTCTAAAGAAGAATTAGAAGAATCAAAGGACTCTCACAAGGTGGAATATCCAGATGCTTTCCTTCTTCAAACACAGAGAAACACTCAGCTTCATCTGGAAAGGAGAGAGACGTACATTCAAGAGCACAGACTCTGCCTGTCCCAAAACTCCATATTTCTCTGCCTCCCCTGAAGGATTCGGCCAAACAGCAGAGCTGAAACTATTATCATAATTGTACTTGTCAAGAGGGATCCCTGGATAATTCAGTTAGTTCTTGCAGTCAGAGATTGTTGGGAAATTCTCTGGAGGGAAATGAAAGGGAAATAATCCTCATGTGATTCATAATAACAGGGGCAGAGATGGAATTAAATCGGTCATCTAGAATTAAGAAGTTTGGGAGCTCCATGCTTGAAAGTGGCCCCAGAGGGAATACATGGCACCTGTGGCTGAAGAAACAAATATACCTGATTTTTATTTGCATAGTGATGAAAGACAAAACTCCGGGGGCCAGTTAATGCCAGAGCCTGCCACAGATCTGAAATAGCTGCCAGCTGAGTTGGAACCAAAATTTACTTTATTTTGAAAGCTAATGCTCAAGGGCACCACACAAAAGGACTGATGCAATAGTGTGGCCAGACTCCAAGAACAAAATAAACTTTAATGAAAAACTAGTTTTTTGAACTTTGCGGAGTTAAAAAAATCAGAGAGAGAGAGAGAGAGAGAGAGGGAGGGAGGGAGGGAGGGAGGGAGAGGGAGAGAGAGAGAGAGAGAGAGAGAACTTAGAAAATAAGAGTGAAAAGAAATAGAGTAAACAAGACTGCCTCTCAGCCCATGTGGGGAGGGGAGGGAGGGAAGGAGGGGAAGGGAGCTCAGGACCCTCGTGTTGCAGATGGAAAGCTGTTATGCAAAATCCCCTTCAAACTTCCATTCTCTGAGACCAGGGAATGCGGAAGCCCATGTCCCATGTTCCCCTGCCACCCTTTCCCATGCAGATGCCAGGCAAGGGGGCTCTTGCAGGGATGTCAGACAGGACTCTGCCTGGCTGAGTGGGGAGCCCCTTTTGGGAGGAGGAAGCTGAGGTTCCTGTTGGGGAGAAGGCATGCAGGGCTGGGTCTTCCGGGGGGATCTGGGGTTGCCCAGGAGGAAAAGGGGGTCGGCCTCACCCTAGAGGTTGAGGGACCCTCCATGATTCTGAGGAAGATGGGGGTCCCCCGTGGCCCCTCCAGACCTTCCAGAGCCCCCAGCTAAGGAGACCTTCTTCATTGCAGCCTTTTCTGGGGAAGGGGCTTAAGCCCCCCTCCCTCTGCAATTCTGGGAGCTTTTGCCTCCTTCTCATCCCCCTCAAAGCTCTGAATTTTGCTCTTTATCTGACCCCCCCCCCTTTGGCTTGGCTTCTTCAGCCTCTTCTCCATCAGGCTGAGGGCAGGGAAGCTCCCAGGAAACCGTCTCTTCCCCCTCTTTGATTGGCTACATCATTGTCATGACAAAGGGGGTGGGCCAGGAATAGAAGCAGCCAATAGAGAGAAAGAGAGGCAGGACTTTTTTCGTCCCTGAGAACTGGAGGATTTGATTGCGAAATCTGCTTTCTTTTACAAAACCATTTATATTATTATGGAAAAGTAAAAAGTTGAGATTCGATTTTAATGCTTTATTTTACTGCAACGGAGGAAGTCTGAAGTCAGCACTTTTTTTTCTTTTCTCCCACCCCCCCATTTCTCTTTCTCCTCCCCCCATTTCTTCCTCTTTGTTTTTTTTTTAATTTTTGTATTTTATTCTATAATCTAATAAAACATTTGTTTAAAAAAAAAAGAACTGGAGGATTTGAATGTGAAATCTGATTTCTTCTGTTCAGATGCAGGCCAGAATCAGAAGGAGGGAAAGGTCAGAGAAAATGAAGGAATATTTAAAAATATATTTTACAAAACAAAGGAAAACTTAGACTTTGACAGAAGAAAAATAAAAAGCGAACACGAAAAAAAGAGAAATTATCAAACTCTGTAGAAAAAGTTCTTTAGCTCTGTAGAGTGTGATCCGTGAGATGTACAGCAATTAAAGCAAAGAATGATAAAAGTCAGCCCTAAGCAAATCTATTGGAGACGCAGAGCAGAAAGATCGGAAGATGAAGTGAAATTGGACGTTTAAAAAAATAATGTCATCAAACAGCTTATAGAAAATAGCTAAAATAGTTATAATGTTAACATTACTTTTTGCACAGGTTGAAAGGATGTAGAATTTAGAATTTTTCTTTATTTTGATAAAAAAATGTGTAAGCTTTCCTATTTGTGAAATAAAAATCTCACCCCAGCCATTGAAGGGAGAGACAAAAAAACCCAAATTAAATTCAAGTTTCTAGTGCTTTGTGAGTATAGAGTGTGGGCCAATCTGGTCTTTGGTGGTTTAAAATATATATATACTGGCAACAATTGGTGGCAGAGGTGGGATTGCTCCAGGAGATCTCTAGGTGCTCCCAGTGCAAAGGAAAAGAGCATTGGCAGTAGGTGGGGGGGGTGAGGAATTTGGTCCAGGGAGATCTCATCCCCTCCAGGCAATGGCATCCCAAATACCCGGAGCTTCTCCTGGGCCTTCCGAGATGGGAGAGGGTGAAGGGGAAGCTCTTCCAGGCCAGGAGACCATCTCATGGGGAGAATCCTCAGTTGAACAAGAAGATGGCATAGAACAAGGACTTCCAACCAGGCTTCTCCTTGTCAGTTTCATTCCTAAATCATTCCCTGTGCTGGAGTTTCCTTTCCTCTCTTTGCATTCCTAACACTTTCCTTCTTTCCTTTTTATTTCACTTACTCCTGTATTAACGGACCTGTCTAATTTCCTGAATGGTCTGGATTTCCAAAGCTTCTCTCTTTTTCTCTTATATTGTGGAAGTCGCTGGAATCCAAAGATGGGACAGAATAAAAACCGTAACAACTCCAGATTATTTTCCTCTCTCCATCCAAACTTGAGTTCATCACTTGAATGCTAACTTTTGTTTAAAGTAGTGATTGAAACCGTTGTAGTGGCCCCTGCCCAGCCCAGCCCCATATTTTTATAACCACTCATTGATACACAATTCCTGATCCTTATAGAAACAAATGAGGTTTTTTTAGAATTGGTAAATGTTTCTCACATTAAAAAAAATCTTCTTCCTTTTATTATAGTTCTATTATAAGGATTTAATTATTTTGAATTCCCTTTAATGGCCAGAGAAAAATTAGTCCTTCTACAAATAATGGTTTGCTTGTGACTCTGAACTCTGGTGGAGAACTATCTCCATCCCACCTTCTCAACACTCATTCAATGTCACGGTGATGAGTAACCACCATTTGCCTCTGGTTTTGGATCTGGGTTGGCTTGAGACTCAGTCGGCTGGTGGAGACAAAGAGGATTAAATTGGGAAAAAAAAAGGATTTTCTTGTTTCTATTCCTGATGATATAAGAATAACATGAGCATTTTTTGTAAAAGAGTTTCTCTATTAGTGACTTTAATATACTATGGTGTATATTTGCTGTACAAATGGTCAGTAAGGATCCCCAGCGCCTGCACAATCTCACACTTGGCCACAACCTCCCTGACAACTAAGAGAATCCACTTGGCCCTTCAGAGGCCTTGCTGGACGTGCTCTCTACTGGAGGAGCCCCTGTTCCCAGGGACGGTTGTGGGAGGAAGGACAACTTCCTTTGGCTCCTCTGGATGCAGCTGACAGGATGGACATCTCCATCCAGATGTCCACATTAGTGGGAACCTACAAACCTACAGGAAGTCCTCGATTTATATCCATTCATTTTGTAACAGTTCCAAGTCCCACGGCCATTGAAAAAAGCCGTCTATGATGGGTCCTCGCACTTATGACTAGTGCAGCATCCCCTTGGACACAGAGTCAGGATTTGGGTGCCTGGCAATCAACATGGATTTATGACCAGTAAAGTCAGTGGGCGAAACGGTGTTTGTTTCATGACTGCAGGATTCACTCAACAACCCCAGTGATTCACTTAACAACTGTGGCAATAAATATTCACTTAGTGACCGCCTAGCTTAGCAATGGCATTTCTGGTCCCAATTCTGGTTGTAAGTCAAGGACTACCTGTAGGATGCAGCAGCAGGCTGATTAGGAAAAGCTTAAGCAGGGCTGGGAGACCACCAGGAGATGCCAGGGGTAGATTGAGGAGAAGGCAGTGGCCAACCTATCTTGCTATCAAGAAAATTAGGTGGGGGCCCTTTAATGACATTGAGCCAATCAGTAAGTGACTCTGAGTCCTAGTCCCGCCTTAGGCATCAAAGGTAGCTGGGAGCTTTGAGCCAATCACCTGGAGGCCCCGATTTCAATCCCCAGGGCCCAGCTAGGACTTCAGGGCCAGACTCTATGCTGCCCCCTACAGGCAGTGACTCTTAGCTGAACCCTGGCAAGAGGGAGGGGCTATGATGGGGGGAGGGGCTCTCTGTGTCCAGGAGTTTCTCTCCTTTGCTCTCGGATGGGGCTGCTCTACCCCAGAAAGACCCGGGGGTGTGTGTGTTGAGGGTCCAGCTGGAACAGGAGGCGGCAGTGGTGACCAGCAGGGCCTTTGCCCAAAATCCGCCCTGCCTTAACATTGACAATGGTTAACGCATCGGGCTAGGAAGCAAGAGATCCTGAGTTCAAGTCCTGCCTTAGCCCTGAAAGCCTGTTTGCTGACCTCGGGACAGACACTCTCTTTCAGACAAGCCCACCTCACAGGGTGATTGTTGTGGGGAAAAGAGGAAGAGGAAGAAGAGTTGGACATGTTCACCTCCTTTAGTTATTTGAAAAAATAATAAAACAATGAAAATAAAATCTAACAAAAATAAAAACCGGCTTTCCTGCTTCTGTTTGCATGGAATCTGTCACAGCCTTGTGCAGATACAGGAATTTCTCTTCTCACAAGGAGGAAGAGTTTTTTTTTATCATGTCTTCCAATTTCACTCACTCCCTTTTTTTCAGCCTTTGGGGGCTTCGGACCCCCTCCCAGCCCTGGGACACAGCGGGTTTCCCTCTTTCTTTGGGAAAGATTCCTTCACCAATCAGAGTCTGCCTGAGCCCCATCATCCACTTCCCTCCCTGCCTGGGATCAGCTGAATTCCTCCATTCAGACAACAAGAAAAAGGGTGTTTGCACAGAACCTCTGGGTCAGCCTCCATTCTTCCACACAGAGGGTCCCACTCACTCTGTAAAGCCAAATTCTCCCTGCCTTCCTGGATGCCTCCGGCCATCGCTTGGCTGAGCTCACAGTAGGGCCGGGTGGCTGAGAATTGGGATGGAAGGGACCACAAACCTTTCCAGCCACAAGAGACTCTTAGACACAGACTGAGGCCTCCCACACACTCCTAAACGGTGGCTTTATGTGGCAGTGGGAAAGTTATGGGCTCAATCTCACAACACTCACCCTATAGGGCTGCCCCATCTGTTGTCCCTGGTGGCAGGTTGAAGATTGTAAATCCCACTCCTGACACCAGTTTCTGTGGAATCAAACACAGGACCCTAAAACTCCAATAATCCAGGCTCAGTGCAGTTATTATATATTTAGCGTCCATTGGAGGAATTTTGCTCCATAAAATAGTGGGAGGAAATATTTAGAGACAAAAGGATGCACTCATATTTATATATTCCAGGAAAGGAGGAGAAAATGATAATCATACATATGCATATTTTATTTAATAGATGATCTGAGCATGAATATTCAGAATTAGCGAGACTCAAGTTACCTCCCCAGCCTTGTATTGTTGCTACCCTCAAGAAAGAATTATTGTGTAAACAAAAGGAAATGTCTCAGTTGTGTTGCCACAGCAGTTTGGGTGAAATGTACTGAGAAATGAGGGTATCAATGTTGCTCCATACGTTCCTTCTATATTTCTGTCTTGCTAACATGCTCCCATTTTTCCAAGAAATTTGTCTCCTCACAATCTTCCACACACCCTTTATTTATTTCAAGAAAAATAGTTGGCCCCCTCATGCATGGAGAAGAGCTTGGATCATTTTCTATGTTTGGAATGTGGAAAATGTTAAAAGCTGAAATTCCTCAGTCTCACATTTACACATTTCTTCTGGCTCCTCCTTTGTGAACAATTCAAAAATTTCCAAATTTGAAACATATACATATGATTTTTTTTGACTCCTGCATACCATCTAAATGGAAAGAATATCTCCTTTCAAATAAAAGAAACTTTTAACAATTCTTTCAATATCATAATGGTGTTATATCTCATGTTTTTACATTTGTTCTGCCCATAAGATGCTCCTTTGTGTTGAGGTCTGGCCTCAGAAGGATAATGTAGCACTTGGGGATGAAGATGCAGCCCAGCAGACCAGCACTGGAGGCCAGGATGGAGAAGACCTGCACAGCCACCATGTATTTCCCTTTGGTGCTCAGGTAGGTGGGCACAAAAGTCACCCAGACACTGCAGAAGACCAGCATGCTGAAGGTGATCAGCTTGGCTTCGTTGAAGGCCCCAGGCAGGTTCCTGGCCAGGAAAGCCACCGTGAAGCAGATGGCAGCCAGGAAGCCCATGTAGCTGAGGGTGACGTAAAACATGACAACGGCCCCTTCGTTGCATTGCAGGATGATCTCTCCAGGCTGGGAGTGGAGGTCAGAGTCAGGGAAGGGGGGAGAAACTCCCAGCCAGGTGGAGCAGATGATAATTTGGAGAGCAGAAGAAGAAAGGATGATGGAGTTGGCCAAGCTCTTCCCCAACCATCTCTTCACTCGGTTTCCTGGTTTTGTGGCCAGGAAGGCCAGCACCACCGTGATGGTTTTGGCCAAGAGAGAAGAAACGGCAACTGAGAAGATGAGGCTGAAAACTGTTTGTCGGAGAAGGCAGGTGGCTTTCCTTGGTTGACCAATGAAGAGAGAAGGAGACAAGAAACAAAGCAGGAGGGAGACCAGGAGGATGTAGGAGAGGTCCCGGTTGTTGGCTTTGACAAGGGGAGTTTCTCTGTATTTAATGAAGATGATTAAAACAAGATCTGTGGTTAGGAAGAAGAGAAGGGCAAAAGAGACCAGGATAATGCCCAGTTGTTCTTCATAAGACAGGAAGGTTATAACTTTGGGGGTACATTGGACTCTGTCCTCATTTGGGTATTTATCATCTGGACACCTGGTGCATTTTTCTGTATCTGAGAAAGCAAAAAAGCAATATGTCCTTAATATTCTGTCCTTTTTTCTTGCAAGAAAAAAACTTCTCTGGATAACAGCTGATACCGCAGGCATTATCCAAGAAGTATTTCTTAACTATTTCATTAAAAAGAGCATAAGAAGGATATTTTTTTTTCTTTAAAAATGTAGCTAGGTATATGAAGTTGAGGGAAGTCATAGGATGTTAATTATTTCCTGTGTAATGTGTAGAATCTTCATAGGAACCTACATAATTAGCTGTTAATAATGAATCATATAATCTTTTTAGACAAACATCTTGAGTCCTTGATTTAGTTCCATTTAGATAAGAAATTGTGCAGGTTAAAAATCAAAAACCCAAGTGAGCTTCGATCTATCCTTTAACTTGCACTTTCATGAAAATGTTCTGGAGGGATCCAGTTCCACAAAGCCTCCCATTTTCCTCTGTGTGACCCACCTTCCTGAGTGGAGAAGGTCCCCTCCGGACAAGGAATGCAGTCGTAGCAGCAAACTGGCTCTCCTTCTCGAGCCCTCTTGACAAATCCAGGATGACAACTTTCCACACATTTGGACTGAGGCAGAGACTGAGAAGAAGAAAAGGAATGCCAAAGGAAATATGTTAGAACTCACCATCAATAGAAAATGGAGGGAGAAATGGAGGGAGACAAGTAGCCTCTGGTCTTCACTGAGGTAAATATGAAATCTCTGACTACTTCTAAACAAATGCAGGAGGTAAAACAACTGACAGATTCTTCCTTTAGTTCCTCACTTTTGCTTTCAGAATTTAACATTACAATAAAGGACTTTTCCATTTAATAAAGTCTTGAGGGATGGAATTGGAAAAAGATTTAAGTATGAAGATATATTCATCTTACAACTGAGAACAAAGTTTACTGTAAAAGATTGAATCTATTTCCATTAGATTTTTTAATGTAGAGTAAAACTATGATGAGGAAAGATCCCTCTGACCAGTAAGATCATGAAAGGTTTCCATAAAATATGGCAAAGCCACTCCACTTAGGTCCCGTCTCTTGAAGAGCTTCCATGAGATGACACCAATTGGCATGGGAGGCCAACCACCCTGGAGACTCTAGGCTTTGCCCACTGGAAATGGGACCTCAGGCTTTGGAAAACAGAGAAAAGACACCAACATTTCTCCCACCTTATTGAGCAACTTTAGCAGTGAAAGAGCATCTTGGTCGATAGAAAGTCTCTGTCTTTCAAAATTCGCCAGATGCTCACTCCTGGCATCCCCCTTGGGGAGAAACAAGAAGCCATGAATGGCCAGATCTGCTGTTATCTCTCCATTTTGGTCCAAGTACAGTTTCCTCTCAGAAATATTCCAAAATTCATTCTTCTCCAGAAAGGGATGAAACTAGAATGGGAACATCCAGGAATTTGAAAAACAGAGAACTTTGTTTCTTATCCCACATTGAATCTTTCTTCCACAATGGTCTGATCTCCAAATATGTTTAATTAGGATACAAATACGGCCATTATCTTCATAAGTGAACAAGAAAGTTTGAGAAAAATTTGTCAATCATTTACTGTCAAAATATAGAAAAAGTATATAATTGATACAATTGGTCAATTATAGGGAACATTCTAGAGCAGATGGCAAATAAAATGAACAGAGAAAAAAAAAGATGATTCATAAACTCTTTGAAAACAAGAGGTTGATTCCCAGAAAGCATGGGTTGATCAAGAAGAAAGTTGTCAGGCTAATCTTCTTCCTGGTAATCCTGATGGAAAACACCTCCAGATGTGCTAATTTTATTTAATTTTAATGCAAAATTAACAAAATGTTGCAGATCTGAAAGAACAAATCTCCCGTGGGAGATTTAACCTGCTGTCATTGGCTGGCTAGTCTGCCTGGAGCTCCTTCAAAGACGACCTCCGGAAGCTCAGCCGGCAGAGTGCAGTCACATTTGCTGGAAATAAAAAGGGTGCTGAATCACTAGCGACTCTTGCCTGCTGCATTTGCACCAACTTAACAAATAAAATAAAATTTAATAAGAGGAATATCAAGTTTCCAGAAACAATATTTATGATTAGGACACAGAGAAGGATACATGAGTAAAAAGCAATAGAAAAAATCTGAGTTTTAACAACTAGGACTTGACTAACAATAGAGTCTCATATAAGAACACGAATGATGGATTGGAAGAAAGATGAGGGATACCAAACTTGATATGCATGTTTGTGAAAATGATCTCAAAATCATAGTTAACTGGAAACAGAATCTGAGTCAGCAGGGAGATGTTCATGGAAAGAAGGCAAATGCAGCCATAAGAATCTCAGGAAGTGAACATTGTGGTTTGGGGAGACCCCAACTCAAGGACCAGGTCCCCTTGCAGGCACCACGCTTGGAGGAGAATTTGCACAAAATCTACGTGTGAACTTCAGGGAAGGAGAAATAAGCCAAGGAAGAGATCAAAGGAGCTGCTCTTAGCCTTGAGGAAAGAGAACAAGGAGAAGAGCTGAAGATCAGGAGGAGTCTGGGAGCCCCTTTTCCAACTGACACAATCTCTCGGTTGGAGAAGGGAGGATGCAGCCCTCTTCCAATCACTGACACACGTTACACACGAGTGTAAGATCTGCTCACTATTATTCCAGAGTGTCAGACACAGAAAAATGAATTCAGTTACAAGAGAGGAGATTTTAGCTAAATGAAAGAAAAAATATGATAAAAGGATGAGCTGTTTAGAGCTGAGCCAGTGAAGCAGAGAAGTTCTGTCTCCTCTTCATGGATTATCTGAGTGCAAAGACGGAGCAGCCATCAGTCAGAGAAGTTTTAACTGGGATTCCTGCAGAGAGGAGGGGTTGGGCTAGATGGTCTCAGGGTCTCCTCTAAATTTATAAGGTTGTCATGCCACAACATGTATCTATTGTGCAGTTGTTGCTCTAGCCCCACCTAGTGGCCGGGGGCAGATAAGCCTCACTGTATGGTCTGAAGCCAGACTCCCTTTTCTCTCAGCCTTTGGAGGAGACGGAAGCAGCCGGTTTGACCGAGACACATGGTCATCCGGAGGCCTCCGTCCCTCACACGGAGCATCCCTGGAGAGGTTCCAGCTGCTTCTTTGTTGGCTGTTAGTTAATGCTGCCTGTCTCCTATTTATATTTGATTCTCACTCTTTGCATTTCCTCAGTTTCTCCGTGCCCTTTTCTCCCAATGAAACACCCAGATCCACCCCAGGCTCCCTTTCACTGGAGGAGAAGAGGGGGGTTTAGCTGCCTCTTGAGCTGCACACAGACCCACCTGCAGTGGGGACGGAACAAAGGGGAAATTCCACCATGCTAATCACAAACCCACAAATATGGGAATGTATTTAAAAAAGAATACAGCATTTTCAAATGAGCAAAGTTTAATATAAAAATGCCATGGGATTTACTCTTTGGAACCATTATTCCCTGAGTAATTGAATTGGCCAGATCTGTTGAGTTGGTTCCCCTCTTTCTCCTCTGGATTCCTCCTCCAAAGGATCTAAGATCAATGGATCCATATTGGGACCCCCATACCTGCCACGGCTGCAGCCTTGGAGACCCCAAACTCTTTTCTCCCTCCTTCCTTCTCCTCCTCGATCTGGAGGAATAAGCGGCATTCAAGGCCTGGGCCAGAGTCTTCATCACACTATAATATTGATACTCATTTGGGGCCCGGATCCTTTTCCTTTTCCATTGGGACTCCAGTGGGGCTTTCTGGATGCATCTTCTGCGGCCTTTGACAGAAAAGACGTTCTTTGAAAGAGAACAGTGGAAATAATAATCTTGAAACTTTTCTTCCACAAAGAAATGGGGTTCAAAGGCATCATCCATTGGCCTTTCTTTTGGCAGATAAGCAAAGTTCAAAATACTATGGATGTATTTGAGAAGTCTATGTTTGTCCATTGAATACCATAGAAAAGTTGTGAGGATCCAGACTTTCCCTTCAATGGGTCCTGGCAGACGCATAAATGTTAAATGGAAAGGAAGAATTCTGTCCCAAATGGACACATATTCTATGAAGTGAACAAAGACATTGACTTGTCTCCACTTAGAGAGGGAATCCCTGAGGGATGCTCTTGTATATCCAGTTGTTGAGAACAGTTGTGATATAACCACACAAATTCCACTCCTGACAAGCACAGGAGGAAAAATCCTCATGAAATTCTCTCCCTTCTCTGTGTCTGAAGCAAAGAGGCCAATCAGGGTCCATCTGAAATGGAGGAGGAGCTGGACAATTGCTGGGTACTGGAATCCTTCTTTGGGATTCATCTGGTGGAAAAAGGGGAATTTCCTTTTATCACTCAGAGCCTCTGAAGCAATTTCAAGATTCATCTAAAAAAGCAATGAAGAATGCTGTTACATTTGGGATCAGATCAAGTCCAAAATATTAGATTTTAATAAATCCAACCTGGTTCTCATGAATGTATTAGAATAGTTTGTTAATCAGACATTGTTTAAAATATTAAAGACAGAATATTAGCAAGATTGTATCATAATAATGGAAAATAATAAGCAAATTAAAAAACAATAAAAATGTCAATCATATTACTGTATCACCCCTACAATTTATCACAATTAGATTAACACGTGCAAATACCAATTGGAGTATTCTATTCCAATAAAGGGCCTATTATAATTTTCGAGGATTGCTGCATCTTTTTTTGTTTCTATATCCCAGATTCTTTCTGGAGGAAATTTTTTAACTTCTTTCTCCAGTTATACAAGAAACAGGCAGACCTCAAAGCCAAATAAGATTTGTCAGTTGCATAATCCAAGTTTGGTCTTTCATTGAAGTTTTGTCTCTTCCAACAGCCACAATTTTCAGAGTCTGTCAGTTTCCATAGATTAAATTTTATGCCAATGCCCATATTTTCTGAATTTAGACAAAGCAGAAATTCTGTAAATTCCCAAATCAGCTCTGAGGGCAGCAGCTGGAGTCCTTTTACCCACCCCAAGATACTCCTCAGAGGCTGAGATTGGGTTGGTTCTGCTGGTGGTTTCTCTCTGAAGCCCCAAACATCAGATTGATGTAAGAACATGGGGGAAAACTGGGCCTCGTATACTTTAATCATTGGGGCTGAGGAAGCTGGAGAGCTGAGAGGTTTTCATTTAAGCACCACTTTCACTCCTGCCCTTTCTCTAACTGAGCTCCTTGGATGATGAGGGAGCCAAGATTCAGGCTCAGAGAAAACAACCGAAGGTAAGGAAAGGTGTTACTTGCTCTATTGGATTACCCTCAAATAGGCATTTATGGCTATGATGTTGTTTTCCAAAGACCATCACTTTTGAACTTGATTTTTTAATTATCACATAATTATTATGACAAAAAAATCCACGTCTTCTTCACAGGGCATACAATCCAATGTGTAAGTATGAGAATATCACATTATCAGTGTAAAACAGTGTGTTCCAATAGGAATTCAGCAGGCTAAACATGTGTACCTATAACAGAACTCATAACAAAATAAAAGGGTCGGAAGGGACCTTGGAGGTCCTCTAGTCTGACCCCCTGTTCAAGCAGTAAACCAGGCATAATAGCAGTAACTGTGAGAGGATCCTGGAGTCTTAGTGGACAACCAATTAAATATGAGTTAAGGGTGTGCAGCGGCAGCCAAAAAATCCAATGCAATCCTAAATTGCATTAACAGAAGGATACAATCAAGATCAAGAGAGGTACTAATGCCACTCTATAAAGGCTTTTAAATTGTTGGTACAGCCAAAATTAGGCAAATTATTTACTTCATTGCCACAATGTAAGAAAAGAGGAATTGGTTTATATATTAGAGATACAATTTCAGCAGAGCAAATATATACAGATTATTATTTTTATGGTGGAAATAATAGATAATAATATGAAAATACTTTTAATAGCAATATATGCTCCAAATGATAATCAAGAAGATTTTTATAGAAAATGACATATGAAAATAATTGAATTGGACTATGATAATATTTACATGATGGGAGACTTCAGTGGTATAGTAGACGAGAAATTAGATTATAATACACAGAAGGCAATAAAGCAAAGTAGAAAGACTCTTCCGAAATCTTTTTTCAAAATGACAGAGGAAATAAATTTAAAAGATGCATGAAGAGAAAGAAACACAAAAAGTAGACAATATACTTTTTATTCCAATAGACATTCATCATGGTCTAGAATAGATATGATTTGGACGACAATGGAATTGACTTCCAACATAGAAGAAATTGATATAGAAGCAAATACCTGGGCAGATCACAATCCAATGACAGTGAAATGGAAAGGACAAAGGAGAAGGTCTAGATGGACTCTAAATAACACAGTACTAAAAGAAAAGGACTTTGTACAAAAAATGGAGAAAGAATTGACTTTCTTTTTTAAAGAGAATAGAAAAGAGGATATATCAATGCAAAATCTTTGGGATACAATGAAAGCTTATGCTAGAGGTTTGATAATAGACTATACAAGGAAAAGGAATATTAAGAAAAGACAAGCTTATAAAACATTCTAGGATAATTACAAGAAACTGGAAAAAGAATTACAGAAATCTCCACAAAAAAAGGATATTAAAATAAAAATGGATACAATTAAATATAAAATGGGATTGATAGAAAAAGAAGATTTAGCACAAAAAATTAGAAGTCCTAAACAGAATTATTTTGAAGATGCTAACGAACCAGGTAGATGGCTAGCATATAAACTGAAAAAAGAGAGAGAATCAAGAAAAATAACACAGCTAGTGAATGACCAAGGACAAATTAGATTTGGGAATAAAGAGAAGAAAAAAATTATACAAGATTATTATAGAAAATTGTACGAACAAGAGGATATAGATGAGGAAAATGTTAAAAGAAATTTACAGAAGGCGAATCTACCCCAGATTTCCAAGGATACTGAAATGATGCTAGAAAGAAATATAACAATGATGGAATTAACTGAAGCACTTAAAAAACAAAAGAATGGACTGCCAGCGGAATATTATAAGACATTACAGGAATCATTGAATCTCCCATTGCTAGAAGTCATGAATGAAGTTATGTCAAAGATGAAAATTCCCAAGTCATGGTCAGAAGCATATATTACACTTGTTCCAAAGGAGGATACCGACCCATAACAAATCAAGAATTATAGGCCTATATCCCTGCTAAATTCAGCCTATGATATCTTCTCTTCAATATTGGCAGAAAGACTGAAAAGATATTTAAATAATTTTATACACTCTGATCAAAATGGATTCCTGCCAAAAAGACAGATTAGAGACAATATGAGGATAATTCTGAATATTTGGAATATTATGAGGCACATCCTGAAAAGCAAATTTGGCTTTGATATTTTTAGATGCACAGAAAGCCTTTGATAATGTGAATTGGTGATTTATGTCATTACAACTGGAACAGATGGGCTTTGGTAGAAAATTTATTCAAGCTATAGAAGCCATGTACCATAAACAAACAGCAAGAATAATGATAAATGGAGAATTGACAGAGTCTATTAAAATAAAAAAAGGAACGAGACAAGATTGTCCACTGTCATCTCTGTTGTTTGTGCTAACATTAGAAGTGCTAAACAGGAATATTAGAGAAGGAAAAGATATAAAAGGAATGAAAATTCAACAGGAAGAATACAAATTGCAAGCATTTGTAGATGACCTGGTTTTTATTCTTGAAGATCCATTAGAATCAATAATTATATTGATAGATAAAATTGGAGAATTTGGAAAAGTAGCAAGTTTGAAAATAAATAAAGACAAAACAAAGATGTTGACAAAAAATATGTTAATAAAACAAAAAGAATTGGCGGAAGTATCGAAGATGCAGGTTACAAATAAGTTTAAGTATTTGGGGATACATTTGACAACAAGATGCAGTGCACTCAAAGAGAACAATTACGATAAACGCAAACAACAGTTAGTGACAGATTTGGCAAAATGGGAAAATTTACAATTATCATTGATAGGGAGAATATCAACCATTAAGATGAATATACTGCCTAGAATTCTATACTGGTTCCAGACAATTCCAATTAGGTTGGGAAAAGATTATTTTGAAGATTTGAACAAAATAGTGTTAAAATACATTTGGCAGGGTAAAAAGGTGAGGATAAAATTAAAATTGTTGCAAGACGCTAGAATAAGAGGAGGTTTTGGTTTGCCCAATTGGGAACTATATTATCAAGCGACAAATCTGACGTGGATTAAAGAATGGATAATGTTAAGAAATATTAAATTATTGACTTTAGAAGGACATGACTTGTTGTTGGGATGGCATGCTTTTTTATGGTATAAGGGAACAAAAACACAGGGGTACTTTAGAAGACACTACATACGAGAGGCTCTGTTATTAAACTGGGAGAAGATTAAAAAAAACAACATTATTTAAAAATTCCAGTCTGGTTATCAACTATTGAAGCATTCTTATATTCAATAACATTTAGAAAGAAACAAATTGTTAGATATAGTGAATTACTGAATGAAAAGGGTGAACTTAAATTTATGCAAGAATTAGAAGAACAAGATATAAAGATGAACTGGTTTTCATATATGCAAATACATTCTAGATATGATAAAGATTCTAAGACAGAAGGCTTTTATAATAATTTGACTAATTTGGATAAAATTTTAACAGGTGCAGATGACAATGTAATTAAAAAATTGTATGAATATTTATTAGAGGTTAAATTGGAGGAAGAACAAGTCAAAGAAACAATGATAGCATGGGGGAAAATTTTTGGACATGGAATTGACTTAGAGAAATGGCAAAAACTGTGGTTGCAAAATTATCAAATGACAATGTCAACAGCATAAAAGGAAATTTGTATAAGATGTTTTACAGGTGGCATCTACCCACTACGAGGATAGCCAGGATGTTCAAGGGCAAATCTGAAAAATGTTGGAAATGTCATCAGATACCAGGTTCATATTACCATATGTGGTGGACTTGTGCTGAAGCTAAAAGATACTGGACTAAAATCCACACATGGTTGGAAAAAATTTTTATACCGCCCCCTCTCCCGAAGGACTCGGGGCGGTGAACAGCCAAAATTAAAAACATACAATATAAACAATTAAAATACGTTTAAAACAGAATTAAATCTAAAATGGCTCCCCAATTTAAAACGCCTTACCCATACCCCTATAAATAAGACGAATTTAAAATTTAAAAATTTAAAATTTCCACATTTAAAAAGGGGGAAGATTTAGGCCAGGCCAGCTTGATAAAATAGAAAAGTCTTAAGCGCGCGGCGGAAGGTGCGCAGATCCGGGATCCTCCGTATCTCCGGGGGGAGCTCGTTCCAAATCGTAGGTGCCCCCACAGAGAAGGCTCTCCCCCTAGGGGCCGACAGCCGACATTGTTTGGCCGACGGCACCCGGAGGAGCCCCTCTCTATGGGAGCGTACTGGCCGGTGGGAGGCTATTGGTGGTAGCAGGCGGTCCCGTAAATAACCAGGTCCTAAGCCATGGAGCGCTTTAAAGGTGATAACCAGAACCTTGAAGCGCAGTCGGAAGACCACCGGGAGCCAGTGCAGCTCGCGCAGGAGAGGTGTCACACGGGAACTCCATGTCGCTCCCATCACCACCCGCGCGGCCGCACTCTGCGCCAGTTGGAGCCTCCGAGTGCACCTCAAGGGGAGCCCCATGTAGAGAGCATTGCAGTAGTCCAGACGAGAAGTAACAAGGGCATGAGTGACTGTGTGTAGGGAGTCCCGATCTAGATAGGGATGCAACTGGCGGATCAGGCGAACCTGATGAAAAATCCTCCCGGACACGGCCGTCACATGCTCTTCTAACGACAGCCGTGAATCCAGGAGGACACCCAAGTTGCGAGCCCTATCCGTGGGGGCCAATGATTCGCCCCCAATAGTCAGCGATGGCACTAGCTGACTATATCGGGACGTCGGAAACCACAGCCACTCGGTCTTGGATGGGTTGAGCCTGAGCCTGTTCCTCCCCATCCAGAGGAGGATGTTAAATAAATGATTAATGAGGATAATAATACAAAGATACATATTAGATTGATAATATGAGAAATTAGATAATAAATAAGCTATGAATATGGTGAAGATGCACAAAAGACTTGTTACCAACCGACACACTGATGATTGATGATGGATGTTTTATGTTTTGTTTAAAAATAAATAAAAAATAAAAAACCAAAACGGATGCCTTTTGTTTGTCTGAAGTTTATGATATGGAAAATTTGCTTTCTACATGTTTAATCCCTATATGTAGTAATTTGAATTACTACACTTACTTTACTTATTTGAATGACTATTTGTTCAAAGGGAACTTTGACTATAAGAATATAGCTCGTTGGGTGGAAGCTATGTATTATTCACCCCCGAACGCAATTGGTTTGTTTCAGTTCTTGAAAATGTAACTTTATTGCTTTAACATTTTAGATGAATCAAGAAACATTCAGCATCAACTTAAAATTTTGTATAATTTTATCATTTGTGCTATTTTAATTGGAGGATGCTGTTTTGTTCAGTGTATTTCTTTCTTTTGTAATATATGTATAACTTCAAGGCTATTCCTCTCCTGATAATAAACCCTTTTTCTGGCCCCTCGTGAGAGGATGGCTTCACAAAGAAGATAAAAAAGAGTGAGATCTAGGGATAGAAGAATTAATTCAGGCAGAATGCAGCAAACTGCTTCCGTTTCTGGTGTCATGTATCTTCTTCCTGGATGATCTCATTCTGGCTCTGGTCTTTCTTCTGAGTGAGGGAACAGGGAGGAGGGTTTTCCAATTAGAACGCTGTTGCTGTCCTGCCTTTTATCTGCCTGTGTAGAACTGTATAAAAAAATAAAGCTCTCTGCGAGAGCGGGAGAAACATCTTTGATCAGAGCAAATGCCTGGCCTCTGATTTTCTATAGCCACATATTGCTGGCTCATATTTAAGTGATTGTCCACTAGGACTCCAAGATCCCTTTCACAGTTACTGCTATGGAGCCAGGTTTCACCTCATCTGTAATGTATATTTGGTTTTTCTAGCCTAAGTGTAAAACATGACTTTTCTCTACAATGAATTTCATTTAATTAAATAGGCCCAGGATTCAAGTCTATCTAGATCTATCTGGATCTTGAGCCTATTTTGATGTTGGCTATTCCTGCCACTTTAGTGTTGTCTTCAAATTTGATGATTTCCCCATTTCTCCCCTCATCCAAATCATTCATGAAGATGTTGAAGAGAACTGGGCCTAAAATGGAACCTTGGGGTCCCCCACTGCTTGTTTCCCTCCATGCAGATGTAGTTCCATTGAGGACCACAGGCTGACTCCATCTGGAGATGATGCTGTCTATCCCACATATTTTTAGTTTCCTGAGAAATAGGTTGTGGTTTCTCTGTCAAAGCCTTTCTGAAATCCAAGTACTGTATATCACATGCACTGCATTTCACTGTTCCACTAATTTAGTCAGTTTTGTCAAAAAAATGAAATAACATTTATTTATGATCTGGTTTTTTTTATCCTTCATTACTTCTAGTAAGTCATTCATATCTAGACTGAATAACAAGGGTTCAAATATGCCTCTTTCCCTTCCCCCTTGGTAAACATAGATCCTTCTTCTCATGGCTCCATTGAGCCCAAACCTCCCTCTCAAACAAGGGCTTGGATCAGGGCCAACAGTCTGAGCTCCATTTTGAGGGCCATCCATTTTCTCCATCATATTTCTCTGTTTATTGAGTCAAATATAGTCAAATTGAGTCAAATATCGCTGATATAGATTAGATATTTCAAGACAAATTTTTTGCCAATATTAGATTGTTAACTTGTGCAAGATTCCTTATAAAATCTATATAGTATTTAATTCTACTAAAACCTTTTGGTTCTTCTGCAAGGAATGCATTTTTCTCAAGTGTAACTAAGAGGATCATGGCATAAATTTTAGTCACAATATCTGTTAGTCTATTTGGCCTATAATTACTAGAGTAATTTTTATTCTACATTTTAGATGGATAAAATGCTACTATTGGCAACTTCAATCCAACTTGATAGGGCAGGCATTATTTATCTGTGAAAATGAAGATGCCAATAGAGGCCCCAACAACCAGGGATATTTTTGATCAGTTAAATCAAAACTGATTTAAGTTTTGAAGTAAGAATATCTTCTCCAGGGAATGTATTGCTTGCATTTCAGGCCTTTTATGATTAATCTCAACATGAATATAATGGGGTAAAATATTGACATTTTTGCTAATATGGAGAAAAGCAGCTCTTAAATTCCATGGAGAAGACATGATTGCATCTATTGCTCACCCACCACCACCCACCCCTCACTTTACCAGAGGGAGAAAAACACACACAAACCTGTGGGACTTTGTAGGTGCCTCCTAATGTTGACATCTGGATGGAGATGGCCCTTTCAGCTCCATCAAGAAGAGCCAGGAGGTTCTCCTTCCTTCCACAGCTGTAGTTGGGGACATTGGCTTCTCCAGTGGAGAGCATGTCCAGCAATGCATCTGAAGTGTGGAAAGTGCTCAAATAGTTGTCGTGGATGTTGTAGCCCAGTGTGCGGTTGTGCAGGAGCTGGGAATTCTTGTTGAACGTTTGAATGTTGAAAATGAATCGTAAGCCATATGAAAAATCATAAGAATTCCTATTGTAAAAACATGTTATTATAATCAAAAGCAACAATAAATACTGTTTTTAATATATAATCCTCCACAAGCATACTGAGCCTTAAACCAACATTGATCCAAAAGCAGTGATCAGTTACACAAATATGGAAATGGGCTGATGTACAGCAACTACAACTGATTCCACCACTACTTTAAATAAAACTCATTATCCAAGTGATAAATTAAAGACTGAATTGAGGGAGGAAAATGATCTGCAGCCCTTTCAGCTTTTTTCCAGACCCATTTTTGGATTTGAGTCTCTTTCACAAAATCAGAGAAATGAGAGAAGCCATGGAAATTAAAATCATTCAGGAAATTAGACATATTCCCCAATATAGTAATAAATGAAAAATAAAAAACAGAAAAGAAGGAGAGTGTTAGAATGGAGGGAGTGCAACTCCATCACCCTGAATGACTTACGGATCATGGAAAACAAATTGAAGAGAAGGAGCCACGTTGAAAAGCAACTTTGTATGCAATATTTCATTTCCAGTGAGGATGAAACCAATGAGATGATCTCCTGGGCCGTAAAAGCTCTGTGGTTGTTTTCCATCCTGGTTCTCCAAACTCAGCGGGCATTTCATTCTCAGCTTCCCAGAGACTGGATGGGACAAAAGCAGCATCACAGGCAGAAGCAGGAGGTCCATCATTCATGGTGTGAATCAATGAATCCTTTTCCTGTTTCTAAAGAAGATTTAGAAGAATCAAAGGACTCTCACAAGGTGGAATATCCAGACGCTTTCCTGATTCGAACACAGAGAAACACTCAGCTTCACCTGGAAAGGAGAGAGACCTACATTCAAGAGCACAGACTCTGCCTGTCCCAAAACTCCGTATTTCTCTGCCCAAAGTCTCCCCTGGAGGATTCAGCCAAAGAGCACAGCTGAAACTTTTATCATAATTCTCCCTCTCAGGAGGGATCTCTGGATAATTCAAGTAGTTCTTGCAGTCAAAGATTGTTGGGAAATTCTCTGGAGGGAAATGAAAGGGAAATAATCCTCATGTGACTCATAATAACAGAGGCAGAGATGGATTTAAATCCGTCATCTAGAATTGAGAGGTTTGGGAGCTTCATGCTTGAAACTGACCGCAGAGGGAATACACGGTACCTGTGGCTGAAGAAAAAAATAAATCTGATATCTGTTTGCATAGTGATGAAAGACAAAACTCCGGGGGCCAATTAATGCCAGAGCCTTCCACAAATCTGAAATAGCTGCCAGCTGAGTTGGAACCAAAATTTACTTTATTTTCAAAGCTAATGCTCAAAGGCATTGCACAAAAGGGCTAATGCAATAGTGTGGCCAGTTTCTAACAACAAAATCAACTTTAGTGAAAAACTAGTTTTTTGAACGTTGCAGAGTTAAAAAGATTCAGATTCACAGAGAGAGAAAGAGAGAGAAAGAAGTTAAAAAAAACGAGTGAAAAGAGGTGGAGAAATCAAGGCTGCCTCTCACCCCAAGCTGATCTGCAAAATCCAACTTCCATCTTCAGAGTCCTGGGAAGGGGGGAGACCATATCCCATGTTGCTCAACCACCTCTTTCCACGCATGGGGCACTCAGGGGGGAAAGCAAAGCCCAGACCCACAGAGAAAGCTCAGGATGGCCCATGAGGAGGAGGGATCTGGGGCATTCCTGGGAAGAGACCAGGGGTGAAATGCTTCCGGTTTGGACCGGATCGTCTGATCTGGTAGCGATGGAGGTGGGTAGTTCGGAGAAGTGGTAGCAAAAATCCCCCCCCCATGCCCAGCTGAGCCGCACAATCATCAAGAGGCTTTTTTTTTTTACTTTTAAAAGCATTTTTTCTACAACTTTGGCTGAAAAAATGCTTTTAAAAGTAAAAAAAAAAAGCCTCTTGATGATCGCGCGGCTTGTCAAAGGCATTTAAAAGAAAAAAAAACCCCTTCTTTTCTTTTAAATGCTCTGAGGATCCAAGCTGAGTTCCCTTTTAAAAAAGCCCCTGCCGGTCAGGGAATTCAGCTTGGATCCTCGGAGCCTTTTGAAAACATTTTTTACAACCTCTTAGCCGAAGAGGTTGTAGAAAAAATGGTTTTAAAATTAAAAAAAAAAAAATGGCCACGCCCACCCAGTCACATTACCCCTTCCCCCCCCACACACACATACACACACCAAGCCACACCCACAGAACCGGTAGTAACAAATTTTAGATTTCACCCCTGGAAGAGACTAACCTGGTTTATGGGTCCCAAGGTTGAATGTTGGGGGGATGCAGCCCCCGGGGTTTCTCCAGCCTTTCCAGGAGAGGCTCCTGTGGGGGAGAAGCCATGCAGGGCTGGGTCTCCCAAGAGGAATCCGGGGTGCTCTGGAGGAAAAGGCAGCTGGACTCACCCTGGAGGGGACCCTCCGTGACTCTGAGGAAGATGAGGAAGTGGCCCCTCAAGACCCTCCAGAGTGGTCTGAAGATGTTACCTCCATTTTGCAAGCAAGAGATCACTAGTTATTCACCGACTTTGTGTAATGCAGAAACCATGAAATGTTTTGGCCATCAGAAGTGAAACATGGCACAGTTAATTGGATTGACATATAACTCTACAGACCCTGATCCTGGTTTGGAAGCCATCCTGGTTGGTTCTGAGAAGCCAACATTGAGCAGAGCATGGGATGCCCTGCAAATTCGGCCCCTTCCTGGCCCTTCAGACTCTGGCAGAGTCACAAAACCATCCCAGATATTCCAAGTGAGGCTCTCAGGCCCAAAACCTCCCTGGATCAGGAACGGCTGGCAGGAGCTTCCAGGAGAGCCTCCTTGGCTCTTTCTCTCCGGCTGTAACCACTGAGCCCACCGGCTCCTCCTTGGGGGACAGAAGAGCCTCCTCCGAACCTCCGTCTTTGGCATCTGCTAACGGCATAGCTGTGGCTGAGGATGATGGGAGCTGGTCCATTCATTTGGAAGGGGAGGATGGGAATTCACTCCATTCAGGCAGGACAGAGATCCATATAGAGGACTTGGAAAAAGCCTAAGGCAGGACGTAAAGTGAAATTTGGTTATAAGAGTGAAATAATACGGGGTCAGCCTAGAGGATCTCTGAAGGACCCCTGTGACTTGAGAAAGTTGCAGAGTTCAAAAAGTTAAACCGCAGAATGAACACACTGTCAGGGCATTGATTAATCCCATTTTTGGCTCTGGGACAATCACCCTGGTTAGAGGATGGATCATGGCTTCTCCAAGTTTGTAATATTCTGAAAATAAAACCCGAAGAAAAGTTTTCTAATAAAACTCATTTATTTGTTATAAAGAAAATAAAACACCTCACTAACTAAGAAAGTTAATTGCTACATTTTGAAAGTAATTCGGGCCGGCTGCTTTCCAGCAGTCGACACCCCCATAGCATGAGAACAAAGGAAGGAGTGTGAGGGAATGTGGGGTGGATGGACATGCGTAGTAGCTTTTGATAACAATTCTTGGCAAGGTACGGAAAGTCTGATAGTCCAGAAATAATGAAGCTCAGCTGGGAAATAAAATAACGCAGTGACACACACTTTCTACAGTTGGAGAGTTCAAGAAGTCAAACCGCAGAGGTACTATGTTAAAATGCAGAACTAACCCACATGGAGCTTCCTGCCTAAAGCAAGAGGGGAGGGGGGCTAGCTAAAGAGGCAGATCTAAGACACTTCCTGTTTTTTGTTCTATAAAGATACGTGTCTTAAAGAAGGACTTTTGTTCAGGATGTAAATAGAATGCATGTCTGAACCTTTTGGCCAAAATAAAAAAGCTATTTCTGATCTCGAAATTTATCTCCGTTGTTTTTCTGCAACATTTATGGCGACTCCGCCGGGACTGAAGCGAGATTTTGCTGCAGGCGGAAAAGACCAGCCAGTGCCCGGGTGAGGCCATCCTGCCCAACCTTCAAGGCGCCTCTGAGAGTTTTTCTCTGGAAGGAAGCAGATGGCCCCTCTGGGTACTCGATGGCTCTGACCGACCCAAGAACAAAAACGAGATCAAAAATAAACTAACAGATAAACGCAGGATAAAGAAAAAGGAAGACACCTGCAGGCAAGTATTGTGGGAATTGTAAGACCTACTCCTTGAGAGTAGAAGAGGGAGCTTGATCGCCTCCCTGGGTCCAGGAACGTCCCTTCCTAAAGGAATTGGCGTATCCTAATGAGACTCTAGAACTGTGTGGGTGGTTAAGCCATTGCAGTTCCTGTTGGTGACTGTTGGAAAAGTCCAGCACCGCAGGTCAATGGCAGTGTCTCAGTAAATGGGTGGCAAATAGTAGTGAAACAGAACCCTGACTGACTTCACAAATGGCAAGTAGAAGTCGTGCAAGTCTGTGTGGCTCGAGTGAGAGGAAATCCCAAATGTCAGTCAGAAAGAGTCACCTGAAAAGAAACCTATCTCAAAGACTGCAATCTATGAAGAAGAGAGACCACCCTGAAATGCCAGCTTGTGCAGCATTGCAAATGCCAAGGGGACTGAGCCCCAGATACTCTAAAGCAGAAGCACTTCAGTGCATAGCTTACATCAATAGCCTCCACGCACTATGTACCCATGCAAGGGAAAAAAGAAAAGAAAATTTGTTGTTCCTTTTTCCTGTGAAAATCCCAAAAGCAAACCCCAGGACTTTTAGGAAATTGTGAAGCTGTGAAGTGTAGAAGGTGTCCGTAGTCTGTTGAGGGCAGCAGGTCCTCCCAGATTTCTGTTTATAAGAGGGGTCTGAGAATCAGTGGCAGAACTGATGTTGTGTAGCCCAGCTGAACCAAAGTGTAAAAACCCCACACAGAAAGGGGAAACATAGGAAGTTGCAGCTCATGGGTGGTAGATACCCCTTCAGGAAATTGGTTTGAGCCAGGGACAAGAGGCAGATGCCTGTCCTGGCCAGCCTAAAGAAGAGGTAGGAAAGGGGCCTTGCTGAGGGATAACACAGGAAAACCAATTTGGCAAAATAAAGGTCCTTAAAAGAAAAGTGGGGTTCAAACTTGCTCATGAGAGCCCTGGCTAAGTGCAATGATGTGTGAACAAAGACCTCCATACATTTTGGAACTTTAAAATTAAGCCAACACCTGCTGGGAGATCCAAGCTAGAAAGAGCTAGATAGAACATCCCAGGGCAGAGAAAAAGTGAGAAGTTCACTAAAACAATTAGAAAGAATCCCCACTGCAAATAGACCTGACTAGTCCTTAAAGGAGAAATACTGCAGTATTATAAAGATTCTGATGATTTACCATTCTTAAAAGAACCAGAGAACTCTGAAAGAACTAAGAATAGAGAAGAAAATTGTTATTGTTCTTCCCACCCGGGGTTTAGCAGGTAATAAAAAGAAAAGCCTGTCTAAATGATAATTGAATTGATTAAATTTGATATGATTTCTGTAAAAAAAAATTAAGTGTTAAGATCTGTGCATTCCCTAATTCAACAAAAATTTAAGGCGGGAATGACTAGTGTGTATGCCTAAAGTTTTGTGTACCTTCAAGGTAACTGCAACTGCCTGATCTCTAGAGATATGAATTTTAAATTGTTAGAAAAGAATTGGAGGTATTGAGAGGAAAGAAAATATCTCATCCAGTTTGGTCTGGCCGCCCAGTCAAGATGAAGAACAGAAATTAACTTTTCTTCCTTCTCTATGCTTCAAGATAAACTCGAGTTTATAAGTAAAAGTTTATAAGTAAAAGTTTATAAGTGAAAGTTTGAAGTTCACTAGCTACAATACTGATGTGTAGTTGGTGTCCTTCAAACTCCCTTTTTTCTACTTCTGCAATGCTTTCTTCACCCACAAAGGGGGGAGGGGACCTCGTTCTCATGTCTTTAGCCCTGCACGGAAGACTCTGATCTGTAAAAGCAGAACTAGAGAGATTGAGAAATCAACTTTTATTCAGTTATGAAGAATTATCAAAAGTGAAAAATGATTTACAAAAAGGAGACAAAATAAACATTGAAAACTAAACAGCAATTAGATGATTTGCAAATAAAATGAACAAGAAAAATTAGAAGCTATGCAATTCGAAAATGACAGCTTAAAGAATAATAATAATAATAATAATAATAATAATAATAATAATAATAATAATAATAATAATAATATCAGAATCAACCTACATTAGAAATAGCAAGACTAAAAGATTTACCTACAGTAAATTATTATCTCTGAAGAAATGATGCTTCTGGTAAATAACCTCTAGGAAGAGATAGAAGTTCTTAGACAAATTAATAGCTGAAAATGAAAAACTTGTACAACAAGACATCAAACAAAAAGAAAAGAAAACAAAAACCCACAGACGAGGGAAACCTCCAGGCTATAATAGACCAACAGTTTCCACGAAGGAACCCTCTCTTTCGTTCTCTTGGAGTGTTGTGGAAATAGGGAATTAAAGAAACATCCCTTTAGGGCAGACAGAATCAGTTTATTTATTTATTGCAATAAAGGATCAAACCTTGGTATCGCTATCAAGAGTTTGAACGACGTATGATTTTTAGCTCTAAGCATTTATAGAGTTTCAAACAAAGGATTCTATGAAGTCAGCAATTCATATGGTCATATACATTTGTCTTTTTTAATTGACATTTCCTAATTACTGAGTTTGCAAAACAGTTATAATAATTCTTCTAAAAAGTTACTGAAGCATATTTTTCAAATTATTTCTTGTTGAAACAACAATATGGACATCTCTGTTTCTCTGACCTTCAAAGTGTAAATCACCTAGACTGTTCTTATCTGTGACAACTGAGAAGCCTTGAAGTAGGAGTCCTAGTAGAAAGGAATGTGCCTGCCTGTGTGCAAGCAATTTCTCTCTTACAATATTAAGAACAAAGAGGGCCCTTCAGTGACCATCTAGTTGGATCCGTGTTTACTTTATTTATTACTTTATTTGTTACATTCCCACCTTAGGAGCATTGCTGGACATTCTGTTTGAGTGAAAGTGCATCTCTTCTTTGCGCACAATTTATAAAAAAAGACTTTGTTTGCATCTAATTGAGACCTTTGCTTAGCCACAAAAGTGACAAAGCTTGCTTTCCTTCTCTTTGCATCCCAAATTCCATTGGATTTAATTGAGTGAAAGTATTCTGCTCAGCAGTAGAGGGACAGGAAGAGGAAAGACAGTTCTTGTGTTGGCTAAGAAGATTGCCCTGTAATAAAAGCTCCCAGGGCAGCATGTTTGAATCTTCTTTGCAAGGTTTGTGCATATGTTGTTTTAGACAAGTTGCTTCTCAGCCTAGTGAGCTCAATCTCCATTTGAAGAAAAGTTGCAAATGCATTCTGTGAAGAAAGGAAGCCATAGGCCCGGCTGCAATAGATGAGAGGCCTGAAGACTGAAGGGGACCAGGGTTCAGTCAAGCCCCCCCTGAATCCTTGGTCCCAATGAAAATAGGGGGAATAATGTAACCTTCTTAGTAGACACAGGGGCATCTAAACAAAGCTGCTAGCTCCCTTTTCTAAAATATCCAAGGGATTAATGGCTTCATAAATCGTTGCTCTGTGCTGAAAACCCTGAAATGTTCCTTAGAACATCAGGGTTGGAAGATCAAGCAGGAGGATTATTCCGGCTTCTCATTTTAAGTGGAAAGTGCAGAAAAGATGAACAGCAGTCCTGTAATTCTTCCATTAGCCACCTGCCCTGGTCTCCCCTCCCCCAACCTCCCTCCCCCCCTTTGGGGAAACCTTCCCAACTCCGAAAATCTCCCCACAGCCTTTTTTTCCCCTCAAAATGGAGGGAGGGAGAATCGCCTCAGGAAAAAAGAGGCCACAAAATGGAGGACGCTGCGGGGTCTTTCTGCTTTAGCTGTCCTGCTCGCTGCCTGTGGGGGCCAGCTGGGGCTGAAAGGCTGGACTGTAGGCTGCCCCCTACAGGCAGCGTGAGGGACAGCTAAAGCGTGGAAAGAGGATGGAGGACCCCAAGTGCTGGACAAGGGATTCTGGGAGTTGAAGTCCAGAGGCCTTTGCTGAGGTTGAGCCACCTGCCCTGGGAAGCCCTGCACTGGGCACTCGGACAGATGACCTCTAAGGTCCCTTCCAACTCCGTTTCCCCATCATTCTAACCACTTGGGACAGAGTCCGAATGAAAACAACTTGAATTTCCACAAATTGAAAGGGAAGAAATATATTGTTGGTGGTAAAAAAAAGACACACAAAATAGGTAGAGGGATCTCTCCTTCTTGTATTTTAATGGGATTTTCTTTATTTCGGTCCAGGAGTTGGTGAGAATTATTCAGAGCCAAATCTGATGTCATCAGAAGGAGCTGCGGGTGACCCAGGAGGAGAGTCCCCTCCACCTCCATGAGGACCTCAAAAGGCCGGAGGAAAAGCAGCCAGAGAGCCAAGAAGAGAAGCCATTTCGATGCTCGATGGGTGGAAAGAGACTCAGGAAGAGGAGATCCCTCCCTTCCCCTCAGAGGATCCCATCAGAGGAGGAACCCAGATCCATGCATGGAGTGTGGAAAGGTCTTCGGAAGGAGCCTCCTCTCCTCTCCCAGAAGAGGCTGCCGGAGGGAGGAACCGTCGGAATGGGAGGACTGGGAAGGAGCTCCAGGGAGAGGCTCCCATGGCTTCCCAGAGGGAGAAACCCTGAACACGAGAGAGGCAGGAAGGGCGGAAAGAGCTTCAGAGATGGGATCTGTTTGTCACCATATAAAAATCCACACTGGGCAAAAAGCCGATCAATGCCTGGAGAAGCAGAAAATTTCACTCAGGGCAGAAAAATTCTTTCCCACAGAAGGTAGAAAATCTGGCAAAGGTGGAAAACTAGCTTTCAAAAATAGCTAGAATTGTGTTAGTTTTTTTGTTTGGTTTTTCATTGATTTTTAACTGTGTCCTGTGGGTGAAACCTTCTCTCTTCTTTTTGACGCCTTTAATCAAAGTGATCTTGGCTTAAACCCTGGAGTTTCCCCCTGGCCTTCTGGCACCCGCCTCAGGCTGGCTGAGCTCCTGACTGCCAAAGCCAGACCTGGATGGGGGAGGGTCTCCCCTCTGATCCTCTCCTGGGTCCCCAGAGGGCTAGGGTCTCCTCCTGCTTGAGCAAGGGGTTGGACTAGAAGACCTCCATGGTCCCTTCCAGCTCTCTTCTGATTCAGAAGAGACTCATAAAACCTTCCCTCTGCAGAGAGCTTTCTATATCTCACCCAAAACTATGGACTGTCAAGGACACTTTAGATTCCTTCAAACCCATTAAATGAATTACATGAAATTACATTCCTGAATAAAAATCCAGAGGCTTTAGGTTTTCTATTTCACTTTTATTATTATTATTAGATTGTCCGCTATGTCCAGGGGAGAGAACTAAAAAGAATTCAATATGAAAATGTGGAAGAGAAAGTCAGTATTGCTGCTCATTTCTCACCTGCTCAGTCTTTCCTTGAAATCTTTGCTGAGGGCCTCTTTCACTTCAGTTATTTACTCCTAGATTCCATATGTAGGAATAAAAGTGAATAAGATGTAGTTCATTAATTTCTTTCCCCTTTGAGTTTTTTTTTAATGGAAGGGGGATAATACTTTCAGTATTTGGTAAGAGCTGAGGTGGCACAGTGGTTAGAGTGAAGTACTGCAGCTACTTCAGCTGACTGCTAGTTCAGCAGATCAGCGGATCAAATCTCACCGGCTCAAGGTTGACTCAGCCTTCCATCCTTCCGAGGTGGGTAAAATGAGGACCCAGATTGTTGGGGGCAATATGCTGGGTATACTGTCTTTGGTGTAAGCCGCCCAGAGTCCTCGGAGAGTGGGCAGCATAGAAATATGAATAATAAAAATAATAAATAAAAAAAAAAAGTAATTGCTGAAGAGTGCTACATGTAATTGTGGCTTTTCACAAACAAGCTTTTCTCCATCCTCTCCTCTGCACATGGAGCCCAGAAGAAGCTCAGGATCCCAAGAGGAGAAGTTGTTTCTCATTGTAATTAATAATGATTATCTGAGCCTTTGAGATCTCCATACCTGTGATTGAGACATCAGATTGAAGCCATAAGCAAAGAATCTTGTATCAGAAAAGGATAAATTTGTCAAGCTCTGTTGGAACAAGTTTTGGGGCAGGCAGGATCTGTGCTCTTGATTGTTCATTTTTCTCCTTTCCAGGTGAAGTTGAGTGTTTCTCTGTTTATGTCAGGAAAGTCGCTGGCATTTCCATCATCTGAGAATGCTTTGAATTCTCCCAACTGTTCCTGCTGTGGGTGTTAGAAACAGGAAGAGGATTAATAAAGCTCCATGAATTATGGACCGTCTGCTTTTGATGCTGCTGGTGTCCCAGCCAGTCTCTGGGAAGCTTAGAATGAAATGCCCTCTGAATTTGGAGCACCAGGATGGAAAACAACAATGGAGCTTTTACAGGCCAGGAGACTATCTCATTGGTATAGTGACAACTGAAACACTAATATCGCCTATAATGTTGCCTTTTGACAGTCCTCCTTCTATATCTTCTCATGTGTAAGTCATTCAGGGTGATGGAATTGCACCCCCTCCATTTGCAGTTCTAAATCTGAAGAGCCTGTAGTACAATAGACTAAAGCACTGTTATTAACATCTGCTGCTTGCAATTACTGCAAGTTCAAATCTCAGCAGACTCAAGGTTGACTCAGTCTTCCATCCTTCAAAGGTAGGTGAAATGAGGACCCAGATTGTGGGAGCAATAAACTGACTTTGTATAAATATACAAAAGGATGAAGGCTATTGCTTAACGCATTGTAAGCCACCCTGAGTCTCCGGAGAAGGGCGGCATATAAATTAAAGCAAAAAAAAACCACCTCTCCTTTTCTTCTCATTTCACTTACTTCTATATTATAGAACTTGTCTAATTTCCTGAATGATTTTGATTTCCATAACTTCCCCCCTTTTTTTTATTGTGTAGAAGAGACTCAAATCCAAAGATGGGATTAAAAAACCTGAAGGCAATCCAGATTATTTTCCGTTCTCCCCGTTCACTCCTCAATTCATCCCTTGAATTCATTTTGTGTAAAGGAGGGATTGAAACAGTTGTAGTTGCCTCTGCCCAGCCCATTCCCAGATTTCTATAACCGATTATTGGTTTTGGATCAATATTGGCTTAAGACTCAGTAGGCATGTGGAGTCAAAAAGGAATAAATTCTTTTAAAAAGTTTGTTGTTACTGTTAATAATAACTTGAACATTTTTCTACAGTACGTTTTCTTATGGTTTTTTATACACCCTACCATTCATTTTCACCATTCAAGTGATCAACAAGAACTCCCAGCTCCTACACAACCTCACACTGGGCTACAACATTCATGACAACTATTCGAACACTTTCCGCACTTCAGATGCCTTGCTGGACATGCTCTCCACTGGAGAAGCCAATGTCCCCAACTACGGCTGTGGAAGGAAGGAGAACCTTCTGGCTCTTCTTGAGGCAGTTGACAGGGACATCTCCATCCAGGCATCAACATTAGCAGGAACCTACAAAGTCTCACAGGTTTGTGTGTGTTTTTCTCTATCTAAGTGAGGGGTGGGTGGTGGAGGATGAACAACAGGTGCAACCATGTCTTCTCCATGGAATTCAAGTTGATTTTCTCCATTTTAGGGAACAGGTGAATTATGTTTTTTCTATTATATTCCTGTTCAAATTCCTCATAACCCCCACCATGTTTGGTGATTGTTATGGCATGTTTGTGCTGATAGGCTGTGTGTGGTTTTCACCAAACGTGGCTCTGTGCATTATGGCCAAACTTCTCCACTCTGGTCTCGTTTGTCCAAAGGAGAATGTTCTAGAAGTCTTGTGGTTTGTTCAGGTGCAACTTGGGAAACCTCAGCCATGCTGCCATGTTCCTTTTAGAGAGAAGTTTTCTCCTGGCAACCCTTCCAAACCAACAACCTTACTTGTTCAGTCGTTTTCTAATTTTACTGTCATGAACTGGAACATTTAACAGGCTCACTTCTTTTCTTGGAAGTCTCAAGTGATGAAGCTCCCACAACTTCCGAAGACAACTTCTTTTCCATTGGTTTATTGTTCTCACTGTCTGAAAATTCCTCCTCATTTCTAGGTTGAATCTCTCCTTGGTCACTTTCCATCCATTATTCCTTGTCTGGCCTTCAGGTGCTTTGACCCCCTTCCTCTCTGTGGCAGCCCCTGAAATATTGGAAGACTGCTATCATGTCTCCCCTGGTCCTTCTCTTCACTAGATCAGCTGTGCCCACTTCCTGCAACCGTTCATTGTATGTTTTAGTATCCAGTCCCCTAATCCTCTTGGTTGCTCTTCTCTGCACTTTTTCTAGAGTCTCAACATCTTTTTTATATTGTGATGACCAAAACTGGATGCAATATTCTAGGTGTGGTCTTACTAAGGCTTTATAGGGTGGTATTAGTACCTCTCTTGATCTTGATTATATCCCTCTGTTAATGCGATTTAGGATTGCATTGCCTTTTTTGGCTGCCACTGCACACTGCTGGCTCATATTTAGCTGATTGTCCACTAAGACTCCCAAGATCCCTCTCACAGACACAGCTATTAAGCCTGGTTTCCCCAGTTTATATGTGTGCTTTTGGTTTTTCTTACCTAAGTGTAAGACTTTACTTTTCTCTACATTGAATTTCATTTTGTTAGATAGGGCCCAGTGTTCAAGTCTGTCAAGATCCATCTGGATCTTGAGCCTATCATTTAGGGTGCTAGCTATTCCTGCCAGCTTAGTATCATCTGCAAATTTGGTGAGTTCCCCTTCTATTCCCTCATCTAAGTCATTTATGAAGGTATTGAAGAGTACTGGCCTAAGACAGAACCTTATGGCACCCCACTGCTTACTTCTCTCCATGTAGACTTAGACCCATTAAGGACTACTCGTTGAGTACGGTTTGTCAGTCAGTTGCGAATCCATCTGGTGGTAAAGCTATCTATCCGACATTTTTCTAGTTTACGAAGGAGTAGGTTGTGGTCTACTTTGTCGAATGCCTTGCTGAAGTCTATTATATTGACCATATTTTGCTGGTTTACTAATTTAATCATTATGTTGAAGAATGAAATAAGATTGGTTTGGCATGATCTGTTTTTAACAAACCTGTGCTGACTGCTAGTTATTACTTTACTCGTTTCTAGGTGTTGGCAGTTCTGGTTTTTTTTATTATCTTTTCCAGTATCTTCCAGGGTATTGAAGTTAGGCTGATTGGTCTGTAGTTTCCTGGGTCTGGTTTTTTTCCTTCTTTGAAGATGGGAACCACATCAGCTCTTTTCCAGTCCTCTGGTAGTTCCCCAGTGTTCCAGGATTTTTGAAAGATGTGGTTCAATGGTTCAGAGATGACATCTGCCAGCTCCTTTAGAACTCTGGGATGTAATCCATCAGGTCCTGGTGATTTGTATTCATCAACATCAGACAGGTGTTCTCTTATTATTTTTTCTGCTTATTTTAATTTTCATTTCCAGCCTCTTTTTTACAGTTATGTTTCTGGTTGGTTGGGCTATAGTTTCTTTTTGCGTGAAGACCAATGCAAAGAATGAGTTAAGCAGCTCTGCTTTCTGTCTATTGCCTGTTACTTCCCTGCCATCTTCTCTCTTTAGTGGACCGACTGTTTCCTTGATTTTGTTTCTTGCTATTTATGTGTTGGAAGAAACTTTTTTTGTTATCTTTGACTTTTATTGCAAGTCTTTGTTCATTCTGAGCCTTTGCTTTCCTGACTTTGTCTTTGCAGATTCCATTTTTTGTACTTGTCCTTTTTGTCTTTTAATTTGTCAGAAAGATCTTTGTGTAGCCATGCTGGTTTCTTCTTGGATTTCTTGTTTTTCTTTCTCAGTGGTATTGTGCTGGTCTGGGCTTTTATGATCGTATTTTTCAGAGTTTCCCAAGATTCTTGAGTTGTTTTCCCCCTTAGGATTTCATCCAAGGAATCTTTCCCAAGTTCTCTCTGAGTTTATTAAAATCAGCTCTTTTAAAATCTAAGACTCTGGTATCATTTTGTTCTACTTCTTGTGTTTGCGTTATGTTGAATTCTAATATGACATGGTCACTCTCACCCAAGGTTCCTGCAGTTTCAACTCCCTCTATCACTTCTTCTCTGTTTGTAAGTATTAAGTCCAGTATGGCTGTCCCTCTAGTTCCCTCCTCTACCTTTTGGGTAACAAAGTTGTCAGCTAGGTAAAATTAAATTTTACCTATTTAATTTAAATAGGTAAAAAGTAAAACCTATTTAATTTTTCACTTGGTGCAGAATTAGTTTTCCGATTGTGATCAGGGTAATTGAAGTCCCCCGTTACTATTGTAGTGTGGTTCCTACATATGTTTCTTAGTTGGTTGGCAAAAAGGATATCTATTTTTTTTCTGCTTGATTGGGTGGCCTCTAGTATACACCTATGGCCATGTCATTCTTTTTGTCTTTTATGTTGACCCATCTGCATTCTGGGAGGTTTTCATCTTTGGTTTCACGCAATTCTGTAGCAATATAGTGGTCCTTTACATACAGTGCAACTCCACCTCCTTTTTTATGGTGTCTGGTTTTTTTGAAGAGTTTGTATCCTTCTATCAGTATGTTCCAGTCGTGGGTTTCGTCCCACCAAGTTTCTGTTATTCCTACTAAGTCATATCTACCTTCGTGTGTTAATAGTTCAAGGTCACCCTGTTTGTTCCCCAGACTTTGTGAGGTCTTTATGCCTGGCTCTGGGTATGCTTCCTATGCTTCCTATGTCTCCTATTTGGTATTTGAGTTTGTCTTCCTTCCCATCCCTCCTTACTTCGTTATTTGCCTTGCTTTCTAGGGGTTTTTGCTTGGAATTAGGTCCCGGAGATCCTACGGACTGGTGACCCTCCCCCCTCAATTTTAGTTTAAAGCCCTCCTGATAAGTTGAGCCAGTCATTCTTCCCAGCCTTTGTGAGGTGCAACCCATCCCTTACCAAAAGCCCATCTTGGAGGTAGTACAGACCATGGTCCAGGAATCCAAAGTTTTTCTGGTGACACCAACCCTTTAATCAGTGGTTCACTTCTAGAATTCTTTGTTCTCTTGCTGAATGTTGTCCTTTCGTTGGCAGTACAGATGAAAAAACTACTTGTACACCTAAGTCCTTGACTTTCTTGCCTAGCTGCTCATAATCATTCAATATTGTTTTCAAGTCCTTTTTTGTGTCATTCGTCCCTACATGTAGAAGTAGAAAGGGGTAATATAGTCTGTTGGTTTTATTATTTTGGTTAGGTTCTCAGCCACATCCTTAATTTTAGCTCCAGGGAGACAACCTACCTCTCTGGATTGACTGTCTGGTCTACAGATGGCAGGTTCTGTTCCCTTGAGAATTGACTCTCCTATCACCAACACTCACCTTTTTTTTTCCTTAGGGAAGTTTGTGGTATTTTTCTATCTATCACATTTGGTGGTGCTACTTTTTTAGGGACATTTGATGGTGCTCCTTCTCTATGGGTCTGCATGTTTTCTTCTAGGGAGAGTCCATGATATCGATTGCCTAGCACCAGTGGGGCTGCTTCAGAATGGGTTGGTTTGGACAGGGGTTTTGTAGTAGGTTTGTGGGTTTTTTTCTATGGGTGACCTGTTTCCATTTGTCTTTTTCCTCTAAGGGATCAACTCTTCTAGAAGTTGTTTGGTCATTATTATGTTGAGTTTGGGCATATTCTTTTTGCAAGGTTTGGGGTTTCTCATTTTGTAGGCCGAGTTTCAGAGTGGTTAGAGTTTCCTCTAGACCCTTTATTTTTTCTTCTCTTAACTTGATTAATTTACATTTGGTACATGTGTAGTTTGGGTATTCTATGGGCATACGTATATACATGGAACATGTTCTGCAGATCACAATAGTATCAGTTTCTTCTTCCATGAGGGGGTTTACGAAAAATTGAGAGTGAAAGTGTAGAGGGTTTTACCACAGATTTTTAAAAGGGAAAAATGTCCAAATTTGGGATACAGATGTTCTAACAGATCGTTTAAAATTTAAAATTTGGGGGACTCAAGTCTAGCTAAAGTTTAAGGTTCTAACATTTAAAGAATGCCTATTTTAAGGATTTAAAGTTCTACAGTTCAAATTGTCTAATTTAAAATTTAAATGGTCTAGCAGATCATTTAGATTGTCCAATTTAATTCCTCCCCCCCCCCCCCTTGGGTCTCTTGGGTTTTTTGCCATGTCTCTGAGCATTGCACGGTCTGACCTTGGGTGAACTTGCTGGGATGATTCCTCCTGGGAAGATTGGCAGCTGCCTCAAATGTTTTCCGCTTCTGAATAATCTTCTTTGCTATAGAATGATGGACGTTAAATTGTTTGGAAATGGCCTTGTAACCCTTCCCAGATTGATAGGCAGCAACAATGGCTTCTCTCAGATCACTGCTGGAGTCTTTGCCCTTTGGCATTCTGTTAACACACACCTCAATGCTGGAGACCAGAAAACTCCTGAAACTTTGGTTTTTATAGAGGAAATCACACTTGTGATGATCGATTAATCCAGGTCCCTTGATCAGCAGCACCAGGCTGCCTCTCAGCCTCAGCCTCTTCACACCTATGGAAGCAGTCAGGGTGTCCTTAGCCTTTCACACCTGGCTCCTCCATTTCGGCTCTCTTTCTGTAAAATAAAGGAGGACAGGGTGTTATATCTCCTGTGTTGCTGTTCACCTGAGGTTGCATTTACCTCCTTTTAAGAACTGCTGAAGACCAGATGCTTTTTATTATGTCCTGATATGTGAAACCACAGAACTCACAGAGGGTCTCCTTCCTTTTCCACAGGGCTGAATTTCTTAGTGTACAATTAAACCTCTGGAACCTGACAGAGTCCCCAAGTTCTCTGGGTTAGAAGATGCAGAATTTCAAATAAAGCTCTCTAGGATTATGCATCTGTGTAACTAGAGAACAAGCCCCAAAATAATCAAAGTGGTAGATAAATAAATAAATAAATATTGCTTCACCAAGAATCTGGAATATTGAATGTCAACTGCATAAGAAAGAGAGAGATCAGAGTCTTGGGCTGCACATTAGACAAACAACCTATTGGGAAACTTGGGTTAAAGCAACACATTTATTTATTTATTTATTTATTTATTTATTTATTTATTTATTTATTTATTTATTTATTTATTTATTTATTTATTTATTTATTTATTTATTTATTTATTTATTTATTTATTTATTTATAAAATTTATATTCCGCCCTATCTCCGAGGACTCAGGGCAGCTCACAACAATAAAACAACCAGTTAAAATTATAAAATACATAATGTACGTATATAATTTATATTAAAACCCCCAAAATCTAAAAAAACCCTCAGTCCAGGCTGGGCGATGTGAACAACCATGTTTTTAATTCGCGGTGGAAGGTGCGAAGGTCAGGAGCCAACTGGAGCCCCAGGGGGAGTTGATTCCAAAGGTGGGCGCGCCCACAGAGAAAGCTCTACCCCTAGGGGTCGCCAGCCGACACTGTCTAGCTGACGGCACCCGGAGCAGGCCCTCCCTGTGAGAACGCACGGGGCGATGGGCAGCTGTTACTGGCAGCAGATGGTCCGCCAAATATCCTGGGCCTAAGCCATGTAGGGCTTTATTGGTCATCACCAGCACCTTGAATCTCACCCGGAGGGCAACCGGCAACCAATGCAAGTCGGGCAGGAGGGATGTAACATGAGAGTATCGGGATTCTCCCATCACAAGCCGCACGGCCACATTCTGTACCAGTTGAAGCCTCCGAGTGGTCGTCAAGGGCAGTCCCATGTAGAGAGCATTACAGTAGTCAACGCGGGAGGTAACTACCACATGAGTAACTGTGCGTAGGGCATCTCAGTCCAAATAGGGGTGCAACTGGCGGACCAGACGAATCTGGGCATATGCCCCCCTGGTCACAGTTGTTATATGATCTTCTAAACTCAACCGTGAATCCAGGAGGACACCCAAGTTGCGCGCCCTGTCTACAGGGGGCAAAATTTCACCCCCTATAGTCAGCGATGGAATCTCACCTTTGAACCGAGATGCCGGTATCCACAGCCACTCAGTCTTGGCAGGGTTGAGCCGAAGCCTGTTCCTCCCCATCCAGATCCGTACCACTTCCAGGCACCAGGACATCATGTCGAGGGCATCACTGGGCTGGTTTGGGATGGATATAAAAAGCTGGGTATCATCAGCATACTGATGATACCCCACCTCGAAATCACGGATGATCTCCCCCAGCGGTTTCATATAAATGTTGAACAGGAGGGGTGAGAGAACTGACCCCTGAGGCACCCCACACTTGAGGGGCCTCATGGTCGATCTCTGCCCTCCTGCCAACACACCTTGCGTCCGACCCAAGAGGTAAGAGGAGAACCACTGTAAAACGGTGCCTCCCACTCCCAACCCCTCGAAGCGCCGCAGCAGGATACCTTGGTCGATGGTATCGAAAGCCGCCAAAAGATCTAATAGGACCAGAACAGAGGAATGGCCTCTGTCCCGAGCCCTCCAGAGATCATCCACCAGTGCGACCAATGCCATCTCCGTGCTGTATCCAGGCCTGAAACTTGATTGGTATGGATCGAGGTACTCCACTTCATCCAGGGCCACCGGGAGCTGACGTGCCACCACAGTCTCGACAACCTTCGCAAGAAAGCGAAGGTTGGAGACCGGACGAAAGTTGCTCAAAACAACTGGATCCAGGGCAGGCTTCTTGAGGAGGGGCCTCACCCCCGCCTCCTTCAAGGCGGCAGGAAAGCTTCCCTCCTCTAAAGAAGCAGCTATCACCGCCTGGATCCAGCCACATGTCACCTCCCGAGCTGAATAAACCAGCCAGGAGGGGCATGGATCCAGTACACATGTGGCCACACTCAACTTCCCCATGATCCTGTCCACCTCCTCTAGGGTAACAGGATCTAACTCTTCCCAAAACACAAGATTCGCCGCTTCCTCACTGTCTGACCCTGTCCAGTCAGAGTCCAAGCCGTCCCAAATCTGAGCGATCTTGTCCTGCAGATACTGGCCAAACTCCTCAGCTTGCCCTCGCATCAGGTCTTCCCCCACCCTCTCATTCAAGAGGGAGCGGGATACCCGAAACAGGGCGGTTGGGTGATTCTCTGCAGACGCAATGATATCGGAGAAATAGCGACGTTTCACCGTCGCCAATTCCACCAAATAGGCCCGTGTAAATGATCTCAATTGTGACCGGTCAGATTCGGAACGACTGGCCCTCCAACTGCTCTCTAGGCCTCTCCTACGTGTGGGTCTGATTGCAATAAGTTGTGATACAGAAATATGTTTTTTTATTCTTATTCTTATTTAATTTGTTTCTTGTGCTCCATTTTTACATACAGTGTTGTTAACACTGTGCTTAATATTCTGTTTATTGATATGGCATAATTGCTAATCAACAATATTTAATTTGTTCATCAATTCCAAGTTGAATTTATTAAAAAATAAAGTTTTGGACTTTATCTGTCCCCCAATATAACACAGCTTTCTTCGTTGCTTTCTCAGATCAGTCATAACATTGTTTCGGAGGCTCTGAGTGATAAAAGGAAATTCCCCTTTTTCCACCGGATGCTCCCCAAAGAAGGATTCCAGTACCCAGCAATTGTCCAGCTGCTCCTCCATTTCAGATGGACCCTGATTGGCGTCTTTGCTTCAGACACAGAGAAGGGAGAGTATTTCATGAGGATTTTTCCTCCTGTGCTTGTCAGGAATGGAATTTTTGTGGTTATATCACAACTGTTCTCAACAACTGGATATACAGCTTCCCTCAGGGATTCCCTCTCTAAGTGGAGACAAGTCAACGTCTTTGTTCACTTCCTAGAAAATGTTCCCATTACAGCGAGAATTCTTCCTTTCCATTTAACACTTATGCGTTTGCCAGGACCCATTGAAGGGAAAGTTTGGATTTATACAGGTTTGGGAAGATTAGTTTTGAGAAAGCACAGACTTCTCAAATATATCCATAGTATTTGGAACTTTGGTTATCTGGCAAAAAAAAGTCCAAATGATTCTGCCTTTGAACCCCATTTCTTTGTGGAAGAAAAGTTTCAAGATTATTTTTTCTGTTCTCTTTCAAAGAACGTCTTTTCTGTCAAAGGCCGCAAAAGATGCACCCAGAAAGCCCCAATGGAGACCCAGAAGAAAAGGAACAGGATCCGGATCACAAATTATCACCTTGTGTACAGTCTCATTCAGACTCTGGCCCAGGCCTTGAACGCTGCCTATTCCTCCAGATGGAGGAGGGGAAGGAAGGAGGGCGAAGGGAGGTTGGGGGCTCCAAGGCTGCAGCCGTGGCAGGTATGGGGGTCCTGATATTGTGGGATATGAAGAATTGCTTCTAAAATAATGTTTCATTACAGCTTCCACTTCTGCGTAATAAATAAAGAAAATAAGAAAGTAGAAAGTCAAGGAAATTTTTGAAAAACTAGTTAAAATGGTATTGTTCTTACAGTGAACAAAGTGGTTCAGAAAAGTCTAGAAAGAAAAGGGGGGGGGCTTTCTGAGCAATAGCTTAACTGGCACATTTCAAAATATAACCGATTTATGCAAAAGAACAATTGAAAGTTAGTGATGCAGAATCACACCAAGTCATGGAAACGGGGTTGGGGGGGAAATAAGGCCATATTGTTGAACAGGCACTCCGGATAGGTAGAGAGCTTGCTAGTCCCCAGCCAATGGGGAAGCAGGACAGTGTTGAGTGACAGGGGGAAGGGCATGCTTTGATCCGGGTCTACCTGGAGGATTTACAGATGCTTTGATAAACTTTTGCTCCTTTTGGGTACCAGATTGCCTTCCTTGCTTTATTGCTTCTTTCCTATTTCTAACAATATGGATCCATTAATCTTAGATCCTTCAGAGAAGGAACCCAAAGGAGAAGGAGGGGAACCTTCTCAACCACATTGGGCTTCAGAAGGTCAACAGTTGGGCCAATCTGATTGCTGGAGACATCATCTTCTAAGCACCAGGCCCCACGACAGATAGATTTTGGTTCTAAACACAGTTAATTTTAAAAGGATGCATGCATTTTTCAATACACTCATGTCTTTATGGTTTTCCGATTAGCATAGTCGAATTTTACCTTTATAACTTTGAAGGACACCCTGAGACCATTTAGCCCAACCCCTCCTCTCTGCAGGAATCTCAGTCAAAGCTTCTCTGACAGATGGCTGCTCAGCCTTTGCCTCCTCAGTGAAGGGGAGGCTGAACTTCTCTGCTTTGAGGGCTCAGCTCTGAAATGGCTCCTCTTTTCAGGTTCTTTTGCCTCTCCTTCAGCCAGAATCTCCTCCCTTCTGACTGAGCTCATTTCCCCATTTCCCACACCCCACCCCACCCCGGAACAACATTGAGGAGATCTGGAGCTTCTGGGCAACTTCTTCCAGTTATTGGAAGAGGCAGGATTGGATTTACGACCACAACTGAGCTCAGCATTTCTGTTGCTAAGCAAGATGGCCGTTCAGTAAGTTTTCCCCTATTTTATGAGCTTTCTTGCCTTTTCTTGTTAACTGAATCTGGCTTCCCTTTTGATTTTGCTTGTCAGAAGTCGCGAAAGGAGATCAGGCGACCCTAAAACTCTGCAACCATCATAAGTGGATGCCAAGAATTCAGATGTTGATCACCTGGAGACAATGGGGATGCTGCCATGATCCTGGGAAAAACTACCATGTCACTTTTTTCAGTGCTGTTGTAACTTTGAAATGGTCACTAAATGAACCGTTTTTCATAATCAACCTGATGTTTTCCAGGCGTTTATGAATAATCTTTTTTTCCTATGATTCATTTTATTTATCATCTGCTCTAGAATGTCCCCTATAACTTACCAATTGCATCAATTATATTTTCTTAATATATATTTTGCCAATATATGGTTGAGCAATTTGCTGAACTTTTGTTTTATTTACGAAGGTAGTAACACCTATTTTTCTAAATGTATATTTTGATGTTAGGCAGCTGTAGAAAAAAGATTCAAAGATGTAAAGGCTAAATGGGATTTTTTTAAAAAAGCTTTCAGATTTTAAACTTCCTGGATGTTCCCCTTCTAGTTCCATCCTTTCCTGCAGAAGAATCAGTTTTGCAATATTTCTGAGAGGGAACTCTACTTGGATCAAAATGGAGATGTAGCAGCAGATCTGGCTATTGTGAGTGGGTTGATTCTCCCCAAGGAGGATCCCATCGAACTTCGAATGGGGACTTTGGAAAGACAGAGACTTAATATCTACCAAGATGCTCTTTCACGGCTAAAGTTGCTCAACAAGGTGGGAGAAATTTTGGAGACTTTCCTCTTTTTTCCAAAGATTTATGACCCATTTCATGTGGACTAAACCTAGTTTCCAGGGTCCATGACCTTCACTGGGAATTGAACATGGGGAGTAGAAACCTTATAGTTTTCTTTCTATAGGCCACTTGGGAGCCTTCAGTACTATTGACCAAGCTGTTCTTCAGCTGCTGTAATACTGAAGACTCCTTTTAGGGGACTTCCGGTTTGCTAGCCTCGGCGACGACAGTGCCTTTTTAAGCACCGCCAGCCCCGCCGCCTGTAGAGCCGCCTCGTGATCGAGAAGCGGCTCGAAAACTCCGAAATCCTGAGGATTGAAGGAGGAGAGATAGCAGGGTACAGGTTGAGCCCCTGTAAGCCCCCAGGGAATTGCTTCTGGGGAGGAAACAGGCGCGGCTCCCTCCCAACCTGCTGAGACTCCGGGCGGCGTGGGACGATTCTGCCTTCAGCAGAACAAGCCAGCTGCAGCAAACGTTTAAAGTGAATGGAACCAACCTCAACAAGCAGCGGAAATATTAACTTGAACCCTGAAACTTGGAAATCGCAAGTATTAGTGCTTTGTTGACTTTTTAATTCAAGAAAAAATACGAGCGAGTGAAAGTGATTTGAAAAAATATGGCGCCCAGCACTAGAGTTAACGAGCTAGTGAGAGTGGATTTTTGAAGTCATCTTGCTGTTACAAAGTTATAAAGTTGCTACAAAGTTGCTCTGCCTGTAATAAAGAGAAATAAGAGAAGAGGGGGAAAAAGAAAAACTCTTTTCTTAAAAATCTGACTTTGCTTTACTCCAGTTTCTATTTGATTAAACCTGGGGGACTTTTTTAGAAGTCTCTGTGGAGGTGGAAAAGGAAAAGGGACTTCCTTCTTCAGAAAATCTAGCTTACGTGGCAGGATGGCCTCAAAGAAGCAGGAAGGAAAGGCCTGCTGCCTTTCCTTCCTGTTTATGTGTGGATCCCCCACACATAAACATGAAACGCAGCTTCCCCCTGCTCAACAGATACAGACTCAGAAAAAAGATTTTGATATTGAAAATTTAAAAGAATTTATTTCCAAAGCTTTGGATGATAAATTTCAAAAATCCCAACAGGAAATAGATGATAAACTTCAAAAATCTCAACAGGAAATTATGCAGGAAATTAATGAAATCAAAGATATGGTGAAACAGGATTATGGCAAGGTGACTAAAAAAATATCAGAGGTGGCGTCTGGCCTTGGAGAATTTATTATTAAAGTTGACTCTAAAGTGGAAGAATTTAAATCAGAAGTCAATGTTAAGATGAAAGACAATGACTATAAAATTTCTGATGTTGATGATAAAATGCAGAGAGTTGAAAACGAAATTGTTATGATGCAATTCAGGGCAATGGAATTTGCCATAAGGCTTCGAGGAATTAGAGAGGATGACAGACAGGATTTGAGACAGATTTGCGCTGATGCTCTGGCAGCGATCTTAAAAATTAATCCTGATGTGGTTTTCTACAAAATAGACAAAATTTACAGAGTGAATTCTTGGGTGGCCAGACAAAGACAATTGCCTAGAGATGTGGTCATATATTTTACGGACAGAGCAATAAGAAATGATATCCTGCAAAAATCCTTTCTTACTTCTGTGCAAGTGGGGGGTGCACAAATTGGAGTTTACAAGGAACTACCACCTAAAATGCTGAAAGCCAGAAAAGATTTTGGCTTTCTTGTAAAAGAACTGCAAAAACAAGAGATACCATTTCGGTGGGATGCCCCAACTGGCATAATTTTGAAATATAAGGGAGAAAGACATCGTTTGAATACTGTGGAGAAGGCGGAGCATTTCTACACTACTATTTTTAAAGAAAGAACACCATCTCCACGTACATCTACAGTCCTGGAGATTAAGGAGAGTGATAAGAAGCAACTTCAACAAGAACTGCAAGAACAGTCAAAGCAGGTGGAGATAGAGAAAACGCAGGGCGCTGAAGGAGGTTTTTTGGATGAGCCTCTGTTGGAATCTTCTCCAATCTTGGACCCAGTTCGGATGGTTGAGGTTAAGGATCAGCGTATAACTCGTGCAAAATCTAGGCAACTTAAAGAAAAGCAACAACAACAGGAAAGACAAGATAAAAAGGGATCTAAGAGTACCACACAAGAGACTTGGAGCCATGGGGGGAGCAAGACCGAAGATTCCGGAAGATATTCGGTTATTCTGCTCGTTGCTTCACAAAGATAAAGATGATGATTAAGTGTTTATCTTGGAATATGAATGGGTTGAACTCAGTACAGAAAAGGAAGAAGTTATTTGCATATTTGAGACAATTTAATAATGATATAATTTGTTTACAAGAAACTCATATCACAACTCAAGATCAAAAATACCTGATAAATTCTAAATTAGGAACACATTTTATATCTTCAACTTTGCAAAAAAAGAATGGTGTGGTTATTTATGTAAACAAAAGACTAACAGCTAAAATTATAGAAGCAGATGAAGATGGTAGGTTTATAGCAATCGAATTGCTTACAGTAAATGGCCAAATTCTTTTGATTGGAATTTATGCTCCCAACCAACAACAAGATCATTTTTATAAAATGTTACATACTAAAATATTGCAATATTGCAATATTGACTATAGATCTATTTTAATAATGGGAGACTGGAATGGAGTAATCGATTCTAAACTAGATAAAAAGAGTTTGGCGAAATCCAGGATTAGACTACCACAGACTTTTTTTGATATGAAAGAAGACCTGGAACTAAAAGATATTTGGAGAATACACAATCCAAAAGAATTGGATTATACTTTTTTTTCCGACAGACATAGATCCTTCTCTAGGATTGACTTTATTTTGTTGTCAGATGATTTACTCGTTAAGACAAAAAGAACAAAGATTTTCCCAAGAACTTTGTCTGACCATAGCCCAGTATGGATAGAAATCGAGATGGGTAAGACTGAGCGACGCTCTTGGAGAGTGAATGAAAACTTGTTCAGATATGAAAAAAACATAATAGAACTTAAAAAGCACTTGAAAGAATTTTTTGAAATAAATTTGAATAAAGGTACCCCAATTGAAATTGTGTGGGATGCGAGCAAAGCTTATATGAGAGGGGTGCTTATTTACATGAACTCTAAACATAGATTGATTCGACAAAAGAAAAGATCTGAATTGGAAGTAGAAATAAAGAACAAAGAACAGCTACTTATTAAAAACCCAACAGATGAAAGAATACATGGTGTTATAAAACTTCTGAAAGACCAATTTCAAATGCTTATGGCGGAACAAGTTGCAACAAACTTACAATATGCGAAGCATAATACATTTTGTAATGCCAATAAACCGGGCAGATGGTTGTCTTACACATTAAGAAAAAAGCAGAGTATACGGACTATTGATAATATTGATATTGGAGGGGAAGAAATTTTTCAACAAAAATTAATTAAAGAAGCTTTTGTGGACTATTATACTAAACTATATGCTAAAGATGATGTGCAGAATGGACTTATAGAAAAATATTTAGATAATAAAAGAGTTACAAAAATCACAGACCAACAAAAGGAAAGAATGAATTATCTTATAACAGAGGAGGAGATAATGGTAGCAATTAAACAATTAAAAATAGCTAAAGCTCCTGGAACGGATGGCTTGACTGCAGTGTACTATAAAACTCTGCAAGCAGAAATGGTGGAACAACTTAGAGATTTGTTTTGTAATATTCAACAAGGGGGTAAAATACCCCCATCATGGACAACAGCTTATATTTCTTTGATACCAAAAGAACATGCAGGTCCTAAAAAACCGGAGAATTATAGACCAATATCTCTTCTTAATACTGATTATAAAATTTATGCAAAAGTACTAGCCAACAGGCTGATGCCAGTAATCCAAAAGGTGATTCATGATGACCAAGCGGGATTTATCGAGGGTAGATATATGAAGGATAATGTAAGGCAAGTAATAGACTTATTGGAATATCTTGAGAGGAACAAACAGATACCTGCAGTGCTGGTTTTTTTGGATGCGGAAAAGGTCTTTGACAGAGTGGATTGGAATTTTCTATTAAAGACTTTAAAAAAGATGGACTTTGGGGACCAATTTATACAGGCGGTTTCAGCAATTTACCAAGAGCAAAAGGCACAGATTATTATTAATGGAAGTTTGACAACAGAGTTTAAAATTGAAAAAGGAACAAGACAGGGATGTCCGTTATCCCCATTGCTATTTATTCTAACACTAGAAGTCTTGTTAAATACAATACGGGACTCTAATATCTTGAAAGGTATAATGATAAGGCAAGAGGATTACAGAATAAAGGCATTTGCAGATGATCTGGTCGTTACCCTAATACAGCCAATGGAATCAATAATCCAGATGAAGGACATTATACAAGACTATGGTAAAGTTTCAGGTTTTAGACTGAATCAGAAAAAAACTAAGATGATAGTTAAAAATATGACACAAGATCGTAAACACGAGCTTGAAAGGAGGGCAGGTTTTGAGATTGTACCAAAGGTAAAATATCTAGGAGTTCAGGTTGCAGAATCAAACATGAAATTGTTTCAAAATAATTATGAGGTTTTGTGGCGAGAGGTGCAGAAAGATATGGAGACTTGGAAAAAACTGCAGCTGTCTTTACTTGGAAGAATAGCAGCAGTTAAGATGAACATTTTGCCAAGATTTCTTTTTCTGTTTCAAATGATTCCGGTGCTTAAAAGTGATAAACAACTGAAAGTCTGGCAAACTGGAGTGAATAAGTTTGTCTAGAACGAGAAAAAACTGAGAGTGAAATTGAAAATTATGCAAGATGTTCCAGAAAGGGGAGGTCTTAAACTTCCAAACCTACAGCTATATTACGATGCAGCAGCTTTGACTTTAACAAGTGATTGGTTTGGAAGGAAAAAGACTGGAATACTGAATATAGAAAGTTTTGATCTTGAATTTGGATGGCATGCTTACTTATTTTATGACAACAAAGTGGATAAAGTATTTAAAAGCCATATACTTAGAGACTCCTTGATGAGAGTTTGGAAGAAGCACCGATTCAAATGGGATTATAAAATACCGCTATGGCTGGATCTTGGTCATATTATGTGGAATACAAATATAATGTCACTCGGGGGGGGTTTATATAAAGAGGTTCTTTTTACAGATGCGGGCAGATGGCAGTTGAAGACATTACAGACACTGTTGGATGAAGGGATTAACTTAACTTGGTTACAATATAATCAATTACAATTGAGATGGAAAGAGGACCAAAAAACTGGTATTATGTTGCATGAGGAAGAATTGGTTAGACACATAAAAGAGAAAGGTCCAATGCATATTAAAAGGCTTTATAATGTTTTGTTAGAAAGGGATTCAGAAACTGAATTGGTTAAAGATTGTATGATTAAGTGGGCACAAAACTTTGAGGAACCAGTGGAAACATGGGAGAAAATTTGGGTTCAGAATGTTAAATTCACACAGTCGCAAAATTTGAGGGAAAATTTTTATAAAATGTTTTATAGATGGCATTTAGACCCCAAAAAATTGTCGTGTATGTACCCTAATGTTCAGCCAAAATGTTGGAGATGTGATTGTTTAGATGCTACATATTATCATGTTTGGTGGACTTGTAGGAAAGTTAAGGCTTTTTGGATAAAAATTTGGTGGGTCATGCAGAATGTTTTGAAGAAAAAAATTCAATTTTCTCCACAATTGTTTTTATTGGGTATAGTTAAGGGTTTTACTTCGGGTGAAACAAAGTTGATATTGTACATGATAACAGCTGCGAGACTATTGATAGGTAAATATTGGAAGAATGAAGTTTTGCCCACGATTGAGGAATGGATTCTGAAGATGGCCAGTTTTGCAGAGATGGCGAAGATTTCAGCATTTTTAAAAGACTGTTCACAAGAGATTTATGAATGGGAATGGAAAAAGTGGATAGATTATGTTCAGAACAAATATCAAACTAGGAAGTATCAAATAGCTTTTATTTGAAAATGATATTTTAAGATAGAAATATTTCAATGTAATGAAGATGAAAAAAATTATGAGGGGGAGGGAGGGGTTCAAGTTTTATATAAGTTTTATACTAAGGGGGGTTTTTTACTTGATATGAGTATATTGTGTGGAAGTCTGGGGGGAGGGGAGGGTTAGGGAGGGTTAGGGAGGTTGGGAAGTTTGGGGTGGGCTGAGGGGGGGGGAAAGGGGTGAAAATGTAATTGTAAAACTTTTGCAATAAAAAAAAAAAGACTCCTTTTAGCTGGTTCAGCCATGTCCAACCTGGGATGAGAAACCCTCAAGTGCTGGAGGTTGTGTTGTTAAGAGCCTCAGGTTCGCTTTTTCCTTGTCCTGAAAGAGCAAAGCAAAAGGGAATTCTGTTGAAGAGACCCTGAATTGAGGTTTGGACTGAATGAGATGAAATTGGATCATGGCTGGATGGAGCTCCTGGGGGTCCCATTGGGAGAGAAGCTTCCTCTTGTCCTGCTTAGGGAAAGGCCATTGGGAAATGGTTCCCTGAAAGGGCAGCTCCATGGTCTGTGATGTTTTTAAGTAGTCCAGACACCAGAGGAAAGGAAGGCCTGGTGGAAATGGATTTATCCAGAGCATTTTGATGAAAGTGCAAATTAAAACATGCCTTGAAGCTCAACTCTTTTTTGTGTTTATTCAAAATGCACTAGAAATTCTCCAATTTCATATAGTTAGCTATAACTTTTATTTTGTTCCTGCGCCAGCTAGTTTCAATTTTAATAGTTCCGTTGTATTTCTTCTTTCTTTCCACCAATAAAACCACCCATAGACAGATTGGGAATCCCCAAAGTCAAATACTCTTGGTTATTTTCAAAGTAATCCAATTTAAGTAGCAAGACACATTGTTTCTCTTCCAAGCCGAAAGCAATCTACAATTCACACTTTCACTTAGTCACGGCAATTCTCCATTTTGTCAGTTATGTGGTCATCCGCTTGTCTCTGTTCTTTTGGCTTTTAAAGTTATCAGGTTCCTATTTATCACTTTTTTCTTTCTTTCTCCAAGAGTAATCTATTCCAATTTAAAGTTTCTCAATTTTCTAACTTGTTTCAATAGACAATTATTCCAAATCGGTCAGTAATAAAATAAGCTCCTTAATGGGTCTTTTCCTCCTGCAAATTATTTTACTAAATCTTCTTGCCCCACAGATCCATAGCTGCTATTTAAGGCCAGGGGCTTACTTGTAAAAATCCATGTTCTAACGTTGTTCTCACCTGGGTTGGTGTCATTCACCCGGCTTCCAAACGCTTCGCTCTTTTCTTCTTTCTCCCTCCTGCACAGTGCTTCTCCGGTTTGCCCCTGCTTCGAGGCAGCCGCCATGGCTGCCACACCCCCGCTGTCAACTCAGAGGGTTTCCTCCAGCCTCCGAGGAACTTGCCTGTTCCTCTCGGCCGTCCAAAGTGTCCCTCTCTTTCCCCTGTCCCTACAGGACAGGTTCAGTCTGCAGACCTGTCGGCAGCGGTTCAACAGTCAGGGTTTTCGCGGGGCTCATCAGACTGAATCGCCGCGGAGCCAAACCGGAAATCCTGGTCTTTAATGTTTTTAAGTAGTCCAGACCTTGTCAAAGTTAGCCATATCTGTCTTTCTCCCAACTGGGGGGAGCAATTGACCTTCTGCCCCTAGGAAGGAAGTCCAAGGCTTTCAGGTCACATGACCGTGACCAGTAAGATAATCCCTTGACCCAGAAACCTGAAACACTGAAACACAATTTTGATTCAAAGAAAAGGTTTTCCTGATATCAGAAGGAACAAGAGAGATTTTGACAGGAAATGCTACTTAGATTTGGCCTTTGATTTTAAGAGGGTTCTTCGTCTGAAAATCCCTTGAATGACCTTCTTTATCTTGAGTGTTAGCCACCTTCAGTCTCTCTGGGTAAAAAGGAGTCTCCAAATTTAACTAATATGAAATGTAGGTTTGTCTTTCTATGTCAGTTGGAGTCTCCTAATTGCAGTTCAACACAAAGAACTTTTTCTTGGCTAACTGGATGGGCCTTAGAAATATCTTCTTCTGATCCAGGACTCACACTCATGTCCCATCTGTTGCAGCCAAAGGTTTGCAACTTAATCTTTTTCAGGGAACCTTCTCATGATCTCCCCTCAATCTCACTACAGTTCTAGAAACTGTGCAGAAACCTTCAATCTTAATAAAAGAGAATATTTGTAGCTCGGGGTTGACATGAGGGCTCCTTGGTGCTCTTTGAGCTTGCTTGTTTTCCTGCAAACGTTTGATTACCCAACTAGGTTACATCATCAGCTATAATTTATGAGGAATTTTTGCTTTATCTCTTAACGGGGAGACTGTTTGGAACTAGTGTCAAAGGGGAGCAGCTTTGCAAGGCTTTCTGTAGTCCAGAAAAATCCTTTCCAGATCCTATTGCTCAGAAGTTTCCTTCGTAATAACATTTTATTCTACTTAAATAAATCTAATAAAATAACAATTTAATAAATCTTTGACAATGAATATATTCAAAAATTTAATATGAGTAATCATCCTAACCATGGATAGATACTTAGGAAGATACTTAGGGATGATTCACACCCTGGACAGGGTCTCTTTTCATTTTTACAATTGCGCAGAAGACACTGAAGCAGAGCTAGCCGGACAAACAGGTTTAAAAACAGCTTCTACCCCTTGGCTGTCAGACTCCTAAACACAATCACAATCTCTCCATGTATATATGGAAATGTATGACTAGTTTATTCCCAATTACTTGTATAAGGATTATTCTCTATACTATTTATGTTGTATACGAACGCAGTGGCTAAGACACTGAACTTGTCAATCAGAAGGTTGGCAGTTCAGCGGTCGGAATCCCTCGTGTCGCATAACAGAGAGAGCTCCTGTTACTTGTCCCAGCTTCTGCCAACCTAGCAGTTTGAAAGCATGTAAAAAATGCAAGTAGAAAAATAGGGATCACCTTTGGTGGGAAGGGAACAGCGTTCTGTGTGCCTTTCGCATTTAGTCATGCCGGCCACATGACCACGGAGATGTCTTCAGACAGCGCTGACTCTTTGGCTTTGTTGTGACCCCAGCCCCGGAGGCTGATTTATCTTTGTATGCTGAGTCGGAGGATGATATGGAGGAGGAGGAAGCTGTCACGAGCTATGTGTCAGAGGGGCCGTCTTTACTGGTGAGTCAGCAAGAACTGACAGTTGCTGACGTGCTTCTGGACCCCAGCCAAATTGAGGAGGAAACAGAGGCCGGTAATGACGAGGGGGAGCCCCTATTGGATGCAAGAGAGAGACATAGGAGACGTCGTAGAGAACAGCTATTGCCACGTCCCAAGAGGTGTGGTCAAGAGATGTAGGGCCACACCCTACAAAATATAAAAGGGGTGTGACTGGGCTGGAAAGGTGTGGTGAACAATTTGTTGGCATTTTGGATGATGATTTACAACTGTTAGTTTGGAGTTTTTTTGACAAGAGTCTGCATTCCTGCATTAGTCTGCTGGCCGTCTGCCAAGACCTTTGGAACATTGCCCGGTAACTATTGGACTGATATACTCTTTGGAAGAGAACTATTTATTAAAGGGCCAGCTTCAGCCTCTCTAGCCTGCGTTTGTTACTGCCGGGCTATTTGAGCCTCTGCAAGGCCACTCGTGGGAGGGGACAGAACAGGCTTATTTATTTATGTTGTCTTGTATTTTTTTTATGGATTGCACCAGTAAAGGCTAGACCAATTTCATAGTATACATGATGTACAATGGCATAAAGGATGTTATTACTATAGATGATGAGCATTTTAATTCAGCCATAAGGAACTGATCGTTTGTCACTTAATGCTTGAATCTTTTCTCAATTCCATCCCTCCAGACTTTATTAAGTAGGAAAGTCCTTTATTGCAATGTTAAATGCCAGAAGCAAAAGGGAGGAACTAAGGAAAAAACCTGCCAGGGTCTCATCTCCTACACCTGTTTGGAAGGAGTCAGAGATTTCATTGTTACCTCAATGAAGCCCAGAATCTACTTGTCTAATGTCCATTTCTCCTCCCATTTTCCATGGATGGAGATCCTAACACCCTTTCTTTGGCATTCCTTGTTTTTCTGCTTAGTCCCTGCCTCACTCCAAATGTGTGGAAAATTGTCATCCTGGATTTGTCAAGAGGGCTCGAGAAGGAGAGCCAGTTTGCTGCTATGACTGCATTCCTTGTCCAGAGGGGACCTTCTCCATTCAGGAAGGTGGGTGACACCAGAGGAAAGGAAGGCCTGGTAGAAAAGGATTTATCCAGAGCATTTTGATGAAAGTGCAAATTAAAACATGCATTAAAACGCAACTCTTGTTTGTGTTTATTTAAAATGCACTAGAAATCCTCCAATTTCATGTAGCTAGCTATAACTGTATTAGAAAATAATATTATCAGAATATTGAGGAAATATTGCTTTTTCCTTTTCTCAGATACAGAAAAATGCACCAAGTGTCCAGATGATAAATATCAAAATGAGGACAGAGTCCAATGTATCCCCAAAGTTATAACCTTTCTGTCTTATGAAGAACATCTGGGCATCATCCTGGTCTCTTTTGCCCTACTCTTCTTCCTAATCTCAGGCCTTGTTTTAATCATCTTCATTAAATACCGAGAAACTCCCCTTGTCAAAGCCAACAACCGGGACCTCTCCTACATCCTCCTGGTCTCCCTCCTGCTTTGTTTCTTGTCTCCTCTTCTCTTCATTGGTCAACCAAGGAAAGCCACCTGCCTTCTCCGACAGACGGTCTTCAGCATCATCTTCTCTGTTGCTCTTTCTTCTCTCTTGGCCAAAACCATCACGGTGGTGTTGGCCTTCCTGGCCACAAAACCAGGAAACCGAGTGAAGAGATGGTTGGGGAAGAGCTTGGCCAACTCCATCATCCTTTCTTCTTCTTCTGTCCAAATTATCATCTGCTCCATCTGGATGGGAGTTTCTGCCCCCTTCCCTGACTCTGACCTCCACTCCCAGCCTGGAGAGATCATCCTGCAATGCAACGAAGGGGCCGTTGTCATGTTCTACGTCACCCTCAGCTACATGGGCTTCCTGGCTGCCATCTGCTTCACGGTGGCTTTCCTGGCCAGGAACCTGCCTGGGGCCTTCAACGAAGCCAAGCTGATCACCTTCAGCATGCTGGTCTTCTGCAGTGTCTGGGTGACTTTTGTGCCCACCTACCTGAGCACCAAAGGGAAATCCATGGTGGCTGTGCAGGTCTTCTCCATCCTGGCCTCCAGTGCTGGTCTGCTGGGCTGCATCTTCATCCCCAAGTGCTACATTATCCTTGTGAGGCCAGACCTCAACACAAAGGAGCAGCTCACAGCCAGAACAAATGTGAAAACATGAGATATAACACCATTATGATATTGGAAGAATTGTTAACAGTTCTTTTATTTGAAAGGAGATATTTTTTCCATTTAGATAGTATGCAGGAGTCAAAGAAAATCATTTCTATATGTTTCAAAATGGGAAATTCTTGAATGACTGGAATTCTTCTAGCTCTCTTCCCTTTCAGCTCAATAAAGAGAACTGAATAGAGTCATTCAGAGAAATTTTCTGTTCAGCAACTGCTACTGAATGTGACACCTTATAAAGAATAATTCCGGCACTTCTTCCTACAGCTAAAAGTGTGTGTGAGAGAGAGTGAGGAGGAAAAGAGGCCAGGAGGAAGCTGTGGGAACCAGCCTGGTTGCCTGATCCTCTCCATGAAAATGCCGGAATGATGTGAAATGCCATGTTTGACTGGCTCTCAGCTGGTGAGGGAAATCTTCATCCCTCTTATATAATTCTTTTTTGATTTCCTCATAAAAACCTCCTTTGCAGAAAGAATTCAGCAGAACAACTGTCTGGGATTTCAGTTTGGGGTTGTTTTTATTTGTTGTTTGGTACTTTACACCAAAATAAAAAAATAAAGTAAATAAAAAAAAACTAAAGTGTGTAAAGAAATTTCCACTGTATATTTTTTCTTTCATCAACTGGAGAAATAAAATAGCAGTTTTCAGGCTGTTTAATTTTCCACTTTACAATTTGTACGTAAAGGATTTCTTGTCTGTGAGGGCTGGAGAAGATGCCCAGAGAAAGGGGACCTTGAGACTCTCCCCAGGAGGAGGTTGAGGGGATCCTGTCTAAAGGCAGCCGCATCACTGACCAGGTCACAAACCTTCAATGCTGCATAATATTCACCCAGGTCCAAGAAGGGGGTGAATAGAGGGGGGGGAGACTTCCTGGTTTCTAGGGAGAGGCACCCATGGAAGCTGTTCTGCTCTCCAACCACACAGATTGCTGATCAATTGAGAATCAATTTTTATGTCTTATAATGGCTCCTAATTGTGAATTATTTGCAAATTCCATTTTAAGGAGCTAAGAAAAGCTCTGATGGATCAGACCAAGATCAGTCTAAGATTCACACAGATCCCTCTGGTTCTCCCACAAGCAGAAGGCAGAGAGACTTCTGGCTTTGCCCAACATGGAACAGGAATTTCCCCACAATTTCACTTTCCTCCATCAAACCACACAATATTGGACACTCGGCCATCTCACAGTCTAGGAATCCCCAATTCTGGCATCCCACATTAATCTGAGAAAATATTTTCCATCTTTCACAGCCCCAATAAAAAAGGACTAAGGTGGGATTAGAACTCAGGAGTCTCCTAGGGATCAGCCCAAAGTCACCCAGGAAACTTTCTCGCCTAAGGGAGGATTAGAACTCAGAGCCTCCGAGATCTTGGCTCAAACTCCCCCAGCTGGCTTTCATGCCTGAGGCAGGACTAGAACTCACAATCTTCTAACAATTGTCTCAAAGTCAAGAAGAGCCTTGATAGTACAAGGGTTTAGTGCACCCTGTTATTAACATAGCTGCCTGCAATTTCTGCTGGTTCGAATCTCTCCAAGGCTCAAGGTTGACTCAGTCTTCCATCCTTTCTAAGGTAGGTGAAATGAGGACCCAGTTTGTGGGGGCAATAAGCTGACTTTGTATAAAATATACAAAAGAATGAAGGCTATTGCTTAAAGCATTGTAAGCCGCCCTGAGTCTCCGGAGAAGGCGGCATATAAATCAAAAAAAAAAAAAAAGTCGCCCATGTGGCTTTTATTTGAAAGCTGGATTTAAAAGTCTGGATCTCTGCCCCCTCCCAGGGCACTCCTGGCCCCCCTTATTCACCCCCCAGAACAAAAGGTTCTTTCTACGCTGCTTCCCTTCTCCCCTCCCCCGTCGCCCGAACAGACAGCTGTCACTCAAGCCCCCGTCCCGCCGCCTCCCCTCCCGCCGCCTCGTCCCCGCAGGAGCCTCCTCGGGGCTGGCCGGGAGCCTCGCCAGGGAGCCGGTGGGGGCGGCTGGACAGGCTTCTTCCCAGGCGGGCTGCGGGCTCTCCCTGCGCCTCTTCCCTCCCGGGCCACGTCGGGGCTGCGGATCTGAGGGCGGGAGGGGCCCCGGGGGAGAGGGGCAGGCGGGAGGCGGGACCCCGAGGGGGCTGCAGGGGGAGCCTCTCTCCGTCTCCCCGCAGACTCTGCACGGCAGGCAGCGAGGCTTTGGATCCGCCTCCAGGGAAAGGGGCTTCCTTCGGCCCCCGCCCACCGCGGCGCTCCTCCTGCCTGGCAGCTGCTGCCCAGAAGCCCTGGAGGGGCAGCCGAGGACCCTTCAACCCCCCCAGGACCCCAAATCCCCCCTTCTGCCTCTCTCAAGGCCCCTCCCAGACCCCCCCCCAAAGACCCGCATCCTCTGTGCGGGGGGAAGTTGCGGGGGGGGTGATGGGGAAGCTCAGCCCGTCTTCGTCCCCCCCCCAACTACCGAGGGCAACATCTGGGCCAGGTGAGGCTTCGTCCCCCTTGCGGGAGATACGAGAGATGCAGCCCTCCAGACGCCTCCCGCCACTCTCCGGAGACCGACGCCCTGATCGGAGGAGGTTGGGGGTTGAGGAGGCGCTTAAGAGAAAGGCTGCTTTTCTAGACCTGAAGGGGGGAAATGGGGGGGGGGGCAATGGATTGGCTGCCCTGACCCTCACCGTAACCCTCCGCGGGTGGGAGGTTGAAGGGGCGACCTCAGGGGGAGGCTGAGCGCTCCGGCTCCTTTCCAAAAAGCCAGGAGGGATTTTGGCAGCGCCGAATGAGGACTTCAAAGTCAGTGGAGGTTGTGTGGCTGGTGAGCCTTGTTCCCACGTTCCCCGGATGCAAAGGGAGTGGGACAGGGAAGGGGCGGGCTGTAAGTTTGGGCAAGGTGAGAGGAGGGCAGGGAGGCGCCTTACTATCCATCTGTCCATCCATCCATCCATCCATCCTCCATGCATCCATCCTCCATCCGTCCATCCATCCATCCATCATCCGTCCATCCGTCCGTCCGTCCATCCATCCATTTATCCATCCATCTATCCATCCATCCATCCATCCATCCATCCATCCTCCATCCATCCATCTGTCTGTCCATCCGTCCATCCGTGTCTGAGACTAGGTTGAGTGTCCATCTCTCTCTGTTAAATAAACTCATAAAGGTGGCATTTCTCTCGAATCTCCTGTCAACGCCCTCAACCAGGCCCTCCTGGAGAAGGAGGGATTTGCATGAAGTCTATGTGAGTTAGGGGGAAACGGGGAGGGAAAGAGGGATGGTAAGAGGAGGGGGAGTGGGAGGGAAGGGGAAGAAACCCCCGTCATCTTTCCATGTTTTTGGGTGGTTTTGTAAGTGACAAATAACCGAAGAAGAATCAGCCTGACCTGCTCAAAACTTCCGAGATCAAAGCAATCCAAAGGCCGCCCTCTTCAGAAGGGACCCCGTGCAGCTCTCTTGGCTTCTGGGCATTTGTAGATTTCTCTCCCTCCCTCCCTCCCCCACCCTCTCCCCCTCCCTCCCGTATTTTCAGTCCACAGACTTTTCCTCCCTCCTCACCTGCCACCAGGTGTCGGCAGCATATTTGTGACCTTCCCTTACGCAGCAAAGCAAATCCCACCCAGCCAGGCTACCTCAAAACCAGCCCAAAATACCCAGGAGCTGTCAATCATCCCCGGCCAGATCGATGTCCCTGCCGCAGTTGAAGAGGAAGGGATCCAGCAGGACGGCCAGTCTGAGAAGTTTGACCGAGGAAGGGAGGGTCTCCTGGGACTGAAGGGGCCTCTGCAGATCCCCAGAGCCAGAAGGTCTGGAGGGGAGGAACCGGGTCCACCTGAACTCAAACAAAAGGAGGATTTCTCCCCTCCCCCCAATCTGGGCAGCTGCATCTTTTCTCTCCTCCCCCAAAGCAGAGGAAGCCCCTCCTTCTCCAGATGTTGCTGGCTACAGTTGTGGGAGTGAAGAAGGGCCCAGTTGTCTCAATCACCTCCCTCACCTGTAACTTCCAAATAAACCCGATCCCGAGATCGGGCTGGGGGGGGAGGTTTGGGAGCCCCCAGGCCTCAGCCCAACTGCCGCCCACAAAGGCAGAAGGAGAAGGCGGAAAGGGGGGGTCTGGCCTTGGGCACAGCTCCCCTCTCCCCTCCCTCCATTCGCCTCTCAGCCAGCAGCTGCCGGGCAGGAGGAGCAAAGTGGGTGAGAGAAGAGCGGGGGGGGGGTAGGGGGCGGGGTGGCAGGGGAGGATTTGTCCTAGGCCGCCTGCAGGATAGGGGGGGCAGTCTGCGCTCTTCCCTCCATCACCAGGTCAGGGCTCCGATTACAGAGCCTAAGCGGGGCTTGAGCCTACGCAGAACCTTTCCATGGCAGGGGGAGCCTCCTTCGGCACCTCCAGGGGAGACACTGGACCAGCCCCTCGGCCTCCAGAACGGGGCTCCCCAAAACCCGCCCAGAGTTCTTGCCCTTTTCTGCGCCCGGATGGGGAGGAAAGATGCTGGGTTCGCCGGGGGGTGCAGGCAGTTCTGAGAGGCGACATTGCCCAGCTGTTGGGTGCAACAGTCCCAGGGGCTTCCTTGGCTCAAGGTCTCCAAGGAAGCATCGGCCAAGTCTGTGCTCCATTGTCCAAAGGCATCGGAAGGCCACAGGCTTTGCGAGGGGCCTGGAGCCTCTCTGGAGCTGGGATGGGATTCTTTAGGAGGATGAAAAGCCTTCAGTGAAATTGTCCCTTCCTTGTGTCTCTTTCCTGCCTGATGTGGGCAGCAGGAACTGGCATGGGGGTCAGTGACGGGTGAGCCATTGGCCCTGCGCCCACCTGGCTGGACCCTGAGCTGAGAAGCTGGCAGATCATCAGGGAAGGACCTCCCCATCGCCCACACCCCATGGACCCCTCCCTCCCTCCCTCCCTCCCTCCCTTCCTTTGGGGCAGGGCTGGTTAGCTGACTCTATTTCAAGATGGAGGCTAAGAACTCTTGAGCCACGTCTTCATTCTTGGCCTTTTGCGGAGGGTTGGAGGGTTCTTCTGAGGGGCTTGTCCAGAGCAACAGAGGCAGGAGAAGACACACAAGTGGGAGGCCGCCACTCAGGATGACTCATTGCAGGGGATTCTTCCTCTTTCCTGGAACTGAGGAGGGAGGCAGGAAGTGGGGGAGGGGAAAGAGCTCCGGAGGGTGGGGTGGGGGACAAGGAGTCCATCTCCAGGAGGGGATCCAGGAGGCGTCTTAATCTGTCCCTGGGATGGATTTTCTCATCTTGGCAATTCCAGATAGGTTCAACTACAACTCCCAGAATTCCCAGCAGACCTTTGATTGCATCATCGTAGATGCTTGTGACCTATGGGCCACCCAGCCCTGGGCCTTCTTGGAATTGTAGTCGACGCACCTGCCGGATGATGGAAGGGAGAAGGGGCTCCTGGAGGCCATCCACTCGTGTGCCATTTGCGGACTGGATTCAGGCAAAACATGTGGACGTAAACCCAAAGGAACCAAATTGTGGGCTTCCTATGCTGTTTAATCCAGTGTTTGTCAACTCTGGCAACTGAAATTTATTAATTATTAGTTTTAAATTTCTTGAATTAAGCTGGAGTAGAAAGAAGAAAAGAAGATAAGTATAGAAAAAAGACCATTCTGCCACAAGACACAAACACACACACACACAAACACACACACACACACACACACACACACACACAGAGTTCACAAATCCTCCATATATGCAAGATGTAAACGTTTTTGCAAGAGTTTCAGGAAAGGATACCCATAGTTATAACAGCCAAAGCCCAGATGACATCTTGAAGTAACTGTTCAGAAGCTGCAAGTAAGAGCAGGATTTCCTTGAGGAATCAGGCCCACAAATTTCTCCTTCCAAGGTTGGAGATCAAAAGGCAGAGAGGCCATTTCTGTGCTCTCTCCATCAAGATCCAGAGAGCTGAGATGCCCTTCAAGAGGAGAGGGGCCTAGGCAGTTCCTGGGAGCTACCGGTCCAGGTGAAAGTCCAAGGATCTGCTCACTAATGTTGAGCTCCGCTGTTATTTTAGGTCTCGCAGGGCTGCAGCAGCAGACACAACATCAAAGGTTCGGTCTCCGGTCTACAAACGGAGCCGCACCAGTGTTGGCAAACACATCTGGGTCTTTCTCGGAGGAAGGTGGACTTGTTGCCAAGCATGAATCAGGACCAGGCATTAATTCACCTCTGGAGGCCATCAGATTTGGGCAGGCTGTTCTAAGTCATTATCCGCAAGTAACAGAGACTTAACAGCAATGAATGAACAGGCCCCTGTCCAGCAATTAAAGGTTAGTCCTATCCTATTTTTTTAGATGTGATCACTGCAACCTCAAAGTGATGGTGCATTTTTTTAAGTCAGAAGAATTGTTCCTTTATCTGAGGAAAGTATTCACTACATGGGGAACAGTCAACTCTATCATACGTCTTTTTAAATACTCTTCTTGGTAAATCGAATTGCATCAAATCAAGTTTATTACATCAAAGGCCAGAGATCAGAACAAATAAAAACACTCAAGGAATATCCAGTTAAAAATTCTAGAATGAAATAATAAACAGATAAACTCTATATTAAAACCACAATTTCGCATCCAATGTCAGTTACACATGGCCTAACCATATTATAATATCACTCCTTAAACTGTGAGGCCCACAGTCATTAAACGCAAAGGAGTTGTAATGCAAAAGGATTTGTTACTTTAGTTGTGTGAAATAGCTATGGTGGATTATTCCGTGTTTCCCATGAATCCCCAACACTGCTGCAGAGAATCTAGTCATCTTTGCTGTAACCACAGTCTGTTCCTCCTTAAGCAGCCACTGGAGCTAAGCAGAGTCTGAATGGCCAGGATGCCTATTGGTTATTGGTTTAAAATATCTCCATAGAAAGAGCATCATGTCCAACTGTCTGTCCAGGAGAGGGTGGAGGATTGGGGGAGAGAGGGAGGGAGGTGGGGTGGGGGACTTGCTACCTCGTGTGCCAGGTGAGTCTGGCCAGAGCCGGATGTGGGAGCCAGAACTGAGCAGCCGAATAGGCTGAGCAGTCGGGGGCCGAACAGCCTGCAGGAGAGGAGGAGAGAGGAGAGCAGCCAGAAGCTGGAGGGGAGCCCAGGGGTCCCCAGGAGAGGCCGAGGGGGAGCAGAGACCCCCAGAGGCCACAAGGCTGAGGGAGCAGGGGGGCAGAACGGGAGGACAGGGCTGGGTGGAGGGTCTCAGAGGAGGCAGAAGCTCCTGCTGCTCCAGAGCCTCTCAGGGGAAGCAAGAGAAGGAGGAGGCCATGCCTAACATCTACCTGCCCTTTTGCTCCCCCACACCCTCATGCAGACACCCCATACCATCCCATTGATGGCCTCTCCCACCGGTCAGACCAGCACATCCACACCACACCAGACCCAACTCTCAGCCCATAAAGAACCTGGCAAACCTCCCATTCAGCCCCTCTGGCTCTGAGCCTCTGGGGAGCCCCCCAAACATACTTCATCAAGCCCAGGGAACTCAACCAACAGGAACAGTCCAAGAGGGTTGGAAGAGTCCTTGGAGGTCTTCTGGTCCAAGCAATGCTCCAGCAGGCTAAGAGTTGAGTCTTTAAGAGAGCTGACTCCAACAAGCTAAGAGAGATCCAACACAATGAAATCCAAAGTAGAGAAAAGTAAAGTCTTACACTTGGGTAAGAAAAACCGATAGTACACATATAGACTGGGTGAAACCAGGCTTAAGAGCAGTAACTTTGAGAGGATCTTGGAGTCTTAGTGGACAACCAGTTAAATATGAGCCAGCAGCCAAAAAAAGCCAATGAAATCCTATATTGCATTAATAGAGGGATACAATCATGATCAAGAAAGGGACTAATTCCACCCTATAAAGCCCTAGTAAGACCACACCTAGAATCCTGCATCCAGTTTTGGTCACCACACTATAAAAAAGATGTTGAGACTCTAGAAAAAGTGCAGAGAAGAGCAACCAAGAGGATTAGGGGACTGGAGGCTAAAACATACAATGAACGGTTGCAGGAACTGGGCATGGCTGGTCTAGTGAAGAGAAGGACCAGAGAAGACATGATAGCAGTCTTCCAGTATTTGAGGGGCTGCCACAGAGAGGAGAAAGGGGGTCAAGCTGTTTTCCAAGGCACCTGAAGGCCACACAAGGAATAATGGATGGAAACTGAACAAGGAGAGATTCAACCTGGAAATAAGGAGAAATTTTCTGACAGTGAGAGTAATCAACCCACCGAACGGAAGTTGCCTTCAGAAGTTGTGGGAGCTTCATCACTGGAAGCTTTCAAGAAGAGACTGGACTGCCATCTGCCAGAAATGGTGTAGGGTCTCCAGCTTGGGGGGAAGGGGGTTGGACCAGATGACCTACAAGGTCCCTTCCAACTCTGTTAATCTGTTTCTAGTTTCTAGAGAGACTGGGAAGGATTCCACGTGTGAATGACCTAAATGGTGAATGCAGAAATGCTTAATTTTTTCTTTGAATCTCTTTTAGGCAAAAAGAAAAAAAAAAACTAAAATATGAAAAGAACACTCAGATAGATAGAATTGGGATACAATTCCGAATAGGCACAAAATTCCTAAGGTGGCTGACCAACCGGACCCAGTGAGTGATCCTTCATGGATCTACATCTACATGGGGGGAAGCATTCGGTGGGGTTCCTCAAGGTTCTGCCTTGGGCTCAGGACTCTTCCACCTCTTCCTCAATGATCTACGTGAGGGGACAGAAAGGGAACTCATCAGGTTTGCAGATGGCACCAAACTTGTGGGAATTTTTAGAACATCAGCTCAATTATCCAGAAGGATCTTGACAGACTTGAACGTTGGACCCCACCTAGCAAGATGCATTCACTGGTGAGAAAAGCCGGGATCTGCAGGATCCTTAGCAGGAATCCCCAATGCCTAGCTACAGAACGGGCGGCACCTGGCTCAGCAGTGGTCCCTGTGAAAGGATCTCGTGGCAAAGCACTTAAGGATCTGCCAGAACTCTGCTGCAGATGACAAAAGAGGCCAAGGCAGCCTTAGGCAGCCATAAAAGAGGGGGAGACTCAAGATGGAGAGAAGTTCTGGTACTGCTTTATGTCTCACTGGTCAGACCACCCTCGGAATACTTTGTCCAATTCCGGTCAGTCCCAAAAAGAAAAAGTTGTGGAGATTCTGAAGAAAAGAGGAACAAAGATGATTTAAGGTCTGGAGTCTCAATCACTTGATGGACGGTTGAGGGAGTTTGCTATGTCTGGCTGAGACAAGGTGGGAAGGATTGGGCAGCCATGATAGAATCTTCCAGCACTTTTAGGGCTCTGACAGAGAAGAGGGGAGGGGCTTCATCTCCAGAGCACTGGAGGGAAGGACAAGAGGAAATGGGGGGGTGGAAGTTTGTGAAAGAGAGACCCAATCTGGAAGTCAGGAGAAATTTTTCATACAGTAGGAACAATCGAGCAATGAGTGCTCCATCTCTGGAAGTTTCCAAAGTGGACAAGAGAACCGGATGGTATAAAGTCCCTGCCTTGAGCAGAGGGTTGGACTAGAAGACCTCCAAAGTCCCTTCCGGCCCTATCAATCTCTCTCCTATGTTCTTCCATCCCTAAGACGACTTCACCACCCACCGGCCACTGACCAGCTCTAGTTGGCCTTGGTGGCCCCCGGCTTCCCCCTCCTGTTGCTCCTCTCTTGCAGCCTCTGGAGTAGCAGGAGTTTCTGCCTGCCCCCGAGACCCTCAACCCAGCCCTGTCTTCCAGCTCTGCCACCAGCTCCATCAGCCTTGCGGCCTCCGGGGGTCTCTGCTGCCTCTGGGCATCTCCTGCAGACCCCTCAGCTCCCAGTTCGGCTTCTAGCTGTTCTCCTCTCTCCTCCTCTCCTGCGGCTGCCCTGCTCCCAGCTGCTCAGCTCATTCGGATGCTCAGTTCTGGCTCCCAGATCCAGCTCTGGCCAGACTCTCTGCTCTCCCCACAGCAGAGCCCTCACCCTCATCACTGCTGCCCCTCAGCCTCAGCTGGCACTCCGAAGGTTGGATCTGAGCCTGGGGACTCACTGTTACCAACCTCACCTTACCACTGCCACGGCCATCACCTCCACCCTCCTTCTTGGCTCAGAGTCCTGGGATTCCTCCGTGCTCTCAGGCCCTGATGCTGGGTGGCTGGGAGGCTTTCAGCTCAGCTGCCAGTCCTGCAGTGACTGGTAAGGTGGGGTTAAGGGAGGGGCTTCACCTGATAAGGGTGGGGCTCGCATGACTCCCCTGGCACACTAGGTGGCAAGTCAAGGGAAGGGAGGGGAAGAGTCTCTTTTCTTTCTCAAATGGGTAAAAGGCCCCCATTCCTCCATTCCAGCTATGGGGAGAGAGTGTCAGCAAAGTTCTGCCATGTGCTGGTCACTCAGGAATGCCAACATCATTTCTGGAGAAGCCCACTTGGCTGGTGACCTCTCTGTGGAGACCTTCTCTGACTTTCTCCAAACGCCTGTTCTGCAGCTCTGATTCTTGGATGGCCATTCTGACCTGGTTCACTCCTTCTCGGTTGTCCTCCAGAGTTTTCTGCTGGTCTTCCATTGTGGCCTGGTAAACACAGGTCTGCTTCTGATGCCGATTGTTGAGGTGCTTCTTCTCATTTCCCCTCACATTCTGAAGAGGGGGGACTTTCTGCCTCAGTTAGCTGGAGGGGCTTTTCTCCACAAAGTGGAATTTTGGTCCCTCTCAGCCAGTTAATGCAGCAGACTCTTCTTAAGTTCTTAAGAAGGTTCCAGACCTCTTTGAGGAGTTTCTCAGAAGTTCTAAGGCAGCCTTCTCAAGTCTAAGGAAGGCACTTGGCTAGTAACCTCAGACATTTCTTCAGGGTGTTTCACCAAAGACTTGTTCTCTAGCTCTAACTGGTGGATCATCATGTTGGCATGGTCCAACCTTCCTTTGTTCTCCAGCAAAGTTTTCTGCAGGTCTTCAGTTGTGGTCCGAAGTTGATCCACAGTCTGCTTGAGACAACTGTGCTGCTCTTCCATCCATTGTTTGTCTTTCTTGAATTCCTGGATCTGAAAGTCAAAGGAATCTCTCAGTTGGTTAATCTGGAGATGGAGGCCATCAGTGCTCGCTGAGAGATACCCCAAGGATCTTCCCTAAAGGACCTTTTCTTCCCTGGTGCTGACCTGTTTGAAAAATGGAGAGACACGGTCACTTCCTCTCTCAGTTCAGGGGACATTTTGCTAACCGGCCTTAAGTCCACAGATGCCTTCAAGGGGCCCACTTTGAGAAACACTGAGACAATCCATCACAACTGGTCTCCCTTCAAACTGTCCTGACTTCCCATTTGATTCTGGCTCCAATTCGAGGCATCTCATCTATCAAAACTCTCCAAAGGCGTCAGAATCAGCGATCGATCAATTCGGCCATCTCTGGCACTGCTAGGGGGCTTCTGATCACAGGGAAAGGAGGAGGTGACCATTCGGATTAGGAAAGAGCCCCCCCTCCAAGTACTTACCAGTCCCATCCAAGGCACGAAAGCCTGGAGGGTCACCTTGGGCCAGTCCCTCCCTCTCAGCCATAGCCTACCTCACAAGGTTGTTTTTGTGAGGGCGAAGGAGTCTTCAGTATGTTCATGCCTTGAGCTATTTAGAGAAACAATAAAGGTGGATAAAAATCTAAGCAATAAAAAATGAAAATATATAAATAAGTATATAAATAAATAACTACATCTGGCCAACGGAATCCCTTTTTAGGTTAATTTTCCCAGGTCAGTTTCCAGCTTTGGGGTCTCAATGCCTCTCCAACTGGGACATCCCGAAGCCAATTTTTTCCCTAGTTCATATCGCTGCCCCCCAGCCGCCCGGCCCCAGCCCCTTTCCCGAGACCAGGACCTTCGAGATGGTGGATGAGGAGTTTGGTGACAGGTATGGAGGCTGCAGACACGGCAGGTATCAGCACGTCTGTCGTCTTTGGTTGAACCCCATTTCACTCATCTCTCCCCCCCTTAATTCTGCCTTAAAGGGGAGGGTCTCTCCCTCCTGAGGAGCCCAGGCGAGGGAGGCCCTGCGATGCCCCCAGTGCTGCCATCCAATCCAGCCACTTTCCAGGGATGCTGAGCAGAGCCTCCATGATGTGGTCCAGACTCCCCAAGGATGCTGGCAGTTGCCATGGTGAGCTCCAGCCAATGAGATTAAAAGGAGCCTCTGATGTCACAAGCCAAGGCTCTGATTGGCCTGGGCCTGAGATTTGAATAATGACCCCCAACCAGCTGCCTTCACCTGGGGGTGGGGCTTATCCACTGATGAGCCGACTCTTAAAGGGCTCTTACAAGCAAGCCCTGAATCACGTCAATCAGAGCTCGTCCATCTGAACGGACAGCTGTCAGTTGTCTGGAGAGCTGGGAAGCCACAGGTTGTTCCCCTTGTTTGGGGGTGCAGTCCAAATTGAAACGTTGTCCCTTGTATCTGGAGTCCGGCATTAGAGAGCCAGAGAATCCAGGTTTTCCTCTCCAGGCCCAGCTGAAGAGGAGTTGGAAGAGAAATGGGAGGAAGGATCAGGGATCATTCAGCTGAAGAAGAGATGGTGAGAAGGTGGCTGAAGAAACGCAGGAATTCAATTTCACACCGTCCCTAATCAAGGACCCCATAGTCGTCTTCTGCTTACAACCAGGAAAGTCCCAGGTTCTGATGGCCCTGAAAAAAGGGATTTATGACGGGTCCTCGCACATATGACTGAAAGCAGCCTCCCCATGGTCACACGCTCCTGACAACGGGCACGGAAATACGACAAGCAACATCAAAGGTGAAAACTGTACTTGCTTAATGACCACCTGATTCACTAAACAATGCAGCGATTTGCTTAATAAGCATGGCAGAAACGTTGCAAAACTGAGAGCAACTCACTTAAGGACCACCCAGCTTAGCAATTGCGATACTGGTCATAAGTCAGTAGTGGACTGATCTGGAAAAGCTGAAGCAGGCTTGGATTTAAACAGGGGTGGGAGACCACCAGGAGATGCCAGGTTTTGGTGGAGAAGGGAGTCGGAAGCTTTTTCTCCCTTTTCCCTCCCCCATTTTCCCTTCCATTTTCTCCTGCATTTCTGCATTTTATATTATAATCTGAGAAAAAAATGAAAAAGCAGAGAGAGAGAAAAAGGCAGAGGCCGACCTCTCCTGCTCTCAAGAAAACCGCCTGGATGCAGCCATCCTATTCATGGGGCTGATCCCACAACACCAAGGGCAGGGGGGCTTTCATTCCTCTGGGACCTGCAGAGTGACCAGCCAAAATACTCACTTAATGACAATGACTATTGCAAGGACCCACCTCCAGAACCCAAGGCGTGGGGGGGGGGCTCTCTCTGTGTCCTGGAGTTTCTCTCCTTTGCTCTCGGATGGGGCTGCTCTACCCCAGAAAGACCCGGGGGGGAGGGGGGAGTTGGGGTCCTGCTGGAAGACGAGGCGGCAGTGGGGACCAGCAGGGCCTTTGCCCAATATCCGCCCTGCCTTAACATTGACAATGGTTAACGCATCGGGCTAGGAAGCAAGAGATCCTGAGTTCAAGTCCTGCCTTAGCCCTGAAAGCCAGCTGGGTGACCTCGTGACAGACACTCTCTTTCAGACAAGCCCACCTCACAGGGTGATTGTTGTGGGGAAAAGAGGAAGAGGAAGAAGAGTTTGACATGTTCACTTCCTTTAGTTATTTGTAAAAATAATAAAACACTGGGGAAAAAATCTAACAAAAATAAAAACCGGCTTTCCTGCTTCTGTTTGCATGGAATCTGTCCTAGCCTTGTGCAGATACAGGAATTTCTCTTGTCACAAGGAGGAAGAGTTTTTTTTATCATGTCTTCCAATTTCACTCACTCCCTTTTTTTCAGCCTTTGGGGGCTTCGGACCCCCTCCCAGCCCTGGGACACAGGAGATTTCTCTGTTTCTTTGGGAAAGATTCCTTCCCCAATCAGAGTCCACCTGAGCCCCATCATCCACTTCCCTCCCTGCCTGGGATCATCTGAATTCCTCCATTCAGAGAACTGGAAAAAGGGTGTTTGCACAGAACCTCTGGGTCAGTCTCCATTCTTCCACACAGAGGGTCCCTCTCACTCTGCAAAGCCAAATTCTCCCTCAGTTCCTGGATACCTCCAGACATCGCTTGGCTGAGCTCACAGCAGGGCCAGGGCGGCTGAGAAATTGGGACGGAAGGGACCACAAACACCTCACAAACCTTTCCAGCCACAAGAGACACTTGGACACAGACTGTGGCCTCACGCAAACTCCTAAACGGTGCCTTTATGTGGCAGTGGGAAGGGTTATGGGATCAATCTCACAACACTCACCCTATAGGGCTGCCCCATCTGTTGTCCCTGGTGACAGATGGAAGATTGTGAATCCCACTCCTGACACCAGTTTCTGTGGAATCAAACACAGGAGCCAAAAAACCAACAATCCAGGCTCAGTGCAGTTATTATTTATTCAGTGTCCATTGGCGGAATTTCCCTCCAGAAAATAGTGAGAGGAAATATTTAGAGACAAAAGGATGCACTCATATTTATACATTCCAGGAAAGGAGGAGAAAATAACAATCTTACGTATGCATATTTCATTTAATAGATGATGTAAGCATGAATATTCAAAATTAGCAAGACTCAAGTTACTTCCCCAGCCTTGTATTGTTGCTACCCTCAAGAAAGAGTTATTGTATAAACAAAAAGAAATGTCTCAGTTGCGTTGCCACAGCAGTTTGGGTGAAATGTACTGAGAAATGAGGGCATCAACGTTGCTCAATACATTCCTTCTATATTTCTGTCTTGCTAACATGCTCCCATTTCTCCAAGAAATTTGTCTCCTCACAATCTTCCACACACCCTTTACTTATTTCAAGAAAAATAGTTGTCCCACTCATGCATGGAGAAGAGCTTGGACCATTTTCTATGTTTGAACTGTGGAAAATGTTAAAGGTTGAAATTCCTCAGTCTCACATTTACACATTTCTTCTGGCTGTAAGCTGCTCCTTTGTCAAGAATTCAATAATTTCCAAATTTGAAACATATACATACGATTTTCTTTGACTCCTGCATACTATCTAAATGGAAAGAATATCTCCTTTCAAATTCTTCCACTATCATATTTGTGTTATATCTCATGTTTTTACATTTATTCTGCCCGTGAGCTGCTCCTTTGTGTTGAGGTCCGGCCTCAGAAGGATAATGTAGCACTTGGGGATGAAGATGCAGCCCAGCAGACCAACACTGGAGGCCAGGATGGAGAAGACCTGCACAGCCACCATGTATTTCCCTTTGGTGCTCAGGTAGGTGGGCACAAAAGTCACCCAGACACTGCAGAAGACCAGCATGCTGAAGGTGATCAGCTTGGCTTCGTTGAAGGCCCCAGGCAGGTTCCTGGCCAGGAAAGCCACCGTGAAGCAGATGGCAGCCAGGAAGCCCATGTAGCTGAGGGTGACGTAGAACATGACAACGGCCCCTTCGTTGCATTGCAGGATGATCTCTCCAGGCTGGGAGTGGAGGTCAGAGTCAGGGAAGGGGGGAGAAACTCCCAGCCAGATGGAGCAGATGATAATTTGGACAGCAGAACAAGACAGGATGATGGAGTTGGCCAAGCTCTTCCCCAACCATCTCTTCACTCGGTTTCCTGGTTTTGTGGCCAGGAAAGCCAGCACCACCGTGATAGTTTTGGCCAAGAGAGAAGAAACAGCAACTGAGAAGATGATGCTGAAAATCGTTTGTCGGAGAAGGCAGGTGGCTTTCCTTGGTTGACCAATGAAGAGAGAAGGAGACAAGAAACAAAGCAGGAGGGAGACCAGGAGGATGTAGGAGAGGTCCCGGTTGTTGGCTTTGACCAGAGGAGTTTCTCGGTATTTCATGAAAATGTTTAAAACAAGCCCTGTGGTTAGAAACAAGAATAGGGCAAAAGAGACCAGGATGATGCCCAGAAGTTCTTCATAAGACAGGAAAGTTATAACTTTGGGGATACATTGGACTCTGGCTTCATTTGGGTATTTATCATCTGGACATTCAGTGCATTTTTTGGTATCTGAGAAAGCCAAAAAGCAATATTTTTTTAATATTCTGTCCTTTCATATTTCAAGAAATACATTTTTTTGGACAATGCCTGATTCCAAGAACATTTCCAAGATTTGTTGCTTAACCATTCCACAGAAAAAAATGATAATATATTTTTCTAACAGCTATATAGCTAAGGTATATGAAATTTGAGGATTTCTAGTGCATTTTTAAAAAAGGAAGAAAAGAGTTGAGCTTCAATACATGTTTTAATTTGCACTTTCATCAAAATGCTGCGGATAAATCCATTTCCACCAGGCCTTCCTTTCCCCTGGTGTCACCCACCTTCCTGATTGGAGAAGGTCCCCTCCGGACAAGGAACGCAGTCATAGCAGCAAACTGGCTCTCCTTCTCGAGCCCGCTTGACAAATCCAGGACGACAACTTTCCACACATTTGGACTGAGGCAGGGACTGAGCAGAAAAACAAGGAATGCCAAAGAAAAGGTGTTAGGACTCTCCATCCATGGAAAATGGGAGGAAAAAAGGACATTAGCCAAGTAGCCTCTATGCTTCACTGAGGTAAATATGAAATCTCTGACTCCTTCCAAACAGGTGTAGGAGATGTGACCCTGGCAGGTTCTTCCTTTAGTTCCTCCCTTTTGCTTCTGGCACAACACGTTGGAATAATAAAGGACTTTCCTACTTAATCAATTCTGGAATGATGGAATTGAGAAAAGATTTAAGCATTGTGACAAAGTTAAAGGTTCTCCCTCATGACTGTATTAAAAGGCATTCCTCCACTCTTCATCTATCTATCCATGTTGATGATGATCATATTAAAATTTTAAATACAGTCATTGTCAAAGATTTATTAAATTATTTTATTTAATAAAGATTTATTTAAGTAGAGTAAAATGTTATTAAAAAGGAAACTTCTGACCAGTAGGGTCTGGAAAGGTTTCTTTTGGACTACAGAAAGCCTTGCAAAACTGGTCCCCTTTGACACTAGTTCCAAACAGTCTCCCCGTTAAGAGACAAAGCAAAAATTCCTCATAAATTATAGCTGATGATGTTACCTAGTTGGGTAATGAAATGCCTGGAAGAAAACAAGCAAGCTCAGAGAGCACCAAGGAGCCCTCATGTCAACCCTGAGCTACCAATATTCTCCTTTATTAAGACTGAAGGTTTCTGCATAGTTTCTAGAACTGTAGTGAGATTGAGGGGAGATCATGAGAAGATGTCCCTGAAAAAGGTTAAGTCGCAAATCTTTGGCTGCAACAGAGGGGACATGAGTGTGAGTCCTGGGTCAGGAGGAGATATTTCTGAGGCCCACCCAGTTATCCAAGAAAAAGTCCTTTGTGTTGAAGAACTCCAATTAGGAGATTCCAACTGGCATGGAAAGACTGACCCACATTTAATAGTAGTTGAATTTGGAGACTCCTTTTCAAGCAGAGGGACTGAAGGTGGCTAACACTCAAGATAAACAAGGCCATTCATTTTCAGATGAAGAGCCCTCTTAATTATCAAAGGCCAAATCTAAGTAGCATTTCCTGTCACAATCTGTCTCCTTACTTCTGATATCGGGAAGACCTTTTCTTTGAACTAAAGTTGTGTTTCAGGTTTCTGGGACAAGGGATTCTCTCACTGGTCACTCTCATTTTATGTGACCTGAAAGTCTTGGACCTCCTTCCTAGGGGCAGAAGATCAATTGCTCCCCCCAGTTGGGTGAAAGACAGATATGGCTACCTTTGACCAGGTCTGGACTACTTAAACACATTACAGACCATGGACCTGCCCTTTCAGGGAACCATTTCCCAACCTCCTTTCCCTAAGCAGGACAAGAGGAAGCTTCTCTCCCAATGGAACCCCCAGGAGCTCCATCCAGCCATGATCCAATTTCATCTCATTCAGTCCAAACCTCAATTCAGGGTCTCTTCAACAGAATCCCCTTCAGCTTTGCTCTTTCAGGACAAGGAACAAACGAACCTGAGGCTCTTAACAACACAACCTCCAGTACTTGAGGGTTTCTCATCCCAGGTTGGACATGGCTGAACCAGCTACAAAGAGTCTTCAGTATTACAGCAACTGAAGAACAGCTTGGTCTAAAGTACTGAAGGCTCCCAAGTGGTCTATAGAAAGGAAACTATAAGGTTTCTACTCCCCATGTTCAATTCTCAGTGAAGGTCATGGACCCTGGAAACTAGGCTTAGTCCATATGAAATGGGTCCCAAATCTTTGGAAAAAAGAGGAATCACACCAAAATTTCTCCCACCTGGTTGAGGAACTTTAGCTGTGAAAGAGCATTCTGGTAGATAGTAAGTCTCTGTCTTTCCAAAGTCCCCATTCGAAGTTTGATGGGATTCTCCATGGGGCGAATCAAATGGCTCAGGATTGCCAGATCTGCTGCTACATCTCCATTTTGATCCAAGTAGAGTTTTATAATGGAAATATTGCAATACTCATTCTTCTGCAGGAAAGGATGGAACTAGAAGGGGAACATCCAGGAAGTTTAACATCTGAAAGCTTTTTTTAAAAAAATCCCCTTTAGCGTTTACACATTTGAATCTTTTTTCTACAGCTGCCTAACATCAAAATATACATTTAGAAAAATAGGCGTTACTCCCTTCATAAATAAAACAAATGTTCAGCAAATTGCTCAACCCTATATTGGCAAAATATATATTAACAAAAAATAATTGATGCAATTGGTAAATTATAGGGGACATTCTAGAGCAGATGATAAATGAATCATAGGGAAAAAATTATTTATAAACGCCTGGAAAACATCAGGTTGATTATGAAAAATGGTTCATTTAGTGACCATTTCAAAGTCATTTCAGATCTCTTCCATGTTGCTCCAGAGGGAGGAGGGGAAATGGGGCAATGAGCTCCGTCAGAAGGGAGGAGATTCTGGCTGAAGGAGAGGAAAAAGACCCTTAAAAGAGGAGCCATTTCAGAGCTGAGCCCTCAAAGCAGAGAAGTTCAGCCTCCTCTTCACTGAGGAGGCAAAGACTGAGCAGCCGTCAGTCAGAGAAGCTTTGACTGGGACTCTGCAGAGAGGAGGGGTTGGGCTAGATGGTCTCAAAGTGTCCTTCAAAGTTATAAAGGTAAAATTCAACTATGCTAATCACAAACCCATAAAGACATGAGTGTATTTAAAAATGCATACATCCTTTTAAAATTCAGGGGCCTGGTGGCTCAGCAGACTAAAAGAATTGTGATTAACACCAGCTGTCTGCAATTACTGTAAATTCGAATCTCACCAGGCTCAAGGTTGACTCAGCCTTCCATCCTTTCTAAGGTAGGTAAAATGAGGACCCAGTTGTGGGGGCAATAAGCTGACTTTGTATAAATATACAAAAGTATGAAGGCTATTGCTTAACGCGTTGTAAGCCGCCCTGAGTCTCCGGAAAAGGGCGGCATATAAATCAAATAATAATAAAAAAAATTAATTGCGTTTAAAACCAAAATCTATCTGTCGTGGGGCCTGGTGCTTAGAAGATGATGTCTCCAGCAATCAGATTGGCCCAACCGTTGATCTTCTGAAGCCCAATGTGGTTGAGAAGATTCCCCTTCTTCTCCTTTGGGTTCCTTCTCTGAAGGACCTAAGATTGATGGATCCATATTGTTAGAAATAGGAAAGCAGCAATAAAGCAAGGAAGGCAATCTGGTACCCTAAAGGAGCAAAAGTTTATCAAAGCATCTGCAATTAGCACAGCCCCCCAACCCCCCCCCCCCCCAAGGCTGTGTGCTCTCCCCACTTCTCTTCTCTCCGTATACCAATGACTGCATCTCTAAGGATCCATCTGTTAAACTACTGAAGTTCGCAGGTGACACAACAGTGATCGGCCTCATTCGAGACAATGGTGAATCAGCATACAGACGGGAGGTTGAACAACTAGCCACGTGGTGCGACCGGAACAATCTGGAACTGAAGACACTCAAAACGTAGAAAATGGTGGTGGACTTTAGGAGAAACCCTCCCATACTTCCACCTCTCACAATACTAGACAACACAGAATCAACAGTAGAGACCTTCAAAATTCTAGGTTCTACCATATCACAACACTTAATGATAGTCATAGGGTTATAATTATAGTCATTAAGTGTTGTACCTTATGATTCTTGATGAACGTATCTTTTCTTTTATGTACACTGAGAGCCTATGCACCAAAGACAAATTCCTTGTGTGTCCAATCACACTTGGCCAATAAAAAATTCTTTTCTATTCAAATCCACCAGGTGGACCCGGATCAAAGCATGCAAGAGGTTTTATGCCCTTCCTCCCGTCACTCAACCCTGTCCTGCTTCTTTATTGGCTGAAAGACTAGCAAGCTCTCGACCTATCCGGAGCTCCTGTTCAACAATATGGCCTTATTTTCCCCAGCAACCCCCTGTCTCCATGGCCTGGTGTGATTCTGCATCAGTAACTTTCCATTGCTCTTTTGCGTAAATCGGTTATATTTTGAAATGTGTCCATTAAGCTCTTGCTCAGAAATCCCTCCCCCCTTTTCTTTCTAGACTTTTCTGAACCACTTTGCTCACTCTAAGAACAAGACCGTTTTCACTAGTTTTTAAAAAAATTCCTTAATATTCTAGTTCCTTATTTTCTTTATTTATTACGCAGAAGCAAAAGCTGTAATGAAACATTATTTTAGAAGCAATTCTTCACATCCCACAATATCGGAACCCCATACCTGCCACGGCTGCAGCCTTGGAGCCCCCAACCTCCCTTCGCCCTCCTTCCTTCCCCTCCTCCCTCTGGAGGAATAGGCGGCATTCAAGGCCTGGACCAGAGTCTGAATGAGACTGTAGAAAAGGTATTGATTTGGGATATTTCTTCTGTTCTCTTTCTTCTGGGTCTCCAGTGGGGCTTTCTGGGTGCATCTTCTGCGGCCTTTGACAGAAAAGACGTTATTTGAAAGAGAACAGAGAAAATAAAGATCTTGAAACTTTCTTTCCACAGAGAAAAGGGGTTCAAAGGCAGAATCCATTGGCCTTTTTTTTAACCGATAAGCAAAGTTCCAAATACTATGGATGTATTTGTGAAGTCTGTGCTTTTCCAATGTTAATGTTCCCAAAGCTGTACAGATCCAGACTTTCCCTTCAATGGATCCTGGCAGACGCATAAATGTTAAATGGAAAGAAAGAATTCTGTCCCAAATGGACACATATTCTAGGAAGTGAACAAAGACGTTGACTTGTCTCCACTTAGAGAGGGAATCCCTGAGGGCTGCTGTGTATCCAGTTTTTGAGAACAGTTGTGATATAACCACACAAATTCCATTCCTGACAAGCATAGGAGAAAAAAGCCTCATGAAATTCTCTCCCTTCTCTGTGTCTGAAGCAAAGAGGCCAATCAGGGTCCATCTGAAGTGGAGGAGCACTTGGACAATTGCTGGGTAGTGGAATCCTTCTTTGGGCTCCATCTGATGGAAAAAGGGGAATTTCCTTTTATCACTCAGAGCCTCTGAAACAAGGTTATTACTGATCTGAAAAAGCAATGAAGAAAGCTGTGTTATATTGGGGGTCAGATAAAGTCCAAAACTTTATTTTTTTAATAAATTCAACTTGGTATTGATGAACAAATTAAATAGATTATTGTTGATTAGCAATTATGCCATATCAAGAAACAAAATATTAAGCACAGTGTTAACGACACTGTATATAAAAATGGAGCCCAAGAAACAAATTAAATAAAAAAGAATAAGAATAAAAAAACATATTTCTGTATCACAACTTATTCCAATCAGACCCACATGTCTATGGAGATTCTCAGTCGTCCAGGTTCTTCAGCTCTGGATGAGAAGCAAAAGGTCTTCAAAGAAAAACCAGAAAGTCCAGTTGCCTCTTGAAAAAAGCAACTTTGGGACAATCAGATCCAGATGTGCAGGTGTCAAGTGAGCGTTTTGTTCCAATAAAGGGCCGTATTATAACTTTAATTCTGACTGAACAGCGAATGTGTTGCTTTAACACAAGTTTCCCAATAGGTTGTTTGTCTAATGTGCAGTCCAAGACTCTCATCTCTCTCTTTCTTATGCAGTTGACATTCAAAATTCCAGATTCTTGGTGAAGCAATATTTGTTTATTTATTTATCTACCACTTTGATCATTTTTGGGCCTGTTCTCTAGTTACACAAGAGAGAGGGAGACCACAGCTCCTAATATAATTTGTCAGATGCATAAACCTAGAGAGCTTTATTTGAAATTCTGCATCTTCTAACCCAGAGAACTTGGGGACTCTGTCAGGTTCCAGAGGTTTAATTGTACACTAAGAAATTCAGCCCTGTGGAAAAGGAAGGAGACCCTCTGTGAGTTCTCTGGTTTCATGTATCAGGACACAGTAAAAAGCATCTGGTCTTCAGCAGTTCTTAAAAGGATGTAAATGCAACCTCAGGCGAATAGCAACACAGGAGATATAACACCCTGTCCTCCTTTATTTTACAGAAAGAGAGCCGAAATGGAGGAGCCAGGTGTGAAAGGCTAAGGACACCCTGACTGCTTCCATAGGTGTGAAGAGGCCGAGAGGAAGCCTGGTGCTGCTGATCAAGGGACCTGGATTAATCGATCATCACAAGTGTGACGGCCTCTATAAAAGCCAAAGTTTCAGGAGTTTGCTGGTCTCCAGCATTGAGGTCTGTGTTAACACAATGCCAAAGAATAAAGACTCCAGCAGTGATCTGAGAGAAGCCATTGTTGCTGCCTATCAATCTGGGAAGGGTTACAAGGCCATTTCCAAACAATTTAAAGTCCATCATTCTATAGCAAAGAAGATTGTTCAGAAGGGGAAAACATTCAAGGCAGCTGCCAATCTTCCCAGGAGGGACCATCCCAGCAAATTCACCCAAGGTCAGACCATGCAATGCTCAGAGACATTGCAGAAAATCCAAGAGTTCCACCTGAGACTCTACAGGCCTCAGTGAGCCTGTTAAATGTTCCATTTCATGACAGCAGAATCAGAAAAAGACTGGAGGAGTTTGGTTTGTTTGGAAGGGTTGCCGGGAGGAAACTTCTCTCTAGAAAGAACATGGCAGCACGGCTGAGGTTTCCCAAGTTGCACCTGAAGAGACCACAAGACTTCTGGAACATTCTCCTTTGGACAGACGAGACCAGAGTGGAGAAGTTTGGCCAAAATGCACAGAGCCACAATTGATGAAAACCACACACAGCCTATCAGCACCATGACACACCAACCGCCTAGCACGGAGATGGAGGGGTGAGGATTTGGGCTTCTTTTGCAGCCACGGGACCTGGGCACCCTGCGATCATTGACTCGGCCATGGACTCCTCTGTCTACCAAAACATTCCAGAGTCCAATGTGAGACCATCTGACTGACAGCTGAAGCTTGGTGGACTTTGGGTCATGCAAAAGGTGATGACCTCAAGCAGACCAGCAAGTGGCTGAAAAAGGAAAGGATCCAGGCGTTGCAATGGCCCAGTCAATGCCAGACCCCAACCCAATTGAAATGAGGTGGTGGGGCCTCCAGAGAGCTGTGCAGAAACAAACCCCCACAAACCTCAATGAACTGTTGTAAAGAAGAGGGGGCCAAAATTCCTCCCTCAACATTGTGAGAGACTGATAAAGTCATACAGAAAAGGATTACTTCAAGTTGTTGTTGCTGATTCTACAAGCTATTGTATCATAAGGTGCATTTAGTTTTTCAAACATGGCTTCTCCATTTTGGCTTTCTTTTCGTGAAAGAAATGATCACATGGTGTAATATGTCCTATTTTGTTGTTCATCTGAGGTTGTATTTACCTCCTTTTAAGAACTGCTAAAGAGCAGGTGGTTTTTTATCAGATGTCCTGATACATAAAATCATAAGAACTCAAAGAGGGCGAACTTTCCTTTTCACATGACTGTATTTCCTCTGATTTTAGAGAAAGATGAAATTGTGTAAATTCCCAACTCAGCTCTGAATCAGCACCTGAAGTCCTTTTATCCACCCCCAAAATACTCCTCAGGTGCTGTGATTGGGCTTGTTCCAGTAGAGGTAGATATTAAGCCCCAAACTTCAGTTCAATAGAAGGGCTTGGGGGTAACTTTGGCATTATATTCTCGTCTAATAATTGGGGAGAAAGCTGGATAGCTATGATTTTCTTTTTCAGGTTCACCATTTAAACTTTAAATTCAATCCTGCCATTGCTTTAGGTGAGCTCCTTTGATGATGGCAGATCCAAGATTCCGTCTCAGAGAAAAGTGACACTGAGTAAAGAAAAGTGTTACTTGCTGCATTGGCCACATTTGTTTTCCAAAGACCAAAACTTTTGACTTTGATTGATCAATAATCAGAATTATTCTCTCAGTAGGAGCCACCTTTTCTCCAGAGTCTACGCCAGGGGTCGGCAACCTTAAACACTCCAAGAGCCACTTGGACCTGTTTCCTACAGAAAAAAACCACACTGGGAGCCACAAAACCTGGGTGGGCATGGCCAACTCAGTCACTCACTCCCACCCAGTCACTCCCACCCAGTCCCCCAGTCCCATCCAGCCACACAACCATTCTCTATGTCTCTCTCCCCCTCTCCCCTCCTTTCTGTATCCCTGTGTCTCTCCCTCTCCCTCTCTTCCCCTCTCACCTGCTGTCAGATCCCTAAAAGTAATACTGCCAATCAATTGGGAGAAAGGGGAGACTTGGATTCGCTTTACTAGCATTGCTTGTGTCAACAGATATTTTACAACCTACATCCTGGCGCCAAAGAGCCCTGAGATCAGTAGTGGGATTCAAGTAATTTAACAACCGGTTCTCTGCCCTAATGATTTCTTCCAACAACCAGTTTGCCAAACTGTTCAGAAAGTTCTCCCGAAGTGGTGCGAACCGGCTGAATCCCACCACTGCCTGAGATCCTCTTAACGTGGAGGAATGTTTATGATACCCATGTGGGTTGTTTCACTTTAAAGGATAACGGTGTGAATGCATGTTTGTTCGGGTTCTCAGGGAAACTAGTAAAGAAAACATCTTCACACTTGTGTTTGAACTATCATGTTTCAAGAGTCTTTACCTAAGTTGGAAGGAGAAGCAATCCTTACACCTGCTCTCTATGTATCACTCTGTATGTGTGTCTCTATGTCTTTCTGTGTGTGTGTGTGTGTGTGTGTGTGTGTGTGTGTGTGTGTGTCTCCCGCCCTCCCTTCGGGCGACCGTCCTCCTCCTTCCCCTCTCCTCTCATAACTCCCTGGCCGGGAGCAAAGCGCAGCAAAGGCGCATGGGGGGTGGGCGGCCGCTCGCTTAAGGAGGGTCTTAACAGGACACGGCTTCTCTCCTCCACTAATGCTCCAATCATCGCCTGGCCATGTCATCGCCCACCCCTGGCAGCTCTTCGGCCGTGCGCGGAGGGAGAGTCTTTCCTGAGGGAGGAACTTGAACTCTGTTGAGGCCATTGAAAAGTTCAGGCGGATGTGTCATAGTTTCATATTAGGAAGTCATGGGAATTGCCAAAGCAATGTGTTCCTCTCTCTCTTGTCCAACATAGATAGGAATTACCTTGGGGATTTGTGTTGCCATTTCAAAGTGAGGCGTTTCCATTCCTCTCCCATCACTGGTTGGCCCCGCCCCTCTTATTTCGTTTTTTGGACTCCATCCCGAAGTGGCAGGAAGCGAAGGCTGCCTTAGGTGCAAATGTGGGACGAAGGCAGGTCCAGGGCAGCTTCGCTCCTGCACTCTCCGGCGACCCTCCTCCTCCTCCTCCTCTCGTAACCCCCTGGCCAGCTGTGGCTGATCTGGGAGCATGCGCATGCATGGGGAGACCCTCCTTAATTGAGCCACTGCCCTCCCCGTGCCCACCTTTCCTGAGCTTTGGCGCTTGCTTGAGGAGAGGAGGGTCTCCCTGTGCCTGGGCACGCTCCCAGCTCAGCCACAGCCGGCCAGGGGGCCACAAGAGGAGAAGGAGGGGAGGAGAGTGCAGGAGCGAACCTGCCACATTTGCGCATAAGGCAGCCTTTGCTTCCTGCCACTTCGGGCTGGAGTCCAAGGAAGAAATGAGGGATGGGGCCAACCAGTGATGGGACAGAGAGCCGTGGCAGAGGGCCTAAAGAGCCACTTGTGGCTCCGGAGCCGTGTGTTGCCGACCCCTGGTCTACGCAATCTAACCCACAGGATAATTGTCCTGTACTATCAGTTTAAACCAATGTGTATTTAGCAAGTAGGCGCCTCAGTGACTTAAAGACACTGGATCTGTTCCGGCAGTTCGAGTTCTACCACTGCATGGCGGGGTGAGCTCCCATCATTGCTTCAGCTTCTGCCCACCTACTGTGTTTCCCCGAAAATAAGACCCTGTCTTATATTTTTTTTTGAACCCCGAAATAAGGGCTTGGCCTTATTATTGGGGGGGGTGTTATTATTTTGGGGTTGCAGGAGGCGGCGAGCGTGGCTACCTCATGGCTGCTCCTGTGTTGTGCTGCTGTGGCAACGCTCATCAGCTGTTCACTGGGGCAACCAAAGGTGGGAATCTCCCTGGTATTCTTGGCACTCGCCCGCCTCCCATCCATCCATCCATCCCTCACCTGCAAACTCCTGCCATGCTCCTACCTCTCTTCAGGGCGACTCCTGGCAGCCCCAGACGCCCAAAGTCTGCGCCCACCCGGCTCCCTTTTCCACAGCACCCGGCTCTTTATCGCGAGGGGTGGCATGTGGGGCAGGGGAGAAGCAAGACACATGGGGCGAGATGTGGCTTGCTCCTCTTGCCGTCTCTTCTCCCCCCCTCACCAGGGACCGGGGAGACCCGAGACGTGCATCTTACCTGCCTTGCTGCTCTGTCGCGTGTCTCTCTCTTGTCCGCAGGCAAACATTTTGTAGGGTAAAAAAACCCTTGCAAGTTTTATCAAACATCTCGAACTCACAAGAAGTTTGTTTTTACCCTACAATGTGTTTGCCTGCAGACAAGAGCGAGACACACGACAGAGCAGCAAGGCAGGTAAGATGCACGTCTCGGGTCTCCCCAGACCCACCTCTCCCAACCTGCCACCCCCAAATTGCATCCAATTTGGACAGGGGCAGGAAGCCCTGCCATGCACGGCGAGAGGAGGAGAAGACGGCAAGAGAAGCGAGCCCTGTCTCGCTCCATGCGTCTCGTTTCTCCTCCACCCCACCTGCTGCCTCCCTCGACAAGGAGCCGGGCACTGTGGAAAAGGAAGCCGGGCGGGTGCGGGCTTTGGGCGTCTGGGGCTGCCGGGAGTCGCCTGGCAGAGAGGCGGGAGCGGGGCGGGAGTTTCCCCTTTTCCTTCTCTCCCGCAGACGACGAGGACGGTCTCCATAGACCGCCAGCCACCCGATCTGTAAAAACCGCCCTGACAGCGCTAAACAGCTGTCCGGCGGTTTGAAAAAACTCTCCTTCGGGTGAAGAAGGAGAGGAGAGTCAGAGGGGGTGGGTAGAGCTCCCCGAAAGTCACTGGATTAATTCCAGGGACTCGGAGGGTGAGAGCTCCCCAGTTCACCCCTCCCATTGCTCTGGATCGCTGGTGCCTCTGTTAATCAGAGCAAGACGTCTGCGTCCAATTCTGCTGGCAAACAGTGAGTTTTACTGATTTCTAACAAAGCAGACAGAGCGGAAGCAAGAGTGCAAGCTTTCTAAAAGAAACAGAACTTAACTCCATGAATACATTGTTGCAAACGGAGCTCTCTTGAGCTGGAGGCTGGAGAGGAAGCCTTTGTTACGGGCGGAAGGGAAAGTGAAAGTTAAAAGGAAACTGCTTGTTAAGAGCCCTCTGCCTGAAGAGTAAACTGCTGAGGATTGAGTATAGCTTGAAGAGAGGACTGTTTATTTTGGAAAAACTTTGAAATATACTTTGTAAGACTGTTTATAAGGTTTAGTGGCTGTAAAAGGGAAAAAACCCTTTTTAAAAAATAAAATGGCTGCTAAACAACTAAAGCCACCAACTTCTAAAGGGGGAGGAGGTTCCCCTGTAGTGACTCCAAAACAACAACTTCCGGCTGACACACAGTCACAAGACCTTAAAGAATTTATAATGGGTGCCCTGAACAATCAGACAGAAATGATGAAAGAATTCTCAGAGGAGTTAAAGAAAATTAAAAGTGTGGTGGAGGAAAAACATGATGAAATAAGAGATGACATTGTTTTTGCAGTTTCAGGATTGGCTACTCATATGTTAAAGATTGAGGAGAGAGTACGGGAAATTGATGATGCTAACTTGGAGCTTGCAACTAAAGTAGGAGAGGTTATGATACAAACAGAGAAAGTGGATGACGAAATGGTTATGTTACAATACAGATCAATGGAATTTGCCCTGAGGCTGAGAGGTTTGAAAGAAAAGAGTGGTGAAAATTTAAAAGATGTTTGTTCCAATGCTTTAGCAGAGCTGATCTTAGAAAGGCCAGAAGATGTGGTAATTCAAATGGACAAAATTTACAGGGTCAATTCCTGGCTGGCAAAACAAAAGCAGCTACCAAGAGATGTGGTGATTTATTTCACAACAAGGAGAGTTAGAAATGACATTCTGCAAGCTTCTTACAGAAACAAGATTAAAGTGGATGGACAAGAGCTGGTGGTCCTGAAAGAGCTTCCTCCTAAAATGTTAAGAGACAGAAAGCAGTTTGGTTTTTTGGTGAATGAACTAAAAAACCAGCAGCTTCAGTACAGATGGGATGTCCCATTTGGGATAATAGTGACATACGCTGGGCAAAGACATCACTTAAATACAGTTGGAAAGGCAAAAGATTTTTATGCCAATGTTTTAAAGGCTGGAAGGCCACCCTCACCAGGGGGTGCTAGAAAGCAATTGGAAATTACTCAACAAGAGAAAGATGGAGGGCAACCACAAACCTATGCTCAAGTGTTAGCTGGAGGAGCTATTCTGGAAGAAGATCCATTACTGACTGGGGGTCCACCACCAACCTTGGAGTCATTAACGATGATTCAGCTGCCAAAAGATCAACGACTGACAAGGGCTACCTATAAACAACATATGGCACAACAGCCTCAAGATTCAACTCAACAAGCCCAAAAAACGCAAGCAGTGGGAGGAGCTAGGCCGAAGTCTAAAATGGCGGAGGAGGTTCAGCTGATGCTCTCGAAGCTTGGAACGCCCAGAGATGGCAAATAAATTTCTATCTTGGAATGTTAACGGTTTAAATTCTCCACAAAAAAGAAAGAAAATATTTCATTATTTGAAGCAATTTCAGAACGATGTTATTTGTTTGCAAGAAACGCATATTAAATCTTCAGATCAAAAGTACTTGATAAATTCGAAATTAGGTACACACTTTGTGGCATCAGCACCAGAAAAGAAAAACGGCCTAGTAATATATGTTAAAAGAGGCTTAGTGGCCAATTTAATTGAGGCTGATACTCAAGGTAGATATATTGCAATTGAATTAACAACACAGAGTGGGAAGCTGCTTGTAATTGGGGTATATGCACCTGTCAAATATTTGCAAGCCATTGGCACATATATCATACAGACACTAGTGGAGGCAGAAAGTGCCCCCACCCCTATGTGGAGAGGAGGGGCTTACACTGAGTATAAAACCCCCTCTAACCTCTCCACCTTGCTCTCTTTTACGTTTGTTCTCCATGAGACATGATCTTTGATAGGGGTAGTCACACACGCTGTGTGCCCCCTACCCTAATGGATATTAAGACAGCCTTTGTATATAGTTAATATGTTTTGTTATATGAATAAATACATTTATCACATTTATTCATGCATCTGCCTTTGGACTCTTCTATGCTCCTGGGTGTTTTCTACGATCCCAATTTCCACAGCACCTAATCAACAACAAGATAAATTTTATAAACTTTTACATACCAAAATATTACAATGGGATTATAGATCTTTACTTCTAATGGGTGATTGGAACGGGGTAATAAATACCCAGAAAGATAAGAAAAGTCTTTCCAAGATCTCAATGCGTGCTAAGTTGCCTAAATCTTTTTTTGATATTTTGGAGGATATGGAGCTTAGAGACATTTGGAGAGAAAGGAACGTATTGGAGAGCGATTTTACTTTTTTCTCAGATAGGCACCAATCTTTTTCGAGGATTGATTTTATATTAACTACAAATGATCTTTTTTCTAGGGTGAAGAGTACGAAGATATGTCCAAGAACTTTAACTGATCATAGCCCGGTTTGGGTGGAACTAGAGCAGGAGAGAGGGGAAAGGAGGTCTTGGAGGCTAAATGAGAATTTATTCAGATATGAAGACAATTTGTGTGAGCTTAAAAAACAAATGAAAGAATTTTTTATTAATAATATGAACAAAGGAACTTCGATGGAGATGGTATGGGATGCGTGTAAGGCTTATATGAGAGGAACATTAATTTTTTTGAATAATAAACATAGATTAAAACAACAAAATAGATGGAAAGAGATAGAGGAGGAAATTAAAAAGAAGGAACAATTGCTTATAATTAATCCGGGAGATAAAAAGGCAAAAGATATGATTAATATTTTAAGAGAGCAATTTAATATGTTAATGGCGGGGCAAGTCGCAACTAGCATACAATATGCCAGACATAATACATTTTGTAATGCTAATAAACCTGGGAGATGGTTGGCTTACACGATGAGGAAAAAACAGAAATCACGTATTATAGACAAAATAGAATTTAGAGGTAAAGAGATTTATCAACAGAATTTAATAAAAAAGGCTTTTTTGGAGTTTTATACAAAATTATATGCTAAAGATGTAATTCAAGATGTTGATATTGATGGATATCTAAAGATGGAGATTCCTGAATTAACGTTGGAACAGAGAGATAGATTGAATCAACCTATAACTTCTGAGGAAATTGTTGGAGCAATTAAACAATTAAAAATAGGTAAGGCTCCGGGAACAGATGGACTAACAGCTGTTTATTATAAACATTTACAATCCGAAATGTTAGAACCATTAAAAATTTTATTTAATAAAATACAATTAGGAGGAGGAGTACCACCTTCTTGGAAAACAGCCTTTGTTTCACTAATTCCAAAGGAGGACCGAAATTCCATTAAACCGGAGAATTTTAGGCCAATTTCACTTTTGAATACTGACTATAAGATTTTTGCTAAAATATTAGCTAATAGACTAATGCCAGTTATGCAACAAATAATTCACAATGATCAATCTGGGTTTATAAAAGGTAGACAAATGAGATATAATGTTAGACAAATTGTAAACTTATTGGAATATTTGGAAAAAAATAATCAAGTCCCTGCAGCGTTTATATTTTTGGATGCAGAGAAGGCATTTGATCGTTTGAACTGGCAATTTTTGTTTAAAATAATAGAGAAAATGCACTTTGGGGAATATTTTACACAATCAATTAGAGCGATATACCAGCAGCAATCAGCACAAATCATAGTTAATGGAGGTTTAACAGAGGCTTTCAAAATTGAGAAAGGAACAAGACAGGGGTGTCCTCTGTCCCCACTGCTATTTATTTTGACTTTGGAGGTATTACTGAATAAGATACGTGATTCACAAAAATTGAAGGGTATTGTAATTAGACAACAAGATTACAGATTAAGAGCCTTTGCAGATGATTTGGTTATTACCTTATCTCAACCTATAGAGTCGGCTCCATACATATTGGATATAATTAATCAATATGGGAAAGTATCAGGATTTAAAGTTAATTCACATAAGACAAAGATGATAGTTAAAAATATGACTACATTTGAAAGAGACAAATTAGCAAGATTAACAGATTTTGAAATAGTTAAAAAAGTTAAATATCTAGGGGTATACATAGCAGCTTCAAATACAAAATTATACAAAAACAATTATGAGGTACTTTGGCAGAAGGTACAGAAGGATATGGAAAATTGGAAAAAATTACAGTTGTCTTTATTGGGAAGAATTGCAGCAATTAAAATGAATGTTTTACCTAGATTTTTATTTCTGTTCCAAATGATACCTGTGCTTAAGAAAGATGAAAATCTGAGAGAATGGCAGAAAGGTGTTAATACTTTTATTTGGGCTGGGAAAAAACCCAGAATAAAAATGAAAATTATACAAGATACACGTGAAAGAGGGGGTCTCAAAATGCCTAATTTAAGATTATATTATGAAGCAGCGGTTTTATCACAAATCAGTGATTGGTTTAATTTAACTGAGGGGAGAATTTTGAATTTAGAAGGTTATGATTTGTTATATGGATGGCATGCCTATTTGTTATATGACAAAAAAGTGGATAAAGTATTTAAGGTTCATATATTAAGAAATGCTTTGTTAAGGGTTTGGAAAAAATATCAATATAAGTTAAATTATAAGATACCTTTATGGGCAAATCCTAGACATGCAATAGAAAATATAAGTATAGAACAAAAACAGGAGGTGATTACCTATAAAGAGCTTCTTATTATGGAAAGGGGGGTAATGTATTTGAAATCTTTAGATATACTGAGAGAAGAAGGTATAATTTATACATGGTTTCAGTATGGTCAACTTCAAGCTAGATGGAAGGAAGATCAAAAAACTGGCTTTGTGCAAAATGAGGAGAATTTGGTAAAACAAATTAGAGATCAAAAACAAATGCATATTAAAAGGTTATATAATGTTTTATTGGAAATAGATTCTGAGATGGAATTGGTTAAAGACTGTATGATTAAATGGGCACAAAATTTTCAAGAGCCAGTAATGATGGAGACTTGGGAAAAGATTTGGATTAGAAATGTGAAATTTACACAAGCACAAAACTTAAGAGAAAATTTTTATAAAATGTTTTATAGATGGCATTTAGATCCTAAAAAATTATCATGTATGTATTCTAATGTGCAAGCTAAATGTTGGAGATGTGACTGTGATGACGCAACTTACTATCATATATGGTGGACTTGTAGAAAAATCAAAGCATTTTGGATAAAGATTTGGTGGGTGATGCAGAATATTCTTAAAAAGAGACTGAAATTTACTCCACAGTTGTTTTTACTGGGTATAACTACGGACTGTACAGTTGTAGAGACTAAATTGATTTTGAACTTGATAACAGCAGCAAGATTGTTGGTAACACAACACTGGAAGAAGGACTTCTTGCCTACTATTGATGATTGGATATTGAAAGTAACTAATTTAGCTGAAATGGCTAAAATTTCAGCATATCTGAAGGATCACACACAAGAAAGGTATATACAGGACTGGAGAAGATGGATTGATTATATACAAAATAAGTATCAAACCAAAAAATATCAAATAGCTTATGAATGATTTCTTTTATTTGTATAAGCATTATATAAGTGATATTAGAAGTATTATGTTTAAGAAATAGGATTTTATATATGGGGGGTTAAGAATTTTTTCTTAGGGGGTGTTAGTTTAATGATTGGTTATGCAATTTAGTTTATTGTTAAAGGTCAATAGAAATACCTTGTGTTCTGCTCTGGGAAGTCGGGGAGGGGGAGGGGGGGTTGGGAGGGGGGTTGTGGGGAAATTGTGTATGTTTTAAAACTTTTTCAATAAAAAAAAATAAAAAAAATAAAAAAAATAAAAAAAAATAAGAAAAGCATGTGACAACACTAGTAGTTAAATAGGTACCGCTTTGGTGGGAAATGTGGCATGTTTGGTACAGATGTCAGGCCTCTAACAATGCTGGACTTGCTTGGATGTGACACCGAACTGTGAGGCACCATCGGTGGCGAGAGAAGGCCCAGATGTTGCCACAGGACACCTCTCAGCTTTCTGGTGTGGAGCTGGTTCACCCCCTGTGGTGAACCCTGGAGAAGCTCATGGGCACAAACTGAATGGACTCGCACTCTTTGGCAGCGAAACAAATACTATGTACTAACATTGTAGACTCCTGGCTAATTATACCTTTGCCATATGCTAAATAAGTAAATATTTTAGCACTTTAGCCATGTACATGAGAATCCTTCCTTAGTCCTGGTAAGTCATTAATATCCAGACTGAAAAACAAGGGTTCAAAGATTCATTCTTCTGTGTTACCCCTTGGTAAGTATCGATCCTTTTTATCGTGGCTCCATTGAGCCCCAACCTCCCTCTCAAACAAGGGCTTGGATCAGGGCCAACAGGCTAGTTACACTTTGCGGGCAATCAATTTCCTCCATAATATTGATCTGCTCTTTGTGTCAAATGCTGCACTAACATCTATAAAAGCTTGAAAACTGTGGTTTACCCGACTGACCTATTGTGTAATTAGATACTTCAAAACTAATCTGTTGACAATATTAGATTATTAATGGATTAATTACTGTACAACTTTATGAAACTTTTTACTTTACTTAAACGTTTTTGTTCCTCTGCAAGGAATCCACTTTTGTTCCACCCAATCTCAAATTTACTTAAGAGGAACAAGCAATATATTTCAGCCACAGTATCTGTTAGTCTAACGGGCTTGTAATTGCTAGATTCCATTTTATTCCATTTTTCAATATATATATAGAGAGATGCTACTATTGCCAGCTTGAATACAACTGCATATGGCAGGTGTTATATCTATGTGAAAATCAATATGCCAATAGTTTATCCACAAATAGGATATTTTTTGAATAGCTGAATAGCCGGGAGAAAATCCTCTTCAATGACCTTATTGCTTTTCAGGCCTTGTATGAGAAATTTGAACAAGAACGTAAAAAAAAAAAAACATAACTGACATGTTTGCTAATATGGAGAAAAGCAACTCTTGAATTCCATGGAGAAGACATGGTTGCATCTATTGCTCACCCACCACTCACTTTACCAGAGAGAGAAAAAACACACACAAACCTGTGGGACTTTGTAACGTGCTGCTAATGTGGATGCCTGGATGGAGATGTCCCTGTTAGCTGTATCAAGAAGAGCCAGAAGGTTCTCCTTCCTTCCACAGCCGTAGTTGGGGACATTGGCTTCTCCAGTGGAGAGCATGTCCAGCAAGGCATCTGAAGTGTGTAAAGTGTTCAAATAGTTGTCATGGATGTTGTAGCCCAGTGTGAGGTTGTGCAGGAGCTGGGAGTTCTTGTTGACCCCTTGAATGGTGAAAATGAGTGGTAGGGTGTATACAAAATGGTAAGAAAACACACTGTAGAAAAATGTTCAAGTTATTATCAACAGTAACAACAAACTTTTTAAAAGAATTTATTCTTTTTTGCCTCCATAAGCCTACTGAGTCTTAAGCCAATATTGATCGAAAACCAATAATCGGTTATAGAAATCTGGGAATGGGCTGGGCAGAGGCAACTACAACTGTTTCAGTCCCTCCTTTAAACAAAATGAATTCAACTGATGAATTCAGGAGTGAACGGGGAGAACGGAAAATAATCTGGATTGCCTTCAGGTTTTTTAACCCCATCTTTGGATTTGAGTCTCTTCTTCAAAATAAAAAAGGAGGCAAGTTATAGAAATCAAAATCAATCAGGACATTAGACAAGTCCTATAATATAAAAGTAAGTGAAATAAGACAAAAAAGAACGAGAGTATTAGGACTGCAAATGGAGGGGATGCAACTCCATCACCCTGAATGACTTACGCATGAGAAGGTATAGAAGGAGGACTGTCAAAAGGTAACATTATAGGCGATATTAGTGTGTCAGTTGAGACTATACCAATGAGATAGTCTCCTGGCCTGTAAAAGCTCCATGGTTGTTCTCCATCCTGGTGCTCCAAACTCAGAGGGCATTTCATTCTCAGCTTCCCAGAGACTGGATGGGACAAAAGCAGCATCAGAAGCAGAAGCAGGAGGTCCATAATTCATGGAGCTTTATTAATCCTCTTCCTGTTTCTAATACCCACAGCAGGAACAGTTGGGAGAATTCAAAGCACTCTCAGAAGATGGAAATGCCAGCGACTTTCCTGATATAAACAGAGAAACACTCAGCTTCACCTGGAAAGGAGAGAAAGGTACAATCAAGAGCACAGATCCTGCCTGCCCCAAAACTTGTTCCCACAGAGCTTGACAAATTTATCCTTTTCTGATACAAGATCCTTTGCATATGGCTTCAATCTGCTCTCTCTATCGCAGGTATCGAGATCTCCAAGGCCCAGATAATCATTATTAATTACAGGGAGAAGCAACTTCTCCTCTTGGGATCCTGAGCTTCTTCTGGGCTCCATGTGCAGAGGAGAAGATGGAGAAAAGCTTGTTTCTGAAAAGCCACAACTACACTCCTGGGGTCAATTCCTGTCGTGGTTGTGGTCCTTCCTGTCAGGACGTGTCAGGAAAGTGATGTTGGAGGAAGATAGTTCGATAACAAGGGAATTGACCTCTGCTGTCCTTCAACCGGGTCTCTTGTCTCCAGAGTCTGCTGGAGAAGGTCAGAAGTATGGAGTTTGGTGCCACTCCAAGTTGGTGACCCTTAACTCTTGTGCTGCCTTTCTTCTTAATGCCAAGGAAGGATTCAGTTCCCTTGGATTCTGCCTAAGGTGAAGAGTGGGGCCTGTTCGGGCTTTTCTTTCATATCAGAACTTCATAAATTGGAGCTGATTTTAAAAAGTGGGACCCCTCTGACGTTCCCATCTCTGAGGCTGTGGGGTGAAGCCCCCTTCCCTAAAAAGCCTCCGAGTGCTTTGAAGCTGCTCTTGGGGCACCTGAGTCCCTGGTTCATTGGGATCCATTGTTGACGGATTGTGTCTCTTCTCTGGATGAGGAAGGCGGAGACGTCCCCCTTTGCCCAGAAGGGAGAATTGGGGAGGGGGCTGAACTGAAGGGAGAGGAGGGTCCCCATCCCAGGTTCTCCTCTCAGGGCCTGGCTAGGAGGTCCTGGGGGGCTCTGGGTGGAAGGCCAGGCGGAGGCCTGGGAAGGGGTTCCTCTCCTCCCGGAGGGTCTCTGCCGTGTCTCCCTGGAGCCTGGAGGGGCCCAGAGGGGAAGGAGCCAGAGACGGGGGCCCAGGAGAGGCCCAGGGGAGGGGGGCAGGGGCGGCTGGGGCCGCTTTCCTCTCAGGGAGGCCGGGGGAACCTTTCCCCACACTGGGTGGAGGAGAGTCTGGGCTGAAGAGGAGCCTCGCAGGAGGAAGAGCCTCTCCGGCTTCTCTCCCATGGTCTCCATCCAGGCTCCCACCTTCCTCCCCCCCGGATCCAGAGGCTTCGGGGCCCCCAAAGAGCTTCCTGGGCCGATCGGCCAGCAGGTCCCCCCTGAGGAGAGAAGCCAGGATGGAGGCTCTGAGGGGGGAAGGGAGGCCTGGCCCTTCCTCTCCCCTCGGCTCCCCCGGCTCTGCCTCGGCCTCTGCCCAGCAACGGAACCAGAAGGAAGAAGGTGGAGGCTGTAGATCCTCTGCTGATGGAGGAGGAAAATAAATATTATATATATATATATAAATATTATATATATATATATGTTAAAAAAGAGGGGAAAATCCTTCATTCCCTGGTTGCCCCCCATTGTCCCATATCCCCCTCCTGCCCCCGTGAAATCAGGAAAAAAAGGATGGGGGGTTGGGCCTCCCCCCCTTGAGGGCCCTTCAGTGGAGGTCATCTGTCCGAGTGTCCAGTGTAGGGCCTCCCAGGGCAGGTGGCTCAACCTCAGCAAAGGCCTCTGGACTTCAACTCCCAGAATCCCCTGTCCAGCACTCGGGGTCCTCTTTCCACGCTTAAGCTGTCCCTCACGCTGCCTGTAGGGGCCAGCCTGCAGTCCACCCTTTCAGCCCCAGCTGGCCCCCACAGGCAGCGAGCAGGACAGCTAAAGCAGGCAAAGACCCCGCAGCCTCCTCCATTTCGTGGCCTCTTTTTTCCAGAGGCGATTCTCCCTCCCTCCATTTTGAGGGGAGAAAAAAAGCTGAGGGGAGATTTTCTCTCCTCTCCAGCCAAGAGTCGGGAAGGTTCCCCAAAGGGGGGGGAGGAAGGCTGGGGGGGGAGACCAGCATCCCCTCCTGGTTCTTTCAGGGGAGCCCCAGAGGATCCAGGGCTGGAGGGGCCCCCAGAGGTCATCCAGCCAGACCCCGGCCCAAACAGGAGCCCCTCCACCCTCATGGAGGTTTCCCTCCGGGGCCTCCGAGCTGCCTGTGGGCCCTGGCTGTATTTCAGAGGCCGAGGCCTTTCATGAGGAGAGTCTCTGCTCCCCATGGAAGCCCTCAGAGGAGAGAAAGTTTAGGCCTGGATGGCCTTGAAGTAGTCCGCTTCCCTCCATCCCTCCCTCCCGACCTCAGCTTAGTTAGTGCAGAAGATCCTCTCCTCCCATAAGGCCCTGCCTGTTCCTGCCCCCTTTGCCTCCCCTCTCGACTTCAGCCCTAAGAATAGGAAACGTCTGGAAGTCTCTCCCCTTCAACCCTCCAGTGCCTCCCCTGGACCCCCCACCCGCTTCTCCAGAGGTCCCTAAGGTCCCCCAGCCCCCCTCCCCCTCCCCTTCCCTCTCCCCCTCCCTCCCCTCCTCCTGACCCTGCCCCTCCCCTCCCGCTCCCTTTCCCCCTCCCTCCTCTCCTCCTCCCCCTCCCTTCCCCTTCCCCCTCCCCCTCCGACCGTCCCCCCTTTTCTTCTATGTACCCTGAGAGCTTCTGCACCAAAGACAAATTCCTTTGTCTCCAATCACACTTGGCCAATAAAGAATTCTATTCTGTTCCTATCCTATTTGTACTCATTTCATGTGTTTATGGCTATGTTTTGCTATTTATTTCCATTTATTTTGGCCATTTTATAATGTCCATGTCTATGTTTATACTGATACTTGTTTCCTTGTACTTGCTGACAAATTAAATAAATAAATAAAATAATAAATAAACAAATAAGCGAAGGGGGGTTGGCAGGATGTGTGAACCGGATCAGAGTTTGGCATTCAGGGAAAAGAGGTGGGAGAGTGGCAGAGGGACAGAGAGGCATCTTTAGAGATCGGTGGGGGGGGGGTTTCAGTGATTTCCCATAATTTCTGGTCAAACCTTGATAAGAGACTTGCAGAGCTTTGTGGTTGTGTGTTCAGAGGATGAAATTGGTGACTTTGTATCAGCCGGATCTCCAGCCTGGGATTCTCCTTGGATGCATGCTTGCTATCGGCTGCCATAGTAACGGGGAGGGGGGGCACGGCATTTGGGTTGGGGGGCTGAGCTGGTGAGGTGGAGACCCATCTGAACTAAAAGGGAGGTTTGCTCTCATGAATGACTGAGCTGCTGAGTGGAGTTGTTTACACCCAGTCAAGGCCAACCGTCCTAGGACTCCCGGTGGACGAAAACACCTGAAGATGGGCCCCACATGACACTATGTGGGACGGGGGTTGGACTTTCAGCCTGGGTCCCTGGGGAGGGGGAGGGATGGGATTTGGGGAAATTTTCAACATGTAACTTTCATGCCTTTTGAATCAGATCTTGCCTTGCTTTTGCCCCTACCATCTCAAACTCAGTAAAAGGACCTCTTCTCTACCTTAATGGAGTTGGGGGGGGGGCTTCTTTCTCAGGTTTTGAACGGAGGCAGGCCTGACACTTTGATTCCCCTCCCCCCACTTGGAGCCCCAGAGATGGCTCTGGATGCTGGTTTCCAGTATTCCCAGTGAGGCCATGGCTCAGGATACTGGGGCTGCTCCCCAGAGCAGAAAGGCTGGGCATGAATCCCATAAAACTGAAGAAGGGGGAATGTGGCTGTGACCCTCCCTGAGTTCCCTTCTCTCTCTCTCTCTCCTGCCAGGCGTTGGGAGGAAGAATGGAGGCTGCTGCTTTCATGAGGCTTTTTCCAAGTCCTTTCCTCAATGTTGGCTTAGAGAGTTCTAAGAACCAACCAGGATGGCTTCCAAACCAGGATCAGGGTCTTAAGAGTTATAAGTCAGTCCAATTAATTGTGGCACTTCTGATGGCCATAACAATTCATGGTTTCTGCATTATGAAGCCTGCCAAGGGATGATGGTCTCTTCAGGTGTCTGTTGTTTTTCAAAATGGAGGCAACATGCGGAGAGTTGTTGGGCTGCATCCATGTTTTTCAAACTTTAAGATGAATGGACTTCAATCCCCAGAATTCCCCACACAACAATGCAGGGACTTCATCATGCTGGCCAGAAAATTCTGGGAATTAAAGTGCATTCATCTTAAAATTCCAAGTTTGAAAAATGCAGCTCTACATTCCTCCCTTCTATAAGGAGTTAAAGCCCTGCACCAAGAATTGGCTAACTCACACGTTGCTCAATAAGCCAGACACAATTTTTTCTCCCTCTCTCTCTTCCGGACAATCCCAGATCCCCCTTGGAAGACCCAGCCCTGCATGGCTTCTCCCCCACAGGAGCCTCTCCTGGAAAGACACGGAGCCCAAGGGAAGCTGGAGAAACCCCGAGGGCTGCGTCCCTCCAACATTCAATCCTGGGACCCATAAACCAGTTTTGTCTCTTCCCAGTGTGGGAAGCCCCCCCACTCCTAGAAGAATGAAATATTTTGGGAAATATGAAAAAGGCAGAATATTATCTTTCCCCAAAGGAGAAATGGAGAAAGAGGCTTTTAAAGACAGAAAGCAGATTCGGTCTTTAGAATTCACCCACCACCATTTAGCAGAAGACACAGAGTTCACTACATGGCACAATTTCCTAAGGGCATTTCAGGCATTGCACTCTCCACCACCACCCCAGCAGCATTTCAGGACCTGCATAAAATCCTGGCCTTCGTTCAGCTAATTGTTCAGCTGGTCCAGAGCCCTGGTGGTTCTGCTTCATCAATAAATGGATCTTCTTCCCAAGGAGCCTCCATTTCATTTCCAGCGTCTTTCTCCGGATTGGAACTGAACCAGATGGATTTTCCCTTCCAACACCAGGAATGGGGGGTGGAGGGTGGGGAGCTGCCCCAGATCCCCTCCTCCTTCCTGGCCATCCTGGGCCTTTTCTATGGGTCTCGGCTTTGCTTTCCCCTAAGTGCCTCATATATGGAAAGAAGTGGCAGTGGAACATGGGATATGGTCTCCCCCGTTTCCAGGACTCAGAAGATGGAACCTGGAGGGAGATTTTGCTCTGCTTTCCTTCCCCAACACGAGGCTCCCCAGCTTCCTTCTCCCAAGAGGGGCTCCCCACTCATCCAGGCAGAGTCCTGTCTGGCATCCCTGCAAGAGCCCCCTTGCCTGGCGTGGGCATGGGAAAGGGAGGCAGGGGAACATGGGATATGGGCTTCCTCATTCCCTGGTCTCAGAGAATGGAAGTTTGAAGGGGATTCTGCATAACTGCTTTCCATATCCCTCCCTCCCTCCCTCCCTTCCAGGGGTGAGTTGCTTCCTTTATTTCTCCACCTCTTTTCACTTGGTTTTCTCTCACTTCTCCCTCTCTCTGTTTGTCTTTGCATGTGGGGTTTTTTTTCCAACTATGCAAAGTTCTGATAAGTAGTTTTTCACTATTTTTTCATTTAGTTCTTGGAGTCAGGCCACACTATTACATCAGCCCTTTTGTCATTGAGCATCAGCTTTCAAAGTAAAGTAAAGTTTGGCTCCAACTCAACAAGCAGATCCGTGACATGCTCAGGCATTAACTGTCCCCCGAGGTTTTCTCTCTAATTGCTATGCCAACAAATGTCACATTTCTTTTTATCTTCAGCCACAGGTGCCGTGTATTCCCTCTGGGGCCAATTTCAAGGCTGTAGATCCCAAAGCTCTCAATTCTAGATGACAGATTTAATTCCATCTCTGCTCTACCATTATGAACCACATGGGGATTATTTCCCTCTCACTTCCCTCCAGAGAAATGCCCAACAATCTCGGAGTTCAAGAACTCGTTGAATTATCCAGGGATCCCTCCTGAGAGGGAGAATTATTATCCTCCGAGTTTCTTCTCTGCTGTGTGGCTGAATCCTCCCGGGAGACTTTGGGGAGAGACCCAGGAAGTTGTGGGCAGCTTCTCTCTTCTCCCCAAAGGGCCCAAAGGCCCTGAATGGAAAACTTTTCCTGCCATAGAACTTGGCTTCAGGCAAAAAGTTTCACTGAACAATTTCAGACTCTGGACTTCCCTGCCCACTGAAGATCAGGGCTGCCTGGATTCCTTCCCATCAAAGGGGGATACTCTGGGGAAAAGAAGAGCTGAGGGCAAAGGGAGCCCTCTTTCTGCCTGCCAGGGTCAGCCCCATCCCTTTTCCATCTCCTTTCCCCAAATGCCAGCTGTTTTCTTCCAAGTGATTCAAGGGGTGCAAGTTTCTTCTTGAGTCCCTTGTATTGTCCCCCTTCAACGCCCCCCCTGCAAACCCCTCTTTATCGTGTAGAAGGGTTGGGGGTTCTGGGCCTTCCAGATGTGGTGGGGTAAGAACTTTCTCCCTCTTCCACTGGGGAGTTGGCTGGGAATGGGACCTTTGGGGCTCCTCCAGATGTGGAGGAGAGATGTCACTTTGCTGGGCTGGGTAGTTATCAATATTGTACTCTGAGATTTGTGATAGTTTGTGTGTGTGTGAGGGGGGGAGGGGAAAGAGAAAGAAACACTAGAACAGCCCCAGAACTCCACCCTCCAACAGATATCCTGGACCACAGAACCCATAATTCCCTCATAATACCAGACTTCTCCCCCCTCCCCCTGGGAGAATCCACCGCTCCTTTCCTATGGGGAGGGGCACCCAGGCCCTTCTAGCAGTGCCCGCCAAGAGTCCCTCCCCCCTGCAGGGACCCAGAAAGGCCTCTTGTAGCCCCCCCCGCACTCCCCCCACCAAAAAGTCCCTGGCGCTGCCTGCACGCCAAGCCCCACCAGTGCCCATCCGAGCAATTCAATGCAGGAAAAGGGGAGGGGCCATCCCCCTGGCCCTGCCTCTTTGCGGGAGGGAAGCCTCCGAGCCTTGTGCTCAGACCTCCCGGAAGAAGCGGCCTCGGCCGCTTCAGAGGACAAACAGAGCATGTGCGAGAGAACGTTGCCCACAGTTGCTCCTGATGGGAGCGGGGAGAATTCCTTGTAGGAGGAACTTTTGCAAGGAAGTTGGAACTCCTTTCCACTCTAGGACTCAACATCTCTCTGGCCTTAACCCTTGCGCTGTGCCTCAGTCAGACTGACGTAGATGAGGCAGCCTATGTACGCGAACTACAGGTGGTCAGTTGGCGTTGAGCATTTCTCTCCTCTGTGTCCTGTCATCCACTCCCCCCACCAATCAGATCTCAACCCCACTTGGATGGTGGTGCGAAGGAGACACAGGCGCATCTCTCACAAGGGGAGCTGCTGTGGCTGGCGGGGACCACCAGGGGCTCCCTCTGCAGGCATCGAAGTCCTGGCAGCCTGTGAGCCTCAGAAGGGAACTGAACATGTGCCTCTGCCTTTTGCCCATCTCTGCTTCTCTCAGTTCCCCACCTGATGGAAAGACACGGGGTCCCCTCACCCCTGCCCTTTGTACCCAGACGCCCCCCCAGCCCCTCCTCCAGGGCCAAGAGGCTGCAAGGGGGCCTGTCAGGGAGGGAGGGGCCAGGAGGAGCATCCCCAGGAAGGGAGTCCCACCAGAGGGAAGGCTGCAGTAGGGGGGAGGGGGTCTTGCAAGGAGGGGGGTTTCCTATCTCCTTCCAGCCACAATCGCAGCCAACGCAGGAATTTCTCTCCTTTTAGGCTTCTTTACCTCTCCATGCCAGGAAAGTTTGGACGCTCTTTGGGAGCCCCAGGAAGGAATCCCTACCACTCTTCGGGGGTCTCCCCAGCATTGCCAAGCAAAGGGTGGCTGGCCACTCCCCCCCCACTGCCCCCCAATGGACAATCCAGGATTTCCCTGCAGGAAAGGAGCTGCTGGCAGCGTTGCTAGGGGTTCCCTGAAGGAGGCTGGGAGGGGGGTGTTTTGGGACCCCTCCTGGGAGGAAGAGAGAGAGACAAGCCTTCCCCTCCCTCTGTGTGTGTGTCTGTGTGTCTGTCTGGGGCCCTTATGGCACTCCAGCAGAAAGTTGGGTCGGTCAATCCTCTCCAAGACTTGGGTGGGGGAGGTTGGGGGACCCTCATGGGAGGGAGGGAGATCTAAGCCCCCCCCACACTATTACATCTGTCAATCAGTCTGCCTGCCTGGCCCTTTATGGTGCCTCAGATGGACTGTGAGTTTGGAGGGCTAATCCCATCCAAGACGCAGCCTGGCTGGATCCCCCTCCCCTCCGCAGATGGGAGGCCAAAAGGGAGGGAGAAGGTTGGGAAGGGCCATTTCTGCCCAATTTCAAGGAAGGGAGCCCTGGGCAGACTCCCTCCATCCACTTAGGGGACCCACTTGGGACCTCAGAGAGGGATGCTTGCCTGGTCCTGAAGAGCCAGCCTGGAGGGACCAGAGATCCCAGGCACTTTGGACGCCCTTCTCAACCAGAGACCCTGGAAGAACCACTGGTGCTGGCCCAAAGGGACGGAGGCAGATTCTGTGCCCGGAGCAGGTGGGCAGAGGCCCCAGAATGTGCTGCTGGCTGCCCTGAACCCTTTCAGATCAAGAGAAATGAGAAAAATCTCCCTTTGCAAAGCCAAAGGAGAAAACAGCCTAGCCAGGACTGTGTTGGGGGGAATGCTGGTTATTTGGGGGGAAGAGGGGCAGCTGCATCCCATCGGATTGCACCCCCGAAAATACTCTTTAACCTGGAAGTGATCAGTGGGATCGGTTGGAGAGAGGAAAGGATCTCGTGTGACAAGGAAAGCTTCTTCCTGTCTGGAGGGGTTAAAGAGCTCGTGGAACAGGCCGAGGGAATTCTTGGTCTCCAGAAACCACTTTCCTCTTGGCAGGTCCAAGAGGTTCCATGTCAGCCCCATGGAAAAGGAGCTTTGCAGGGCAGCAGAGGTGGGGAAAAGCCCCTCCCCATCATTCTGGGAAAGGGCCTCTAGGGAAGCTCTGGCCAAGCCTCAGGACAAAGAACCCTCAAGAAAGAACCACACAAGTTTTGGTCTACAACATCCCCACTTCAAGAGTTGTGTTACCCAGAGGGGCCCTGGGAAAACAGCGGCTGCCTCCACCATCCTTTGTGGCTGAAGCAGGAAGACCCCAGAAGCTCAGATGGGGCACCTGGGGGTCCCGGAGCAGCTCCGGCCATCCTGACCCTGGAGACCAGAGCTGGATTTGGGATGGGGGAGGGGAGACCTTTCCCCAGCAGAAGGCTTCTTCCTCAGCCCGGAAGAGGAGGAGGAGCCGCAGGGGGAGGATTCCCAACAGGGGAGAAGAGCTGATCCGTTTTCCTGCATCTTCCATGCCTCCCTGGTGGTCTTTCCTGGGACGGAGGCCGGAAAGAAAAAATCTCTCTTCCCCTTTGCTTTGCCCAGATCGTTTCCCTTCTCCCGGCTGGCTCAGAGCCTGCAAAATGGCAGCAGAGAGTTTGAATTCAGCCCTTCTTAACTGCTACCTTTGACTCCCCCTTTTCTTGGCTTCCAGGTGAAGAGGCTGTCATGGAGGGGACCCCGACCAGGCAAGAGGGAACCTGCACAACCCCCCCCAACAGCCACTCTCTCTCTCTCTCTCTCTGTGTGTGTGTGTGTGTGTGTGTGTGTGTGTGTGTGTGTGTGGTGTGTGTGTGATCCCCCTAGGTGGGGGTGGATTGAAGGGGTGAATTCCCCAACTCTGGTTCAGCCGGCTGGTGTGCACAGCAGTACTGGTGAAGTTTTTAGCGAGCAGCACAGGAAGCCAGACTTGCCTTCACGAAAGCTTCCTTACAAATGGAAAAACGGCAGGAGCAAGAAAGCGCTTCTTTTTGCGCTCCTGGCATTTTTCCACTTGGAGAGGAGGAGGAGGAAGAAGAAGATGAGGGTGACAATCGCGGGTGTGTGAAGCAAGGCGTGAAAATCCACAGCAGGAAGCTCGGGGTGAGTGAAAAGGAGGAGCAGCTGAGCGCTTTGTTTCTCCAGAACCGGTAGAAAAAAATGCTTAAAAAGTAAAAAAAAAAAAAAAAGTTCCCACGATCAGGCATCGCTCAGCTGATCATCGGAACTTTTAAAAAAACTTTTTAAGCATTTTTTTACTGCCGGTTCTCTGGAAGTAAAAGCAGGAAGTAACGACGACTGGGTGGGTGGGTGGAGCCTCAGGTTGCCATTGCTACCAGTTCTCCGAACCACCGGCCGTCATCGCTACCTACTCGCCTGAGCTGGTCCAAACAGGGAGCATTTCACCCCTGGTTCGGCAGTATCTTCTCTGACGGGAAACGAATTCGGTTCATGGTGCTATTGGCCTTTGGGAGTCTCTTTTTTCTCCCTTGCCTCATTCCTTTAATCCAAAGAATAGTCACATCGACTGTTTCTGGGATTACAGTCATAGCATCCTCAGTGTCGACCACTCCTCGTCAAAAGCCTGCAAATCTCATGATTCTTAAAACGATCCCTACTAAATATGTACCCCTCTTACAGCATGATGGAAAGCATTCCATCGTTTAAATAAAAAGAGTGAAATGTAGGGAAACAATAATAAAGATAGAATATAAAATACTGATATACTAGATTTAGTAAAAGCTTGTTATTCTGTAACCATCAGGTTCCTGTAACATATATATTGTACCTTTGTATTTGTATTACGTATATTATTCCTTTCTATTTGTATCTCCTGTTACAAACATATTGTTATTAGGCCTCTGTAATGTATCTGGTATTTGTCAATTGTATGTCCCTGCCATTTGACCTGAACTCATATCAATCTATCTAAAAGCATGGTACGATCTCAGTTGGAACTACAGCCATCAACAAAGGGATAATTTACACTTCAGCCCTAATTTATGTTTGATCTGGATAAGCTCCTGTCTTCCAGAGACAGGGAGCTAAATGGTCAATTGAGTAAACAAAGGAATCCTTAAGATAAGACTAATTGGGAAGTTTAGATTCCCTTGCAGGGCAACAAAGAATACACAAACATAAATTAGGGGGCCAGAGTTGGGGATTTAACTGGTGTTTTAAAGATATAAAAAGAGGTTACATCTTCTCTGAAGGTGTGAGCCCTCCCATATACATATCTCTTTGTATGTGTTTGGAATGGTTTTACCCAGCCTTTTGTTTTTGATCAAAGATTAAATGTTGATTCTTATTCAAGCCTCCGTTTAAGTCCTTCTTTCTGGTTCACTGAGGGCTTAAGCGTACAGCCGGACCTTACATTTCATTAATATTTTACACTGTCCCTACACCTAGAGTGATTTTACTTCCTTCCTTTTGCCCAGGACTACCACATATTTTTCAGGGATTTACATGCATTCAATGACTATAGTCCAGAACATAAATATGTGTGTGTTTATTTTGTACATGAGGTTGCATAAGTCCATCTTAATATGCTATTCCTGGTATGTGATGTTTTGTATACATACAGAGAAAGAAGCACCCTTGGGATCTTTGACTTTTAGGCTGGCTGTCAAACATCAGCCATAATAGCAATGACTGTTTTGAACAATAGGCAGGTTGCATTACACGAATGGCTATTTATATGTGAGATTATGACTGAAATATTTCTGCACCTCTCTTGGTTCACACTTCAGGAAGTTTCTTTACACTAATTATACAACCAACAAGGAATGCTTATTTTCTGAAATCATGTACATTCCAGTTTTTTCCCCTTCTGGGCTCAATGTGGGCTTAAATTGAGCACAGGACCACAACCAAGTAAACGTATATAGTAACAGTACTAACCATCATTAGGTGGAGTAGCCATTTTAGATTATTTATGTTGGGTATTAGGGAAGTACCCAACAGGCTACCTGGACAATGCACAGCTGATTCTGTAGCTCTGAAATCAATCTCCTGAATTTAAAATGTTATATAGGCACTAGTCTAAAGAAAGATTCCACTATCAGTCCAGTGTGATATTGCAATCTCACATGTGTCAGTTCTACAACAACAGAACTATTCACAACAGATATTTATTCGAAGCAAGTCCCATTGACTTGCGGATGGGAAGGTGCATGTTCCCAGGTAATTAAGAAATGACCGGGGGCTTCGGTTGAGTGTTTAAGGTTGCAGACCCCTGACCTACCCCACCCCATTGCTTCACCTTGCAGCCAGCCCTGTAGGCCTGTGCCTGCCTCCCACCTGGGCAGCAGCGGCCTACCTACCCCAGTTGTATCACCTTGCCCTGCAGCCGGCCTAAACGCCCGCCTCGGACTGCCTCGGACTGCTCCAGCAGGTCATTTTTATTTAATTAATTTAATTAAGAATGCTGCAATGGGCATCAATGATGACAGGTCAAAAGTGCGAGGACCTGTCAGAAATCACTTTTTTCAGCCCTCTGGGCAGTCCCTATGTGCATATGGACTACTCAGAGGGCTGAAAAAGTTATTTTTGACCGGTCCTCGCACGTTTGACCGGTCCTCGCACTTACGACTGTCCTCACATTTTACATTTTGCACCCTATCTTTTCACCATGGTGAAGAGAAGTAGTTGTGAAATGAGTGACACGATTGTTAAGAATGCTGCAACAGGCATAAATGTGAGGACAGTCATAAGTGTGAGGACCGGTCAAAAGTGCGAGGACAGATCAGAAATCAATTTTTTCAGCCCTCTGGGTAGTCCCTATGCGCATAGCCACGCCCACCCGGTCACATAACCAGCTAGCCACGCCCATCCGGTCACATGACCAGCTAGCCACGCCCCCAACTAAGCCACACCCACAGAACCGATTGTTAAAAAAATTGAATCCCACCACTGCTTACTACTAAATCTCCCCTTCTCATTCTTCCAGAGCCAGAGACTCCATCACTCACCAACCGCCATGCTGAAGGGGCTGGAATATCCCATGGGGAAGGAGAGGACCAGGAGGAGGACTTGAAGAATTTGGAAAAGCTCCCGAGGAATCCCAAAATGGATTGAAACATCTATTGTACTACAAACATCCCTAATTTTGTAAAATAAAGTTCCAAAAGAAGGAAGAAACTCACAAATGTCTGGCTCCTGACACTTTTAGTCCTATGTGTATAAATCTAGGTCTACTATAAGGAGCTCCTGAAGGAAAATTCCCAGCTTGTGGGAAACAACGCAGAACTCTTCAGGGAGCTGGAGGAGAAATGGAGGAGGTGAGAAATTTTCTGACAGTCCAAAAGAAACACAAGGGCAGATATTACAACACCGGAAGACAAGAGAGAAACTCTTGAAGACATGAAACCTCCGATGCTGCTGTATAAACCGGAGAAGGAATGGCTGAAAGCTTCTGGGGAGAATCTCAAAGACAAGAAAGCCCCACAGAGGCTTCTCCTCAGCCATCCAGAGACTCCCTGGCAGGAAGACTCTTCTGGCATCCCTGGTCAACCTTCCAAAGGAAGGACCTGGAACTTCCAGAGGGGTTGGCTGGATGTATCCATAATTCTTCTCCAAGAAAAAGGAACAGAAACACCTCATTGAAATGTGCAGAAATGGAGGGAAGCATCTGTTCAAGCCATTCAAGATCAACAGACGTCTATGGTGGAAATCCACACTCCATGCCTTGAGGTGATCTTCCTTCCGAGGGGATCCTTTGATGGAAAGTGAGGGATCTCCTCTTCCTTTTTCCTCCCATCAAGCACTGAAATGGCTTCTCCTCTTGGCTGTTTGGCTGCTGTTCCTCAGGCCTTTGAGGTCCTAATGGAGCTGGATAGGACTCTCCTTCCAGGTCACGTCAGACATCAGATTTGGCTCTGAATCATTCTCATCCACTCCCTGATAAAAATAAAGAAAAGCCCATTAAAATGCAAGAATGAGAGATCCGTCTATGTAAATGGTGCATTTTTGGCATTGGGTTCCTACACAGGGGATGGGGTTGGACTAGATGACCATGAAGGTGCCTTTCAAAGCTTACATTCTATGATTCTCTGAATGCCTGCAATACAGGTAGTCCTTGACTTATGACCATTCATTTAGCAAGGGTTGAAAGTTATGACAAAGCTGAGAAACGCAACTTAGAAGGCAGATCCTCACAGTGTCCCTGTTTAGGCCTGGAGACTGAACCACAGGAAGAACAGCTGCAGGTTTTGGGTCTGGCTAGTCTGAAGAAAAGAAGAATTAGGGGTGACGTGATAGCAGTATTTCAATATCTGGGAGGCTGCCACAAAGAAGACGGGGTCAAATTATTCTCCAGAGCCCCAGAGGGCAGGACAAGAAACAACGGATGGAAACTGAACAAAGAGAGAAGCAGCCTGGAATTAAGGAGAAACTTCCCAACAGGGAGGACAAGTGACCCGTGGAACTGCTTGCCTCCAGAAGTTGTGGCTGCTTCATCCCTGGAGGTTTTTCAGAAGAAACTAGACAGTCACTTGTCTGAGATCATTTAGGTTCTCCTGCTTGAGCAGGGGGCTGGACTAGAAGACCTCCAAGGTCCCTTCCAGCTCTATTCTATTCTATTCTATTCTATTCTATTCTATTCTATTCTATTCTATTCTATTCTATTCTATTCTATTCTATTCTATTCTAGAGGTGGAGGCCTCAGACACAGCCGGTCCCCCATTTTCTGGGCTGCTGTCTCATCAGCCCCCAGGAAGATCAAGACCGTTAAGACAGGACGACCCCTGAGAATTTTAGGAGTTGGTACATTCCAACGATTCTCTGACTACCCAGAATCCCCCTGTCCAAGTGGTTCAGACCGAAGAAGCAAAAACTCTCAGCTAAGAAAAAAATAAACACTGTTGCCATGACAACATTTCTAGGCATCCACCTTGAGGTTATCAAAGAGAATAGAATTAGAATAGAATAGAATAGAATAGAATAGAATAGAATAGAATAGAATAGAATAGAATAGAATAGAATAGAATAGAATAATGGAAAATGGAAAATGGAATGGAATAGCGTAGAATAAGAATAGAATAGAATAGAATAGAATAGAATAGAATAGAATAGAATAGAATAGAATAGAATAGAATAGAATAGAATAGAAAAATGGAAAATGGAAAATGGAAAATGGAAAATGGAAAATGGAAAATGGAAAATGGAATAGCATAGAATAAGAATAGAATAGAATAGAATAGAATAGAATAGAATAGAATAGAATAGAATAGAATAGAATAGAATAGAATAGAATAGAATAATGGAAAATGGAAAATGGAAAATGGAATGGAATAGCATAGAATAAGAATAGGATAGGATAGGATAGGATAGGATAGGATAGGATAGGATAGGATAGGATAGGATAGGAATAATAGAAAAGTAAATACAGAATAGGATAGGATAGGATAACTTTATTGTCACTTTAAATGTACACTAATCAGCATACATTAAAATGGAATTTCGTTGCATAGAGCTCTCAAAGGGCTGCCACCGCCAATATACACTACATAATCATGACGAAATAAATAAATAAATAAATAAATAAATAAATAAATAAATAAATAAATAAATATTATGCACATACACACCTATATTATATGACACAGAGAAACATCACAGTCTCGTTCGGATGTGTACATGTACCTGGTGAGAAAAAGGCATCCTGAGTTTGCCAGGCGGAGGGCATCGGGAGTAAAGCCCCTACAGAATCGGGGAGTCCTGCTGGAAATCCTTGGAAACCCCCTCCCAGAGGAGAGCCGGAGTGGGTGGGTGGGGTCTCCAACAATGCTTAGATATCGATATCCAATTTATATTGTAAGCCGCCCTGAGTCTCCGGAGAAGGGCAGCACATAAATCGAACAAATAAATATACAACCTCTTTGGCCACTTTGGTCATTAAGTGAGTCCGGCTTCTCCCGTTGACTTGGATTGTCAGAGGCTGGCTGGGAAAGTTGGCTGGGAAACCTCTGGACCACAAAGACTTTGGAATCCGATCTTTCCCTAAATGATGGACCGGACCGGATCTCTCCTTCCCAGCTGCCCCGCCTGCCTCCAATGTCCCACCTCACCAAATAAATCTCCAAGGAAATTAAGTGAAGCGAGTCCGTTTTATGAGAGGAGTGGGCTAGAGGATCCAGGAGGGAAAGGGGGGAAGGAGGGGAGAGGGTGGACTGAGAGGGAGATGAGTGATCCACTTGATCCCTTTAACCTTGGAGAGAGAGATTGAAAGGTCCTCTCTTGGGCCTGCAACACTCCACTGCAGCCTTCATAGTTTGTTTATTTTTATTTATTTTTTATTCATTTTGTTTTATTTATTTGTCAAGCATGTATTAGATAACAGATATAAGTATAAACATGATTATGAATTCAGGAAATGGATACGAATAAATGGGGGCAGTAGGACAGGGACGGAAGGCACGTTGGGGTGCTTATGCACGTCCCTTACAGACCTCTTAGGGGGGTCATAATATTATAATATTATGATATTGTACTGTATTGTATAATATTATACTATTACAATGATATTGTAATATCATAATATTATAATATTAGCACTTAGTGGAACATTCTGTGGGCTCAGTTCTCCTGGGAGCCTTGGGGGGCCTCCCCTCCATCTTTCCCCCCCCCCCCCATTTCCCCTTTTCCTTCCAGACCTCTCAGGGTCTCTCTGTTAGTGCGTGTGAGCCTCCCTATGGAAAGGTCCACCGTTGCTGGAGGGGGCAGCCTGGCATCTGCCCACAGCTGGATCAGAGATGATGACATCACAGCACGTGTCATAAGACCTTGGCCGGCTGTCCTGCCTCATTCTCAACTGCTACCACTGCAGGGATGGCAGGCAATTTTTTTTACCATTTCCAGAAAAAGATCCAGCGGAGAAATAAAGGTAGGATACAATCAGTGGTGGGATTCAGAAAATTTAACAAATGGTTCTGTGCCCTAATGACCATTTTAAGTATAAAAAACATATCTTAAGTCTTATTTTGGGGGAATGTCTTACTTTAGAGCAGGTGGGGAGTGGGGCCTGTGGATAATGAGAAGGAAGGAAGGAAGAAGGAAGGAAGGAAGGAAGGAAGGAAGGAAGGAAGGAAGGAAGGGAGGGAGGGAGGGAGCGAGGGAGGGAGGGAGGAAGGAAGGAAGGAGGAAGAAAGGAAGGAAAGAAGGAAGGAAGGGAGGAAGGAAGGAAGGAAGGAAGGAAGGAAGGAAGGAAGGAAGAAGGAAGGAAGGAAGGAGGAAGGAAGGAAGGAAGGAGGAAGAAAGGAAGGAAAGAAGGAAGGAAGGGAGGGAGGGAGGAAGGAAGGAAGGAAGGAAGGAAGGAAGGAAGAAGGAAGGAAGGAAGGAGGAAGAAAGGAAGGAAAGAAGGAAAGAAGGAAGGGAGGGAGGAAGGAAGGAAGGAAGGAAGAAGGAAGGAAGGAAGGAAGGAAGGAAGGAAGGAAGGAAGGAAGGAAGGAAGGAAGGAAGGAAGGAAGGAAGGAAGGAGGGAGGGAGGGAGGGAGATTCCGACAGAATCAGGGTTGAAATCAGAAGGGGCTGACCAGGGGTGGGTTCTAAATTTTTTTACTACCAGTTCCGTGGGCGTGGCTTATTTTGTGGGTGTGGCTTGATGGTCATGTGACAATTCTTTAGGATTTAGCAGAGGCTTTTAACTGGTAGACCAGTAGCCCAGCCCAGACCCCCTTGGGATCAACCTGCAGCCCCCCCTGCCTCCTCAGGCGGTGGAGCGTGTGTGTTGGGGGGGGGAAGCTTTTCAAGAAGTCACAAGGAGGGCTGAGAGCTAAGATTTGGTCCAGAACCAACCCCAACATGAAGGTCTCTTATTTGCTCCTTTGCATTTTTAACAGGTAATAAATTAAATTTCTGATGATGCAAAAGTAGCTCATAACTCACCTTTCTAGACAGCTCTTCTCATGTCTAAAAGCAAGATACTCTTCTCCATCTTTTCTCTGGAGGACCATTTAATCCAGAGCCTTTTAATTCCAGAAGTCCAAGTTTAAAGAATGGACTTCTGGAATTAAAGCTCCATTTTTTAGCTAAAACTTAATTCATACCTGTTAGTTTTGCTTGAGCCATGTGAACAATTGACAGTGGGATCCTCCAAAGCAGGGGTGGGCTCTAAATTTTTTTACTACCAGTTCTGTGGGCGTGGCTTGGAGGTCATGTGACTGGGTGGGCATGGCTAGCTGGTCATGTGACCAGGTGGGCATGGCTCTGTGTATAGGGACTACTCAGAGGGCTGAAAAAAGTCATCTCTGGCACTTATGACCAGTCATCATTTATGCCCATTGTAGCATTCTTAATAACTATGTCACTCATTTCACAACTGCTTCTCTTCACCATGGTGACAAGATAGGGCAAAAACGTAAAATGTGAGGACAGTCGTAATTTCGAGGACTGGTCAAAAGTGTGAGGACCAGTGAAAAATAACTTTTTCAGCCCTCTGAGTAGTCCATATGCACAAAAGAACTATCCAGAGGGCTGAAAAAAGTCATTTCTGACAGGTCCTCGCACTTTTGACCAATCTTCGCACTTATGACCGGTCATCATTTATGCCCATTGTAGCATTCTTAACAACCGTGTCACTCATTTCACAACTGCTTCTCTTCACTATGGTGACAAGATAGGGCAAAAACATAAATTGTGAGGACAGTTGTAAGTTCGAGGACTGGTCAAAAGTGCAAGGACCAGTCAAAAATAACTTTTTCAGCCCTCTGAGTAATGCATATGCACAAAAGAATACAGCAATAGAGAGGGATGAAGGAAGGAGAAGAGAGATGGAAGAAGGAAGGAGAGAGAGGGAAGGAAGAGAAGGGAGGAAGGAAGGGAAGGGAAATTAGAGTAGGAGTGAGGGTAAGAGAGGGAGGAAGAGAGGAGGAGAAGGAGAAAGGAAGAGGAAGTAGGGAGGAGAAGAAGAGGGGGGGGAAGAGAAAGTAAGAAGGAAAGAAAAGAGAGAGGTGGTAGGTTTGAGGAGAAAGATTGCTGTACAATAAAAAAGATGAAATGGAAGAAAGGCAACCCCAAACAAATATAAAGATATTAAGATAAAGAATGAATTGTTAAACTTTAAAGAATAAAAGAGAACAAATATGAACAAATAGCAATACTGTAATTAGAAACACACATACAAACATACAATGTATTTTCTTTGAACAGAGTATTTGGCCGGTTCACAAATTTAAACAGTGTTTAGTCATTTCAATTAAATTTACAATTTCTATATTTCCTTTTTGCCATATTTATTCCTCATCTATTTTTTTAAAAAACCAATATTACCCTTCATCCTCATCTCTAATCTTAATCAAATTCAATTTTTCCCTTCTATTCTATATTATACCCCTTCCCATTGTCATCTATTTTTATATCCATCCTCACATTGGTTAATTATGTAATATTACATTGGATAGACAGAATATTCCTATAGTCACAGAGGAACAAAGAGAACGGTTGAACCAATTAATAACAGAGGAGGAGATCCTCTCAGCAATTAAACAGTTAAGAACTGGCAAGGCTCCTGGAACGGATGGATTAACAGCTGTGTATTATAAATATTTACAATTGGAGATGGTTGTACCTCTTAAAGAATTATTTAATAGAATTCAGTTGGGTGAAGGGGTACCACCTTCATGGAAAACAGCTGTTATTTCGTTAATTCCAAAAGAAGATCAAGATTTGACATATCCCAAGAACTATAGACCCATATCATTATTGAATACAGATTATAAAATATTTGCTAAGATATTGGCAAATAGGTTAATGTTAGTAATGCAAAAAATGATTCATGCTGACCAAACTGGTTTTATACAAGGTAGACAAATGAAAAATAATGTAAGACAAATTGTTGACATATTGGAATATTTGGAAAGGAATAACCAAATCCCTGCGGTGCTTATATTTTTGGATGTGGAAAAAGCTTTTGATCGATTGGATTGGCAATTTTTATTGAGCGTGGTTAAGAGGATGCAATTTGGGAATTGCTTTATGCAGTCCATAAAAGCAATATATCAGGAACAGACAGCTCAGATAATTGTTAATGGCAGTTTGACAGAAACTTTCAAAATTGAAAAAGGTACGAGGCAGGGATGTTCTTCATCGCCATTATTATTTATATTAACTTTAGAGTTGTTGTTAAACAAAATACGTAACATAGATGAGATAGAGGAAATTAAAGTTAGAAACTATGAATATAAGGTACGGGCATTTGCAGATGATTTGGTTATGACCTTAACTCATCCAGTGGAATCAGCAAAGGTTTTGATGGATATAATGAAACAGTATGGTCAAGTCTCTGCGTTTAAAATAAACATTGGAAAAACAAAGATGATAGTTAAAAATATGACAACAAATCAAAAAGAGGAGTTACAAAGGGTAACGGGATGTGAAATAGTCAAAAAAGTTAAATACCTAGGAGTTTATATTGCATCTTCTAATGGTAAATTGTATAAGTATAATTATGAATGGATATGGCATAAAATACAAGCTGAAATGGATAAATGGAAAAAATTACAACTGTCCTTGTTAGGTAGAATAGCAGCTATAAAAATGAATGTTTTACTTAGGTTTTTATTCCTCTTTCAAATGATACCAATACTAAAAAAGGATGCCAACCTGGAAGAATGGCAGAAAGGTATTAATAAGTTTGTATGGCAAGGTAAGAAACCAAGGATAAAATTGAAAATAATGCAGGATACACGAGAAAGAGGAGGATTGAAAATGCCAAATTTAAAACTGTATTATGAAGCAGCTGTTTTATCAGCAATTAGTGATTGGATTAATTTAACAAATGGAAGGATATTGAATATTGAAGGGCATGATTTGGTTTATGGTTGGCATGCTTATTTAGTGTATGAAAAAAGGGTGGATAGAGCATTTAAGAGTCATATACTGAGAAATGCCTTATTGCGTGTCTGGAAGAAATATCAATATAAGTTAAATGAAAAGATACCTATATGGATAGCACCCAGGCACGCAATAGAGAACACGAGCATAAAAAGTAGACATGAAGTAATTACATATATAGATATTCTCAATATGCAGGGAGGTATATTAAAATTAAAACCTGTGAATGTGTTGAAAGAGGAGAAAATAATTCAAACTTGGTTTCAATATGTACAATTACAAGCCAGATGGAGAAAAGACCAGAAAATTTGTGTTATACAAAGTGATGAAAATGTAATTAAACAAATTAGAGACCAAAGTCCAATGCATATAAAAAGATTGTATAATATATTGATAGAGATGGACTCGGAAACAGAGCTAGTTAAGGACTGTATGATAAAATGGGCGCAGAATTTTGAACAGCCAATAATGGTGATGCAAACTTGGGAAAAAATATGGGTGACAAATGTGAAATTTACTAAAGCGCAAAATTTAAGGGAGAACTTTTATAAAATGTTTTATAGATGGCATCTAGATCCAAAAAAGTTATCTCGTATGTATCCGAATGTACAACCAAAAAGTTGGAGATGTTATTGTGAGGATGCCACTTATTTCCATATTTGGTGGACATGTAAAAAGGTTAAAGCGTTTTGGATAAAAATTTGGTAGATTTTACAAAATATTCTTAAAAAGAGGTTGAAATTTACGCCACAGCTGTTTCTGCTGGATATAGTTACGGTTCCGTGAGTCATATCGTTACCTCTACCGGCTCGGCGGAACCAGGAGGAACCCACCACCGCTGCAGATCCTCTCCACCTCTTCCTGGATTAGCGGAGGGCTTCCTGTCACTTCCCATCGGATTGGGGGGTTTCTGTGACCCCCAAGTCATCCCTGGCTGTGGGGTGTACCTCCCCTCTTCTCATCCAGTGCCACCCAATCCCCAAACTCTTCCTCCGGCAGAAATCTTCCTCTGTGAAAGGAGGAGCATCCATCCCAGCCAGATGCTTCCAGGCCCAGAAGAGGAAGGGGGGTCTGAATTGGGGGAGGAAGCATTGATCTCGAACTTGGAGGTGGGAAGGGCCAGAACCAGCAGCAGCACCAATGGGAATTCTCCCTGCTTGAGCGTCATCGGTCTCTGGGCAGAGTCCTTGGGGGCTTCACCTGAAGGAGGAGAGCCAGTTCTGCAGAGAGAGAGAGAAGCGGAGAAAGTGGGAGGGGGGATCTTGGCCTGAAGAACCGAGCGGAACTCTCTCCTGCATTGGGTGAAGTCAAGGGAAAGTCTGCCGGGAGACCGATGGCGCTAAAGGGAGAATTCCCATTGGTCCCCCTGTTCTTTCTGGACCCTCCCAATTCCAAAGTTGGAGGCAGCCCCATTCTGGGCCAGGCAGCCTTTCTGCGGTCCCTTCGCTTTGCGGAGAGAGGGAACCGGTGGGAACTTCCACTGCCTGAGCCAAAAGGGTCTACGGCAGGGGTGAAATGTTCCCGGTTTGGACCGGATTGCCCGATCCGGTAGCGATGGAGGCGGGTGGTTCGGAGAACCGGTAGCAAAAATCCCTGCCCCCCCCCCACATGCCCAACTGAACCATGCGATCCTCAGAGGCTTTTTTTCTTTTAAATGCCTCTGACGATCCAAGCTGAGTTGCCTGATCGTCAGAGGCATTTAAAAGAAAAAAAGCCTCTGACGATCAGGTAACTCAGCTGGGATCGTCAGAGCCTTTTGAAAGGATTTTTTACAACCACTTCGCCGAAGAGGTTGTAGAAAAAATGGTTTTAAAAGTTTTTTAAAAATCGCCACGCCCACCCAATCACATTACCCCACCACCACCAAGCCACGCCCACAGAACCGGTAGTAACAAATTTTAGATTTCACCCCTGGTTTACGGGATCTTGAGAAGATCGTTTTCTCAGGGGGTGGGGGAGACCCTCAGGAGGGGAAGGGCCAGGCGGGGCCAGGCGAGGGAGGCCAGGAGGCGGGGCCAGGTCGAGGCAATGTCAATAAGTTTGTGTTTTTAAAGCAGGCTATTTGTTTTCCAGTGGTTCCAGAGGAGCAGCCCGTCCTGTGGAAACGGGGACCGACGGAGGTATGTCATATTTATTTCTTTAATTGTTTCTCAACACGTACCCAATGGGACCCAAACCCTGGAAGTCAAAATGGCTCTTTTGGGTGAGGGGGCCTGGATTAACCAGGCTTGAGGGTTTTTCCTGGGCTCAGGCCCACCGTCCTCATGGTCTCCGTTGCTTTTCAGCAGACGAATTCACGGGCCGGCAACCTGCCCCCTATCAAGGAAGGTCCTCCCCCTCAGCGGTCCTTTACCACCCGCCCCCCCAAGGTAAGCAGTCTAAATCTTCTGGGGCAGGGGTGGGTTCTAATTTTTTTTACTCCTGGTTCTGTGGGTGTGGCTTATTTTGTGGGTGTGGCTTGGTGGGGGGTTAATGTGACTGGGTGGGCGTGGCCACCTTTTTTTTTAACTTTTAAAAGCATTTTTTCTACAACCTTAAGAGGTTGCAGAAAAAAAATGCTTTGAAAAGCCTCTGACGATCAGGCAACTCAGCTGGGATCGCCAGAGGCTTTTAAAGGCATTTTTTCCCCTACAACCTCTTCGGCTGAAGAGCTTGTAGGAAAAATGCTTTTCAAAGCCTCTGACGATATATATATTTCACGGCTGTTATTTTAACTTTTCCAGACTCCTGCAACATCTGGGGGGCGACCGCTGAGGAATCCGAGGGAGAAGAGTGGCACGTAAGTCTACATTTTACCTAAAAAAAATAAAATATAACATTTATTTTTTAAATGAATCCTTTGTTGAAACACCTTTGGCTTTTATGAGAGCATCTAGTCTTTTGGCCTTAGAGCCGATCTTGCCATGGAAATCTTTGCCCACTCTTCCTTCAAAAGGGCTCCAAAATTGGAACATTGGGCGCTATCTAACAAAATGAAATTCAAGGGTGAAAAAAGTAAGGTTCTACATTTAGCCAAGAAAAACAAAATGCACAGGGACAGTATATGGGGCACCTCGCTCAACAGGAGTAACTCTCAGAGGGATCTTGGAGTCCTAGTGGACAACCATTTAAACAGGAGCCAGGCGTGTGCAGCAGCTGCCAAAAAAGCCAACCCAGTTCCAGGCTGCATCAATCAAGACCACGTGAAGTGTTAATGCCACTTTTTAAGGCCTTGGTAAGGCCACACTTGGAATATTGCATCCAGTTTTGGTCGCCACGATGTAAAAATGATGTGGAGACTCTAGAAAGAGTGCAGAGAAGAGCAACAAAGACGATGAGGGGACTGGAGGCTAAAACATAATGGATTTTTCACATATTTAATGACTACTATTTAACATCAGTTTTTTCCCTTCAAAGATTTCAGTTTGTTTTTTGACTTGAATTGTACATCTTATATGTTATGTTAAAGGAGGAAGTACTCTGAAGGGATTTATATTGGTCTCATTTTTTTTATTTTACATTTCCAAAACCTGGCCTTTTAATAGGGGTGTGTAGACTTTCTTTGCTAAATACTGAAGTAAAAACTTAAGTAATCCAACTCTTATAAACAACTCTTATCAACACATTAAACCTTAATATTTAAGTCACTAATCAAATCCCTTAAGACTACCCTGGAGGTGTATCTAAAGTCCCTCTGTACCCATTGGCCATTTATACGGAGCCTTTCTAAAAGACCCAATAAATAGTGAAAGGATTGTTAGTAGAAATAGCAACACTGAATTTATACAGCGACACAAACATAAAGGTATTTTTAATATTTTTCAATGGAAGAAAATGTTTGATGAGTCAAATAAAAAACTTAAGGGTCTAATTTCTCTCTGGTTTTCTTATTTACAGCAACAGAAAGCAGAAGTCGTTCTCCCTGACTGAGGAGCTCCTGCGTCAAAATGCCCAGCTTTCGGAGAAGAACGCAGAACTCTGCAGGGAGATGGAGGAGAAACTGCGGAGGTGAGAAACCCTGACTTTCTCTTCCAGGATTTCCTATTCAATTCTCCTTAGCTCCCTACCCTGGACACACATTACACAACGTTCTGCGTTGAATTACGTTGCCTGGATGGGTGGGAGACATCATGAATCTCTTGACAGGGACTTTTCCTGGCCAAATCCTCTGAATGTAGGAGGTCCCTGCTTTGATCTCCTCCTCTGCTGCTCACTGACCTCAGTTCTCGGCTCCCCCTCAGTTCTCACCAGTTCAATCTTCTCCCCCTTCTGTCCCCATTAGAAAGTTTGGAAATTGTTTTGAATTTTCTGGTATGAAAGCCAAAAAAGGGGGGAAAAGGTTTTAAGATCTGAAGATTCCTTTATGGCAAAACTCAAGTAATTAAAAAGTAAGGCTGGGTAAAACAAAGGAAGTGCCAGGCGTTTTAGTTAGTTTTCATTTTAAAAGGGTTTGATGATTAGGGTGAAGACCTGAGGGGGCTCATTTCCCTCCTGTCTTCCTATTTTACAGAATCCAGATGTTGGAACTCCGAAACCTCCATCTCCACTGCAGGGTTCTGACGGAAGCTGGAGCGAAGCAGGAGCTCCTCAGGGAGAACGAAGAGCTGCGGGAACAACTGGAGAGGTAAGAAATACCGTGTTTCCCCGAAAATACAACCTTCCCCGCAAGCAGTTGTTGTTGTGGCTAAGCTAGTAAGTAAGAATCTTTGGCTGCTTCTCCGCATTGACCTCTCCACGTCTCCTTCTTCCAGAGAGAAACAATGGAGGGAGCGTTTCCTGGGAGAGAGAGAACGGCGGGAATCCCAGTAAGACCCGGGAGGAGATCTCGCAGGATCAAAAGAGATCTGAGGCAGCCTCCAAGGAGCTCTAAGACCTTCAAGTAGCTCCTCCTCCTATTCCTCTTCCTCCTCCCCTCCCCCTCCGGGACCCATTCTCTGTCTCCAACACATCCTGGCAACACCAAAAAGCCTCTGAGAACCAGGCAAAAAGTGCACCCCATTTTTTCCATGACTTTTGGAGGTTCTGTACAGGATCATGGACCCAACTTCCAGAGGGTTTGTAGGCCCTAGGAGACCCTCCCTCATTCTTCTGCTGCTGGATAACTTGTAAGAAGGTTCAAAGAAGAAAGAACTGAAGGACTGAAGAGGAAATGCTTTTGTAAAGTCGATTTGATCCTTTGAAATTTATTTTGTAATGTAAATAGAGATCTGGATTTGGAATACCCTTCAAGATCTTTTTTTAATTCCTTCAATTCTGCTATTGGTTCCTGCTTTTTAATGTGCCTCGGTGTTGATTTTAATTCTAAGAGATTTGAGGGTTTTTTAGTTGTTAATTCTTGGGGGCATAAACTGTCAGTATTTTAATTTTTCTTGTTCTCTTTAATGCTTTTGGCCTGTGACCATAATAAATGTTGAGTTGAGTTGAATTGAATTGAATTGAATGGCTCTTTAGACCTGATTCCTTCAGGATCCTTCATTAGTCCTGGAAAGTCTTGAATGACCAGACTGTCCAACAGCGGTTCCTGTCTGCACTCTCGTCTGACCTCTTGACAAGTCTGCAGCAGAAGAAAGACCCCAAAGCAATGGGATTGTTGTCATGGAAGGACAGGTCTGTTTTGACCCTTCCCCCTCCCCACTCTGGATCCCCCTCCCCAGCCAGGACATCTACACCAGTGAAAAGCAGCTCTTGGATTCCATGGAGAAGATACGGTTGGATCTATCACTCCCCACTCCGTCTGCCAAAGAAAGAAACACACACAGGGACCTGTGGGGCTTTGTAGGGTCCCACTAATGTGGACATCTGGATGGAGATGTCCATCCTGTCAGCTGCATCCAGAGGAGCCAAAGGAAGTGGTCCTTCCTCCCACAACGGTCACTGGGAACAGGGGCTCCTCCAGTAGAGAGCACGTCCAGCAAGGCCTCTGAAGGGCCAGGTGGATTCTGATAGTTGTCAGGGAGGTTGTGGCCAAGTGTGAGATTGTGCAGGAGCTGGGAATCCTTACTGACCATTTGTACAGCAAATATACACCATAGTATATTAAAGTCACTGATAGAGAAACTCTTTTACACAAAATGCTCATGTTATTCTTATATCATCAGGAATAGAAACAAGAAAATCCTTTTTTTCCCAATTTAATCCTCTTTGTCTCCACCAGCTGACTGAGTCTCAAGCCAACCCAGATCCAAAACCAGAGGCAAATGGTAGTTACTCATCACCTTGACATTGAATGAGTGTTGAGAAGGTGGGATGGAGATAGTTCTCCACCAGAGTTCAGAGTCATAAACACACCATTATTTGTAGAAGGACTAATATTTATCTGGCCACGAAAGGGGATTTAGAATAATTCAATCACTAAAACAGAACGATTGTAAAAGGAAGAGGAGTCTTTTAATGTGAGAAACATTTACCGAGTCTTTAAAAAAAACGACTTTGTTTCTATAAGGATCAGGAATTGGGTATCCATGAGAGCTTATAAAAATAGGGAGCTGGTCTTTGCAGGGGCCACTACAACCGTTTCAATTGCTACTTTAAACGACAGCATTCAAGTGATGAACTCAAGTTTGGATGGAGAGAGGGAAATCATCTGGAGTTCTTATGGTTTTTATTCCGTCCCATCTTTGGATTCCAGCAACTTCCACAAAATAAGACGAAGAGAAGCTTTGGAAATCCAGACCATTCAGGAAATTAGACAGGTCCATTAATACAGGAGGAAGTGAAATAAAAAGGAAAGAAGGAAAGCGTTAGGAATGCAAAGAGAGGGAAGGAAACTCCAGCACAGGGAATGATTTAGGAATGAAACTGGCAAGGAGGAGCCTGGTTGGAAGTCCTTGTTCTATGCCATCTTCTTGTTCAACTGAGGATTCTCAGACTTTGGGGCAGCTGATGGGGAGGAAAAGAGCCTGGAAGGAAAGGATGGGGGGGGGACTGTGGGGGTGGGGGGGGTGGGAGAAATGAATAAATGCCCAGAAGTTTCTCATTGATTTGAGCTCTGAAGGTTTGAGTCGGTCAGGCGGAGACTTCACCAGTTCAACCAGTTCAACCCAGCCAGCCAGTCCAACTCAACCACCAAGGCAGAATCCCTGGGAGCGCCCATCATCCCCGGCCAGAGCGGGCTCTGTGGCCCAGGAGAAGCGGGAGGGAGGCCGAGGGACGGCCAGGCTGAGAAGGCGGACAGGAGGCAGGAAGAGCCCCTGGGACGGCGGAGCTGAAGGGCCGCCACAAAGGGCTGCTCGGTGCCTTCCCAGCTTCCTTCGCGCCCTTCAGCTCGGCTGGCGGAGGCCCCGAACGGCGCCTGAGAGTCCAAAGAGCGGGGGGGGGCTGGAGCTCTCCGGGGCTTCGGGGCGAGCCTCAGTGGGGCTGAAGGCTTTTGGCCAATGGGGAGGAAGGGCGCCCCCTGTGGGAAAGGCGAGGCAGCGATCTGGCTAGACTAGTGGGTGTGTGTCGGAGCTATCCTAATTGGGGGAGTTTGGGAACTGGGGGGCAGAGCGAAGGGGAAGGAGGAGCTGGGATTTTGAGGAGGGGACCTGCTTTTCTTGGGGGGAAACAGGCTTCCCTGCTGGCTGGCTGGCTTTTCCACAGCGATCTCTGTGGTCGCCCATCCAGAGGAGACCCTCAGCATCCCTGCTTAGCACCAGAGACCATCCAGGCAGCTGCGCCTCCCTGCTCCCCTCTCGCCTTGCCCCATTGCCCGAGTGTGGGAGGCTGGATTCTAGAACCTCCTTAGCGTGGAGAAGAAATCAAAATCTGTCTCTTAGAAGTTTAGAGCTCTTTCTGAGCTCACCTGCTTGTCTTTCACTTCCGCTTGAAGTTGGGCTGGGAGGGGGAGAAGAGAGAACCCTGAGAGCCTGGACAGAAGCATCAACTCCTCTCCATAGTTTCCCAGGCATTTGGGAGGGGGCCTCAACCAGGGTCTCCATGCAGCTAGGCTGGGCTGCCCCAATTGAGGTGCCCTGCAAACAGGCAGGAGGTCCTGAGTCCAGACTGGGATGGAAGCCCCGAAGTTGCCGTTGACCTGGGAGCCTCTGGATGGAGCTTGGCGCTGGGTCCTCTGGAAATTGGCCGCCCTCTTCGGGTCTCTCGGTTGTCCTCAGTAAGAAACTTTTGGGAGAGGCTGGGTATCATCCTCCTTCGGGTGTATGTTTCTTAGGCTTCGCATTTGCATTTTTGTTTAATTTGCTTGAATTAATAATAAAGCTTAAAGCTTAAAACTGTCAGGAAATTTCTCCTTATTTGTAGGTTGGATCTCTCTTCGCTGGGCTTCCGCCCGTTGCTTCTCTTCCTGCCTTCAGGGGCTCCGGAGGATGAATGGAGCCCCTCTTCTCCATGAGAGCCACCCAAGTATTGGGCAATGCTGTCCCATCCCCTGCAGCCCTTCCCTTCCTTGGACTGGACATTCCCCCCCCCCCTTCATCCGTCATCCCCTGGTTCAGCCTCCGGACCCCCCACCCTCTTTCTTGCTCTGCTCTGCCCACTGAGGGAGTCGCCCTGAGCGGTGGAGGCTGAGGGGTTTTGGGGTTGGGGGAGCTGACAGAGGACCCCCCAAAGCTGCTCTGACTTTAAAGCCTGTTTTCAGGATCCCTCTGTGTTCCTTCGGGGGCAAAGGAAGACTTGCCAGAAGGGCTTCTGGAAGGGACGAAGGTTCCTTCCGAGGGACGGGCAGCTCCGGGACTCTCGAACCCAACACTCGGCCAGTGTCGCCTCTCCGAACTGCCTGCAGCCCCCGGCGGACCCAGCGCCCTTCCGCCCCATCCCGGCGCAGCGCAACCTGAAAGGGCGAGAAATCCGAGGGGCTCCCAGAAAGGCCAGGTCTGGAGCCTGGAGTGGCCGATCCACCGTCTAGCCCTGAGGCGCAAGTGAGGCTCCCCCTCCGCGTAAAGGTCCCGCGTGGGCTCAAGCCCCCCTTAGGCAGCCTGCTCGCTCGCCCGCCCGCAGTGGGTGCCCGGCCCCTCTCCCCCCCCCCGGGGCCACAGCAGACCTGGCCTTGGAGGGAAGAAGCGCAGATCCTGCAGCCGGCCTGGGAGGAAGGCAGTCCAGCCCCTCCTCCCCCCTCCCCCCCCCCCGCTTTCCCTCTTCAGCTCTTCTCTCGCCCTCTGCGCTCCTTCTGCCCCGCAGCTGCTGGCTGAGAAGCGAATGGAGGGAGGGGCGAGGGGAGCTGTGCCCAAGGCCAGAAAACCCGCTTTCTCCCTTTCCCCCTCTGCCTTTGTCAACGGAGGCTGGGCTGAGTCCCGGGGGCTCCCGAACCTCCCCCCCCAGCCCGACTTTGGGTCGGATTTATTGGGAAGTTGCAGGTGGGGGAGGGGTGATTGGGACAACTCGGCTCTTCTTCAGTCCCACAGCTGTAGGCAGCAACATCTGGAGAAGGAGGGGCTTCCTCTGCCTTGGGGGAGGAGGGGGGGGGCGGCAAAATCCGCCTTTTGTTTGAGTTGATGCGACCCGGTTCATCCCCGCTGGACCTTCCGGCTCTGGGATCTCCAGGCGCCCCTTCACTCCCAGGAGACCCTCCCTTCCTCGGTCAAACCTCTCAGGCTGGCCGTCCCGCTGGATCCCTTCCTCTTCAACTGCGGCAGGGACCTCGATGTGGCCTAGGATGATTGACAGCCCTGGGTATTTTGGGTTCGTTTTGAGGTTGACTGGTTGGGTGGGGTTTGCTCTGCTGTGTAAGAGCTGCATCATAAGAAAACGTCACAAATACGTCGTGGGCACCTGCTGGCAGGTGAGGATGGAGGAAAAGTCCACGGACCGGAAAGACGGGAGGGAGGGGGGAAGAGGGGGAAGGAGGGAGGGGAATCAACAAATGCCCAGAAGCCCAGACAGCCGCAGGGGGTCCCTTCTGAAGAAGGCGGCCTTCGGATTGCTTTGATCTCGGGAGTTTTGAGCAGGTCAGGCTGATTCTTCTTCAGTTATTTGTAACTTACAAAACCACCCAAAGACAAGGAAAGATGACAGGGGTTTCTTCCCCTTCCCTTCCCTTCTCCTTCCCCTCCCCCTCCCCCTCCCCCTCCCCCTCCTCTTACCATCCCTCTTTCCCTCCCCGTTTCCTGTCAATTCATGCAGACTTCATGCAAATCCCTCGTTCTCCAGGATGGCCTGGATGAGGCTGTTGGACAGGAGATTCGAGAGAAATGCCACCTGCTCTTTATTGATTTAGGGGAGAGAGAGGTGGACACTCAACCTAGTCTCAGACACACCCGGATGGATGGATGGAACGATCGATGGATGGATGGATGGATGGATGGATGGATGGATGGATGGATAAGTGAATGGATGGATGGATGGATGGATGGATGGATGGATGGATGAACAGATGTGTAGTAAGGCTCTCCCCACGACCCCCTCTCGCCTTGCCCAAACTTACAGCCGAGGCTTCTGCCCTTTGCCTGTCCCACTGCCTTGCACTTCTGTTTAATCTCCTGTCCAAGGGCCTCATCAAGACCACCCTGGAGAATTAGGGATTTGTATTGGGGGGGGGGGTCTGGGATGATTGTATAGGAAACATCCTGATTGGCAGAAGCTGTTGATCCCTGGATCCCCAGGAGAGGCATTGCAGTCGGAGATGAAAGGAAGAACCAGAAGTCCACAAACGGAGTAGATCCTGGAGGGAAGGAGGGACTCGGAATCCCTGGGTGGCTTTGAAGGACCCGGATGGTCTTATCCGTCCTTGGATGCTCAGAGGAAGCTTAAAGGGCTTCACTGACCGGGATTTCCTCCTCTGCTGGGCAGCTGCAGCCTTCCGCCTGGGGAGTTTCCAGGAAAAGTTCCCTTGTGGAGTCACGGAAGCCAAATAAAGCTCCATACAATGGAATATGGGGGGAAAGACGTAGGAAACCAGTCAAATTGCTTTAGCCCAAAGGCGAAGAACGCGACATTCTAAACCAGCCGTTGCCCACTGAGTGACCCCATTGCTGGAGAGACTCGAGAGCCCATCAGCCCCTCCGGCTCTTCTTCTTCCACGCTGCAACTCAACGCCAGTCTCTGCAGTGGAGACCGACCGTGGCTGGGCGGGTCCGGAGGCTTCCTCGGGGGGTTTCGGTTGCGGGTGGGGAAGCCCAGGGGGCTGGGGGCTTCCCTGGGGGGGGGGCAGCTAGGAGGACCTGCCACCTGGAGCGGGGGAAGCCGGGAGGGGAGGGGCAGCCGCGTCCTGGGCTGGGTCTCCCCCCTCTAAGCAACCTGCCCAGGAGGGGAAATCCGCCTTCCTCTGCGACCCCTGGAAAGCCCGGGCAAGAGAGGGCGGGAGGGGGGCTCTTTGGGCAGCGGAAACCCGGCTTCCACTTCGGCCTCTTCGGGCACCGGCCGGCCTTCCAGTTGCGAGGGGCTGGCACAGGGACGGCAGCGGAGGCGGGGAAGGGGCTGTGGCAGGAGGGGGGGGCAGGCCAGGCGCGGCTGGTGGGGGGCTGCCTCGTCCGGGCGGGGGCCGAGAGGAAGGCGGGCGGCGGCTTCCCCTCCCCTCCCCCTGGGTCTTCTCCATTGCGGCGGGTGGGGGGGCCTTTCTGCCCCGCTGGGTCCTGAGCGGGCTGATTGCGAGAGCGACTCGGGGCACCCGAGCATGTGCAGAGCGCCAGATGCGGCCCCGAGACCTTTCTCTGCCCCGGGGGAGCCTGGCCGGGAACTCCGCCGCCCCTCCGGAGAAGTTGGGCGGGGGGCTTGCCTAGCCTTGGCCCCGGCCCTCCAGCCCCTGCACAGCCCCCGCGCTCAGGCTCCGCTGGAGGGGCTCCGTGGCCAACCGGGGCTCCGAGGAGGGCTCTCTCTCTGCCGAGCCCTGGAGGCGCTGGGCGGGGGCAGGCGGGGCAGCAGTGGCACCCTTGGCCTGGGGGGTGGGGGGGCTGCATTGGTATTCTCTCTCTCTCTCTCTCTCTCTCTCTCTCTCTCTCTCTCTCTCTCTCCTTTCTCTTCTCTCTCTCTCTCTCTCTCTCTCTCTCTCTCTCTCTCTCTCTCTCCCTCCTTTCCTTTCGCTTCTCTCTTCCTGAGGGTCCTGTATTAAGGGGGGGGGGCTTTCCTTCCATTCTGTGCCAGCTCCCCCCTCCTGCTTTGCAATTGTCTTTTTGGTGGTGACAGAGAAATCCCTCTTCACACTTCTCATTCCCGTCTTTTCTTTCTTTCTTTTTTTTCGAAAGTAAGGGGCGGGGGTGGGTGGGGGGGGGGGGAGAAAGCCTGCGAGCGGCGCTCAGAGCGGGATCGAACTCGAAGGCAGCCGGGTTAGAAGGGAGGTGGATTCCCAACCTCCGAGGGCAGAAGGTGCGAATCCTGCAGGAATGGCCAGCCAATGGCGGGGTGGGAGCGGAATCTACTGGATCTCTGAATTGGCTTCTGTCGGAAGGTGGGTTGCGCGGAGAAGTCCAGGGACATCGCAGCGGCTCCTGGGCCTTGGAAACCTGGAGGGGGCTTCGCTGAAGGAAGGGGCTGCTTCTGCCCCCCCCCCCCGCCTCTATCATTCCATGGGGGGGGGGGAGAAGCAGAGACAAAAAGGCTGGCTAGGCGAGGCAAAAGAAGAAAACAGCAGCTGTCAGATAGGGAGGGGGGTATTGGGAGGGGGGCTGGAGGGAAGGAGGATCCTTCTGGATTAGGAGGGATCCCTGCAGATCCTCTCCGCCTGCTCCTGGTTTAGCTGAGGGATTTCCTGTCTTCCCTTCAGATTGGGGGGTGTCTGTCTGTCACCCCCCAAGTCTCTCCCCCCTCTGCCTCTCCCCCCTCCTCATCCAGGCAGCAACTCTTCCGACGGCAGAATCTTCGCCTTCAATGAATGGGGGGGGGGAGAAAGGGAGGGAGGGAGGAGGGGGGTGTCCTGGCCAGATGCTTCCAACCCCAGAGGAGGAATCGGCGGTTCTGAATTGGGGGGAAGAAGCCTTTTTCTTGGACTTTGGACTTTTCAGCTATTCCACTCCACTCCTTTCCTTTCCCTTTCCCTTTCTTTTCTTTCCTTTCCTTTCCTTTCCTTTCCTTTCCTTTCCTTTTCTTTTCCCCTTTATTCCACACTTCTTCTCCTTCTCCTTTCTTTCCCTTTCCCTTTCCCATTTCTTTCCTACCTTTATTTTCTATTTTGTGCCATGATAATTTTAATAAAAAAATAATAATAAAAAGGAACACTTTGTTTTAGGAGCGCTTCTTGTTCCACAGCTGGAATATGCACATTTCGGGGGGGGGGGGAACTCATCACAAAACACAATTTCTGTGATATTTTGTTTTTGAGCTCTCTGTGACAGACATTTTGTGTGAAGTCCAGCTGCTTTTGCGTTGTGTCTGAGTCAGTTGTGTAGCTTTTGTGTTATTTTTGTGTAAAATGTGATAGTGGGTTTTCCTGGTCACATGACCACGAAGCCACAGCCACCCAGTCACATGACCACCAAGCCACACCCACCAAGCCACGCCCACGGAACCGTTAGGGAAAATTTTTGAATTTCACCCCTGCCTTCGACCTCCTCCTGGGGAGAGTCTCAGGCTCCCCTTTCTCTGGGCATCTTCTCCAGCCCTTCACAGACAAGAAAAGCTGGGAAGAGGAGCAGAGAAAATGCTTTAGGCAGAAATTGTGGAGTTGAAAATTAAAGGGCCTGAAAACTGCTATTTTCTTTCTCTGTTTGAGGAAAGAAAAAAATATACAAAGTGTAAAGTTGAAATTTCTTTACACATTTTATTTTTTTATTTACTTTTTTTTTATTATTTTAGTGTAAAGTACATACCAAATTAAAAACAATCCCAAACTGAAATCCCAGACAGCTGTTCTGCTGAACACTTTCTGCAAAGGAGGTTTTATCAGGAAATCAAGAAAGAATTATATAAGATTTCCCTCCCCATCTGACAGCCGATCAAACATGTCATATTTCACATCATTCCGACATTCTCATGGAGAGGATCAGGCAACCAGGCTGGTGCTTGGTTCCCACAGCTTCCTCCTGGCCTCTTTTCCTGCTCTCTCTCTCTCACAAACACACTTATAGCTGCTGTCAGTAGGAACAAGTGCCCACATTATTTTCTATAAGTGTCACATAAAGTAGCTGGCAAATTCCTCTGAATAACTTTCACAGTTCTCTTTAGCAAGATTTATTGAAAGGGGAGGGAACAACAAGAATTCCAGTCATTCAAAAATTTCCATTGTGGAACATATAGATATGATTTTCTATATAAGGACTTAATATCTCCCTTCAATTAAAAGAAACTTTAACAATTCTTCCAATATCACAATGGTGTTATATCTCATGTTTTCACATTTGTTCTGGCTGTGAGCTGCTCCTTTGTGTTGAGGTCTGGCCTCAGAAGGATAATGTAGCACTTGGGGATGAAGATGCAGCCCAGCAGACCAGCACTGGAGGCCAGGATGGAGAAGACCTGCACAGCCACCATGTATTTCCCTTTGGTGCTCAGGTAGGTGGGCACAAAAGTCACCCAGACGCTGGAGAAGACCAGCATGCTGAAGGTGATCAGCTTGGCTTCGTTGAAGGCCCCAGGCAGGTTCCTGGCCAGGAAAGCCACCGTGAAGCAGATGGCAGCCAGGAAGCCCATGTAGCTGAGGGTGACGTAGAACATGACAACGGCCCCTTCGTTGCATTGCAGGATGATCTCTCCAGGCTGGGAGTGGAGGTCAGAGTCAGGGAAGGGGGGAGAAACTCCTAGCCAGATGGAGCAGATGATAATTTGGACAGCAGAAGAAGAAAGGATGATGGAGTTGGCCAAGCTCTTCCCCAACCATCTCTTCACTCGGTTTCCTGGTTTTGTGGCCAGGAAAGCCAGCACCACCATGATGGTTTTGGCCAAGAGAGAAGAAACAGCAACTGAGAAGATGAGGCTGAAGACCGTTTGTCGGAGAAGGCAGGTGGCTTTCCTTGGTTGACCAATGAAGAGAGGAGGAGACAAGAAGCAAAGCAGGAGGGAGACCAGGAGGATGTAGGAGAGGTCCCGGTTGTTGGCTTTGACAAGGGGAGTTTCTCGGTATTTAATGAAGATGATTAAAACAAGACCTGTGGTTAGGAAAAAGAGTAGGGCAAAGGAGACCAGGATGATGCCCAGATGTTCTTCATAAGACAGGAAGGTTATGACTTTGGAGATACATTGGACTCTGTTCTTATTTGGATGTTTATCATCTGGACACTTGGTGCATTTTTTTGTATCTGAGAAAGCCAAAAAATAATATTTATTTAATATTCTATCCTTTTATCTTTCAACAAAGATCTTAAACTGATAGCAGGATCACTTTCTAAGATGTGTTCCTTAACAATTTCATGAAAAGAATAGGTATTTTCATACAAATGTAGAGCAAAGTCTATGAAACTGGAAGAAGTCCTAGGATGTTAATTATCTCCTGGTTAATGTGCAGAATCTTCATAGAAACCTACGTTATTAGAGGTTAATAATGAATCAGCTAATCTTTCTAAGCAAACATCCTGAGACCTGACCCTTGGCACTTCTTAATATATTGACTCAGAGGGTTCCTATCCTGGGATATTTAATTGGCTGTCAGAATATTTGTGTAATGAGGTTCCCCCATAACTGTCCACACTACCTTCCTGTGGACCAGCAACTCAGAGATCCTCAAGGGGAGGCGCATGTAGAAGGTATCATAGTAATCCTTCCAGGTGATGGACCTAAGACAGTTCCTCAAGTTTCAAAGAACTCGGATGGTCCCAGAGAGTTAAATGTGGCAGGATACATCCACACTAAAGAGAAATTTTCACTTTAAACATGAAATCTGAATAGATATGTTTGGGCCAGCGACTATCTCTCAGCTCCCATCTCTTCCCAACCCCTCCTTCAAAGTCTTTTTGATTTACTTCCTTTTAGGTAAGAAATTGTGCAGGTTCAAAATAAAAAACCCAGGTGAGCTTCAATCTGTCTTTCAACTTCCACTTTCATGAAAAGGTTCTGGAGGGATCCAGTTCCACAAAGCCTCCCGTTTTCCTCAGTGTGACCCACCTTCCTGAGTGGAGAAGGTCCCCTCCGGACAAGGAACGCAGTCATAGCAGCAAACTGGCTCTCCTTCTCGAGCCCTCTTGACAAATCCAGGATGACAACTTTCCACACATTTGGACTGAGGCAGAGACTGAGCAGAAGAAAAGGAATGCCAAAGAAAAGAGGTTAGGACTCTCCGTCCATGGAAAATGGAGGCAGAAATGGATGGAGACAAGTAGCCTCTGGTCTTCACTGAGGTAAATAGGAAACGTCTGACTACTTTTAAACAGATGCAGGAGGTATAATAACTGGCAGATTCTTCCTTTAGTTCTTCCCTTTTGCTTTCAGAATTTAACATTACAATCAAGTACTTTTCTACTTAATAAAGTCTAGAGGGATGGAATTGAAAAAAGATTTAAGTATGATGATATATTCATATTAAAACTGAGAATAAAGTTTACCGTAAAAGATTTAGGAAACTTCTTTCCGTTAGATTTTTTTAATATGAAATTGAACAGTGATGAAGAAAGAAACCTCTGACCAGTAAGATCGTGAAAGGTTTCCTTAAAACATGGCAAAGCCATTTCACTTAGGTCCCATCTCTTGAAGAACTTCCATGAGATGACACCACCTGGCATGGGAGGCCGACCACCCTGGAGACTCTAGGCTTTGCCCACTTGAAATGGGACCTCAGGCTTTGGAAAACAGAGAAAAGACAGCAAAATTTCTCCCACCTTATTGAGCAACTTTAGCTGTGAAAGAGCATCTTGGTCGATAGTAAGTCTCTGCCTTTCAAAATACGCCAGAATCTCTCTCCTGACATCCTCCTTGGGGAGAAACAAGAAGATTTTGATGCCCAGATCTGCCATTATCTCTCCATTTTGGTCCAAGTACAGTTTTCTTTGAGAAATATTGAAAAACTTGTTCTTCTTCAGAAAGGGATGAAACTAGAATGGGAATATCCAAGAATTTGAAAAGTTGAAAACTTTGTTTCTTATCCCACATTGAATCTTTCTTCCACAATTGTCTCATCTCCAAATATGGTTAAATAGGATACAAATACTACTATTATTTTCATAAGTGAATGAGAAAGTTTGAGAAAAATTTGTCCATCAAATACTGACAAAGCATAGAGAAAATATAATTGATACAATTGGTCAATTATAGGGAACATTCTAGAGCAGATGACAAATAAAATGAACAGAGGGAAAAAAAGATGATTCACAAACTCTTTGAAAACAAGAGGTTGATTCCCAGAAAGCATGGGTTGATCAAGAAGAAAGTTGTCAGGCTAATCTTCTCCCTGGTCATCCTGATGGAAAACACCTCCAGATGGAGAGTGGCTGGCTCTGGAGAATTTGATCGCTGAAGAGGGAGCCGGGTTTAGAGAGGGGAGAGGCACTACCGATCAGTGCTTAGTTCTTCATCAACTGATGGAAAAATACATATCAAATAGACCTGCATCATTCTACGCCTGCTTTATAGATCTCAAGGCAGCCTTTGATACGGTTCCCAGGACTAAGCTATGGGAGAAGCTGGAAGCTGCCTCAATTGACCACAGGCTTCTTCATCTTTAAATGGCTAAACAAACCAAATCACCCGCCCCCCCCCCAAAAAAAATAGGTGACCGAAGCATCGCCCTCCTGCTCTATGCAGATGCCCCTGTGATCCTCTCCAGGACACCAGAAGGCCTTAAAAGAGCCTTGCGAGCCCTTCTCCAGCACTGCAATTACAATCAACTGGGCATAAATGATGAGAAAACAAAGATCAAAAAGGCCAAAACTTGATTCATGGTATCTAAATGGCCACAAAATAGAGCAGGGAAGCCCCTTCAAATCCGTGGGGGTGGCCATTCAGGCCAAGGGTTCAAGAGAGATGCAGCTGCCCTGGGCCAAAGATCAGCCAGCACCATTCTTCATTGTTTCCGCACAAAGGGAGGCTACTATGTCCCTGCTGCTATTCAGCTTTTTGTGCCCAAGTCGCTAGCACAGCTCCTTTATGGGACGTTGCTGGGACCGTCAGCTTCATGTTTTACATCATTAGAAGTAGTTCAATCCAAATTCACCAGATCAATTCTCCAGATGCCACGTTGTGTCTCAAATGCACTTCTGCGCCTGGAGACAGGATTGACAGAAGCCGAAGGAAGAATCCGTATAGCTGTTGTGGCCCACCAGCGGCCAGTGGAGCTGGCAGGAGATTCGGACAGTGAGGAGGTTGGGGAGGGACATGGGCCAGTCCTGGAGTCTGGGGGAGGCTCTGATGATGGCTCTGTGGCAGTGCGCACACATTTGCGAACCAGTAGGGAAGGTAAATTTTTATTATTATTATTATTTATTCAATTTATATACCGCCCTTCTCCTATTTGGACTCAGGGCGGTGCACAGCCAAGGATAAAAAACATACTAATACAAAATTTAAAATCAATTAAAAGAATTATACAACTTTGGCCCACAATTTAAAACAATCCAATTAAAACCCAATTTACACTTAAAAAGCAAAAAACTAAGAAGAGCTAAAAAAAGAGCTAAAAAAGAGCTATAAATGAATTTCACCCCTGGATTCTCCCCTCTTAGCTGATCCTTCCCTAGGCAGCCTCTCTTCTCCTCATCCCAAAAGTCATTCTCACCCATCATTGCACTTCCTAAATAGATTATGGGAACTCTGGTGATATCACTGGATTTCAGTATTGGACTCACAAACAATTGTGTGATGTGATTAGAAAACTGAGGGACGGATGGTATGATAACTAAGTGGGTAAAAACTGTCTTCAAAATGATACTCAAATAATTTTTAATCTTTTTAAATTTTTCCTACAACACCTGAAGGTTATGTTTGTTTACTTGATTGATTAGTCCATGGGCCAAATCAAAGTGCAGAGTTCCAAACACAAATTATTACTAAAATCCGATAAAAACAATTTAAAATGGAGTTTGAATAAAATACAATTTGAAATGAGATTGGAATAGAATACAATAATATATGGATAAATAAAATATGATAAAATTATATTTCAATATCACCCCTTCAGCCTACCCCAATCAGTCCCACAAATGCCGATCTCAACCGAGCCATTTTGCTCAAGTACTGAGCTGCATTAAATGTTGTTTTCAAATTCTGGCTGCAGATAAGGTGAGTCGTTTTGATATGGGATTCCCAATGGGTCCTTCGTTTGGTATATGGACCAAGGTACCTGCTTCTCCCCCTCTTATGCAGGCAGCAATCAAATAGGATGTGAGCCAGGTCTTCTGCCTCTGCCATTCTGCAAATGCAGAGACGTCCATTATAAGGTCTAGAGTGGAATCTCCCATATCTGACCATTGTGTCCAGCTGTTTGAATCTCGCTCGCGTAAATCTCACCCTAAGTTGTTTTGGCAGTTGTAACTTTAAATAGTTGTCTAGTTGAAAAGGAAGTTTGTATTTGCTCAGCCATTTCAACTTACCCACCTTACTAAGAATAGCCATGTCATTTTGAGCTTCTACATCCTTAATTCTTTGGGCAGCTGTTTTTTGAATTGTTTCCTGTTACGCAAGAGACAGGAAGGGCACAGCTACTTCCAAAATTAATCAGTTTAGTGATCCAAGAGGTTTGTGATTGTGAGTTTATCTGCTCTAGTAAGCATAACTTGGGGAGTCTATCAGTCTCCATTCCATTGACTTTGTGCCAGTGGTTACATGCTTTGATTTTGGATAGTGGATGAATTATATACATTCCCAATTCAGCTCTAACTGCTGCAGCAGATGTCCTTAGATCTACACCCACAATACAGCTCAGGTGCTGGGACTGTGTTTGTTCTAGTACTGTACTGTTGAGTAGAAATCCCAAACTTCTGCTCCATACAAGAGCATGGGGGAACCTTTATATACTTTTAATTAATGGGCCAGGGATTGAAGGTTAGGGATAACTTTTTGCTATTGGACATCAATTTTTCTATGTTATCATTAATACGGTCAAGTTGATAAATCCCCTTCACACAAGATTTGATCTAAGATGTAGATCCTAGAATAAGCTAATTTGATGTGATTTAATTTAAAGACTGAAGTTTTTCTACTTAGAAACCTTATTTGAAGCATCATTTTAAAAGTTTGATAAAATAACAATGGTTTTAAATCAACTTAAAGGCGATAATCAGAAGCAAGCAACAATTGTTGAATCGGATGGATTGAATGGATGGATGGACTGGAAGTTAATTTCCTGCTGGCATCCCTGAAGGAGGAGTCTGGTTTGAAGGGAGGCTGCTTGGAGATGGCTGGAGAGGCCATGGACCCTGAAGACTCAAAGTGGACAGAATGGATGACTGAAGAAATGGATTCTTTCAAGAAGATTGAGGGAGATTGGGGAATGGACTTGTCATATTTAACTGGAAAACAAGTCTTAAGAGTTGTTGTGTTTCAATTTACAGGAGGTCCTGTGACTTTGGGGAATGGAAAGCAGTTGCTGGGAAAGATCCTAATTAAAGTTTTAAGGAAATGAATTATTATTAAGAATCAAACAAAGATATTGAATCATGAACAGATTCAGGATGGATCAGAGATAATGATTGTGATGGTCTGTGGTAGATAATAAGCCCCTGCAAATTGTCTGAGAGTTAAATATAGTAGCAGATAACAGACAGTTTTGAAGTTTTGAAATTTAATTTTTTTAAAATTGCTGTTAACTACATTTTTTATATACAGCAGACAGATGACAAGTCAAGTAGTTGCAAATATATCGGTAGAAGTTTATAAGTGTGGGCCTAATTTGCAAGGGGGAGAAATGTACATCTGTCAGTATTCAACTGGGGAACAATATATGCATATGTGGTTTTATCTGTCTTTAGTGCACAATTTTTTTAAAAAAATGTTTCATCTAATTTTGTTTTGTCTTTGTAATAGTTTTATTTTTTGAAGTTTGTATTTTACCTTTTTGAATAAAATAAAATTTAATGAGAGAAATATCAAGTTTCCAGAAACAATATTTATCATTAGCACACACAGAAGGGTGCATATGTAAAAAGCAGTAGAAAAATATATGATTTTTAACAACTAGGACTTGACTAACTAAATAGAGTCTCATATAAGAACATGAATAATGGACTGGAAGAAAGATGAGGGACACCAAACTTCATATGTATGTTTGTGAAAATGATCTCAAAATCGTAGTTACCATATTTTTCGGAATGTAAGAGGCACCAGAGTACAATACGCACCTACCTTTTTTGGTGAGGAAAAGAAGAAAAAGAAATTTCCCTCTGCCTCTGAGTAATTTTGCCTACTTGCAGCAAACAGCCTGCTTTACTTTCATTTTCGTTTTCAGCATAGCTTGATTAGCACAAGGGGAAAAAAATCTGCTGGAGCTGCTCTTTGCAGCAAGCAGCAGAGCCTGTGCAAAACAACTGAGAGCAAATCAGCTGAGAGTCAGGAGGCCGATCCAATCAACTTGTCCTAATTAGGCTGTGCTGAAGCTGAAAGGAGCTATTTTTTCTTGATGTTTGCTTGCAAGGAGGCAGAGGCCAAAGGGTGGGGACCAGTGGGTGGGTAGGGCTATATTCGGTGTATAAGACACACCTAAATTTTCACCCCCTTTTAGGGGGGAAAAAGGTGCGTCTTATACTCCAAAAAAATACGGTAACTGATTCTGAGTCAGCAGGGAGATGTTCATGGAAAGAAGGCAAATGCAACCATAAGAATCTCAGGAAGTGAACATTCTGGTTTGGGGAGACCCCAACTCAAGGACCAGGTCCCCTTGCAGGCACCAAGCCTGGAGGAAAATTTGCTGTTTTAGAGCTGAGCCAGTAAAACAGAGAAGTTCAGTCTCCACTTCATGGATTATCTGAGTGCAAAGACTTAGCAGCCATCAGTCAGAGAAGCTTTAACTTGGATTCCTGCAGAGAGGAGGGGTTGGGCTAGATGGTCTCAGGGTCTCCTCCAAATTTATAAATTGTGTCATGCCACAACATGTATCTACTGTGCAGTTGTTGCTCTAGCCAGACTCCCTTTTCTCTCAGCCTTTGGAGGAGACGGAAGCAGCCGGTTTGACCGAGACACATGGTCATCCAGAGGCCTCCGTCCCTCACACGGAGCATCGCTGGAGAGGTTCCAGCTGCTTCTTTGTTGGCTGTTAGTTAATGCTGCCTATCTCCTATTTATATTTATATTTTCTCTCTTTGCATTTCCTCAGTTTCTCTGTGCCCTTTTCTCCCAATGAAACACCCAGATCCACCCCAGGCTCCCTTTCACTGGAGGAGAAGAGGGGGGTTTAGCTGCCTGTTGAGCTGCACACAGACCCACCTGCAGTGGGGACGGAACAAAGGGGAAATTCCACCATGCTCATCACAAACCCACAAATACAGGAATTCATTTTTAAAAGAATTCAGCATCTTCAAATGAGCAGAGTTTAATATTAAAATGCCATGGTATCTACTCTTTGGAACCATTATTCCCTGAGTAATTGAATTAGACAGATGTGTTGAGATGGTTCCCCTCTTTCTCCTCTGGATTCCTCCTCTAAAGGATCTAAGATTGATGGATCCATATCGGGACCCCATACCTGCCACGGCTGCAGCCTTGGAGACCCCAAGATCTTTTCTCCCTCCTTCCTTCTCCTCGATCTGGAGGAATAAGCGGCATTCAAGGCCTGGGCCAGAGTCTTCATCATACTGTAAAAGTGATAGTCATTTGGGGCCCGGATCCTGTTCCTTTTCTTCTGGGTCTCCAGTGGGGCTTTCTGGGTGCATCTTCTGCGGCCTTTGACAGAAAAGACGTTCTTTGAGAGAGAACAATGGAAATAAAGATCTTGAAACTTTTCTTCCACAAAGAAATCGGGTTCAAAGGCATCATCGTTTGGCCTGTTTTTGAACACAAAACCAAAGTTCAACATACTATGGATGTATTTGAGAAGTCTATGCTTGTTTAGAGTGTACCCTATAAAATTTGTGAGGATCCAGACTTTCCCTTCAATGGGTCCTGGCAGACGCCTAAGTGTTAAATGGAGAGGAAGAATTCTCTCCGAAATGGAATCATATTCCATAAAGTGAACAAAGACGTTGACTTTTCTCCACTTAGAGAGGGAATCCCTGAGAGATGCTGTTGTGTGTCCAGTTGTTGAGAACAGTTGTGATATAACCACACAAATTCCACTCCTGACAAGCACAGGAGGAAAAATCCTTATGAAATTCTCTCCATTTTCTGTGTCTGAAGCAAAGACGCCAATTAGGGTCCATCTGAAATGGAGGAGCAGGGGGACAATTGCTGGGTACTGGAATCCTTCTTTGGGATTCATCCGGTGGAAAAAACGGGAATTTCCTTTTATCACTCAGAGCCTCTGAAGCAATTTCAATATTCATCTAAAAAAGCAGTGAAGAATGCTGTGTTATATTTGGGGTCAGATCAAGTCCAAAATATTAGATTTTAATAAATCCAACCTGGTTCTCCTGAATGTATTAGAATAGTTTGATAATCAGACATTGTTTAAAATATTAAAGACAGAATATTAGCAAGATTGTATCATATTAATGGAAAATAATAAGCAAATTAAAAAGCAATAAAAATGTAAATCATATTATTGTATCCCACCCCTACAATTCATCAGAATTAGATTAACACGTGCAAATGCCAGCTGGAATATTCTATTCCAATAAAGGACCTATTATAATTTTCGACGATTGCTGCACCTTTTTTTGCTTCTCTATCCCAGATTCTTTTAACTTTTTTCTCCAGTTATACAAGAAACAGGCAGACCTCAAAGCCGAATAAGATTTGTCAGTTGCATAATCCAAGTTTGGTCTTTCACTGAAGTTTTCTCTGTTCCAACAGCCACAATTTTCAGAGTCTGTCAGTTTCCATAGATTATATTTTATGCCAATTCCCATATTTTCTGAATTTAGACAAAGCAGAAATTGTGTAAATTCCCAAATCAGCTCTGAGGGCAGCATCTGGAGTCCTTTTACCCACCCCAAGATACTCCTCAGAGGCTGAGATTGGGTTGGTTCTGCTGGTGGTTTCTCTCTGAAGCCCCAAACATCAGATTGATGTAAGAACATGGGGGAAAACTGGGCCTCAGATACTTTAATAACTGGGGCTGAGGAAGCTGGAGAGCTATGAGGTTTTCATTTAAGCACCACTTTCACTCCTGCCCTTTCTCTAACTGAGCTCCTTGGATGATGAGGGAGCCAAGATTCAGGCTCAGAGAAAACAACCCCAGGTAAGGAAAGGTGTTACTTGCTCTAATGGCTGACCATCTATGGCTATGATGTCATTTCCCAAAGACCATAACTTTTGAACTTGTTTATAAATTATCATATAATTATTAAGACAAAAGAATCCAAGTCTATACAATCCAATGTGTAAGTATGATAATATCTGTGTAAATCAGTGTATTCCAATAGGAATTTAGCAGGCTAAACATGTGTACCTATAACAGAACTTATAACAAAATAAAAGGGTTGGAAGGGACCTTGGAGGTCTTCTAGTCCAACCCCCTGTTCAAGCAGTAAACCAGGCATGATAGCAGTAACTGTGAGAGGATCCTGGAGTCTTCATGGACAACCAATTAAATATGAGTGAAGAGTGTGCAGCGGCAGCCAAAAAAGCCAATGCAATCCTAAATCGCATTAACAGAGGGATACAATCAAGATCAAGAGAGGTACAAACACCACCCTATAAAGCCTTAGTAAGACCACACCTAGAATCCTGCTTCCAGTTTTGGTCACCACACTATAAAGAAGAAGTTGAGACTCTAGAAAAAGTGCAGAGAAGAGCAACCAAGAGGATTAGGGGACTGGAGGCTGAAACATACAATGAACGGTTGCAGGAACTGGGCATGGCTGGTCTAGTGAAGAGAAGGACCAGGGGAGACATGATAGCAGTCTTCCAATATTTGAGGGGCTGCCACAGAGAGGAGGGGGTCAAGCTGTTTTCCAAAGCACCCAAAGGCCGGACAAGGAATAATGGATGGAAACTGAACAAGGAGAGATTCAACCTGGAAATAAAGGGATAAAGTTGCCTTCAGAAGTTGTGGGAGCTTCATCACTGGAAGCTTTCAAGAAGAGACTGGACTGTCATCTGTCAGAAATGGTGTAGGTGTAATTACAGATTGTACGGTTATAGAGACTAAATTGATTTTAAATTTAATAACAGCAGCCAGACTTTTGGTGGCACAGTATTGGAAGAAGGAAGACTTGCCTACTATTGAAGAATGGACATTAAAAGTAGTGAATTTAGCAGAGATGGCCAAAATTTCAGCGTATTTGAAGGACCATTCAAATGAAAGATATATATCGGAATGGAGAAGATGGATTGACTATATTCAAAACAAATATCGGACTAAAAAGTTTCAAATAGCTTATGAATGAAACCAAAGTTATTTTTTCTTTTTGAATTATGTTTTGTTAGTTGAAAGTGGAGTTAAAGAGCAAGAGAGAGTTTGGACTCTATAGAAAGTTAGCATATTTTAGTTTATGTTTGTTAAATGTTATACCCTTTATTTGCTCTGGGAAGTCCGGGGTGGGGGGTGTGGGGAGGGGGGGGTTGGGGGGAGAGGGTGGAGGAGGGATGGGGGGGAGGGATGGGAAAAATTGTTGTAATATTTGATAAAACTTTTTAATTAAAAAAAAAAGTTGTGGGAGCTTCATCACTGGAAGCTTTCAAGAAGAGACTGGACTGTCATCTGTCGGAAATGGTGTAGGGGCTGCTTGGACTAGATGACCTACAAGGTCCCTTCCAACTCTGTTAATCTGCATCTATCTATACTATTCCAGACAAGTGGCTGTCCAGTCTCTTCTTCAAAGCCTCCAGTGATGGACCACCCACCATTTCTGAAGGGGAGACGTTCCATTCCTCACCATTAGGAAATTTCTCCTTAGTTCTAGGTTGTTTCTCTCCTTCATTAGTTTCCATCCATTGTTTCTTTTCTTGCCTTCTAGTACTTTGGAAAATAGGTGGACCTCCTTTTCTTTGTGGTAACCCCTCAAATATTGGTACATTGCTATTATTTCACCCCAGTCCTTTTCACTACACTAGACATACCCAATTCCTGCAACTGTTCCTCATATGTTTTAGTCTCCAGGCCCTTAATCATCTTTTCTGCACTCTTTCCAGAGTCTCTACATCTTTTTTAGAATATGGAGACTAAAACTGGATGCACTGTTCCAAGTGTGGTCTTGCCAAGGCATTATAAAGCGGTACCAATACTTTATGTGATCTTGATTTTATCCCTCTGTTAATGCAACCTAGGACTGAATTAGCTTTTTTGGCTGCTGACACAGATTGCTGGCTCATATTTAAGTGATTCTCCACTAGGACTCCAAGATCCCTTTCACAGTTACTGTTATTGAGCCAGGTTTCACCTAATCTGTAAGTGGACATTTGGTTTTTCTAGCCTAAGTGTAAAACCTTACTTTTCTCTACAATGAATTTCATTTAGTTAAATAGGCCCAGGATTCAAGTCTATCTCGATCTATCTGGATCTTGAGCCTATTTTGATGTTGGCTATTCCTGCCACTTTAGTGTCATGTGCAAATTTGTTGATTTTCCCATTTCTCCCCTCATCCAAATCATTCATGAAGGTGTTGAAGAGAACTGGGCCTAAAATGGAACCTTGGGGTCCCCCACTGCTTCTTTCCCTCCATGCAGACGTAGTTCCATTGAGGACCACAGGCTGAGCCCATCTGGGGGTGATGCTGTCTATCCCACATATTTTCAGCTTACCAAGAAGTAGATGATGGTTTACATTGTCGAAGCCTTTCTGAAATCCAAGTATACTGCATTTCGCTGGTCCACTAATTTAGAAATTTTGGTCAAAGAATGAAATAACATTTATCTATGATCTGTTTTTGGATCCTTCATTAGTTGAAGTAAGTCATTCATATTTACACTGAATAAGAAGGGTTCAAATATGCATCTTTCCCTTCCCCCTTGGTAAGCATAGATCCTTCTTCTCATGGCTCCATTGAGCCCAAACCTCCCTCTCAAACAAGGGCTTGGATCAGGGCCAACAGTCTGCGCTCCATTTTGAAGGCAATCAATTTTCTCCATCATAATTTTCTCTTTATTGAGTCAAATGCTGCCGTAACAACTAGAAAGCCTGCAAACCTTGTTTTACCTCACTGATATAGATTAGATATTTCAGGACAAATTTGTTACCAATATTAGTTTGTTAACTTGTGCAAAATCTATATAGCTTTTAACTCTACCTAAAACCTTCTGGTTCTTCTGCAAGGAATGCATTTTTCTCAAGTTTAACTAAGAGGATCATGGCATAAATTTTAGTCACAATATCTGCTAGTCTGTTTGGCCTATAATTGCTAGAGTAATTTTTATTCCACATTTTAGATGGATAAAATGCTACTATTGCCAACTTCAATCCGACTGGATATGGCAGGCATTATTTATCTGTGAAAATGAAGATGCCAATAGAGGCCCCAACAACCAGGGATATTTTTTGATCAGTTAAGTAGTTGTAAGAATATCTTCTCCAGGGAATTTATTGCTTGCATTTCAGGCCTTTTATGATTAATCTCAACATCAACATAATGGGGTAAAATATTGAGAATGTTCTGTCCCCGTACCACGCACCCCCCCCCAGACGGCCTGGAGTTAATAAGCCATACGACAAAACTCTTTGATGATAAAGCTGGCAGCAACCCAGTGGCTAGCTGCCAATTCAGACTTTACTCACACAAAACAAAGATTAGACCGATAAAACAGGCAGAGTGTCAATAATACAAGGATTAGTCCAAATGCAGTCCAATAAAGCAGGCAAAGTCCAGTAACGCAGAGATCATGGAGTATTTCCAGTTTTTGCTCGCCACAAACTGAACCAGCCACCACACCCACATTTATACCCTGTGGGGTGTGGTCCAGTGACTCAGCTAATCTCTGGCACGCCTTCCCCTTTTCTGTGCACGCTTCTCCCTGCGCCTCTCGAGGGTCCAGCCAGCACTTATCTTCCTCATCGCTGTCCACCTGTGGCTGCGGGGACGTGCTTGGTTCTGAGCCTATCGTTTGGCCTTGGGTGTCCTCCGGAGGCATTGCCAGAGAGGAGGGTCCTGGAGAGGGAGGCCTTGCCAACTCCTCCCCTTCACTCTCAGAGTCTGCATCTGTCGATAGCCCAGGCTCAGGCAACGGAGCCACAACAGAGAATATGGAGAAAAGCAACTCTTGAATTCCATGGAGAAGACATGATTGCATCTATTGCTCACCCACCACCACCCACCTCTCACTTTACCAGAGGGAGAAACACACACACACAAACCTGTGGGACTTTGTAGGTGCCTCCTAATGTGGATGCCTGGATGGAGATGTCCCTGTCAGCTCCATCAAGAAGAGCCAGGAGGTTCTCCTTCCTTCCACAGCCGTAGTTGGGGACATTGGCTTCTCCAGTGGAGAGAGTGTCCAGCAAGGCATCTGAAGTGTGGAAAGTGCTCAAATAGTTGTCGTGGATGTTGTAGCCCAGTGTGAGATTGTGCAAGAGATGGGAATTCTTGTTGAACGTTTGAATGTTGAAAATGAATCGTAAGCCATATGAAAAACCATAAAGACTCCTATTGTTAAAACATGTTATTATAATCAAAAGCAACAATAAATATTGATTTTAATATATAATCCTCCACAAGCCTACTGAGCCTTAAGCCAACATTGATCCAAAGGCAATGATCAGTTACACAAATATGGAAATAGGCTGAGATACAGCAACTACAACTGATTCCACCACTACTTTAAATTCATTATTCAAGTGATAAATTAAGGATTGAAGTGAGAAAGGAAAATAATCTGCAGCCCTTTCAGCTTTTTTTCAGACCCATTTTTGGATTTGAGGCTCTTTCACAAAATCAGACAAAAGAGAGAAGCCATAGAAATCAAAATCATTCAGGAAATTAGACATATTCTCCAATATAGCACAGCAGACTAAAGCACTGTTAAGAAGCACCAGCTGCCTGCAATTACTGCAAGTTCAAATCTCACCAGGCTCAAGGTTGACTCAGCCTTCCATCCTTCTGAGGTAGGTAAAATGAGGACCCAGTTTGTGGGGGCAATAAGCTGACTTTGTATAAAAAGAACACCGCTTAGGGGAGCCCGAAAGCCCTACTAAGCAGGTATATACAAAAGTATGAAGGCTATTGCTTAACGCATTGTAAGCCGCCCTGAGTCTCCGGAAAAGGGTGGCATATAAATCGAACCAATCAATAAATCAATAAATCAATCAATCAATATAGGAATAAATGAAAAATAAAAAACAGAAAAGGAGAGTGTTAGCATGGAGGGAGTGCAACTCCATCACCCTGAGTGACTTACGAATCACGGAAAACAAACTGAAGAGAAGGAGCCACGTTGAAAAGCAACTTTATATGCAATATTTCACTTCCAGTGAGGACTAAACTAATCAGATGATCTCCTGGGCTGTAAAAGCTCTGTGGTTGTTTTCCATCCTCCAGTTTGAAATTCAGCGGGCATTTCATTCTCAGCTTCCCAGAGACTGAATGGGACAAAAGCAGCATCAGAAGCAGAAGCAGGAGGTCCATAATTCATGGGGTGAATCAATGAATCCCTTTCCTGTTTCTAAAGAAGAATTAGAAGAATCAAAAAAGTCTCACAAGGTGGAATATCAAGATGTTTTCCTGATTCAAACACAGAGAAACACTCAGCTTCACCTAGAAAGGAGAGAGACGTACATTCAAGAGCGCAGACTCTGCCTGTCCCAAACCTCCATATTTCTCTGCCCAAAGTCTCCCCTGGAGGATTCAGCCAAACAGCAGAGCTGAAACTTTTACCATAATTCTCCCTCTCAAGAGGGATCCCTGGATAATTCAGCTAGTTCTTGCAGTCAGAGATTGTTGGGAAATTCTCGGGAGGGAAATGAAAGGGAAATAATCTCCATGTGATTCATAATAACAGGGGCAGAGATGGAATTAAATTGGTCATCTAGAATTGAGAGGTTTGGGAGCTCCATGCCTGAAACTGGCCCTAGAGGGAATACACAGCACCTGTGGCTGAAGAAAGAAATAAAACTGACGTTTTTTTTGCATAGTGATGAAAGACAAAACTCCGGGGGTCAGTTAATGCTGGAGCATATCACAGTTCGGAAATAGCTGCCAGCTGAGTTGGAACCAAAATTTACTTTATTTTGAAAGCTAATGCTCGAGGGCATCGCACAAAAGGGCTGATGCAATAGTGTGACCAGACTCCTAGAACAAAATCGACTTTAGTAAAAAAAAAAAAAAAAAAAAAAAACTGACTAGAAAAAATAAATAAATGAAAAGAGATGAAGAGATTAAACATTAATGAAAAAGTAGTTATTAGAATATTGCATAGTTGAAAAAACACACAGAGAAATAGAAACACAGAGAGGTTAGGAAAAAAACAAGTGAAAAGAGATGGAGAAATCAAGGCTGCCTCTCTCTCCCCATGTGGGGAGGGAGGGAGGGACGAAAGGAGGGAAGGGGAGCTCAGGATCCTCGTGTTGCAGATGGAAAGCTGATCTGCAAAATCTAACTTCCATCTTCTGAGTCCTGGGAAGGGGGGAAACCATATCCCATGTTGCTCAGCCATCTCTTTCCACGTATGGGGCACTCAAGGGGGAAAGCAAAGCCCAGACCCATTGAGAAAGCCCAGGATGGCCAGGGAGGAGGAGGGGATCTGGGGCATTCCTGGGAAGAGATTAACCTGGTTTATGGGTCCCCCAGGTTTATGTTGGGGGGACGCAGCCCCCGGGGTTTCTCCAGCCTCAGTTGGGCTCCATGTCTTTCCAGGAGAGGCTCCTGTGGTGGAAAAGCCATGCAGGGCTGGGTCTTCTGAGGGGGATCCGGGGTTGCCCGGGAGGAAAAGGCAGCCGGCCTGACCCTGGACGGGACCCTCCGTGACTCTGAGGAAGATGGGGGTCCCCTGTGGCCCCTCCAGAGCCCCCAGCTGAGGAGACCCTCTTCATTGCAGCCTTTTCTGGGGAAGGAGCTTAAGCCCCCCTCCCTCTGCCATTCTGGGAACTTTTGCCTCTTTCTCATCCCCCCAAAGCTTTGAATTTTGCTCTTTATTTGACCTCTCCCCCCTTTGGCTTGGCTTCTTCAGCCTCTTCTCCATCAGGCTGAGGGCAGGGAAGCTCCCAGGCAACAGTCTCTTCCCCCTCTTTGATTGGCTACAGGGTTGTCATGACGAAGGGGGCAGGAATAGAAGCAGCCACTAGAGAGAAAGAGAGGTGGGACTTTTGTCTTCCCTGAGAACTGGAGGATTTGGATGCGAAATCTGCTTTCTTTTACAAAACCATTTATATTATTATGGAAAAATAAAAAGTTGAGATTCGATTTTAATGCTTTATTTTACTGCAACAGAAGAAGTCTGAAGTCAGCACTTTTTTTCTTTTCTCCCTTCCCCCACCTCTCTTTCCCCTCCCCCCATTTATTCCTCCTTTTTTTTTGTATTTTATTCTATAATCTAATAAAATTTAAAAAAAAAAGAACTGGAGGATTTGAATGTGAAATCTGATTTCTTCTTTTCAGATGCAGCCCAGAATCGGAAGGAGGGAAGGGTCAGAGAAAATGAAGGAATATTTAAAAATATATCTTAAAAAACAAAGGAAAACTTAGACTTTGACAGAAGAAAAATAAAAAGCGAACACCAAAAAAAGAGAAATTATCAAACTTTGTAGAAAAAGTTCTTTAGCTCTGTAGAGTGTGATCCATGAGATGTACAGAAATTAAAAGAAAAGAATGATAAAAGTCAGCCTTAAGCAAATCTATTGGAGACGCAGAGCAGAAAGATCGGAAGATGAAGTGAAATTGGATGTTTAAAAAAATAGTGTCGTCAAACGGCTTATAGAAAATAGCTAAAATAGTTATAGTGTTAACATTACTTTCTGCACAGGTTGAAAGGATTTACAATTTAGAATTTCTGTTTATTTTAATTTTAAAAACATGTAAGCTTTCCTATTTGTGAAATAAAAATCTCACCCTGACCATTGAAAGGGGAGACAAAAAACCCCAAATCAAATTCAAATTTCTAGTGCTTTGTGAGTATGGAGTGTGGGTCAATCTGGTCTTTGGTGGTTTAAAAAATATATATACTGGCAACAATTGGTGGCAGAGGTGGGATTGTTCCAGGAGATCTCTAAGTGTTCCCAGTGCAAAGGAAAAGAGCCTCGGCTGTCGGAGGGAGAGAATTTGGTCCAGGGAGATCTCATCCCCTCCAGGCAATGGCCTCCCAAATACCTGGAGTTTCTCCTGGGCCTTCCGAGATGGGAGAGGCTGAAGGGGAAGCTCTTCCAGGCCAGGAGACCATCTCATGGGGAGAATCCTCAGTTGAACAAGAAGATGGCATAGAACAAGGACTTCCAACCAGGCTCCTCCTTGTCAGTTTCATTCCTAAGTCATTCCCTGTGCTGGAGTTTCCTTTCCTCTGTTTGCAATCCTAACACTTTCCTTCTTTTCTCTTTATTTCACTTCCTCCTGTATTAACGGACCTGTCTAATTTCCTGAATGGTCTGGATTTCCAAAGCTTCTCTCTTTTTCTCTTATTTTCTGGAAGTCGCTGGAATCCAAAGATGGGAAGGAATAAAAACCGTAACAACTCCAGATTATTTCCCTCTCTCCATCCAAACTTGAGTTCATCACTTGAATGCTAACTTTTGTTTAAAGTAGTGATTAAAACAGTTGTAGTGGCCCCTGCCCAGCCCAGCCCCATATTTTTATAACCGCTGATTGATACACGATCCCTGATCCTTAGAAATAGAATAGGATAGAATAGAGTAGAAACAGGAATGGAATGGAATGGAATGGAATAGAATAGAATAGAATAGAATAGAATAGAATAGAATAGAATAGAATAGAATAGAATAGAATAGAATAGAATAGAATAGAATAGAATAAGAAATATTCTAGAAAGAAAAAAAATCTGTTTTTATTCCACAGACTTTGCCTGAGACCTCCCAGGATCTCTATCTGGGCTTGCAACCCCTTCCTCCTGTGAGGCCCAGAGCTGCCCAAGGGGCACCCCTGGCCTCTCCCCACAGCTGGGCCAAAGATTGTGACATCGTAGCCCGTGTCATAGAAGGTCTCCTGGGCTGCTCTGGGTCACCCAAGGGGTTGAGTGCTGAAGGAAAGAGCATTTCCTCTGTGACAATGGCAGGCAATTTCCTACAACGGATGAGAATGAAGAGGAAGTTCTCAAATAGAGGTAGGATGAAATTAAAGAGAGGCTTATTATAACACTTGACTTTAGCAGTTAGAATAGTCATTACCCAAACCCTGTAATGAAAAGGAAGGGAAAGTCTACAAATAGAGGTAGAATACAATTAAAAAACAAAACTATCTCCTTAACTTGAGCAGGAAGGGTGAAGAGTTCAGATGCCAGAAGTATCAGCTGGCTCCTAATATTGGGGAATAAAGAACCCAGATCAAACTGTGGCTGAAAAAATGAATGTCTTTAATCGCAGTCAATAAGTTTGTGTTTTTAAAGAAGTCTATTTTTTTCCCCAGTGGTACCAGAAGAGACATTGGATTTGGGCTTATGGAGGCACACGGGGGTATATAATATATAGTTCCAACCCATCTATAGGACCCAGGGTGCCTGTGTTAACTGGGCTTGGGGGTCTCCCTCGTGTCCAGGCCCAACGTCCTCATGATCTCCATGGCTTTTCAGCAGAAGGCTTCAGGTGCCACTAGCTGCCCCCCAACCAACAAGGGCCTCCTCCTCAGTGGTCCATCACCCCCCGCCCCCCTCAGGTAAGCAGTCTAAATCTTCTGGGGAATGGTCTAAGTGTCCGTTACTAAGGATGGCAAATTTTCACATTATCCTTTTATTATGTGAACGAATCAGGCTGAGACAGTGGTGAAATCCAAATTTTGTTACTACCAGTTCTGTGGGTGTGGCTTTTGTGGGCGTGGTGTGGCTCAGTGGGCATGGCTTGGTGGGCGTGGCAGAGGAAGGATACTGCAAAATCCCCATTCCCTCCTCACTCCTGGGGTCAGCCAGAGATGATATTTGCTGGTTCTCTGAACTGCTCAAAATTTCCGCTACCGGTTCTCCAGAACCTGTTAGATTTCACCCCTGGGCTGAGAGATCAATTCTCTCACATAGCAAATAACCTTGTGAAAACCCCATTTTTCTTTAACCAGGAGAGGTTATACCTGAAAAATTGTTCCTGTCATAATAAGATGTGAGGGTTGGGGATAGCGGAGGGTGAGTGAGCTGATTTATAAGTATATTCCACACCTGTTATTTATTTTAACTTTTCCAGGCTCCTAGAACATCCGGGGGGGAACCGCTGAGGAGTGCGAGGGAGAAGAATGCCACGTAAGTCTACATTGCATCTCAAAAATATAAAATATAAAATTCTGGATCAGTGTGATCTGCTTCCACAGGTTGGAGAGTTATCTGTGCAGGGCTGAAAGGCAGGAGAACAGGGGCGAAATCGAAACATCTTCCCTACGGGTTCTGTGGGCGTGGCTTATTTTGTGGGCGTGTTTTCTGGGTCAGCGGCTGCTTCTTTCCCCTGCTGCTCTTGCTGGGGATGGGAAAGAGTCTTTCGCAGCACAGCGAAATTTAGCTTTGGGTCCGACTTCACTCCCAACAGGAGAGCTCTGCTGCCTGCAGCGTTTTCTGGACTGGGAGGACCCAAAGTGGCAACTCCTGGCTGTGCGCTTTCCCGGGGCCCTGAGGGCTGCCCTCCCGGAGCACCACTGCCACCGCTCTGGAGCTCTCCTTCCGCCACCGCTGCCGTGGCTGGAGCTCACCATCAGGATCAGGATTGGTAAATTCTTGCTTTGCTCCCTGGGAAGGGCTTCATCATGGAGGGCTGTGTGCCCAGACCAGGCGCTTTCTCTCGGGCCTCCCACCTCGCATGTCTCGGGTGGGTCTCTCTTTCCTAGCCTTTGAAGGAGGAAGGAGGAAGGGAAGGGAGGGGAGAGAGAGAGAGAGAGACAAGAAAGAGAGAGAGAGACAAGAAAGAAAGAGAAAGAAAGAAAGAGAAAGAGAGAAAGAAAGAAAGAAAGAAAGAAAGAAAGAAAGAAAGAAAGAAAGAAAGAAAGAAAGAAAGAAAGAAAGAAAGAAAGAAAGAAAAAGCTACTGCTGGGCACGTCTCGGCTGCGGCATGCCCCGTACTGGCTGCCAAGCAGCTGCCCCTGTTGCTGCTGGTGTCACAGGGCCTCTTCGCCCTCCTGGCAGCTCTGCTCTCAGCAGCCCTGCTGGGCTGCCAGTCTGCCAGGGCCCCTTTTTGATCAGCCACCGGTGGAGCTGTGCTGCCTATGTCGCCTTGCCCACTGATGCCTTTGGGCTGCTGAATGCTGGCCTGCCTGCCTATTCGGTGCTGCAGGCATCGGGCTTACAGCCATGCTGAGCCTGGCACACTTCAGGCCCTGACAGGTGCTGTAGCTCTCTTCTCATCTCTGTGTGGAGTAGCTCCAGTGGAAGGTAGTGGAGGCTGCTGGGCCCAAAGACCGCCAGGCTCAGCATAGCTGTATGTCCGGAGCCTGTGGATTGAGGCTGCAAAAGTGGCCGTGCTCCTTGGAGCTGCCGGCAGGAGCCCACCCGCCGATCAGCTGTTTCACAGAGTAAGCTGCTGGTAAGACAGTTAGGCAAGGAGGTGTGAGGGGCAACTCATCCCTGCCTCCCGGTACTGTGGGGGGGGGGGAAATAAGACCCCCTCTCCCCAAAAAAGAAGCCCTAGCTGTTTTTTCGGGGGTCAAAAGGAAATAAGTGTATATCTGTGTGTGTATATGTTTATGTATATAAGATAGAAGCAAATGCAGGGTAAAAACAATTAAGAACTTAATGATTCTTGGTGATGGAAGCAAAAAAATTAGAAGGCTAATTTATCTCTGGTCTTCTAAACTTACAGAACAGAAACAATCATAGGTGTGATGGAGAACGAGAGACTGGAACTCCAGCGTAAAATTGAGAGCCTTGTAACTGAGAAAAGGGTTTTGACCGAAGAAAAGGAGAATATCAGAAAGGACTTCACGGAGCGACTGAGGAGGTGAGACACGGACTTTCTCAGACCATCCATGGCAGAGACGGAGAAAGTAGAGATTTCCTGATCTCTACTTACATGCAAAACTTTCTTTCTTTCATCGAGCAAGATAAAGTAACATTAGAGCCAAAACATGATTCCAGGATGAAGAGTCTGCCCTTAAGGGATGGAAGAAGAGCTGAAAATTAGAAGATTAGAAAGCTTACTACTAAAATTTATTGTACTGCAATAAAATCCCTAATTTTGTAAAATAAAGTTCCAAAAGAAGAAGTATGTATATTATTACTGTTGTTGTTCTTACGCACAAAATTACCTGTATTTGTACATATACTATCAATTCGAATGGATGAAGATTTATATTAAATGACAGTTGATGTTTTAGGACAGTTGATGGGGAACCTTTTGGGCAGGGAGTGCAGCCCCTCCCCCACCCGCACCTAGAATACCGCATCCAGTTTTGGTCACCACACTATAAAAAAGATGTTGAGACTCTAGAAAAAGAAAAAGTTGTGGAGATTCAGTGTGAAGAGAAGAGGAACAAAGATGATTTAAGGTCTGGAGTCTAAATCACTTGATGGACGGTTGAGGGAGTTTGCTATGTCTGGCTGAGACAAGGTGGGAAGGATTGGGCAGCCATGATAGAATCTTCCGGCACTTTTAGGGGCTCTGACAGAGAAGAGGGGAGGGGCTCCATCTCCAGAGCACTGGGGGGAAGGACAAGAGGAAATGGGGGGGGGGGTTGTTAAAGAGAGACCCAATCTAGAAGTCAGGAGAAATTTTCAGTCAGTAGGAAGAATCAAGCAATGGAATAGGTTGCCTCCCAAGGGAGTGAGGGCTCCATCTCTGGAAGTTTCCAAAGTGGACAAGAGAACTGGATGGTATAAAGTTCCTGCCTTGAGCAGAGGGTTGGACTAGAAGACCTCCAAAGTCCCTTCCAGTCCTATCAATCTCTCTCCTATGTTCTACCATCCCTAAGACGACTTCTCCACCCACCGGCCACTGACCAGCTCTAGTTGGCCTTGGTGGCCCCCGGCTTCCCCCTCCTGTTGCTCCTCTCTTGCAGCCTCTGGAGCAGCAGGAGTTTCTGCCTGCCCCCGAGACCCTCAACCCAGCCCTGTCTTCCAGCTCTGTCACCAGCTCCATCAGCCTTATGGCCTCCGGGGGTCTCTGCTGCCTCTGGGCATCTCCTGCAGACCCCTCAGCTCCCAGTTCGGCTTCTAGCTGTTCTCCTTTCTCCTCCTCTCCTGCGGCTGCCCTGCTCCCAGCTGCTCAGCTCATTCGGGTGCTCAGTTCTGGCTCCCAGATCTCTGCTCTCCCCACAGCAGAGCCCTCACCCTCATCACTGCTGCCCCTCAGCCTCAGCTGGCACTCCGAAGGTTGGATCTGACCCTGGGGACTCACCGTTACCAACCTCACTTCACCACTGCCACGGCCATCACCTCCACCCTCCTTCTTGGCTCGGAGCCCTGGGATTCCTCCGTGCTCTCAGGCCCTGATGCTGGGTGGCTGGGAGGCTTTCAGCTCAGCTGGCAGTCCTGCAGTGACTGTTAAGGTGGGGTTAAGGGAGGGGCTTCACCTGGTAAGGGTAGGGCTCTCATGACTCCCCTGGCACACTGGGTGGCAAGTCAAGGGAAGGGAGGGGAAGAGTCTCTTTTCTTTCTCAAATGAGTAAAAGGCCCCCATTCCTCCATTCCAGCTATGGGGAGAGAGTGTCAGCAAAGTTCTGCCATGTGCTGGTCACTCAGGAATGCCAACATCATTTCTGAAGAAGCCCACTTGGCTGGTGACCTCTCTGTGGAGACCTTCTCTGACTTTCTCCAAACGCCTGTTCTGCAGCTCTGATTCTTGGATGGCCATTCTGACCTGGTTCACTCCTTCTCTGTTGTCCTCCAGAGTTTTCTGCTGGTCTTCCATTGTGGCCTGGTAAACACAGGTCTGCTGCTGATGCCGATTGTTGAGGTGCTTCTTCTCATTTCCCCTCACATTCTGAAGAGGGGTGACTTTCTGCCTCAGTTGGATGGAGGGGCTTTTCTCCATAAAGTGGAACTTTTGTCCCTCTCAGCCAGTTCATGCTGAAGACTCTAGAGGTGCTTCTTAACTTCTTAAGAAGGTTCAAGACCTCTTTGAGGAGTTTCTCAGAGGTTCTAAGGCAGCCTTCTCAACTCTGAGGAAGGCCACTTGATTAGTAACCCCAGACATTTCTTCAGTGTGTTTCACCAAAGACTTGTTCTCTACCTCTAACTGGTGGATCATCGTGTTGGCATGGTCCAACCTCCATTTGTTCTCCAGCAGAGTTTTCTGCAGGTCTTCTGTTGTGGTCTGAAGTTGATCCAATGTCTGCTTGAGACAACTGTGCTGCTCTTCCATCTGTTGTTTGTCTTTCTTGAATTCCTGGATCTGAAAGTCAAAGGAATCTCTCAGCCGGTTAATCTGGAGATGGAGGCCATCACTGCTCGCTGAGAGATTCCCCAAGGATCTTCCCTAAAGGACCTTTTCTTCCCTGGTGCTGACCTGTTTGAAAAATGGAGAGACACAGTCACTTCCTCTCTCAGTTCAGGGGACATTTTGCTAACCGGCCTTAAGTCCACAGATGCCTTCAAGGGGCCCAGTTTGAGAAACACTGAGACAATCCATCACAACTGGTCTCCCTTCAAACTGTCCCGACTTCCCATTTGATTCTGGCTCCAATTCGAGGCATCTCATCAATCAAAACTCTCCAAAGGAGTCAGAATCAGCGATCGATCAATTCGGCCATCTCTGGCACTGCTAGGGGGCTTCTGATCACAGGGAAAGGGGGAGGTGACCATTCGGATTAGGAAAGAGCCCCCCCTCCAAGGACTTACCAGTCCCATCCAAGGCACGAAAGCCTGGAGGGTCACCTTGGGCCAGTCCCTCCCTCTCAGCCGTAGCCTACCTCACAAGGTTGTTGTGAGGGCAAAGGCATCTTCAGTATATTCATGCCTTGAGCTATTTAGAGAAACAATAAAGGTGGATAAAAATCTAAGCAATAAAAAATGAAAACATATAAATAAGTCAATCACCAGACCGAGTCTGTTTGGGGAATAACTACATCTGGCCAACGGAATCCCTTTTTAGGTTAATTTCCCCAGGTCAGTTTCCAGCTTTGGGGTCTCAATGCCTCTCCAACTGGGACATCCCGAAGCCAATTTTTTCCCAAGTTGATATCGCTGCCCCCCAGCCGCCCGGCCCCAGCCCCTTTCCCGAGACAAGGACCTTCGAGATGGTGGATGAGGAGTTTGGTGACAGGTATGGAGGCTGCAGACACGGCAGGTATCAGCACGTCTGTCGTGTTTGGTTGAACCCCATTTCACTCATCTCCCCCCCCTTAATTCTGCCTTAAAGGGGAGGGTCTCTGCCTCCTGAGGAGCCCAGGCGAGGGAGGCCCTGCGATGCCCCCAGTGCTGCCATCCAATCCAGCCACTTTCCAGGGATGCTGAGCAGAGCCTCCATGATGTGGTCCAGACTCCCCAAGGATGCTGGAGGTTGCCATGGTGAGCTCCAGCCAATGAGCTCAGGAGGAGCCTCTGACATCACAAGCTAAGGCTCTGATTGGCCTGGGCCTGAGATTTGAAAAATAACCACCAACGGCTGCCTTCACCTGGGGGCGGGGCTTATCCACTGAATCTTAAAGGGCTCTTACAAGCAAGCCCTGAATCACGTCAATCAGAGCTCGTCCATCTGAACGGACAGCTGTCAGTTGTCTGGAGAGCTGGGAAGCCACAGGTTGTTCCCCTTGTTTGGGGGTGCAGTCCAAATTAAAAGGTGGTCCCTTGTATCTGGAGTCCGGCATTAGAGAGACAGGGAATCCAGGTTTTCCTCTCCAGGCCCAGCTGAAGAGGAGTTGGAAGAGAAATGGGAGGAAGGATCAGGGATCATTCAGCTGAAGAAGAGATGGTGAGAAGGTGGCTGAAGAAACGCAGGGATTCAATTTCACACAGTCCCTAATCAAGGACCCCGTAGTCGTCTTCTGCTTACAACCAGGAGAGTCCCAGGTTCTGATGGCCCTGAAAAAAGGGATTTATGACGGGTCCTCGCACTTATGACTGAAAGCAGCCTCCCCATGGTCACACGCTCCTGACAACGGGCACGGAAATACGACAAGCAACATCAAAGGTGGAAACTGAACTTGCTTAATGACCACCTGATTCACTAAACAATGCAGAGATTTGCTTAATAACCATGGCAGAAACATTGCAAAACTGAGAGCAACTCACTTAAGGACCACCTGCTTAGCAATTGCAATGCTGGTCATAAGTCAAGGACTATCTTAAGGATGCAGCAGCCGACTGATCTGGAAAAGGTGAAGCAAGTTTGGATTTAAACAGGATTGGGAGACCACCAGGAGATGCCAGGGTTCGGTTGAGAAGGGAGTCAGAAGCTTTTTCTCCCTTTTCCCTCCCCCGTTTTCCCTCCCATTTTCTCCTGCATTTCTGCATTTTATATTATAAACTGAGAAAAAAATGAAAAAGCAGAGAGAGAGAAAAAGGCAGAGGCCGACCTCTCCTGCTCTCAAGAAAACCGCCTGGATGCAGCCATCCTATTCATGGGGCTGATCCCACCACACCAAAGGCAGGGGGGCTTTCATTCCTCTGGGACCTGCAGAGTGACCAGCAAGGACCCACCTCCAGAACCCGAGGGGTTGCGGGGGGAGCTCTCTGTGTCCAGGAGTTTCTCCCCTTTGCTCTCGGATGGGGCTGCTCTACCCCAGAAAGGTACGAGGGGGGGGGGGTTGAGGGTCCAGCTGGAACACGAGGCAGCAGTGGTGACCAGCAGGGCCTGTGCCCAAAATCCGCCCTGCCTTAACAGTGACAATGGTTAAGGCATCAGGCTAGGAAGCAAGAGATCCTGAGTTCAAGTCCTGCCTTAGCCCTGAAAGCCTGTTTGCTGACCTCGGGACAGACACTCTCTTTCAGACAAGCCCACCTCACAGGGTGATTGTTGAGGGGAAAAGAGGAAGAGGAAGAAGAGTTGGACATGTTCACCTCCTTTAGTTATTTGAAAAAATAATAAAACACTGAGGAAAAAATCTAACAAAAATAAAAACCGGCTTTCCTGCTTCTGTTTGCATGGAATCCGTCACGGTCTTGTGCAGATAATTTCTCTTCTCACAAGGAGGAAGAGGTTTTTTTTTCTCATGCCTTCCAATTTCACTCACTCCCTTTTTGCAGCCTTTGGGGGCACCAGTGGGGCAGGGGTGTTGACCCTTTGAGACCTCTATGCAATGAAATTTCATTTTAATGTATGCCAATTAGTCTATATTTAAAGTGACAATAAAGTTTATTCTATTCTATTCTATTCTATTCTATTCTATTCTATTCTATTCTATTCTATTCTATTCTATTCTATTCTAATTCTATTCAATTCAATTCTAATTCAATTCTATTTCTATTTTATTCTAATTCTAATTCTAATTCTAATTCTAATTCTAATTCTAATTCTAATTCTAATTCTAATTCTAATTCTAATTCTAATTCTATTCTATGTCTGTTCTGTTCTGTTCTGTTCTAATTCTCTTCTCTTCTAATTCTATTTTATTCTATTCTATTCTAATTCTATTCTAATTCTAATTCAATTCGATTCTAATTCTATTCTAATTCTAATTCTATTTTATTCTAATTCTATTCTATGTTTATTCTATTCTATTCTAATTCTATTCTATTCTAATTCTATCCTAATTCTATTCTAATTCTAATTCTAGTTCAATTCAATTCAATTCTAATTTCTATTCTATTCTATTCTATTCTATTCTATTCTATTCTATTCTATTCTATTCTATTCTATTCTATTCTATTCTATTCTATTCTATTCCTGTTCTGTTCTAATCTAATTCTTATTCCATTCCATTCCATTCCATTCCATTCCATTCCATTCCTGTTTCTATTCTATTCTATTCTATTCTATTCTATTCTATTCTATTCTATTCTATTCTATTCTATTCTATTCTATTCTATTCTAATTCTATTCCTGTTCTGTTCTAATCTAATTCTTATTCCATTCCATTCCATTCCATTCCATTCCATTCCATTCCATTCCATTCCATTCCTGTTTCTATTCTATTCTATTCTATTCTATTCTATTCTATTCTATTCTATTCTATTCTATTCTATTCTATTCTATTCTATTCTATTCTATTCTATTCCTGTTCTGTTCTAATCTAATTCTTATTCCATTCCATTCCATTCCATTCCATTCCATTCCATTCCATTCCATTCCTGTTTCTATTCTATTCTATTCTATTCTATTCTATTCTATTCTATTCTATTCTATTCTATTCTATTCTATTCTATTCTATTCTATTCTATTTCTAAGGATCAGGAATTGTGTATTAATCAGCAGTTATAAAAATATGGGGCTGGGCTGGGCAGGGGCCATTACAACCGTTTTAATCACTACTTTAAACAAAAGTTAGCATTCAAGTGATGAACTCAAGTTTAGATGGAGAGAGGGAAAAAAATCTGGAGTTGTTACGGTTTGTATTCCGTCCCATCTTTGGATTCCAGCGACTTCCAGAAAATAAGAGAAAAAGAGAGAAGCTTTGGAAATCCAGACCATTCAGGAAATTAGACAGGTCCGTTAATACAGGAGGAAGTGAAATAAAAAGGAAAGAAGGAAAGTGTTAGAAATGCAAAGAGAGGGAAGGAAACTCCAGCACAGGGAATGACTTAGGAATGAAACTGACAAGGAGGAGCCTGGTTGGAAGTCCTTGTTCTATGCAATCTTCTTGTTCAACTGAGGATTCTCCCCATGAGATGGTCTCCTGGCCTGGAAGAGCTTCCCCTTCAGCCTCTCCCATCTCGGGTGGCCCAGGAGAAGCTCCGGGTATTTGGGAGGCCATTCCCTGGAGGGGATGAGATCTCCCCGGACCAAATTCTCTCCCTCCAACAGCCGAGGCTCTTTTCCATATATATATATATATATATACCACCAAAGACCAGATTGACCCAGACTCCATACTCACAAACACTAGAAACTAGAATTTGATTTCGGGTTTTTTGTCTCTCCCTTCAATGGCTGGGGTGAGATTTTTATTTCAGAAATAGGAAAGCTTACACATTTTGTTATCAAAATAAAGAAAAATTCTAAATTCTACATCCTTTCAACCTGTGCAGAAAGTAATGTTAACACTATAACTATTTTAGCTATTTTCTATAAGCTGTTTGACGACACTATTTTCTTTAATGTCCAATTTCACTTCATCTTCCGATCATTCTGCTCTGCGTCTCCAATAGATTTGCTTAAGGCTGTCAGAATTCGAGGATCTTGCCCAATAATTACTCAGAGTCTTTTATGATAATAATAATCATTTATTCACATCTGATCTCTTGCAGGAGATACAGAGGAAGAACTAAGAATCAGGGAGGATTCGATATATATATATACAAGAGGGGAGTGGTCAGAGGTAAGTGGGAGTGGTGTTGGGAATGAGGTAGATAAAGTGGGAGTTAACTATAGATATATACAGAAACATATATATTAGGCATTTACATATGTGACAGAACCCCCTCTAAATGCCTAAGATATTTGTATGTTTAACTTAGATCTTAAGTACAAATACTGTTTATTAGGTAAGGGTTTCGTAAGTATGTCTGCTATTTGTTCATTCGTTTCACAATGTATGGTTTTTAAAAATCCAATATTAGACAGCTGTCTCACATGCTTATATTTAATATCGATGTGTCTGGATCTTTGACCCACTGCATCTGATTTGGAAATTTCTATTGCTGCTTTGTTATCTTCACAAATGATGATGGGGTAACTGGGTTCATTCCATATGGTAGTTATTAAATCGTCGAACCATATGAGGTTATTGGCAGCCTTTGATAAACATACAAATTCTGTAAACATACAGAAACATATATATTAGGCATTTACATATGTGACAAAGGCTGACTTTTATCATTCTTTCCTTTAATTGCTATATATCTCATGGATCACACTCTACAGAGCTAAAGAACTTTTTCTACAGAGTTTGATAATTTCTCTCTTTTTTTGGTGTTCACTTTTTATTTTTCTTCTGTCAAAGTCTAAGTTTTCCTTTGTTTTTTTAAATATATTTTTAAATATTCCTTCATTTTCTCTGACCCTTCCCTCCTGATTCTGGGCTGCATCTGAACAGAAGAAATAAGATTTTGCATTCAAATCCTCCAGTACTTTTTTTTTTTTTTTAAAAAAAACATTTTATTAGATTATAGAATAAAATACAAAAATAAAAATAAAACAAAGAGGAAGAAATGGGGGAAGGGAAAAGAGAAGTGGGGGAAAGGAAAAAAGTGCTGACTTCAGACTTCCTCTGTTGCAGTAAAATAAAGCATTAAAATCGAATCTCAACTTTTTATTTATTAGATCGATTTATTAGTTCGATTTATATGCTGCCCTTCTCCAGAGACTCAGGGTGGCTTACAATGCATTAAGCAAAAGCCTTCATACTTTTGTATATACCTGCTTAGTAGGGCTTTCGCCCCCCCCCAGCGATGTTCTTTTTTATACAAAGTCAACTTATTGCCCCCACAATCTGGGTCTCATTTTACCTACCTCGAAAGGATTGAAGGCTGAGTCAACCTTGAGCCTGGTGAGATTTGAACTTGCAGTAATTGCAGGCAGCTGGCAACTAAGTGCTACTTTAACAGCACTTAGTCCACTGCGCCACCAGGCTCTTTTTACTTTTCCATAATAATATAAATGGTTTTATAAAAGAAAGCAGATTCCGCATTCAAATCCTCCAGTTCTCAGGGATGACAAAAGTCCCGCCTCTCTTTCTCTCTACTGGCTGCTTCTATTCTTGGCCCGCCCCCTTCGTCATGACAACCCTGTAGCCAATCAAAGAGGGGGAAGAGACGGTTGCCTGGGAGCTTTCCTGCCCTCAGCCTGATGGAGAGGAGGCTGAAGAAGCCAAGCCAAAGGGGGGGGGGGGTCAAATAAAGAGCAAAATTCAGAGCTTTGGGGGAGGGGGATGAGAAAAGAGGCAAAACCTCCCAGAATTGCAGAGGGAGGGGGGCTTAAGCCCCTTCCCCAGAAAAGGCTGCAATGAAGAGGGTCTCCTCAGCTGGGGGCTCTGGAGGGGCCACAGGGGACCCCCATCTTCCTCAGAGTCACGGAGGGTCCCCTTCAGGGTGAGGCTGATCGCCTTTTCCTCCCAGGCAACCCCAGATCCCCCTTGGAAGACCCAGCCCTGCATGGCTTCTCCCCCACAGGAGCCTCTCCTGGAAAGACACAGAGCCCAAATGAGGCTGGAGAAACCCCGGGGGCTGCATCCCCCCCCCAACATTCAACCCTGGGACCCATAAACCAGGTTAGTCTCTTCCCAGAAATGCCCCAGATCCCCTCCTCCTCCCTGGCCATCCTGGGCTTTCTCTGTGGGTCTGGGCTTTGCTTTCCCCCCTGAATGTCCCATGCATGGAAAGAGGTGGCTGAGCAACATGGGATATGGTCTCCCCCGTTTCCGGGACTCAGAAGATGGAACCTGGAGGGGGATTTTGCAGATCTGCTTCCCTTCCCCCCCACGAGGCTCCCCAGCTTCCTTCTCCCAGGAGGGGGTCCCCACTCAGCCGGGCAGAGCCTGCCTGGCATCCCTGCAAGAGTCCCCTTGCCTGGCCTCTGCATGGGAAAGGGTGGCAGGCAGGGCCGGATTTAGATGAGAAGAGGCCCTCGGCTATTCCACTTATGAGGCCCTTTCACCTATAGTGAAAGTGTAATTTTAATTTTGCTAACAATTTGAATGTAGGCCCCTCTTGATCTTGAGGCCCTAGGCTGAAGCCTAGTTAGCCTATAGGAAAATCCGGCCCTGGTGGCAGGGGAACATGGGACATGGGCTTCTGTATTCCCAGATCTCTGAAGATGGAAGTTGGATTTTGAAGATCAGCTTTCCATCTGCAACATGAGGGTCCTGAGCTCCCCTTCCCCCCCCTCCCCTCCCCACATGGGGTGAGAGGCAGCCTTGATTTCTCCATCTCTTTTCACTTGTTTTTTTGCTAACCTCTCTGTGTTTCTGTCTCTCTGTGTGTTTTTTCAACGATGCAAAGTTCTGATAACTACTTTTTCATTGAAGTTTAATCTCTTCATCTCTTTTCATTTCTTTTTTTTTCTAGTTAGGTTTTTTTTTTTTACTAAAGTTGATTTTGTTCTTCTAGTCTGGCCACACTATTGCATCAGCCATTTTGTGCGGTGCCCTTGAGCGTTAGCTTTCAAAATAAAGTAAATTTTGGCTCCAACTCAGCTGGCAGCTATTTCAGATCTGTGGCATGCTCCGGCATTAACTGGCCTCTGGGATTTTCTCTTTAATCACTATGCAAACAAATATCAGATTTATTTTTTCTTCAACCACAGGTGCCATGTATTCCCTCCGGGGTCAGTTTCAAGCATGGAGCTCCCAAACCTCTCAATTCTATTTAAAAATAAAATAAAAAAAAAAATTAGGTTTTAAAAAACAAACTTTATTGAATTTAAAAAGAATTAAAAACTATACAAAGTATTCACGACCTTAAAATTACATAAAACAATACAAATCACAACATACTAACTAAATATATATAAATCTGTATATACATGTATATAGACTTATTACCTCTTTTATCTTAATGACGGTGCCTATTTATTGATTTTAATTCTTACTAAATTTTACCTTTACCCTCTTTTCTTTTGGTTTATCCACTCATACCATCTATTCCATACCTTAAAAAATTTTGAGTCTTCCTTATCTTTTAGTTTCAGTGTTAATTTATCCATTTCTGCACACACACACACACACACACACACACACACACATATATATATATATATATATATATATATATATATATATATATATATATATATATATATATATATAATTACTTGCCGGTCTGTTGGCACTCGATCTGTTTTCCAAAATTGTGCTAATGCCAATCTGGCTGCCGTAATTATATGTAATGTTAAGTATTTTATTTCTTTTCTAATATTTTCTTTAATCATACCTAATAAAAAAATTTCTGGTTCTAATTCTATTTCTTCTGCTGTTATTTCTGATATCCAAATTTTTATTTTCCTCCAATATTCCTTAATTTTTGGGCAAAGCCACCAGACATGAAAGAAAGTACCCTGGGCTTGTTTACACTTCCAGCATGCTGGATTCAGGTTCGGATACATCTTCGCTAACCTCGAAGGGGCCAGATACCACCTATACCACATTTTGTACTGATTCTCCTTATATGCTACTGATTTCGTCATGCTATAATTGGTTTCCCATGCCCTTTCCCATTCTTCTAACTGTATGATACGTCCAATGTTTCTTGCCCATGCTATCATTTGTCCTTTAACTAGTTCTTCTGCTAAATCGAATTCTAATAAATATTTATAAATTTTTGAGATTAATTTTCTTTCCTTGGTTTCCAATAATTTATCTAATTGATTTGGTTTTGGTTCTATTCCTCCTTCCTCTTTTCTATATCTTGTTTTTATTTGTAAGTATGGCCACCAATCTACTAATATTCCTTGTTCTTTAAGTTCTTCTTGTGTTTTCAATAATCCCTGTGAATCCAATATATCTCTATATCTTATTATCTTTTGCTTTGCTAATGTGTTGGGGTGCATTATCGTCTCTATTGTCGATAACCATCCGGGAATTTTCATATAATGTTTATTTTTAGTTTCTTGCCATGTACCCATTAATGAATTTCTAATAATATGGTTATTAAAATGTTTATATGTTTTGCTCCTGGCACTCCATAAATAGGTGTGCAACCCCTTCATTAAATCATGTCCTTCTATTTTTAATAATCTCTGATTTTCCAGGGTCACCCATTCTCTAATCCATGTAAGACTTGTTGCTTTGTAATATTTTTCCCATGCCGGTAATCCAAATCCACCTCTAATTCTGTTTTCTTGTAAAATACTTAATTTAATTCTTGGTTTTTTTCCCTCCCACATGAATTTTTTTTTTATTAAAAAGTTTTAACAAGTATTCTTATATTCTTATATTATTTTTTATTTGTCTTGTGGGTAAGAACCCGTTCTGATCTGGGTATATTCTATGATTCAATATTTTTTTCATCCTGTTTGCCAGTATGTTCATAAAGATTTTGTAATTGGTATTTAATAGGGAGATCGGTCTGTAATTCTTTATTTGTATTGTATCTACTCCTTCCTTCAGTATCAGCGAGATAAGTGGCTGTGGTTTCCGGCATCCCGTCATAGTCAGCTGGTTCCATCGCTGACTATTGGGGGCGAGGTCTTGGCCCCCTCAGAGAGGGCTCGCAAGTTGGGTGTTCTCCTGGATGCACGGCTGTCTTTGGAAGATCATATGACGGCCGTAGCTAGGGGAGCTTTTTATCAGGTTCAGGATGCCCTGCGCACGGTCACTCACGCTCTTGTCCCATCCCATCTGGACTGCTGTAATGCTCTCTACATGGGGCTCCCCTTGAAGAGCACTCGGAGGCTCCAACTGGTCCAGAATGTGGCCGTGCGGGTGATTATGGGGGTGACTTGGCGCACCCATGTAACACCTCTCCTGCGCAAGCTGCACTGGCTCCCAGTGGATTCAAGATGTTGGTCACCACCTTTAAAGCGCTCCATGGCTTAGGACCGGGGTATATACGAGACCACCTTCTGCCACCGATAGCCTCCCACCGGCCAATATGCTCCCACAGAGAGGGGCTCCTCAGGGTGCCGTTGGCCAAACAATGCCAACTGGCGACACCCAGGGGGAGAGCCTTCTCTGTGGGGGCACCAGCCCTCTGGAATGAGCTGCCCCTAGAGGTTCGTATGATCCCCGACCTGCGTACCTTTCGCCACGCCCTGAAGACCCTTCTGTTCCAACAAGCCGGGCTGGCCTAATATGAATTTTATAATGGGTGTATGTTAGTTTATAATGTGTGGGCCAAATTTTTATATATTCGATTTTAAATTGTTTTTAAATTTTGTAAATCTATATGTGTTTTAATATGGCTGTACACCGCCCTGAGTCCTTTGGGAGAAGGGCAGTATAGAAGTCCAATAAACATAAACATAAACATATGTCTCTAATAATATCCAATTCAGTGTTTCTCCTAAACCTTTGTAGAATTCAGTTGGTAAGCCATCAGTCCCTGGAGTTTTATTGTTTTTTTGGCTCTTCACTGCTTCCTTTAACTCCCCTGTGGTGATGTCCTTATTTAATATCTCTTTTTCTTCCTCTGTTAATATTGACATTCCTTCCGCACTTAGATACTGTTCTATTTCTTCGGCTGTCACTTTATCTTGTTCATTGATTTCCCAACAATCTTTGACTGCAAGAACTACTTGAATTATCCAGGGATCCATCCTGAGAGGGAGAATTATGGTAAAAGATTCAGCTCTGCTCTTTGGCCGAATCCTCCAGGGGAGACTTTGGGCAGAGAAATATGGAGTTTGGGGACAGGCAGTCTGTGCTCTTGAATGTACGTCTCTCTCCTTTCCAGGTGAAGCTGAGTGTTTCTCTGTGTTTGAAGAAGGAAAGACACCTCAGGGTCCACCTTGTGAGACTCCTTTGATTCTTCTAAATTTTCTTTAGAAACAGGAAAGGGATTCATTGATTCACACCATGAATGATGGACCTCCTGCTTCTGCTTCTGATGCTGCTTTTGTCCCATCCAGTCTCTGGGAAGCTGAGAATGAAATGCCCGCTGAGTTTGGAGAACCAGGATGGAAAACAACCACAGACCTTTTACAGACCAGGAGACTATCTAATCAGTATAGTCACCAGTGGAAAGGAAAGATTACATACAAAGTTGCTTTTTAACGTGGCTCCTTCTGTTCAGTTTGATTTCCAGGATTCGTAAGTCATTCAGGGTGATGGAATTGCAGTCCCTCCATTCTAACACTCTCCTTTTCTGTTTTTTATTTTTCATTTATTCCTATATTGGGGAATATGTCCAATTTCCTGAATGATTTTGATTTCCATGGCTTCTCTCTTTGGTCTGATTTTGTGAAAGAGACTCAAATCCAAAAATGGGTCTGAAAAAAAGCTGAAAGGGCTACAGATTATTTTCTTCCTTCAGTTCAATCCTTAATTTATCACTTGAATAATGAATTTTATTTAAAGTAGTGGTGGAATCAGTTGTAGTTGCTGTACCTCAGCCCATTTCCATATTTGTGCAACTGATCATTGCTTTTGGATCAATGTTGGTTTAAGGCTCAGTAGGCCTCTGGAGGATTATATATATTACATATAACAAAAGTATTTGTTGTGGCTGTTGATTATAATAACTTTTTTTTCAATAGGACTTCTTACGATTTTTTTTATTGCTTAATGTTCATTTGCAACATTCAACTGGTCAACAAGAATTCCCATCTCCTACTAAATCTCACACTTGGCTACAACATCCATGACAACTTTGTGAGCACTTTCCACACTTCAGATGCCTTGCTGGACATGCTCTCCACTGGAGAAGCCAATGTCCCCAACTACAGCTGTGGAAGGAAGGAGAACCTCCTGGCTCTTCTTGATGCAGCTGACAGGGACATCTCCATCCAGATGTCAACATTAGGAGGCACCTACAAAGTCCCACAGGTTTGTGTGTGTGTTTCTCCTTTTGGTAAAGTGAGGGGTGGGTGGTGGTGGGTGAGCAATAGATGCAATCATGTCTTCTCCATGGAATTCAAGAGCTGCTTTTCTCCGTATTAGCAAAAATCTCAATATTTTACTCCATTATGTTTATGTTGAGATTAATCATAAAAGGCCTGCAATGCAAGCAATACATTCCCTGGAGAAGATATTCTACCAACTATTTAACTGATCAAAAAATATCCCTGGTTGTTGGGGCCTCTATTGGAATCTTCATTTTCACAGATAAATAATGCCTGCCCTATCCAGTCGGATTGAAGTTGGCAATAGTAGCATTTTATCTTTCTAAAAAGTGGAATAAAAAGGACTTTAGCAATTATAGGCCAAATAGACTAGCAGATATTGTGGCTAAAATTTATGTCATGATCCTCTTAGTTAAACTTGAGAAAAATGCATTCTTTGGAGAAGAACCAGAATGTTTTAGGTAAAGTTAAATGCTATATTGATTTTGTAAGAAATAATGCATAAATTAATAATCTAATATTGGCAAAAAATTTGTCCTGAAATATCTCATCTATATCAGTGAGGTAAAACAAGGTTTGCTGCTTTCTAGATGTTAGTGCAGCATTTCATTCAATAAACAGAGAAATATGATGGAGGAAATTGATTGCCCTCAAAATGGAGCTCAGCCTGTTGGCCCTGATCCAAGCCCTTGTTTGAGAGGGAGGTTTGGGCTCAATGGAGCCATGAGAAGAAGGATCTATGCCTACTAAGGGGGAAGGGAAAGATGCATATTTGAACCCTTGTTCTTCAGTGTAGATATGAATGACTTACTAGGACTAATGCAGGATCAAAAAAGAGAATAAACGTTATTTCATTGTTTGACAAAAATGACTAAATTAGTGGACCAGTGAAATGCAGTGCATGTATACAGTACTTGGATTCCAGAAAGGCTTTGACAAAGTAAACCACAACCTATTTCTCGGGAAGCTGAAAATATGTGGGAGAGACAGCATCAATCCCAGATGGAGTCAGCCTGTGGTCCTCAATGGAACTACGTCTGCATGGAGGGAAACAAGCAGTGGGGGACCCCAAGGTTCCATTTTAGGCCCAGTTCTCTTCAACATCTTCATGAATGATTTGGATGAGGGGAGAAATGGGGAAATTATCAAATTTGAAGACAACACTAAAGTGGCAGGAATAGCCAACACCCCAGAAAATAGGATGAAAATCCAGATGGATCTAGGTAGACTTGAACCCTGGGCCTATCTAACAAACTGTAATTCATTGTAGAGAAAAGTAAGGTTTTATACTTAGGCTAGAAAAACCAAATGTCCACTTACAGATGAGGTGAAACCTTTCTCCATAGCAGAAACTGTGAGAGGATCTGGGAGACCTAGTGGACAATCACTTAAATATGAGCCAGCCATCTGTGGCAGCAGCCAAAAAAGCCATTGCAATTCTAGATTGCATTAACAGAGGGATAAAATCAAGATCACATGAAGTATTAGTACTGCTTTATAATGCCTTGGCAAGACCACACTTGGAATTGTGCATCCAGTTTTAGTCTCCATATTATAAAAAAGATGTAGAGACTCTGGAAAGAGTGCAGAAAAGATGATTAAGGGCCTGGAGACTAAAACATATGAGGAACAGTTGCAGGAATTCAGTATGTCTAGTCTAGTGAAAAGGACTAAAGGTGACGTCATACCAATGTACCAATATTTGGGGGGCTGCCACACAGAAGAGGAGGTCCACCTATTTTCCAAAGTACTTGAAAGCAAGACAAGAAACAAAGGAGGGAAGCTAATCAAGGAGAGAAACAACCTAGAACTAAGGAGAAATATCCTAATGGTGAGGAATGGAACGTCTCCCCTTCAGAAATTGTGGGTGGTCCATCACTGGAGGCTTTTAAGAAGAGACTGGACAGCCACTTGTCTGGAATAGTATAGATAGATACAGATTAAGAGAGTTGGAAGGGACCTTGTAGGTCATCTAGTCCAAGCAGACCCTACACCATTTCTGACAGATGACGGTCCAGTCTCTTCTTGAAAGCTTCCAGTGATGAAGCTCCCACAACTTCTGAAGGCAACTTTATCTCTTTATTTCCAGGTTGAATCTCTCCTTGTTCAGTTTCCATCCATTATTCATTGTCCGGCCTTTGGGTGCTTTGGAAAATAGCTTGACCCCCTCCTCTCTGTGGCAGCCCCTCAAATATTGGAAGACTGCTATCATGTCTTCCCTGGTCCTTCTCTTCACTAGACCAGCCATGCCCAGTTCCTGCAACCGTTCATTGTATGTTTTAGTCTCCAGTCCCCTCATCATCCTGGTTGCTCTTCTCTGCACTTTTTCTAGAGTCTCAAGATCTTTTTTATAGTGTGGTGACCAAAACTGGATGCAGGATTCTAGGTGTGGTCTTACTAAGGCTTTATAGGGTGGTATTAGTACCTCTCTTGATCTTGATTGTATCCCTCTGTTAATGCAATTTAGGATTGCATTTTCTTTTTTGGCTGCCGCTGCACACTCTTCACTCATATTTAATTGGTTGTCCACTAAGACTCCAGGATCCCTCTCACAGTTACTGACATAATAGCCATAGATGGTCAGCCATTAGAGCAAGTAACACCTTTCCTTACCTGGGGTTGTTTTCTCTGATCAGGATCTTGGCTCCCTCATCATCCAAGGAGCTCAGTTAGAGAAAGGGCAGGAGTGAAAGTGGTGCTTAAATGAAAACCTCATAGCTCTCCAGCTTCCTCAGCCCCAATTATTAAAGTATCGGAGGCCCAGTTTTCCCCCATGTTCTTACATCAATCTGTTTCTTGTATAACTGGAGAAAGAAGTTAAAAAATTTCCTCCAGAAAGAATCTGGGATAGAGAAGCAAAATAAGATGCAGCAATCCTCGAAAATTATAATAGGCCCTTTATTGGAATATAATACTCCAGTTGGCATTTGCACCTGTTAATCTAATTGTGATCAATTGTAGGGGTGATACAGTAATATGATTTACATTTTTATTGTTTTTTAATTTGCTTATTATTTTCCATTATTATGATACAATCTTGCTAATATTCTGTCTTTAATATTTTAAACAATGTCTGATTAACAAACTATTCTAATACATTTATGAGAACCGGGTTAGATTTATTAAAATCTAATATTTTGGACTTATATAACTGCATTCTTCATTGGTTTTTCAGATCAGTCTTAAAACTGCTTCAGAGTCTCTGAGTGATAAAAGGAAATTTCCCTTTTTCCACCATATTCTCCCCAAAGAAGGATTCAACTACCCAGCAATTGTTCAACTGCTCCTCCATTTCAGATGGACCCTGATTGGCCTCTTTGCTTCAGACACAGAGAATGGAGAGAATTTCATGAGGACTTTCATTCCTGTGCTTGTCAGAAGTGGAATTTGTGTGGTTATATCACAAGTGTTCTCAACAACTGGATATACAGCATACCTCAGGGATTCCCTCTCTAAGTGGAGACAAGTCAACGTCTTTGTTCACTTCATGGAATTTGATTCCATTTGGGAGAGAATTCTTCCTTTCCTTGAAACATTTATGCTTCTGCCAGGACCCATTGAAGGGAAAGTCTGGATCCTCACAAATTTTGGAAGGTATACAATGAACAAGCATAGACTTCTCAAATACATCCATAGTATTTGGAACTTTGCTTATCTGCCAAACAAAAGGCCAAAAGATTCTGCCTTTAAACCCAATTTCTTTGTGGAAGGAAAGTTTCAAGATCTTTATTTTCTCTGTTCTCTTTCAAAGAACATCTTTTCTGTCAAAGGCCGCAGAAGATGCACCCAGAAAGCCCCACTGGAGACCCAGAAGAAAAGGAACAGAGGAAGGATCCCAAATGACTATGAATATTACAGTATGATGAAGTCTCTGGCCCAGATCTTGAATGCTGCTTATTCCTCCAGAGTGAGGAGGAGGAGAAGGAAGGAGGGAGGAAAGAGTTTGGGGTCTCCAAGGCTGCAGCCATGGCAGGTATGGGGTCCTGATATGGATCCATTAATCGTAGATCCTTTGGAGGAGGAATCCAGAGGAGAAGGAGGGGAACCATCTCAACAGATCTGTCCAGTTCAGTTACTCTGGGAATAATGGTTCCAAAGAGTAGATACCATGGCATTTTAATATTAAACTCTGCTCATTTGAAAATGCTGTATTCTTTTTTAAATAAAATTCCTGCATTTGTGGGTTTGTGATGAGCATGGTGGAATTTCCCCTTTGTTCTGTCCCCACTGCAGGTGGGTCTGTGTGCATGTTGTGGCACGACAACCTTTATAAATTTGGAGGAGACCCTGAGACCATCTAGCCCAATCTCTCCTCTCTGCAGGAATCCCAGTTAAAGCTTCTCTGACTGATGGCTGCTCCTTCTTTGCATTCAGACAATCCATGAAGAGAAAACTGAACTTCTCTGCTTCACTGGCTCAGATCTAAAACAGCTCATCCTTTTATCATATTTTTCTCTCTCATTCAGCTAAAATCTCCTCTCTTGTAACTGAATTCATTTTTCTGTGTTTGAAACTCTGGAATAATAGTGAGCAGAACTTACACTCGTGTGTAACCTGTGTCAGTGATTGGAAGAGGGCTGCATCCTCCCTTCTCCAACGGAGAGATTGTGTCAGTTGGAAAAGGGGCTCCCAGACTCCTCCTGATCTTCAGCTCTTCTCCTTGTTCTCTTTCCTCAAGGCTAAGAGCAGCTCCTTTGATCCCTTCCTTGGCTTATTTCTCCTTCCCTGAAGTTCACAGGTAGATTTTTTGCAAATTCTCCTCCAAGAGTGGTGCCTGCAAGGGGACCTGGTCCTTGAGTTGGGGTCTCCCCAAACCAAAACATTCACTTCCTGAGATTCTTATGGCTGCAATTGCCTTCTTTCCATGAACATCTCCCTGCTGACTCAGATTCTGTTTCCAGTTAACTACGATTTTGAGATCATTTTCACAAACATGCCTATCAAGTTTGATATCCCTCATCCTTCTTCCAGTACATCATTCGTGTTCTTATATGAGACTCTATTGTTAGTCAAGTCCTAGTTGCTAAAACTCAGATATTTTCTATTGCTTTTTACTCATGTACCCTTCTTTGTGTGCTAATCATAAATCAAAATGCTAATCAAAAAGGCAAAATGAAAGTTTTGGAAAATAAAACTATTAGAAAGGCAAAACAAAACTAGAAAAAATATTTTTTAAAAAATTGGGCATTAAAAACAGACAAAAACTTGCATATTGTGGCCCCAGTTGAATACAATAGAGCAATAATAATTTCTCCCCCTTGCAAAATAGGCCCACAATTATAAACTACAAATCTATTTGCAACTACTTGACTTGTCATCTATCTGCTGTATATAAAAAACGGAGTTAACAGGCAATCCAACAATAAAGTTAAATTTAAAAACTTCAAAATGGTCTGTTATCTGCTATTGTATTTAACTCAGAGAAAATTTACAGGAGCTTCTTATCTACCACAGACCACCACAATCATTATCTCTGATCCATTCAGAATCTGTCCAGGTTTAAACATCTTTGTTTGATTCTTAATAATAATGCATTTCCTTAAAATTTTAATTAGGATCTTTCCCAACAACTGCTTTCCATTCCCCAAAGTCATAGGACTGCCTGTAAATTGAAACACAATGACTCTTAAGACTTCTTTTCCAGTTAAATATGACACGTCCATTCCCCAATCTCCCTCAATCTTCTTGAAAGAATCCATTTCTTCAGTCATCCGTTCTGCCCACTTTGAGTCTTCAGGGTCCATGGCCTCTCCAGCCCTCTCCAAGCAGCCTCCCTTCAACCCAGACTCCTCCTTCAGGAATGCCAGCAGCAAATTAAATTCTAGTCCATCCATCCAATCCGTCAGATTCAACAATTGTTGATTGCTTCTGATTATCGCCTTTAAGTTGATTTACAACCATTGTTATTTTATCAAACTTTTTAAATGACGTTTCAAATAAGGCTTGTAAGTTGAAAGACTTCAGTTAAAAATTATTTGAGTATCATTTTGAAGACAGTTTTTATCCACTTAGTTATCATACCACTAATCATATCTATCTAATCTAATCATATCACAAAAATTGTTTCTGAGTCCTTTCTGAAATTCAGTTATATCACCAGTGTTCCCATAATCTATTTAGAAAGTGTAATGATAGGTGAGAATGACTTTTGGGATGAGGAGCAGGGAGGCTGCGTAGGGAAGGATCAGCTAAAAGGGGAGAATCCTGCAGCTGCATAATGGGAGAGAAACTCATAAAGGATCCTCATTAATTTTTGAGGCTGAAAAAATAGTTGATGGGAGATTTGTATTTCCAGATTTGCAAAATTGTGTTATTGTCTTATTTCAATGAAGTAAAATGAGCACATCTGGATGTGTTTTCCATCAGGATGACCAGGGAGAAGATTAGCCTGACAATTTCTTGATCAACCCATGTTTTCTGGGAATCAACGTGTTGTTTTCAAAGAGTTTATGAATCATCATTTTTTTTTCTCTGTTCATTTTATTTTCATCTGCTCTAGAATGTTCCCTATATTTGACCAATTGTATCAATTATATACTTTTTCTATATTTTGTCAGTAAATGATTGACACATTTTTCACATACTTTTGCATTCACTTATGAAGATGACAGTATTTGTATCCTATTTAACCATATTTAACCATAACTCATCGTTCCTATCACCCATCTCCTCCCACCTATGACTGTATGACTGTAACCTTGTTGCTGGTATCCTTACGATTTATATTGACTGTTTCTGTATGACTATCATTAAGTGTTGTACCGTATGATTCTTGACGAATGTACAGGTAAAACTCAAAAAATTAGAATATCATGCAAAAGTTCATTTATTTCAGTAATGCAACTTAAAAGGTAAAACTAATATATGAGATAGACTCATTACATGCAAAGCGAGATAGTTCAAGCCTATGTCATATTCTTCATCAAGCCACTCCTGAACAACAAACAACATCAGAAATGTCTTACCTGGGCTAAAGAAAAAAATAGCTGGTCTGTTGCTCAGTGGTCCAAAGTCCTCTTTTCTGATGAGAGCAACTTTTGCATCTCATTTGGAAACCAAGGACCCAGAGTCTGGAGGAAGAATGGAGAGGCACACACTGCAAGATGCTTGAAGTCCAGTTTCCACAGTCTGTGTTGATTTGAGGAGCCATTTCATCTGCTGGTGTTGGTCCACTGTGCTTCATTAAGTCCAGGGTTAACGCAGCCATCTACCAGGAGATTTTGGAGCACTTCATGCTTCCTTCTGCAGATGAACTTTATGGGGATGCTAACTTCATTTTCCAGCAGGACTTGGCACCTGCCCACACTGCCAAAAGTACCAAAACCTGGTTCAATGACCATGGGATTACTGTGCTTGATTGGCCAGCAAACTCACCAGACCTGAACCCCATAGAGAATCTATGGGGCATTGCCAAGAGAAAGATGAGAGACATGAGACCGAACAATGCAGAAGAGCTGAAGGCCGCTGTTGAAGCATCCTGGTTTTCCATAACACCTCAGCAGTGCCACAGGCTGATAGCATCCATGCCATGCCGCATTGAGGCAGTAATTGATGCAAAAGGGGCCCAAACCAAGTACTGAGTACATATGCATGCTTATACTTTTCAGAGGTCCGATATTGTTCTATGTACAATCCTTGTTTTATTGATTTCATGTAATATTCTAATTTTCTGAGATTGTGAATTTGGGGTTTTCATGAGCTATAAGCCATAATCATCAAAATTATGACAAATCAAGGCTTGAACTATCTCGCTTTGCATGTAATGAGTCAATCTCATATATTAGTTTCACCTTTTAAGTTGCATTACTGAAATAAATGAACTTTTGCACGATATTCTAATTTTTCGAGTTTCACCTGTATCTTTTCTTTTATGTACTCTGAGAGCATATGCACCAAGACAAATTCCTTGTGTGTCTAATCACACTTGACCAATAAATTAGTCTAGTCTAGTCTAGTCTAGTCTAGTCTAGTCTAGTCTAGTCTAGTCTAGTCTAGTCTAGTCTAGTCTAGTCTAGTCTAGTCTAGTCTAGTCTAGTCTATTTAGAGATCAGACAATTGTAGAAGAAAGATTCAATGTCGGATAAGAAACAAAGTTTTCTGCTTTTCAAATTCCTGGATTTTCCTATTCTAGTTTCATCCCTTTCTGATAAAGAATGAATTTTGGAATATTTCTGGGAGAAAACTGTACTTAGACCGAAATGGAGAGATAAAAGCAGATCTGGGCATTCACGGCTTCTTGGTTTTCCCCAAGGAGGATGTCAGGAGAGGGGTTCTGGCATATTTTCAAAGACAGAGACTTACTATCAAACAAGATGCTCTTTCAGAGCTAAAGTTGCTCAATAAGGTGAGAGAAATTTTGGTGTCTTTTCTCTGTTTTCCAAAGCCTGAGGTCCCATTTCAAGTGGGCAAAGCCTAGAGTCTCCAGGGTGGTTGGCCTCCCATGCCAGGTGGTGTCATCTAATGGAAGTTCTTCAACAGACGGGACCTAAGTGGAGTAGCTTTGCCATGTTTTCTGGAAACCTTTCAAGATCTTACTGGTCAGAGGTTTCTTTCTTCATCACAGTTTAATTTCATATTAAAAAATCTAATGGAATAAAATTTCCTAAATCTTTTAAAGTAAACTTTATTATCAGTTTCAATAAGAATAGATCATAATATTTAAATATTTTTTCAACTCCATCCCTCTAGACTACATTAAATAGAAAAGTATTTTATTGTAATGTTAAATTCCAAAAGCGAAAGGGAGGAATTAAATGAAGAACCTGCCAGTTGTTATACCTCCTGCATCTGTTTAGAAGTAGTCAGAGATGTCATACTTACCTCAGTCAAGACCAGAGGCTATTTGTCTCCATCCATTTCTACCTCCATTTTCCATGGACGGAGAGTCCTAACACCTTTTCTTTGCCATTCCTTTTCTTCTGCTCAGTCCCTGCCTGAGTCCAAATGTGTGGAAAGTTGCCATCCTGGATTTGTCAAGAGGGCTCGAGAAGGAGAGCCAGTTTGCTGCTACGACTGCGTTCCTTGTCCGGAGGGGACCTTCTCCACTCAGGAAGGTGGGTCACACTGAGGAAAATGGGAGGCTTTGTGGAACTGGATCCAAATTAAAAAACAGATTGAAGCTCACCTGGTTTTTTAATTTTAACTTGCACAATTTCTTATCTAAATGGAAGTAAATCAAGAAGACTTGGAAGGAGGGGCTGGGAAGAGATAGGAGGAGGGGGTGGCAGACTGGGCAAGCTTTACTAACAGCAGAGGAAATATCTCTTCTGCTTTTTAGTTTGGATATGTGCTGCTAAGTTCACCTTTCTAGGAACATCTGAGATCTTTGAAACTTGATGAATTGTTTCAGGTCCACCTTCTAAAAGACCTTGCAATTCATCATTTATTGGATCCTCCCCTTGAGGATCACTGGGAAGGTGTCACTGAGCCATAATCTGGTGCTGTGGATAGTTATGGGGGGAACTCATTACACAAATAGTCTGCCAGTCATGTAGATCAATCAATCAATCAATCAATCAATCAATCAATCAATCAATCAGAATAGAGTAGAAGGAACTTTGGAGGTCTTTTAATCCTACCTCCTGTTCAAGCAGGAGATCCTATACCATTTCAGACAAGGGACTGTCCAGTCTCTTCTTAAAAACCTCCAATGTTGAAGCCCCCACAACTTCTGGAGGCCAGCTGTTCCACTGGTTAATTGCTCTCACTGATAGGAAGTTTCTCCAGATGTTACAAGATGCTGTAGGTATCCTCCAAGTCCAGGATATTAACTGCCATGTGGTAGGACTCAAGATGTTTGCCTAGAAAGATTATATGATTCATTATTAACCTCTAATAATGTAGGTTCCAATGAAGATTCTACGCATTACACCGTAAATAATTAACATCCTGCAGCCTTCCTCAACTTCATATACCTAGCTACATTTTTTAATTTAAAAAAAAATCCCTTTTATGCTCTTTTTAATGAAATAGTTAAGAAATACTTCTTGGAAAATGTCTGTGATATCAGCTGTTATCCAAAGTAGGTTTTTCTTGCAAGAAAAAAGGACAGACTATTAAAGATATATTGCTTTTTTGCTTTCTCAGATATGGAAAAATGCACCAAGTGTCCAGATGATAAATACCCAAATGAGGACAGTGTCCAATGTATCCTCAAAGTCATAACCTTCCTGTCTTATGAAGAACTTCTGGGTATCATCCTGGTTTTTTTTGCTCTACTGTTGTTCTTAATCACAGACTTTGTTTTAATCATCTTCACTAAATACCGAGAAACTCCCCTTGTCAAAGCCAACAACCGGGACCTCTCCTACATCCTCCTGGTCTCCCTCCTGCTTTGCTTCTTGTCTCCTTCTCTCTTCATTGGTCAACCAAGGAAAGCCACCTGCCTTCTCCGACAAACAGTTTTTAGCATCATCTTCTCAGTTGCCGTTTCTTCTCTCTTGGCCAAAACCATCATGGTGGTGCTGGCCTTCCTGGCCACAAAACCAGGAAACCGAGTGAAGAGATGGTTGGGGAAGAGCTTGGGCAACTCCATCATCCTTTCTTCTTCTGCTGTCCAAATTATCATCTGCTCCACCTGGCTGGGAGTTTCTCCCCCCTTCCCTGACTCTGACCTCCGCTCCCAGCCTGGAGAGATCATCCTGCAATGCAACGAAGGGGCCGTTGTCATGTTCTAGGTCACCCTCAGCTACATGGGCTTCCTGGCTGCCATCTGCTTCACGGTGGCTTTCCTGGCCAGGAATCTGCCTGGGGCCTTCAACGAAGCCAAGCTGATCACCTTCAGCATGCTGGTCTTCTGCAGTGTCTGGGTGACTTTTGTGCCCACCTACCTGAGCACCAAAGGGAAATCCATGGTGGCTGTGCAGGTCTTCTCCATCCTGGCCTCCAGTGCTGGTCTGCTGGGCTGCATCTTCATCCCCAAGTGCTACATTATCCTTCTGAGGCCAGACCTCAACACAAAGGAGCAGCTCACAGGCAGAATAAATGTAAAAACATGAGATATAACACAAATATGATAGTGGAAGAATTTGTAAGGAGATATTCTTTCCATTTAGATAGTATGCAGGAGTCAAAGAAAATCATATGTATACAGTATGTTTCAAATTTGGAAATTATTGAATTCTTCACAAAGGAGCAGCTTACAGTCAGAAGAAATCTGTTAATGTGAGACTGAGGAATTTCAACTTTTAACATTTTCCACAGTTCAAACATAGAAAATGGTCCAAGCTCTTCTGCATGCATGAGGGGGCCAACTATTTTTCTTGAAATAAATAAAGGGTGTGTGGAAGATTGTGAGGAGACCAATTTCTTGGAGAAATGGGAGCATGTTAGCAAGACAGAAATATAGAAGGATTGTATGGAGCAATGTTGATGCCCTCATTTCTCAGTACATTTCACCCAAACTGCTGTGGCAACGCAATTGAGACGTTTCTTTTTTTTACACAATAACTCTTTCTTGAGGGTAGCAACAATACAAGGCTGGGGAGGTAACTTGAGTCTTGCTAATTCTGAATATTCATGCTCATATCATCTATTAAATGAAATATGTATGATTATCATTTTCTCTTCCTTTTCTGAAATGTATAAATATGAGTGTATCCTTTTGTCTGTAAATATTTCCTCCCACTATTTTATGGAGCAAAATTCCTCCAATGGACGCTAAATAAATCACAACTGCAGTGAACCTGGATTATTGGTTTTTTGGCTCCTGTGTTTGATTCCACACAAACTGGTGTCAGGAGTGGGATTCACAATCTTCCATCTGCCACCAGGGACAACAGATGGGGCAGCCCTACAGGATGAGTGTTGTAAGATTGAGCCCATATCCCTTCCCACTGCCACATAAAGGCACCGTTTAGGAATGTGTGTGAGACCACAATCTGTGTCCAAGAGTCTCTTGTGGCTGGAAAGGTTTGTGGGGTGTTTGTGGTCCCTTCCGTCTCAATTCTTAGCTGCCCTGGCCCTGCTGTGAGCTCAGCCGAGCGATGTCTGGAGGTGTCCAGAAACCGAGGTGAATTTGGCTTTGGGGGGGAGGGGTCAGAGTGACCTTTCCATGTGGAAGAATGGAGGCTGACCCAGAGGTTCTGTGCAAACTCCCTTTTTCCTGTTGTCTGAATGGAGGAATTCAGTTGATCCCAGGCAGGGAGGGAAGTGGATGATGGGGCTCCAGCAGACTCTGAGTGGGGAAGGAATCTTTCCCAAAGAAACAGAGAAACCTGCTGTGCCCCAGGGCTGGGAGGGGGTCCGATGCCCCCAATGGTGCCCCCAAAACTGCAAAAAAGGGAGAGAATGTAATTGGAAGGGATGATTAAAAAAAAAACTCTTCCTCCTTGTGAGAAGAGAAATTCCTGTATCTGCACAAGGCTGTGACAGAATCCATGCAAACAGAAGCAGGAAAGCCAGTTTTTATTTTTGTTAGAGTTTTCCCATGTTTTATTATTTTTTCAAATAACTAAAGGAGGTGAACAAGTCCAACTCTTCTTCCTCTTCCTCTTTTCCCCACAACAATCGCCCTGTGAGGTGGGCTTGTCTGAAAGAGAGTGTCTGTCCCGAGGTCAGCAAACAGGCTTTCAGGGCTAAGGCAGGACTTGAACTCAGGATCTCTTGCTTCCTAGCCTGATGCCTTAACCATTGTCACTGTTAAGGCAGGGCGGATTTTGGGCAAAGGCCCTGCTGGTCACCACTGCCACCTTGTCTTCCAGCAGAACCCCAAGTCCCCTCTTCCCCCCCGGGTCTTTCTGGGGTAGAGCAGCCCCATCCAAGAGCAAAGGAGAGAAACTCCTGGACACAGAGAGCCCCTCCCCCCATCCCAGCCCCTCCCTCTTGCCAGGGTTCAGCTAAGACGCACTGCCTGTAGGGGGCAGCATAGAGTCTGGCCCTGAAGTCCTAGCTGGGCCCTGGGAATTGAAATTGGGGCCTCCAGGTGATTGGCTCAAAGCTCCCAGCTACCTTTGATGCCTAAGGCGGGACTAGAACTCAGAGTCACTTACTGATTGGCTCAGAGTCACTAAAGCCCCACCTTTTCTTGATAGGTTGCAAGAGAGGTTGGCCACTGCCTTCTCCTCAACCTACCCCTGGCATTTCCTGGTGGTCTCCCAGCCCTGCTTAAGCTTTTCCAAATCAGACTGCTGCTGCATCCTACAGGTAGTCCTCGACTTACGACCAGAATTGGGACCAGAAATGCCATTGCTAAACTAGGCGGTCGTTAAGTGAGTTGTGCTGAATTTTACCATGTTTATTGCCACCGTTGTTAAGTGAATCACTGGGGTTGTTGAGTGAATCCTGCAGTCATGAAACAAACGCCGTTTCGCCCACTGATTTTCCTGGTCATAAATCCATGTTGATTGCCAGACACCCAAATAGTGACCATGTGTCCAAGGGGATGCTGCACTAGTCGTAAGTGCGAGGACCCATCATAGATTGCTTTTTTTCAATGGCCGTGGAACTTGGAACTGTTGCCAAATGAATGGATACAAATCGAGGACTCCCTGTAGGATACTTGGTCAGGGACTGAACCAGTGGTGAAATGTAAAATCTGTTACCACCAGTTCTGTGGGTGTGGCTTGGTGGGGGGGGGTAATGTGACTGGGTGGGCGTGGCCAACTTTTTTAAAAAAAATTTAAAAGCATTTTTGAGGCTGTAGAAAAAATGCTTTTAAAAGTAAAAAAAAAAAAGCCTCTGATGATCGCACAGCTGAGCTGGGCTTGTGGCGGGGGAGGCACAGGGATTTTTGCTACCGGTTCCCTGAACCACCCGCCGCCATCGCTACCCAATCAGGAGATCCGGTCAGAACCGAGAGCATTTCACCCCTGCCTTGGGGGGAGGGGAAACAGGGTCAGAGCCCAGGTGCGAATTATGTGAGCTCAGAGTTGGCTTCCCTTGGTCCGGGCCTACCTGAAGCTCCTAATCAATACCTGGATTTCTTCTGAAGCTCCGCTTGAGGCTCACGATTTAATTAGGGCATCGGTCGGAACCCTGACAGCCTCCCTGAGCCCCATCATCCACTTCCCAGCTAGCATGAATTACCTTGGCTAAACCAGAGGAAAAAGCCAAGGAAACCAGCATTTTTCAGACTCCTTGCCGGCCTTTGAGAGACAAACTAATTCAAATCAAATCACAAAATGCACAAAACCAGCCTCTAAATTCCAAAATGCTGCAGAAGAAACTGCCTCCAAATCCCCGTCCTGACCGAACTGAGAATCGAAGGCTGTGGTGGCTTCCGCCTCCATTCAAGCTTCTTTTTGAGCTGCTGGATTCCCTCTTCCTTCTTCCTCGGATCCTCCCAGCTGAGGACCCAGCGGATCTCTTCCCTGAGATTGGCAAGATCCTACTGATCTTGCGCAGAATCCAAAGGATTCCCCCTCCTTTGATCTAGAAATTAGAACTCCTCCTGGGTTAAATACCAGGCAGGTAGGAGTTCATATAGAGGATCTCCCTTAGTTTCCCCTAATGAATATAGTACAGGTAAGTCCTCGACTGACAGGAATTCTTTTAGTGACCGTTCAAAGTTACAACGGCGTCACTGAAAAAAGGTGACTTATGATCATTTTTTACACTTTCGACCTTTCTAGCATCCCATGATCGCTTGATCAGAATTCAGACACTTGGCAAATGGTTCGGACTTATGACCGTCGCTGTGTCCCAAGGTCACGGGATCTCCTTTTGCAACCTTTCCACAAGCAAAATCAAGGGGGAAGCCAGATTCACTTAACAACCGTGATACAAACTTAACGACTGCAGTGATTCACTTAACGACTGTGGTGAGAAAGGGGACAAAATTCACTTAACAAATATCTCCCCTAACAACATAAATTTGAGGTTCAATTGTGGTCGTAAGTCAAGGACTACCTGTAACTCCTTTTTCATGCAATGTCCTGGTGTCTGATCTTTGTCTCATCCCAGCTATGAACTCAGCCGAAAGTCTCCTCTGATATCCACCGTTTCCCTCGTCTCCTGATAACCCCATTCCTTCCTTCACCCTCCGTTGGGGCTGACATAGTCAATGGGGAGGGGGGGATCTGGCAGCCCCTGTTAGTTCCTCAAACTGATCTCCCCCCCACTCCCCTTGGATGCTTTCCTCCCAAGGTCCTCCTGGCTGGAGGGGCAGAGAGGAGCCAAGGCCTGGGTTTTCCAGAGGGGTCTGTGGATGGAAGCCTCCCCGGTGCTTCCTAAACCCCTTCAGAAGCTCCTTTTCAATGTAGGTTTCCTGGTCATGAAAAAGAGCATGGAGTGTGTTAGTTCAACGCCAGTTTGACCTTTGAAACCTTTGAAAACCTTTGAAGGACTCTTGGAATCTTGTGCTGCACAATTCATATCAGGAAGGGAAGTTGGGTTCTGCCAGCTGTAGGTTTCTGATTCGGCCATTACTAAGTGAATTACGGGGTGGTTTTTTAATGCTTCAGATGATAATGAGTCTCTTTAGAGCCAGACTTTTACTGTTTTTACTACTTTTATTCGTTTTTCAACACTGCACTGTTGCCCTGCCTGGTGGATGCTCTCAGGACAAACAATATAAAATATATACCATCCTCATTCAGATACTGTTAAGTCTGCTGTTCTCTATAACCTTCGCAGAGATCATAAGATTTCTACTGTCCATCATACGAGTCAAATGGACAGAAACAGAAGCAATCTGCATGCCAGGTGCTGAATTCTGTGCAGCCTCCCTCCCCCCCGCCTGCTGTAAAGTAAGACATCCCCCCAAAATAAGACTTAATATCCATTGTTTTATACTTAAAATGGTCACGAGGGCACAGAACCGGTTGTTAAATTATTTGAATCTCACACCTGCTGGATTTTGTTGAACTCTTTTCCGTTGATGGGTGGGGCCATGCAGGCTAAAGAAGGTTGAGTGGATCAGAGAGGGGGGAGAGAGAGAGAGAGAGAGAGAGAGAGAGAGAGAGAGACCCAAATGAGCTGCTGTGGCCATCCCTTGACAGACCCCAGAACGTCCTTGGAGACCCCTGGAAAGTGACCTTGTTTGTCCTTGGGGTCTATGCATTGGTTGGCCTCTGCGTTTTCTTCCACCAGTGCAGGTAAGTTGCTCCTGATCAGGGGAGTGGCGTCACCACAACCTGGGGAGCTCTGGGGCACTGAAAGCCTCCCAAAATGTTGGTGGGACTAACAGGAGAAAGGATAGAGTCCATCAGGGCTGGAAGGGGCCTTGGAGGTCTTTTAGTCCAACCCCCAACCTTTCCTTGAAAATCTCCACTAATGGGGCCCCCATTAAGAATAGGTTTATTATCATTGTTAAGAAAAGAGTGTACCAGTCAGTTATATTTTATTCTCTTTTTCTTCTCCAATCCCCAGAAAAAGGGCTACAGAACTGCTGCGGCCATCCAGAGAGAAAGCACCAAAGTTCCTTGGAGACCCTGGAAAGTGACATTGTTCCTCTTTGGGGTCCATGCTTGGTTTGGCTTCTGCGTTGAAGGGGTTGCAAGCGTCACCAGAAGCACCAGCTGAAGATGTGGAGGCCGCCATCATTACGGTGGAACCCTACATACCCGAACCCATCAACCCCAAAATCAGCATCATTGATGAACGGAAGAGGATGTCAGACGTTCTGCCTTGCTCAACAATGTGATGGTTGGTAAGTGTTCGAACTAATTTGGTTGTCAGTTTTTCTTTATTTTTCTATTTGAAAGATATTGTTATTATTGTTGTTGTTATTTAATTCTTAATGCCTTTTGTTTTGCATTTCTTGCTTTGGGGTTTTGGGTGGGGGTGGTTGGACTATGGAAGCCAATAGGAAAGAAAACTAGGAGCCTTTGATCTTAATTTGGTGGCTCAGTTTTATTAATTGTTTTGTTTCTTGCTTACTGTTTCTTTATTATTAAAATATTCAATCTCTGCTTCTTTTGCCCCAGGACAAACAGCGGCCATGGCTGAGATGCCATCCATCGCATTGTTGACCAAGGTTGAACGTCTGGCATCGTCTTTCATCAATGATGGTGATGTGGGAATTGATGGATTCCAGTATGGAGGTTCCACAGTGATGGAGGCCGCCTCCTCATCTTCAGCTGGTGCTTCTGGTGACGCTTGCAACCCCTTCAACGCAGAGGCCAAACCAAGCATGGACCCCAAAGAGGAAGAAGGTCACTTTCCAGGGTCTCCAAGGGACTTTGGGGGTTTCTGTCTGGATGGCCGCAGCAGTTCTGTATTTGTAAATATGTATTATACATGCAATATATATAACTATGTAATATACCTTTTCTTCTGTTTGTGTATTTGGGGCTGCAATAAATTCATTTTAAATTCAAGATTGCTCTCTAAGTATTTCTTCTTTCAGATCTTCTTTCTTTCAGATTTATTTTGGTCTGATTTTTATTTATTTATTTATTTATTTTGGTGTCTCAGAAACGTCTCAGCATTTTAATGGGGTCTGTAGACTTTCTACTTTGCACGACAATGTGATGGTTGGTAAGTGTTTGAACTAATTTGGTTGTCAGGTTTTCCCCATTATGATGATATTATTGTTATTTAATTCTTGGATGGATTCCATTCAAGAGGCAGAAAACCCCAGGTGACTGCAGTCAGTGGACAACTTGGAGGCAGCAAGAAGTGAGTGGACCAAGGACTTGTCCACAAGAAGAGTCCTAGCTGAAGGGAGAGAATTTGGGGTCTCTTGAGGTCACCTGGTTGCTTTGCATTTCCTGCTTTGGGTTTTTGGGTGGGGATGGCTGGCCTTGGAAGCTAAAAAGAAAGAAGAGTGGGAGCCTGGTACTTTTAAATACTAATTAGGTTGCTAAGTTTTATTTATTTATTGCTTCTTGCTTATTTATTATTTTATTATTAAAATATTAAATTGGTGCTTGTTTTGCCCCATGATGAATAACTGCCATCAGTGAAATCCCAAAACAATTGGAGCCCCATTGGGCCGGTACTTAGTTGTCCTCCGTTAAGAACATGGAGGGGGGGCATGTTTGGGGATGCGCATGCGCAGTGTGGGGCGCATGTGCAGGGGAGCGTGGGGGGGTGTCCTGTGTGCATGCGCAAATGGGGGCACGCATTGCATTATGGGAGCGCAAGAGCGCTCCCGCGCTCAGACTTTTGGCACACAATGCCAAAAAGGTTCGCCATCACTGCCCTAGACCTCCTCCTGGGGAGAGTCTCAAGATCCCCTTTCTCTGACATCTTCTCCAGCCCTTCACAGACAAAACAATCTGGGAAGAGGAGCAGAGAAATTGCTTTAGGTAGAAATTATAATTTCTGCTAAAACTGCTATTTTAATTCTATGGTTGATGAAAGAAAAAAAATACAGTGGCAATTTCTTAATACACGTTAATATTTATTTATTAATTTGGTGTGAAGCACATATGAAAAAAAACCCAAACCAATCCCAAACTGAAATCCCAGAAGCTCTTCTGCTGAACACTTTCTGCAAAGGAGGTTTTATCAGGAAATCAAGAAAGAATTATATAAGAGGGATGAAGATTTCCCTCCACAGCTGAGAGCCAGTCAAACATGGCATTTCACATCATTCCGTCATTCTCACGGAGAGGATCAGGCAACCAGGCTGTTTCCACAGCTTCCTCCTGGCCTCTTTTCCTGCTCACTCTCTCTCCCTCACACTTTTAGCTGTAGGAACAAGTGCCCTAATTATTTTTTATAAGGTGTCACATTCAGAAGCTGTTGCTGAACAGCAAATTTCACTGAATGACTCTTACAGAGTTCTCTTTATTGAGCTGAAAGGGAAGAGAGCTAGAAGAATTCCAGTCATTCAACAATCCCATTTTGAAACATATAGATATGATTTTCTTTTCCTGCATACTATCTAAATGGAAAGAATTAATATCTCCTTTCAAATAAAAGAAACTTTAACAATTCTTCCAATATCACAATGGTGTTATATCTCATGTTTTTACATTTGTTCTGGCTGTGAGCTGCTCCTTTGTGTTGAGGTCTGGCCTCAGAAGGATAATGTAGCACTTGGGGATGAAGATGCAGCCCAGCAGACCAGCACTGGCGGCCAGGATGGAGAAGACCTGCACAGCCACCATGGATTTCCCTTTGGTGCTCAGGTAGGTGGGCACAAAAGTCACCCAGACACTGCAGAAGACCAGCATGCTGAAGGTGATCAGCTTGGCTTCGTTGAAGGCCCCAGGCAGGTTCCTGGCCAGGAAAGCCACCGTGAAGCAGATGGCAGCCAGGAAGCCCATGTAGCTGAGGGTGACGTAGAACATGACAACGGCCCCTTCGTTGCATTGCAGGATGATCTCTCCAGGCTGGGAGTGGAGGTCAGAGTCAGGGAAGGGGGGAGAAACTCCCAGCCAGGTGGAGCAGATGATAATTTGGACAGCAGAAGAAGAAAGGATGATGGAGTTGGCCAAGCTTTTCCCCAACCATCTCTTCACTCGGTTTCCTGGTTTTGTGGCCAGGAAGGCCAGCACCACCGTGATGGTTTTGGCCAAGAGAGAAGAAATGGCCACTGAGAAGATGATGCTGAAGACTGTCTGTCGGAGAAGGCAGGTGGCTTTCCTTGGTTGACCAATGAAGAGAGAAGGAGACAAGAAACAAAGCAGGAGGGAGACCAGGAGGATGTAGGAGAGGTCCCGGTTGTTGGCTTTGACAATGGGAGTTTCTCGGTATCTAATAAAGATGATTAAAACAAGGCCTGAGTTTAGGAACAAGAGTAGAGCAAAGGAAACCAGGATGATGCCCAGATGTTCTTCATAAGACAGGAAGGTTATAATTTTGGGGATACATTGAACTCGGTCCTTATTTGGGTATTTATAATCTGGGCACTTGGTGCATTTTTCGGTATCTGAGAAAGCAAAAAAAGCAATGTTTCTTTAATATTCTGTCCTTTTATCTTACAGAAAATACCTTCTTTGGATAACAGCTGATACCCCAGGCATTTTCCAAGAAGTATTTCTTAACAATTTCATTAAACAGTCACTCCTTAGAAATGCTATAGGGTCTCCTGCTTGAGCAGGGGGTAGGACTAAAAGACCTCTAGGGTCCTTTCCAACTCTGTTCTGATTATTGATTGATTGATTGACCTACATGACTGGCAGACTATTTGTGTATTGAGTTCCCCCCATAACTATCCACAGCACCACATTATGGACCAGTGACACCTTCTCAGTGATCCTCAAGGGGAGGATCCAATATACAGTGGATTGCAAGGTCTTTCAGAAGGTGGACCTAAAACAATTCATCAAGTTTCAAAGATCTCATATGTTCCTAGAAAGGTAAACTTAGCAGCACATATCCAAACTAAAAAGCAGAACAGATGTTTCCTCTGCTGTTAGTAAAGCTTGCCCAGTCTGCCACCCCCTCCTCCCATCTCTTTGCAACCCCTCCAGAGCGGAGATGATCCCCTCCGGACAAGGAACACAGTCTTAGCAGCAAACCGGCACAATGAAAATTCTCCTCCATTTAGACTCAGGCAGGGACTAAACAGAAAAAAGGGAATGGCAAAGAAAAGATGTTAAGATTCTCCATCCATGGAAAATGGAGGTAGAAATGGATGGAGACAAGGGTTCCACAACGAAATGGGGTTCAAAGGTATCATCTTTTGGCCTTTTTTTTTTCTGACAGATAACCAAACTTCCAAATACTATGGATGTATTTGAGAAGTCTGTGCTTGTTTATTGTATAGTCTTTAAAATTTGTGAGGATCCAGACTCTCCCTACAATGAGTCTTGGCAAACACCTAAGTGTTAAATGGAAAGGAAGAATTCTGGTCCAAGAGGAAACATGTTCTATGAGGAGAACAAAGACATTGACTTGTCTCCACTTAGAGAGGGCATCCCTGAGGGGGGATGTTGCGATATATCAAGACAAATTCCATTCCTGTCAAGTACAGGAAGGAAAGTCCTATTGAAATTCTCTCCTCTGTCTGAAGCAAAGCGGCCAATTGAGGTCCATCTGAAATGGAGCAGCAGTTGGACAATTGCTGGGTACTGGAATCCTTCTTTGGGATTCATCTGGTGGAAAAAGTGGAATTGTATCTTGTAACATCTGGAAGCAATCTGGCATTCAGGAGAAACTTCCTAACAGTGAGAGGAATTAGCCAGTGGAACAGCTGGCCTCCAGAAGTTGTGGGTGCTTCAACATTGGAGGTTTTTAAGAAGAGACTGGACACTCACTTGTCTGAAATGGTATAGGGTCTCCTGCTTGAGCAGGGGGCTGGACTAGAAGACCTCCAAAGTCCCTTCCAGCTCTTTTCTGATTGATTGATTGATTGATTGGTTGATCTATACGGCAGACTATTTGTGTAATGAGTTCCCCCCATAACTATCCACAGCACCAGATTATGGCCCAGTGACACCTTCTCAGTGATCCTCAAGGGAGGCCAATAAACAATGAATTATAAGGTCTTTCAGAACGTGGACCTGAAACAATTCATCTAGTTTCAAAGATCTCAGATGTTCCTAGAAAGGTGAACTTAGCAGCACAAATCCAAACTAAAAAGCAGAAGAGATATTTCCTCTGCTGTTAGTAAAGCTTGCCCAGTCTGCCCCCCCCTCCTCCCATTTCTTCCCAGCCCCTCCTTCCAAATCTTTTTGATTTACTTCCTTTTAGATGAGATTGTGCAGGTTAAAAACAACAACAGGTGAGCTTCAATCTGTCTTTTAACTTGCACTTTCATGAAAATCCTCTGGATGGATCCAGTTCCACAAAGCCTCCCATTTTCCTCGGTGTGACCCACCTTCCTGAGTGGAGAAGGTCCCCTCCGGACAAGGAATGCAGTCATAGCAGCAAACTGGCTCTCCTTCTCGAGCCCTCTTGACAAATCCAGGATGACAACTTTCCACACACTTGGACTGAGGCAGGGACTGAGCAGAAAAACAAGGAATGCCAAAGAAAAGGTGTTAGGACTCTCCGTCCATGGAAAATGGAGGGAGAAATTGATGGAGACAAGTAGCCTCTAGTCTTCACTGAGGTAAATATGAAACCTCTGACATCTTCTAAACAGATGCAGGAGGTAAAACAACTGGCAGATTCTTCCTTTAGTTCCTCCCTTTTGCTTTCAGAATTTAACATTACAATAAAGTACTTTTCTATTTAATGTAGTCTAAAGGGATGGAATTGAAAAAAGATTAAAATATGATGATAAATTCTTATTAAAACTGATAATAAAGTTTACTGTAAAAGATTTAGGAAATTTTATTCTATTAGGTTTTTTTAATATGAAATTAAACTGTGATGAAGAAAGAAACCTCTGGCCAGTAAGATCTTGAAAGGTTTCTAGAAAACATGGCAAAGCCACTCCACTTAGGTCCCGTCTGTTGAAGAACTTCCATTAGATGACACCATCTGGCATGGGAGGCCAACCACCCAGGAAACTTTAGGCTTTGCCCACTGGAAATGGGACCTTTGGAAAACAGAGAAAAGACACCAAAGTTTCTCTCACCTTATTGAGCAACTTTGGCCGTGAAAGAGCATCTTGGTTGATAGTAAGTCTCTGTCTTTCAAAATAAGCCAGAGTCTCTTCCGTGATATCCTCCTTGGGGAGAACCAAGAAGCTGTCAATGCTCAGATCTGCTGTTATCTCTCCATTTTGGTCCAAGTACAGTTTTCTTCGAGAAATATTGAAAAACTCGTTCTTATTCAGAAAGGGATGAAACTAGAACGGGGACGTCCAGAAATTTGAAAAACAGAGAACTTTTTTTTTTTTAATTTGATTTATATGCCGCCCTTCTCCGGAGACTCAGGGCGGCTTACAATGCGTTAAGCAACTTTGTTTCTTATCCCACATTGAATCTTTGTTCTACAATTGTCTCATCTCCAAATATGCTTAATTAGGATACAAATACTGCCATCATCTTCATAAGTGAACAAGAAAGTTTGAGAAAAATTTGTCAATAATTTACTGACAAAATATAGAAAAAGTATATAATTGATACAAGTGGTCAAATATAGGGAACATTCTAGAGCAGATGAAAATAAAATGAACAGAGAAAAAAAAGATGATTCATAAACTCTTAGAAACCAACAGGTTGATTCCCAGAAAGCATGGGTTGATCAAGAAGAAAGTTGTCAGGCTAATCTTCTCCCTGGTCATCCTGATGGAAAACACCTCCAGATGTGCTAAATCTACTTGATTGTAATGCGACATTAACAAAATTTTGCAAATCTGAAAGAACAAATCTTCCACCAACTTTTTTCTCAGCCTGAAAAGTTAGCCAGGATCCTTTCTGAGTTTCTTTCTCTCCCATTATGCAGCTGCAGGATTCTCCCCTCTTCTCTGATCCTTCCCTAGGCAGCCTCTCTTCCCCTCATCCCAAAAGTCATCCTCACACATCATTACACTTCCTAAAGAGATGATGGGAACTCTGGTGATATCACTGGATTTCAGTAAAGGACTCACAAACAATAGTGTGATGTGATGAGAAACCTGAGGCCTGGATAATAAGTGGATAAAAACTGTCTTCAAAATGATACTGAAATAGTTTTTAACCCTTTTTAATCTTTCCTATGAAACTTGAAGGTGATGAATAAGGGGGATAACTGTTGCGTATATGGTGAGGAGAAACAAAGAGAAGAAGGAACAACAAATGTCAACATTGGAGAAGCTGAAAAAATTAGAATTATCACTTCAGAAAGATCTCCAAAACAGGGAAATCAGAAAGGAAATGGAGTTAATGAAACATAAAATTAATATACTAGAACAGGAAGAAATGATAAGGAATATAAAATTGGCAAAACAAAACTATTTTGAATTGGCAAATAAACCAGGGAGATGGCAAATTGAAAAAATAAAAGGCTAAAAAATTGGTACAATATTTACAAGACGAGCAAGGAAATTTGCTCCATAGAATTGAGGGGGGAAAATATTATTCTAAATTATTTTCAAATACTGTATAGTCAAGAAAACATTAAAGAAGAAAATATTATAAATTACCTACAGGAGAGGAACTTGCCAAGTATAACAGATGAAGATAGGGAAATGTTGAATGGGGAAATTACATTAACAGAGTTAAGGGAGGCAATTAAAAAACAGAAAAATAACAAAACACCAGGGACAGATGGAATTCCGGCGGAAGTATATAAAAAATTTCAGGAAGTTTTGGAAGAAATTATGTTGTATATATATAACAAGGTATTAGAGAAAGCCAAAATGCCAAATTCATGGATGAAGGCATATACAGCATTAATTCCAAAGGAAAGTACAGACAATCAATTCATTCAAAACTATAGGCCAATCTCACTGTTAAATGCCGACTATAAAATCCTGGCAACAATAGCAGAAAGACTAAAAAAGATATTAAATAAAATAATTCATTGGGATCAAAACGGGTTTTTACCCAAACGACAAATTAAGAACAATACACGGATTATCATGAATATTCTAGGATACTAAGAGGCTCATCCAGAAAAACAATTGGCAGTAATAATGATAGATGCACAAAATGTGTTCGGCAACTTGAACTGGCAGTTTTTAATTAATCAATTAGTCGGGATGAAATTTGGCAAAAAATTTATAGAAATGATGAAGACAATTTATTCTAAGCAAACAGAAAAATTATGGTCAGTGGAGATCTTACAGAAAAAGTCGATATAAACAAAGGGCTTAGACAAGGCTGTCCATTGTCCCCTCTCTTATCCATCCTTTCATTGGAAATATTATTGGCACAGGTAAGGGGAAGTAAGGAAATAAAAGGGTTAAAAATTAAAAGAGGAGAATACAAAACTGGGCCTTTGCAGATGACATGGCATTTATATTAGAAGACCCTTTGGAAACAGGAGAGAAACTCCTACTAGAAATAGAGAAATTGGGAATAGTAGCAGGCCTGAAAATAAATAAAAAGAAAACAAAGATAATTACCAAGAATATCTATAGATATTATTACAGATGCCGGTATCGGAAAGCTGTAAAAATGTAACAAGGATGTTAAAGATATAAATGTTGAATAAAAATTAATTTTAAAACAAAAAACAAAAACAAAAACAAAATGCCATGGTATCTACTCTTTGGAGCCATTATTCCCTGAGTAATTGAATTGGACAGATCTGTTGAGTTGGTTCCCCTCCTTCTCCTCTGGATTCCTCCTCCAAAGGATCTAAGATCAATGGATCCATATCGGGATCCCATACCTGCCACGGCTGCAGCCTTGGAGACCCCAAAGTCTTTTCTCCCTCCTTCCTTCTCCTCCTCGATCTGGAGGAATAAGCGGCATTCAAGGCCTGGGCCAGAGTCTTCATGAAACTGTAATCATGGTATTGATTTGGGATCCTTTTTCTGTTCCTTTTCTCCTGGGTCTCCAGTGGGGCTTTCTGGATGCATTTTCTGCGGCCTTTGGCAGAAAAGACGTTCTTTGAAAGAGAACAGTGGAAATAAAGATCTTGAAACTTTCCTTCCACAAAGAAATTGGGTTCAAAGGCAGAATCCTTTGGCTTTTTTTTTGCCAGATAACGGGAGTTCCAAATACTATGGATGTATTTTAGAAGTCTATGCTTGTTCATTGTATACCCAAAAAAAATTGTGAGGATCCAGACTTTTCCTTCAATGGGTCCTGGGAGACGCATAAATGAAGTGAACAAAGACGTTGACTTGTCTCCACTCAGAGAGGGGCTTCCTCAGGGATACTGTTGTGTATCCAATTGTTGAGAACAGTTGTGATATAACCACACAAATTCCACTCCTGACAAGCATAGGAGGAAAAATCCTCATGAAATTCTCTCCCTTCTCTGTGTCTGAAGCAAAGAGGCCAATCAGGGTCCATCTGAAATGGAGGAGCAGGTGGACAATTGCTGGGTACTGGAATCCTTCTTTGGGATTCATCTGGTGGAAAAAGGGGAATTTCCTTTTATCACTCAGAGCCTCTGAAACAATTTTATGACTGATCTGAAAAAGCAATGAAGAATGCTGTGTTACATTTGGGATCAGATCAAATCCAAAATATTAGATTTGAATAAATCCAACCTGGTTCTCATGAATGAGTTAGAATAGTTTGTTAATCAGACATTGTTTAAAAAATTAAAGACAGAATATTAGCAAGATTGTATCATAATAATGGAAAATAATAAGCAAATTAAAAAACAATAAAAATGTAAATCATATTACTGTATCACCCCTATAATTGATCACAATTAGATTAACATGTGCAAATGCCAACTGGAGTATTCTATTCCAATAAAGAGCCTATTGTAATTTTCGAGGATTGCTGCATCTTTTTTTGTTTCTATATCCCAGATTCTTTCTGGAGGAAATTTTTTAACTTCTTTCTCCAGTTATATAAGAAACAGGCAGACCTCAAAGCCTAATAAGATTTGTCAGTTGCATAATCCAAGTTTGATCCTTAATTGAAGTTTTGTCTGTTCCAACAGCCACAATTTTCAGAGTCTGTCAGTTTCCATAGATTACATTTTATGCCAATAATACCCATATTTTCTGAATTTAGACAAAGCAGAAATGGTGTAAATTCCCAAATCAGCTCTGAGGGCAGCAGCTGGAGTCCTTTTGTCCACCCCAAGATATTCCTCAGAGGCTGAGATTGCGTTGGTTCTGCTGGTGGTTTCTCTCTGAAGCCCCAAACATCAGATTGATGGAAGAACATGGGGGAAAACTGGGCCTCCGATACTTTAATAATTGGGGCTGAGGAAGCTGGAGAGCTGTGAGGTTTTCCTTTAAGCACCACTTTCACTCCTGCCCTTTCTCTAACTGAGCTCCTTGGATGATGAGGGAGCCAAGATTCAGGCTCAGAGAAAACAACCCCAGGTAAGGAAAGGTGTTACTTGCTCTAATGGCTGACCATCTATGGCTATGATGTCATTTCCCAAAGACCGTAACTTTTGAACTTGTTTTATAAATTATCAGATAATTATTAAGACAAAACAATCCAAGCCTGTACAATCCAATGTGTAAGTATGAGAATATCACATTCTCTGTATAAATCAGTGTATTCCAATAGGAATTTAGCAGGCTAAACATGTGTATCTATAACAGAATTTATAACAAAATAAAAGGGTTGGAAGGGACCTTGGAGGTCCTCTAGTCCAACCCCCTGTTCAAGCAGTAAACCAGGCATAATAGCAGTAACTGTGAGAGGGATCCTGGAGTCTTAGTGGACAACCAATTAAATATGAGTCAAGAGTGTGCAGCGGCAGACAAAAAAGCCAATGCAATCCTAAATTGCATTAATAGAGGGATACAATCAAGATCAAGAGAGGTAGTAATAACACTAGACTAGACATACTGAATTCCTGCAACTGTTCCTCATATGTTTTGGTCTCCAGTCCCTTAATCAACTTTTCTGCACTCTTTCCAGAGTCTCTACATCTTCTCCGGAGACTCAGGGCGGCTTACAATGTGCTAAGCAATAGCCTTCATCCTTTTGTATATTTATACAAAGTCAGCTTATTGCCCCCACAACTGGGTCCTCAATTTACCTACCTTAGAAAGGATGGAAGGCTGAGTCAACCTTGAGCCTGGTGAGATTCGAACCTGCAGTACTTGCAGGCAGCTGGTCTTAATAACAGACCACTGTACTACCAAGGCTCTATATAAAGCATTATAAAGCAGTACCAATCCTTCATGTGATCTTGATTTTATCCCTCTGTTAACGCAACCTAGGACTTAATTAACTTTTTTATTTGATGCTGGCTCATGTTTAAGTGATTGTCCACTAGGACTCCAAGATCCCTCTCACAGTTACACTTATTGAGCCAGGTTTCACCTCATCTGTAAGTGTACATTTGGTTTTTCTAGCCTAAGTATAAAACATTACTTTTCTCTACATTAAATTTCATTTTGTTAGATAGGCCCAGGGTTCAAGTCTACCTAGATCCATCTGGATTTTCATCCTATCTTCTGGGGTGTTGGCTATTCCTACCACTTTAGTGTTGATTTTAAATTTGATGATTTCCCCATTTCTCCCCTCATCCAAATCATTCATGAAGATGTTGAAGAGAACTGGGCCTACAATGGAACCTTGGGGTCCTCCACTTCTTGTTTCCCTCCATGCAGACATAGTTCCACTGAGGACCACAGGCTGAGCCCATCTGGGGGTGATGCTGTCTATCCCACATATTTTCAGCTTCCCGAGAAATAGGTTGTGGTTTACTTTGTCAAAGCCTTTCTGAAATCCAAGTACTGTATACTACATGCACTGCATTTCACTGGTCCACTAATTTAGTTAGTTTTGTCAAAAAAAGAAATAAAATTTATTTATGATCTGTTTTTTGATCCTGCATTAGTCCTAGTAAGTCATTCATATCTATACTGAAGAACAAGGGTTCAAATATTTCCCTTCCCCCTTGGTAAGCATAGATCCTTCTTCTCATGGCTCCATTGAGCCCAAACCTCCCTCTCAAACAAGGGCTTGGATCAGGGCCAACAGGCTGAGCTCCATTTTGAAGGCCATCCATTTTCTCCATCATATTTCTCTGTTTATTGAGTCAAATGCTGCACTAACATCCAGAAAGCAGCAAACCTTTTTTTACCTCACTGATATAGATTAGATATTTCAGAACAAATTTGTTACCAATATTAGTTTGTTAACTTGTGCATTATTTCTTACAAAATCTATATAGCATTAAATTCTACCTAAAACCTTCTGGTTCTTCTGCAAGGAATGAATTTTTCTCAAGTTTAACTAATAGGATCATGGCATAAACTTTAGCCACAATATCTGCTAGTCTATTTGGCCTATAATTGCTAGAGTGATTTTTATTCCACTTTTTAGATGGATAAAATGCTACTATTGCCAACTTCAATCTGACTGGATAGGGCAGGCATCATTTATCTGTGAAAATGAAGATGCCAATAGAGACTCCAACAACCAGGTATATTTTTTGATCAGTTAAATAGTCGGGAGAGTATCTTCTCCAGGGAATGTATTGCTTGCATTTCAGGCCTTTTCTGATTAATCTCAACATGAATATAATGGGGCAAAATATTTACATTTTTGCTAATATGGAGAAAAGCAGCTCTTGAATTCCATGGAGAAGACATGATTGCATCTATTGCTCACCCACCGCCACCCACCCCTCACTTTACCAGATGGAGAAAAACACACACAAACCTGCGGGATTTTGTAGGTGCCTCCTAATGTTGAAATCTGGATGGAGATGTCCTTGTTAGCTGCATCAAGAAGAGCCAGGAGGTTCTCCTTCCTTCCACAGCCGTAGTTGGGGACATTGGCTTCTCCAGTGGAGAGCATGTCCAGCAAGGCATCTGAAGTGAGGACAGGGCTCAAATAGTTGTCTTGTATGTTGTAGCCAAGTGTGAAATTTTGTAGGAGATGGGAATTCTTGTTGGCCAGTTGAATGTTGAAAATGAATATTAAGCAATAAGAAAATTCATTAAAAGTCCTATTGAAAAAAAAGTTATTATAATCAACAGCCAAAACAAATTCTTTTGTTATGTATAATATATATAATTTTCCACAAGCCTACTGAGTCTTAAACCAACATTGATTCAAAAGCAATGATCACTTACACAAATATGGAAATTGACTGAGCTACAGCAACTACAACTGATTCCACCACTACTTTAAATAAAATTCATTATTCAAGTGATAAACTAAAGATTAGACTGAGGGAGGAAAATAATCTGCAGGCCTCTCAGTTTTTTTTCAGACCCCTTTTTGAGTCTCTTTCACAAAATCAGAGAAAAGAGAGAAGCCATGGAAATGAAAATCATTCAGGAAATTAGACATATTCCCCAATATAAGAATAAATGAAAAATAAAAATCAGAAAAGAAGGAGAGTGTTAGAATGGAGGGAATGCAACTCCATCACCCTGAATAACTTACGGATCATGGAAAACAAACTGAAGAGAAGGAGCCATGTTGAAAAGCAACTTTGTATGCAGTATTTCATTTCCATTGGTGACTATACTGATTAGATGGTCTCCTGGTCTGTAGTAGCTCCATGGTTTCCCATCCTGGTTCTCCAAACTCAGTGGGCATTTCATTCTCAGCTTCCCAGAGACTGGATGGGACAAAAGCAGCATCAGAGGCAGAAGCAGGAAGTCCATAATTCATGGGTGAATCAATGAATCCCTTTCCTGTTTCTAAAGAAGATTTAGAAGAATCAAAGGACTCTCACAAGGTGGAACATCCAGTTGCTTTTTCTCAACACAGAGAAACACTCAGCTTCACCTGGAAAGGAGGGAGATGTACATTCAAGAGCACAGACTCTGCCTGTCCCAAACCTCCATATTTCTCTGCCCAAAGTCTCCCCTGGAGGATTCGGCCAAACAGCAGAGCTTAAACTTTTACCATAATTCTCCCTCAGGAGGAACCCCTGGATAATTCAAGTAGTTCTTGGACTTGGAGATTGTTGGGAAATTCTCTGGAGGGAAATAAAAGGAAAATAATCTCCATGTGATTCATAATAACAGGGGCAGAGATTGAATTAAATCCATCATCTAGAATTGAGAGGTTTGGGAGCTCCATGCAGGGAATACATGGCACCTGTGCTGAAATAACAAATAAGTCTGATATTTGTTTGCATAGTGATGAAAGACAAAACTCCGGGGGCCAGTTAATGCCGGAACATGTCATAGATCTGAAATAACTGTCAGCTTAGTTGGAAGCAAAATTTACTTTATTTTGAAAACTAATGCTCAAGGGCATCGCACAAAAGGGCTGATGCAATAGTGCAGCCAGTCTCTAAGAACAATATCGACTTTAGTGAAAAACTAGTTTTTCAAACTTTGCAGAATTAAAAAAAAATCAGAGAGAGAGAGAGGGAGGGAGGGAGAGAGAGAGAGAGGAAGAGAGAGAGAGAGGGGGACCTTAGGAAAAAAACCAAGTGAAAAGAGATGGAGAAATCAAGGCTGCCTCTCACCCCATGTGGGGAGGGGAGGGATGTAGGGAAGGAGGGGAGGGGAGGTCAGGACTCTCATGTTGCAGGTGCAAAGCTGATCTTCAAAATCCAACTTCCATCTTCAGTAACCCAGGAATGCAGAAGCCCATAACCCATGTTCCCCTGCCACCCTTTCCCATGCACAGGCCAGACAAGGGGGCTCTTGCAGGGATGCCAGACAGGCCTCTGCTCAGCTGAGTGGGGAGCCCCTCTTGGGAGAAGGAAGCTGGGGAGCCTCGTGGTGGGGAAGGGAAGCAGATTCCCAGGTTCCATCTTCTGAGTCCTGGAAATGGGGGAGACCATATCCCATGTTGCTCAGCCACCTCTTCCATGCATGGGGCACTCAGGGGAAAGCAAAGCCCAGACCCACGGAGAAAGCCCAGGATGGCCAGGAAGGAGGAGGGGATCTGGGGCATTCCTGGGAAGAGACTAACCTTGTTTATGGGTCCCAGGGTTGAATGTTGAGGGGCGGGACGCAGCCCCTGGGGATTTTCCAGCTTTGCTTGGGCTCCGTGTCTTTCCAGGAGAGGCTCCTGTGGAGGAGAAGCCATGCAAGGCTGGGTCTTCCGAGGGGGATTCGGGGTTGCCCTGGGGGAAAAGACAACCAGCCTCACCCTGGAGGGGACCCTCTGAAACTCTGAGGAAGGTGGGGGTCCCCTGTGGCCTGTCCAGAGCCCCCAACTGAGGAGGGTCTCTTCATTGCAGGATTTTCTGGGGAAGGGGCTTAAGTCCCCCTCCCTCTGCAATTCTGGGAGCTTTTGCCTCTTTCTCATCCCCCCCCCCAAAGCTTTGAATTTTGCTCTTTATTTGACATCCCCCCTTTTTTTGGCTTGGCTCCTTCAGCCTCTTCTCCATCTGTAATGATTGCCTCTCCTTCCAACTTCAGATAGTAAAGACTCTTGAAACGTGATAGTTGAAAAGGATCCTTTTATTAAGCAGAAATGATAGCAACTCAGTTAAAGTAAGAGCTGAATACCCTTAGGCAAGACAAATAGGATTAAAGCGGTAGAGACCCCTCCCTTTAAGTCAGAATGCAGATTTTAGCCAATACACAAGTGTGAAGATGTTTTTTTTACTAGTTTCCCTGAGAACCCGAACAAACATGCATTCCCACCGTTATCCCTTAAAGTGAAACAACCCACATGGCTATCATAAACATTCCTCCACGTTAAGAGGATCTCAGGTCTCTTTGGCACCAGGATATAGGTTGTAAAATATCTGTTGACACAGGCAATGCTAAGTAAATCGAATCCAAGTCTCCCCCTTCTCCCAATTGATTGGCAGTATCACTCTTAGGGATCTGACAGGTGGTTTAAATTGATTGGTTCACACTACAGGTGGGAAATTCAAGAGATCTCAGTGGCTAAGATGTCAGACAGCTCCCTTTAAAAGAAGGAGCTGCCGGACAGCTCATTCACTTCTTCTTTTACCAGCCTACCTGTCAGATCCCTAAAAGTGATACTGCCATTCAAGTGAAGGAAGGGGGGACGTGGATTCGATTTACTAGCATGGCCTGTGTCATCAGATATTTTACAACCTATATCCTGGCGCCAAGGAAGCCTGAGATTCCCTTTACCTGCAGGAATTTATATGTTAGCCATGTGGGTTGTCTCACTTTAAAGGGAAGTGGTGGGAATGCATGTTTGTTCAGGTTCTCAAAGGAAATAGTAAAGAAAACATCTTCACACTTGTGTATTGGCTGAAATCCGCATTCTGACCTAAAGGGAGGGGTCTCTACCACTTTAATCCTACTGCTTTGCCTAAGGGCATTCAGATTGTGCTTTAGCTGGATGGTTTTCACTTCTGCTTAATAACAGAATCCTTTTGAACAACTACGTTTCAAGAGTTCGTACTTTCTTAAGTTGGAAGGAGAGGCGATCCTTACAGAAAGCACAATCTGCAAAATGGTCAACCCAGAGAAGCAATCTTTGCTCTACTGAGGGGACCTTGCAAACCATGTCTGAACAAAGCAGAGAGCTGGGAGAAACCGATTGCTGGGGAGAGACAGCAACCGCCACCCAGTCAGATGCCTGTCTCGTGCAACCCATCGGAGAGGATGAGGTAACCCTGGAGAATCCTGAAAAGCCCTGCTGGTCAATTGGCATTGGGAAGAAAGATAGCTGGGATGAGAGAACCAGAGGAGTCACCCTCAACCGTGGCAACCGAAAACCGGGGTGGAAACTGGAACTAGAAGCCCTTACTGACCAGGGGGGGCTGATCGAAGCACCCCTGAGGGAGGACTATCTGAAGAGGCATATAACCCAATTGGTGATGGAAACTTTGGAAAATCTCAACATCCGAAGGGAGCCAGAACAACAACCAAAGAGCACTGAAAGGGCAGCAGTCATGGATTATGCCACGGGAGGCACCCCCCTTCTGGAGCCTGCCTATCGAGCAGATGGTGCAGCAGCTGCGGGAGAAGACCCAGCAAAGCCTCCCCCCCAGGCTGCACGCATACCGGCGCCCATTCCCAACCACCTACGAGTCCCGCAACTGGAAAGAGAATCTCCCCCCCTTGGGGTGAAATTTGATGGGAATCTGCAGTAATTAGGATTCTTTGTGGCACACATGCTCACCTACATGCAAGAGTATGGGCGTGATTTCCAAACCCAAGGCTCCCGAGTGCGAGTTGTGACCCTAGCCCTAGAGGGTGCTGCAGCCAGATGGACGGTGACCCTACATAACGCCAATGCACCAGAACTGTGGAATTTTGACCATTTCATGATGGCCCTGTGAGTCGGTTCGAGGACCCACTGGCAGATTGCAAAGCACGCAACCACATTAAGGTGGTGAAGCAGGGGCGACGGCCAGTAGCAGAGTATACTGAAGAATTCCAAGACCTCGTGTGTCGTGTGCACTGGCCGGAAGATATTTTGGTGAGCTGTTTCAAGGACGGGCTGAGTGATGATCTATACAATGCCTGTGTGGCCCGAGGGGCACCGAATGACCTACATGAATGGTATGTCACCTCCAAAGAAGCTGAGATCGATATGGCCAGAAACCAGTATCGAGCAGGGTGAGCATGGAAGAAATCCTCACCCCAATGGAAGCACGAGCCCCTCAAACCACAAACTGCATTCTCTCCGAGATCTTCAGCCTGTTTCAAGTGTGGAAAAGTGCGGAGTGTCATTTGCAAACACCCACTCGGAACCACCCACCGGGGGAGGGCCCTGCAAAACCGGGTTGGCGTGGGAAGGAGACTGTCCTGAGGAGCAGGGAGACCATAGAAGTCCCATCCTCTCCCCTCTTTGGGGAAGAAACCCTGGCATCTGAACAGGAGGAATCACACTCATTCGGAAGCGATCCAGATGATGAGCCACTGGTAAGCAAACCAATTAAACCGCTTACCCTCCCCTTAAGACTATTTATCCCAAACCAGGACAGGGAGATAAGTATCCCCACCCTAGTGGATTCGGGGTGCACCCGTTGTTTGATCAGCCCAACCTTAGTAGGGAAGTTAGGGATTAACGTAAGGAAGCTGAAAACCCCCGTTGCGTTCTGCCAACTAGATGGGTCAATAGCAGGAGGGGAGCCAGCTTCTCTGGCCACCGTGCCTCTACATATAGGCATTGGAAGCCATGAGGAAAGGCTTACCTTTATAGTGGCACCTGGCATGGAATGGCCGTTGGTTCTGGGCCTTGCGTGGCTAAAAAGATGGAACCCACAAATCAATTGGAAACAAGGCATCATAAATTTCCAGAGAAAGGTGACTTTTGCTGAGAATCCACATAAAGGAACGGAGGGGGCAGAGAATCGAGAAACAGCCATGCCTGGTCACGCCACACCAACTGAGGGCATACCCATAGAATACAAGGATTTAGCTGAAGTTTTTAGTGAAAAAGCCTCAGATGAGCTCCCCCCCCCCCCCCATGCCACTGACTGTGCAATAGAAACCTTACCCGGCATGAAACTCCCTAAACCCAAGATGTACAGCATGTCACTGAGGGAGTTGGAAGAGCTGAGAATATTTATTGAGAAAAACCTAGCAAGGAGTTTCATTGAGCCAGCCCAACCAAAAATCGCAGCTCCAGTGCTCTTTAGAGAGAAAAAAGATGGCTCAAAACGTCTCTGCATTGATTTTCGTAATTTGAATACAATCTCTGTAGAGAACATGTATCTTCTCACCCTTATGAAAGATATGTTTACACACCTCGTTAAAGGGAAATTTTTTTCAAAGCTGGACTTAAGGGAGGCTTACTACCAGGTCAGAATTAAGGAGGGGGATGAGTGGAAAACGGCATTTAACACCCCCCTCGGCTGCTACCAATTCAAGGTGCTTCCCTTTGGGTTGCAAGGAGCCCCTGCAGTGTTTATGCAGTTAATAAATGAAGTGCTGCATCAGCATTTATATAAGGGGGTCCTGGTCTACTTGGACGACATTTTAATCTATACCGAGACCAAAGCAGAACATGTAAAACTAGTCAGGGCGGTTTTAAACAAACTCCGCGCTGCCAAACTTTATGCCAAACTTTCCAAATGTGAATTCCACCAAGAGAAGATTGACTATTTGGGATATCGCATTTCACACCAGGGGGTTGAGATGGATCCTCTAAAAGTGCAGGCTGTACTTGATTGGGACCCTCCACGCACACATAAACAGTTACAGAGCTTCCTGGGGTTTGCCAACTTTTACTGCCAGTTTATCCCTGCGTTCGCTCAGATTGCCCTCCCCATCACCAAGCTCTTAAATCAAAGGGGGAGGACAACCCTAAACCAAAGCAACCATTGAACTGGACTATGGAATGCCAGGCAGCATTTGAAAAACTTAAACGGCTGTTCTCAGCAGAACCAATTCTACAACACCCGGACATGGAGAAACCATTTGTCATACAAGCAGATGCCAGCGATGTGGCAATAGGAGCGGTCCTGCTTCAGAAGAATGAGCAAGACCAACTACAACCCTGTGCTTACACATCCAAAAAGTTGAATGAGACTGAGCAAAGGTGGGCCATTTGGGAGAAAGAGGCGTATGCAGTTCGTTGGGCATTGTTAACCTGGAGGCACTTCCTAGAAGGCAGTAAGACCCCTTTTGAAGTCTGGACTGATCATAAAAATCTAGAAGCCCTAAAGACCCCAAGGAAACTCTCCCCAAAACAAGTACGATGGGCTCAGTACTTTAAACGGTTTGATTTTACTCTAAAATACCTCCCGGGGGGGGAAAAAACTTTCTGGCGGATGCGCTATCCAGAAAACCGCAATACATTCGTGCAAGGTCAGACGTAATCAAACCTATAGTACAAAACAGTCAACTAGCCGCTAAAGTAGTCACCAGATCCCAGGAAAAACAAGAAACAGTGACAGACAATGACATCACCCAAAATTTTAAACAAGCATTGGCCACTTATGAATGGTTTTTGAACAACAAATCCAGCTGTCTGATGAAAGAAGACTTGGCTTGGGTGGGTGGGGGGGAAGTTGTATGTCCCTGCCAGCCAAAGACTATGCTTAATGGTACAGTGCCACAACTCCAAATTAGGTGGACATTTTGGGTTTGTGAAAACTTTACACCTGATTAAAAGACAATTTTGGTGGCCATCACTAAAAAAGGACATAGAAAGCTATGTAGCTAGCTGCCCCATTTGTGCAGCAGCAAAAAGACGCCAGGGGAAATCCCCAGGTCTATTGCAGAAGGTAGCTGAACCTTCAGCGCCTTGGAGAGAGATTGCTATGGATTTCATCGTGGAATTGCCAAACAGTGAGGGAAATACTGTTATTTGGGTTGTGACAGACCTATTTTCAAAACAGGCACATTTTATACCCTGCCAAAAGATCCCAACTGCTAAAAGTTTAGCCAAACTATTCCTAATACACATTTATCGACTTCATAGTGCTCCACAAAGGATCATCTCCGACAGAGGGGCTCAATTCACCTCCAACTTTTGGAGGGCGTTTTTGGGCTTACTTGGTACTGGCCAGGGGTTGAGCACATCTTTTCATCCGTGTACTAATGGCAATTCTGAAATTTTGAACTCGGTACTAGAACAATATTTAAGACGTTTCATTAATTTTCAACAGGATAACTAGACCGAACTTTTGCCTTTTGCTGAAGTTGCGTTTAATAATGCTGTACATTCAAGCACTGGTTTTACCCCTTTTAGAGTAGCAACAGGCCAGGATTTCAGCCCCATGCCTGAACTACCCACAGAAGAACCCACCATCCCCTCACTTAAGGAGTGGATGGATAATTTGCAAAACACGTGGCCAGTGGTTAGATTAGCCTTACAGGAAGCTAGAGAAGCTTTTAAGATTCAAGCTGACAAGAAAAGGATGGAACCCAAACCTTTTCATATTGGAGACAGAGTATACTTATCTACAAAATTCCTGAAATCATTACAACCATCAAAGAAACTAGGGCCAAAGTTCATTGGACCTTTCCCCATCACTAGAATCATCAATCCAGTAGCAGTTGAGCTACTTCTTCCAAAGACACTCAGGCAGATCCACCCAGTATTCCATATCAGTTTACTCAAACGAGAAGTAATCTCATCCCTCAGACCACCTGCATCTACACCATCTGTTCCCATCATGATTGAAGGTGAACAACACTTTGAAATCAAGGAAATCCTTGATTCTAGGATCCACAGAGGGAAAGTCCAATACTTAGTTGCTTGGAAACATTTACCATCAGCACACAATGAATGGGTCGCTAAACACCACGTTAGGGCTCCAATCTTACTGAGAAAATTTCACTCCCAAAACCCTAACAAACCTTGTTGATCTACTATCATGAAATCTTGAAATCTTGTGTATATTTGTGTTTTTTTTACAGGTGGACCCTTTTGTTTTCTAAGGAGGGTGGCATGTCAGATCCCTAAAAGTGATACTGCCATTCAAGTGAAGGAAGGGGGGACATGGATTCGATTTACTAGCATGGCCTGTGTCATCAGATATTTTACAACCTATATCCTGGCGCCAAGGAAGCCTGAGATTCCCTTTACCTGCAGGAATTTTATGATAGCCATGTGGGTTGTCTCACTTTAAAGGGAAGTGGTGGGAATGCATGTGTGTTCGGGTTCTCAAAGGAAATAGTAAAGAAAACATCTTCACACTTGTGTATTGGCTGAAATCCGCATTCTGACCTAAAGGGAGGGGTCTCTACCACTTTAATCCTACTGCTTTGCCTAAGGGCATTCAGATTGTGCTTTAGCTGGATGGCTTTCACTTCTGCTTAATAAAAGAATCCTTTTGAACAACTACGTTTCAAGAGTTCGTACTTTCTTAAGTTGGAAGGAGAGGCGATCCTTACAGTACCTAATTTCTGTCTTTGTTCAACGCTTCATGTACAGAGCTTTGAACCTATTGCGCAATATATAAATTTGTCTCTGATTAACCCAAAAGTTGTGTTTGTCTTATTAAATCCACAACAGCCTGGGGAGCGAAGGGGAAGAAAGAGGCCAGCCGGCTCTTCAGAAGCATCGCTGGCTTTGCCCTCCTGCCTCCGCTCTTGCAAAGGGGGAGGCGGCGCCTTCTCTCCCGGTCAGCAGAGGCTCCCTGGTTGGGAAAGCTGGCCGGGGCCGGTCCTAGCTTGGCTGGGAACCTCACATAACGCCCGGAAGGAATCCTTGTGTTGCAGCCGCCAATCTGGGCACTAGTTAGGCAGGCAGCCTGCCAACTCCGTGGTCTTCCGAGGAGCCCGGCCGAAGTTTCACCCGCGGAGGCTCCGGGACTCCCGATGACGGGACGGGTCCTTTGGGCACCCAGGAGCTCCAGCCCAGCCTCCGCTGCAGCGAGTGGGGCGCGAAAGTCCGGCCGGGCTCCTGGAGAGGCAGAGTTGGCAGGAGGCCGATCCGGGGCTGCTTGTAGCACAAAGGTTCCTCCTGGGCTTTGAGGTTCCTGGCTGCAACGGGCAGCAAAGCTCGGCTCGTCCCTCTGATCCAGCAGCTGGGAAAGGGGGGGAGAGAAAGGGTCCCGTTGCCCAGGTACGCGCGGGTCGTTGGGGGGAAGAAATTCAAACTTTGGCCTCCCGGTGCGGCGTGGGGCTTTGGGCAAAGGCCGGAGGGAAGGGCCTCTGGCTCCCTCTCGCCCTCCCTCCCCAGCCTCGGGTGATGCAGGCAGAAGCTCCCATTGCCCTTTCCAAGGCCGCTGCCGGAGAAGCTGGGCGCCGGTGAGGGCTGGTCTTTTGCCTGGCTTTCTCCGGTTGTCAGGGGGGGAACGGACGGGGTCCTGGGGAGGAAGCCATGCTCCCCGGACAGCCGGACAAAAGGATGCAAAGAGCCCTCACTGGCTTCTCCGACAGCGGCTTCGCACAAGGCAACAGGGCTCCGCCTGCAAGCAAGCTAGACTGGGGAGGGGGGAGCAGGAGCGAGCCCTGAGGAGGGAAGGCAGGCAAAGGGCGAGCGAGGGCATCCGCAGCATCCTGGAGCACCTGCGTTTTCCCTCCCCGCCTCTCCTCTCCCCCCGTTAGCCAGCCTGCCAGCCGGAGGGGAGTTGGGGGGCTTCATTGCGTTCCAGGCATTTCCCACCCGAACGGCACGCTGCCTTTGCAATGGGGGGAGGTGTTTGGGGAAGGCAGCGGGGGAATGGGGGGGGCAGAGGAGCAGCTTTCAAGCCATTGGTTTTTGCGGGGTGGAGAGTCTCCCCCTAGGCAGAGGCACCCTGCCCATTTCGGTAGCCCCCCCTCCTTTCCTAGGGAAAATATATTTTTTTTAAAAAATCCCTGCAAATGGTTTGTAGAAAATGAGAAGCTTTGCCTCCGCTGGGCAGTAGAGCTGCATCTCTCCTGAGCAGGGCCGGATTTAGATGAAAAGAGGCCCTAGGCTATTCCACTTATGAGGCCCTTTCACCTATAGTGAAAGTGTAATTTTAATTTTGCTAACAATTTGAATGCAGGCCCCTCTTGATCTTGAGGCCCTAGGCTGAAGCCTAGTTAGCCTATAGGAAAATCCGGCCCTGCTCCTGAGTGCGGAGGGGCTGAGGAGAAGGCTTGGCTGCCTGCCAGAAAGTCTCTCTGAGAGCCTCACCTGTGGCAGAGATGAGACCGTCACCTGGCTCCAGCCCCCAATTCCCCTTCAGCCTTGCCACATGAGGAGCAGCCCTGGCAGACTCTCCAAGCCTGAAGCAGAAGGGAAGGAGGGTGGGAGAGAGAGACCCAATCCAACCTCTCTCTGTGTGAGGGAGGGGGAGAGGGAGAGGGAGGGAGGGAGAGGGAGAAAGAGGGAGGGGGAGAGGGGGAGGGAGGGGGCTTTTGGGGGGTCCATTTTGGAGAAGCGTCAAGAGAAATGCCAAAAGGGCAATCAGTTTGGGATTAAAGTCCAAATGAAATGGGGTCTTCAGGAAAAGGAGACATGAAGAACTTTCAATTGCAGGATTCTAAAACTCTCCTTGAAAGGAATGTCTGGAGGCAGCTCTCGAACTCCTCAGTCCAGAGGGAGCAAAAGAGGGAGGGTCCCAGTGAGGGTCTTAGCCAGTGGTGGGTTCCAACCGCTATTACCACCGGTTCCCTTCGTCCATGCGCTTTGCCTGCCATCTCCCTGAACTGAGGAGAACTGGGAGCAACCCACCTCTGGTCTCAGCTATTTAGCTTAGGAATAACAGAATAACAGAGCTTAAAGGGACTTTGGAGGCCTTGTAGTCCAGGGTGAGCTGGCAGGAGAATTCTGGGAGTTGAATTCTTCTCTGGGGATGGAGCCCAGATTGAAATGTCGCCCCTTGGATCTGGAATGAAAGCTCCAGAGAGTCCAGGTTTTCCTCTCCAGGCCCAGAGGATGAAGGGGAGCTGAGAGGGAAACACCACAAAAGATTAAATATATCCAAAAGGCCTTGTGAAAATGTACCTAAAGGAACATACGGGTCTTTGCCAGCTTTAGGTGTCCTCCTCGCTGCCTGCAGAGGCCAAGTATGGCTTAAGGGCCAGAGTATAGGCTGCCCTGTACAGGCAGTGAGAGGGACCGCTAAGTCATGGAAGGACCCGGTGGAGGAAGGACCCTGAGTGCTGACTGGAATTCTGGGAGTTGAAGTCCACACCTCTTCAGGTTGCTAAGGCTGAGAAAGACGCTCTAGTAAACCCTTCACTGGGCAGTTGGAGGGATGACCTCTGAGGTCTCTTTCAACTCCATTTGTCCATTATTCTAACTCCTCCCTCTTTACGGAGGGCAAAAGAATCCTCTCCAAAAAGGGACTTGGGCGACAAAATGGAGGATGCGTGGTCTTTTCCAGCTTTAGCTGTCCCTCTCACTGCCTGCGGAGGCCAGGTGTGGCTTAAAGGCCAGAGTATAGGCTGCCCCCTACAGGCAGTGAGAGGGACAGCTAAAGTGTATCATCCTCCATTTTGTGGCGGGAACCTCCAGTAGAAAGAGGGAAAGGAGGAAACTGGATGTAGCTAGAATTCTCTTCGTGGCTTTTTTCATCCCTTTTCAGACTCTGTTCTGTGTGTGGAACTTAATCTCTTCTTTTGGCTCCTTGAATAAAGTCCATCTTGGTTGAAGCCCCGGAGTTTCCTCAGGGTCTCCCTGTCTCCCCCTCAGGCCGGCTGAGCCCCTGAGTCCCAAGGCCAGAGCTTCTCCCCTCGATCCCCTCCTGGCTCCCCAGAATTAGAATATGATGAATTACCCTCAGAGAAGCAAATAGCGCTGCTGTTTTCAGATGCACAAAAGGCGTTTGATAATGTGAATTATGGCAATTTATGATAAAACAGTTGAAAATGATGGATTTTGGAGACAGCTTCATAAATAGGATCCAAACTATATAGAGAGACCAAGTGGCAAAGGTGAAATGACAAAGAAAATAGATATCAGAAAAAGAACAAGAGAAGGATCCCCTTTATCTCTGTTATTATTTATATTGACATTAGAGGTTTTAAATAGAAAAGTGAGACAGGAAAAGGAAATAAAAGGAATGAGAATCAAAAAAGAAGAATATAAACTACAAGCATTTGCGGATGATTTGGTGTTTATCATGGAACCTCCAATAGAGACAAAACTATTAGAGCAAATAGAAGAATATGGGAAAGTAGCAGGACTGAAAATCAACAAAGATAAGACAAAAATATTAGTTAAAAATATGAGAGAAAATCAAAAAAAGGAAATGATGGAGAAACTGAACATCCAAATTGTGAAGAAAGTGAAATATTTGGGCATCCATCTGACATCAAGATGTGCAACGCTCAAGGAAGACAATTATTATAAACTGAAAAAACAAATCGAAACAGAGCTGGAGAAATGGAGAATCTTGCAATTACCACTAATGGGTAGAATAGCATTAATAAAAATGAATGTATTACCAAAAATATTATTTTTATTTCAAACTATACCAATAAAACTGGAGAAAAAAAATACTTTGAAGAGCTGAAGAAAATAACGTGGAAATATGTGTGGCAAGGAAAGAGCAAGAATTAACATTAAAATGCTACAAGATGCAAGAACTAGAGGTTGCTTGGCTTGGTGGGCGTGGCAGGGGAAAGTTACTGCAAAATCCCCATTTCCTCCCGATCAGCTGGGATTCTGGAGGGAGAGAATAGTTGGCGGCGGCGCCAGTCAGAGGTGCAATTTACCAGTTTCCCAAACTACTCAAAATTTCTGCTATCGGTTCTCCAGAACTGGTCAGAACCTGCTGAAACCCACCTCTGTTCCAGTCCTGCATTAGTACTTTTTGATTGGGGGTGTGAAACTTGGAAAAATGTTCTGAGATTGATGTGGGATATCAGAATTGGGGATTCCTAGAGTGTGAGATGGCCGAGTGTCCAATATTGTGTGCTTTGATGGAGGAAAGTGAAATTGTGGGAAAAGACAAGTTCCATGTTGGGCAAAGCCAGAAGTCTCTCTGCCTTCTGCTTGTGGGAGAACCAGAGGGATTTGTGTGGTCACTGTGAATCTTAGACTGATGTTGGTCGGACCCATCAGAGCTTTTCTTATCTCTTTAGAATGGAATTTGCAAAGGGATCCTGTTTGCAATTAGGAGCCATTATAAGACATAAAAATTGATTACCAACTGATCAGCAATCTGTGTGGTTGGAGAGCAGAACAGCTTCCATGGGTGCCTCTTCCTAGGAACCTGAAAGTGTCCCGCCCTCTTATTCACCCCCTTCTTGGACCTGGATGAATATTATGCAGCACTGAAGGTTTGTGACCCGGTCAATGATGGGGCTGCCTTTAGACAGGATCCCCTCAACCACCTCCTGGGGAGAGTCTCAAGGTCCCCTTTCTCTGGACATCTTCTCCAGCCCTTCACAGATAAACCAGGCATGGGAGTAGAGAAAATGCTTTAGGCAGAAATCGTAGAGAGGAAAATTAAATGGCCTGTAAACTGCTATTTTAATTCTCTGGTGGAGGAAAGAAAAAAACACAGTGGAAAATTCTTTACACTTTTCATTTTTTACTTTATTTATTTATTTATTTTGGTGTGAAGTACACACCAAAAAAGAAACAATCCTAAACTGAAATCCCAGACAGCTGTTCTGCTGAATTCTTTCTGTAACGGAGGTTTTTATGAGGAAATCAACAAAGAATTATACAGTATAAGAGAGATGAAGATTAATGATCCTTTAGGATAATTGTTGAACAGCCGGGGCAAATTATAATTTAAAGTAACATAAAATGGTAAGCAAATAAATCATATTCCTGTCCTAAAGGAGCTAGAGGGACAGTCACAATAGTGAAAACTGTGGTGGGTCAATTAAAATTCAAACAATAAAGCCTATTGCTAGTCTCAGCCTTTTTCCTGAAACTTTGGTCAGAAGAGACATCCATGTAGAGCTGAGGTCTCCTTAGTCTTTTTCCTCCATCTTACCATTGATCTGCCCACCTCAGCTCCTCCAACAAGGAGGGGGCTCCCAATGCGAGGCCTTCCTTCCCTTGAAGGGCTGGGCAGACCCCCAGAGGGAGCCCCCTTGAAGCAGCACCAGAGAAAATCAGCCCAGGAAAGGTTTCCTGGCATTTTGTGATATGTCCTAATCATTGATCCAGCAGTGGGGAGATGCTGGGGGTGCCCCCTCAGAGACCCCTCAGCAACTGGGGACCTTTGAAGAGAAGCTAAAAGGGAGATTCTGAGAGGCCTCAGGCAAAGTCTCTTGTGTAAAAGAAGGGAGGAAATGGAGGTGGAAAATGGAGAGAAGGACCTCCAAGGTTCCCAGGAGAGCTCAGCACTCAGAAGGTCTTTAACCTGCTAAATAATTTAAGGAGGGAGAAGGGAAGAGAGAGGGAGGAGGAGGAGGGAGGGAGAGGAAGGATGGAAGAGAAAACGAAGGGAAGGGATGCTTAACTGGCTTCCTATCCTTCAACTGTGAAGACTGCAGGAGTTTCTTGCAGGCCCCTTTGAATCACTCTCTTTCCAAGGTTAATGGGATCAAGTGGATCACTCAGCTCCCCCTCAGTCCATCATCTCCCCTCCTCCTGCTTTCTGTCCTGGATCCTCTGGCCCACTCCTTTCATAAAACTGACTGGCTTCCCTTCATTTCCTGGGAGATTTCTCTTGGGAGGTGGGACATGGAAGGCAGACGGGGCAGCTGGGAAGGAGAGAGGCTGTCCGGTACATGATCTGTGAAAAGATCGGATTCCAAAGGCAGAAAATCTCTTTCCCCCCAAAGTGCCCAAATGATGGTGAGAAGGAAGAAAGGAAGGTGGAAAGAAGGCCAGGGGTTGGGGCCCCATTCTTTGGGGGGGGCTCTGTGGCCCCTGCAGAGTTCCCCATTCCCTCCAATAGACCCCAACACCCTCTGTGGCCCTTTGGAACTTCCTCCCCCCAGAACCCCGATTGGCCCCTGAAGTAACAATTGTGCAAGTCTCCGGGCAGAGTCTCCCCCCTCCCACTTTCTCCGCTTCTCTCTCTCCGCAGCCTCTGGAGACGGAGCCCTGATGTGGCCCAGGAGGAAGAGGTACAGGAAGCCCATCCCCTCCATCCCCGCAGCCGAGCTGGGAGAAAGCCCATCGAGTCACTCGTGAGTCTGGTGAGGCTCCTGGCCAGCGCGGAGGAGGCTTCTGTGGAGACGAGGCGGCGGGAGGAAAGGACTTCAGGCAGACCGCCTGTGGAGGGTGGCCCTGCCTGACCTGGGCGCGACGGAGCGGGGCAGGGTGCTTGAGTGACAGCTGTCTGTTTGGGTGAGGGGGGGAGGGAGAAGGGAGGCGCAGTTGCTGAAGAAGCCTTTGGTGTTGGTGGGGGGGGGGGGCAAGGACTGCTTGGGGAGGGTGCGGGAACCAAAGACAGCTGAGGGACTTTGCTCCACTCACTAAACTTTTAAAACCAGCTTTAAAATAAAAGCCAAATGGGTGACTTTGAGACAATCATTAGGAGATTGTGAGTTCTAGTCCTGCCTTAGGCATGAAAGCCAGCTGGGTGAGTTTGAGCCAAGGTCTAGGAGGCTCTGAGTTCTAATCCTCCCTTAGGCATGAAAACTTTCTGGGGAACTTTCAGTCAATCACCAGGAGACCTTTGAGTTCCAGTCCCACTTTAGTCCTTTTTGATTGGGTGTGTGAATATTGGAAATATTTTCTCAGATACCAGAATTGGGGATTCCTAGAGTGTGAGATGGCCGAGTGTCCAATATTGTGTGGTTTGATGGAGGAAAGTGAAATTGTGGGAAAAGACCACTTCCATGTTGGGCAAAGCCATAAGTCTCTCTGCCTTCTGCTTGTGGGAGAACCAGAGGCCTCTGTGTGGTCACTGTGAATCTTAGACTGACCTTGGTCTGATCCATCAGAGCTTTTCTTATTATCTTTAAAATGGAATTTTCAGAGGGATTCCATTCACAATTAGGAGCCATTCTCTGTTGTTGGAGAGCAGAACAGCTTCCATGGGTGCCTCTTCCTAGAAACCAGGAAGTCCCCCCCCTCAATTCACCCCCTTCTTGGACCTGGATGAATATTATGCAGCATTGAAGGTTTGTGACCTGGTCAGTGATGCGGCTGCCTTTAGACAGGATCCCCTCAACCTCCTCCTGGGCAGAGTCTCCAGGTCCCCTTTCTCTGGGCATCTTCTCCAGCCCTTCACAGATAAACCAGGCATGGAAGAGGAGTGTAGAAAATGCTTTAGGTAGAAATTGTAGAGTGGAAAATTAAAGGGCCTGAAAACTGCTATTTTATTTCTGTGGTTGATGAAAGAAAAAAAAATACAGTGGACATTTCTTTATACACTTTATTTTTTATTTACTTCATTTATTTATTATTATTTTGGTGTGAAATACATACCAAAATAAAAACAATCCCAAACTGAAATCCCAGACAGCTGTTCTGCTGATCACTTTCTGCAAAGGAGTTTTATCTGGAAATCAAGAAAGAACTATATAAGAGTGATGAAGATTTGCCTCCCCAGCTGAGAGCCAGTCAAACATGGCATTTCACATCATTCCAGCATTTTCACGGAGGTGATCAGGCAACCAGGCTGGTTCCCACAGCTTCCTCCTGGCCTCTTTTCCTGCTCTCTCTCTCTCACACACACTTTTAGCTGTAGGAAGAAGTGCCAGAATTATTTTTTATAAGGTGTCACATTCAGTAGCTGTTGCTGAACAGAAAATTCCTCTGAATGACTTTCACAGAGTTCTCTTTAGTAAAATTTATTGAGCTGAAAAGAAAGGGAGCTACAAGAATTCCAATCGTTCAACAGTTTCCCATTTTGAAACAGATATTTTTTCTTTTCCTGTATACTATCTAAATGGAAAGAATTAATATCTCCTTTCAAATAAAAGAACCATTAACAATTCTTCCAATATCATAATGGTGTTATATCTCATGTTTTTACATTTGTTCTGGCTGTGAGCTGCTCCTTTGTGTTGAGGTCTGGCCTCAGAAGGATAATGTAGCACTTGGGGATGAAGATGCAGCCCAGCAGACCAGCACTGGAGGCCAGGATGGAGAAGACCTGCACAGCCACCATGGATTTCCCTTTGGTGCTCAGGTAGGTGGGCACAAAAGTCACCCAGACACTGCAGAAGACCAGCATGCTGAAGGTGATCAGCTTGGCTTCGTTGAAGGCCCCAGGCAGGTTCCTAGCCAGGAAAGCCACCGTGAAGCAGATGGCAGCCAGGAAGCCCATGTAGCTGAGGGTGACGTAGAACATGACAACGGCCCCTTCGTTGCATTGCAGGATGATCTCTCCAGGCTGGGAGTGGAGGTCAGAGTCAGGGAAGGGGGGAGAAACTCCCAGCCAGGTGGAGGAGATGATAATTTGGACAGCAGAACAAGAAAGGATGATGGAGTTGGCCAAGCTCTTCCCCAACCATCTCTTCACTCGGTTTCCTGGTTTTGTGGCCAGGAAGGCCAACACAACTGTGATGGTTTTGGCCAAGAGAGAAGAAACAGCAACTGAGAAGATGAGGCTGAAAACCGTTTGTCGGAGAAGGCAGGTGGCTTTCCTTGGTTGACCAATGAAGAGAGAAGAAGACAAGAAGCAAAGCAGGAGGGAGACCAGGAGGATGTAGGAGAGGTCCCTGTTGTTGGCTTTGACAATGGGAGTTTCTTGGTATTTAATGAAGATGATTAAAACAAGGCCTGTGGTTAGGAAGAAGAGTAGGGCAAAAGAGACCAGGATGATGCCCAGAAGTTCTTCATAAGACAGGAAGGTTATAACTTTGGAGATACATTGGACTCTGTCCTCATTTGGATATTTATCATCTGGGCACTTGGTGCATTTTTTTGTATCTGAGAAAACAAAAAAGCAACTTTCCTTAATATTTTGTCCTTTTATCTTACAAGAAATGCCTTCTTTGGATAACAGCTGATAGCAGTGGCATTTTCCAAGAAGTATTTATTAAAGATTTCATTAAAAAGAGTATAAGAAGGATTTTTTAAAAAAATGTAGCCAGATATATTAAATTGAATTAAATTAAATATTAATACCGAAATTCTACGGCATTAATTATTTCCAGTGCAATGTGCAGAATCTTCATAGGAACCTACACTATTACAGGTTAATAATGCATCATATAATCTTTTTAGGCAAACATCCTGAGTCCTGCCACAAGGCAGTTAATATCCTGGACTTGGAGGTTACCTACAGTATCCTGTAACACCTGGAAGGAACCTGGAATTAAGGAGAAACTTCCTATCAGTGAGAACAATTAACCAGTGGAACAGCTGGCCTCCAGAAGTTGTGGGTGCTTCACCATTGGAGGTTTTTAAGAAGAGACTGGAAGTCACTTGTCTGAAATGGTCTAGGGCAGTAATGGCTCACCTTTTCCGGACCGTGTGCCCAAAGTGTTTGCGTGCACGAATGTGCGTGCGTGTGCCTGAACCCCCAAAATGCAATGCGCACACGGCCCCTGTGTGCGCACACCATGTATGGCGTGTGCCCCAGCGCATAGCGCGTGCCCCCCATCCCTGCGCACGCCCCACCCCCCGCGCACGCGCCGCAGAGACCCGAAGACCAGCTGGCTAGTGGGAGGCACATGCGCATGCGTGGCAGAGCTGAACTAGGGCGACATAGGTTCGCCATCGTGGGTTTAGGGTATATGGGGTGGACTAAGAGCCTCTAAGGTCCCTTCCAGCTCTATTCTATTCTATTCTATTCTATTCTGATTGATTGATGTACATGACTGGCAGACTATTTGTGTAATGAGTTCCCCCCATAACTATCCACAGCACCAGATTATGGCCCAGTGACACCTTCTCAGTGATCCTCAAGGGGAGGATCCAATATACAGTGGATTGCAAGGTCTTTTAGAGGATGGACCTGAAACAATTCATCAAGTTTCAAAGACTTCAGATGTTCCTAGAAAGGTAAACTTAGAAATAAGAATACTTAATTCTACATATACTGTACTTACTGCAGCAAGAATCGCATTCACACAATATTGGAAAGAACACAACCTACCACCAGATGGACTGATTATTCAAAAAGTATTCAAATGTGCTGAAATGAACAAATTAACTTTAGAATTAGAGAAAAAAGATAATTCAGTATACTATGCGGTGTGAGAAAAATGGGATAGATGGATAAACAACAGAAATAAAAATAGATAATATTTATATGGAAGTTGAAGAGGTATTTATATGTATATGTATACAGTGTGGTGTTTATACGAACTGTTAATCCAATTCCTATAATTAACGACACTGTCTGTTTGACCACATATTAGTCTTTTGGAAAAAATTACAATATATATATATATAAAAAAAGAAAGGTAAACTTAGCACCACATATCCAAACTAAAAAGCAGAAGAGATATTTCCTCTGCTGTTAGTAAAGCTTGCCCAGTCTGCCACTCCCTCCTTCCATCTCTTCCCAGCCCCTCCTTCCAAGTCTTTTTGATTTACTTCCTTTTAGATAAGAAATTGTGCAGGTTAAAAATAAAAAAAATACAGGTGAGCTTCAATCTATCTTTTAACTTCCAGATTCATGAAAATGTTCTGGAGGGATCCAGGTCCACAAAGCCTCCCATTTTCCTCAGTGTGACCCACCTTCCTGAGTGGAGAAGGTCCCCTCCGGACAAGGAACGCAGTCATAGCAGCAAACTGGCTCTCCTTCTCGAGCCCTCTTGACAAATCCAGGATGGCAACTTTCCACACATTTGGACTGAGGCAGAGACTGAGCAGAAAAACAAGAAATGCCAAAGAAAAGGTGTTAGGACTCTCCGTCCATGGAAAATGGAGGGAGAAATGGATGTAGACAAGTAACCTCTGTTCTTCACTGAGGTGAATAGGAAACCTCTGACTCCTTCCAAACAGATGCAGGAGGTAAAACAACTGGCAGGTTCTTCCTTTAGTTCCTCCCTTTCGCTTTCAGAATTTAACATTACAATAAAGTACTTTTCTACTTAATAAAAGTCAGGAGGGATGGAATTGAAAAAAGATTTAAATATGATGATGTATTCTTATTAAAGCTGATAATAAAGTTTACTGTAAAAGATTTAGGAAATTTTATTCTATTAGGGTTTTTTTTAATATGAAGTTAAACTGTGATGAAGAAAGAAACCAGTAAGATCTTGAAAGGTTTCCATAAAACATGGCAAAGCCACTCCACTTACCGCATTTTTCGGAGTATAAGACACAGCTTAGTTTTTGGGGAGGAAAATAGGGGGGGGAATCTGCCTACCAGGTATTCATCTGGCTAGCGTCCTTCGTCTGGTCAGCTCAGCACATTAGTTTGCTGGTTTTTTATTCCCTGCTTGGGGATGAAAAACAGCTTCTAAGGCACAGCTGAGAGGAAGCAGCAATGAGAGAAGCAGGCAAAGCATGGGGGGAGATCGCTTCACTTGGCTGGCACCTCGTTAGATCTGGAAAAAATCTTCAAAAAAGCTACATTTGGAGTATAAGATGCACCCAAATTTTCAGCCTCTTTTTTTTTGGGGGGGGGGGGAAGGTGCGTCTTATACTCCAAAAAATACAGTAGGTCCCATCTGTTGAAGAACTTCCATTAGATGGACTTCCGGTTTCCTCGTCTTCGGCGGCGGCGGTGCCTTTTGAAGCTCCGCCAGCCCCGCTGCTTGTAGAGCCGCTTCGTGATTAAGAAGCGGCTCGAAAACTTCAAAAATCTTTAGGATTTTTGAAGAGAGATCGCAGGGTACAGGTTGAGCCCCTGCAACCCCCCCAGGGAACAGTTTCTGGGGAGGGAACAGGAGCGGCTCCCATTCGACCTGCTGGAACTCCGGGCGGCGTGGGACAAGTCTGCTTTTGCAGAACAAGCCGGCTACAGGAAACCTTAAATTGAAAGAAAAGAAACCAGCCTGAATAAGCAACATACTGTTACTTGAACCCTGAAACTCGGAATCGCAAGTATTAGAGTTTTCTTGGCTTTCTAACTTGACTGAAAAATGCGGATGAGTGAAAGTGAACTGTAAAAATATGGCGCTTAGCCTCAGAGTTAACGAGCGGGCGAGTGTGGATTGCTGAACTCATCTTGCTTTGTTACAAAGTTTCTAAACTGCTACGAAGTTGCTTCGCTTGTAACAAGAGAAATAAGAGAGGAACTTTTCAATATTGGACTTTGCTTTACTTTGGTTCTTATTTGATTAAATCTGGGGGACTTTTTTAAAAGTCTTTGTGGAGGTGGGAGAGGAAGAAGAACTTCCCTTTTTAGTAAAACTAGCCTATGTGGCAGGATGGCTTCAAAGAAGCAGGAAGTGAAGGCAACAGGAGGTGGATCTCCCACACATAAAGCACAGCCTCCCCCAGTACAACAGATACAGACTCAGAAAAAAGATTTTGATGTGGGAGATTTAAAAGAATTTATTTCTAACACTTTGGATGATAAATTTCAAAAATCTCAACAGGAGATAGATGATAAACTCCAAAAATCACATCAGGAATTTATGCAGGAAATTAATGAAGTTAAAGATATGGTGAAACAAAATCAAAACAAGGTGACCAAAAAAATATCACAAGTGGCGTCTGGCCTGGCAGAATTTGTTATGAAAGTTGATTCTAAAGTTGAAGATCTTAAATCAGAAGTTAATGTTAAGATGAAAGATAATGATTATAAAATTGCTGATGTTGACAATAAAATGCAAAGAATTGAAGAGGAGATTGTGATGATACAATTCAGGGCAATGGAGTTTGCCATACGGCTTCGAGGAATTCGAGAAGAGGAAAGACAGGATTTGAGACAGGTTTGTTCTGAGGCCCTGGCCAAGATTTTACAAGTTAATCCTGATGTGGTTTTTCACAAAATAGATAAAATTTACAGAGTCAATTCTTGGGTGGCCAGACAAAGACAATTGCCTAGAGATGTGGTCATATATTTTACAGACAGAGAAATAAGAAATGACATCCTGCAAAAATCCTTTTATACCTCTGTGCAAGTGGGGGGCTCACGAATTGGAATTTATAAAGAATTACCTCCTAAAATGCTGAAAACCAGAAAAGAATTTGGCTTTCTTGTTAAGGAACTGCAAAATCTACAGATACCATTTCGGTGGGACGCCCCAGTTGGTATAATTTTCAGATATAAGGGAGAAAGATATTGTTTGAATACCGTGGAGAAGGCAGAGCACTTTTACACTACTATTCTTAAGGAAAGAACACCATCCCCACGTACATCTACAGTCTTGGAGATTAAGGAGAGTGATGAGAAGCAACCTCAACGAGAACTGCAAGAACAGTCTAAGCAGGAACCAGAGATGCAAGGCGCAGAAGGAGGTTTTCTGGATGAGCCTTTGCTGGAATCTTCTCCAATCTTGGACTTGGTTCGGATGATCGAAGTCAAGGATCAACGTATAACTCGAGCTCAATCTAAGTTACTTAAACAAAAGCAACAACAACAACAGGAAAGACAAGACAAGAAGGCAGTTAAGAGTACTGCACAAGAGACTGGAGCCATGGGGGGAGCAAGATCGAAGCTTTCGGATGACATTCGATTATTCTGCTCTTTGCTCCAGAAAGAGGAAGATGATGCTTAAGTGTTTATCTTGGAATGTGAATGGGTTGAATTCAACACAGAAAAGGAAGAAATTATTTACATATTTGAAACAATTTAATAATGATATAATTTGTCTACAAGAAACGCATATTACAACTCAAGATCAAAAATATTTGATAAACTCCAAACTAGGAACACATTTTATATCTTCAACTTCGCAAAAAAAGAATGGTGTGGTTATTTATGTAAATAAAAAGTTAACAGCTAAAGTTATAGAAGCAGATGAAGATGGAAGGTTTGTAGCAATTGAATTGCTTACAGCAAATGGCCAAATTCTTCTGATTGGAATTTATGCTCCCAATCAACAACAGGACCATTTTTATAAGATGTTACATACTAAAATATTGCAATGGGACTATAGATCTATTTTAATTATGGGAGACTGGAATGGAGTAATTGATTCTAAATTAGACAAAAAGAGTTTGGCAAAGTCTAGGATCAGATTACCACAGACTTTTTTTGACATGAAAGAAGATATGGAACTAAAAGATGTTTGGAGAATACATAATCCAAAAGAATTGGATTACACTTTTTTTTCTGACAGACACAGATCCTTCTCTAGGATTGACTTTATTTTGTTGTCAGATGATTTACTTGTTAAGACAAAAAGAACAAAGATCTTTCCAAGAACTTTGACTGACCATAGCCCAGTATGGATAGAAATTGAGATGGATAAGGTTGAGAGACGTTCTTGGAGATTAAATGAGAACTTGTTTAGATATGAAAAAAATATAACAGAACTCAAAAAGCATTTGAAAGAATTTTTTGAAATAAATTTGAATAAAGGTACCCCAATTGAAATTGTATGGGATGCAAGTAAAGCTTATATGAGAGGGGTACTTATCTACATGAACTCAAAACATAGACTGTTTCGACAAAAGAAAAGATCCGAATTGGAAATAGAAATAAAGAATAAAGAACAGTTACTTATTAAAAATCCAACAGATGAAAGAATATGCGGTGCTATAAAACTTTTGAAAGACCAATTTCAAATGCTTACGGCAGAACAAGTTGCAACAAACTTACAATATGCGAAGCACAATACATTTTGCAACGCTAATAAACCGGGCAGATGGTTGGCTTACACATTGAGGAAAAAACAAAGTATACGGACTATTGATAGTATTGATATTGGAGGGAAAGAAATCTTTCAACAAAAATTAATTAAAGAAGCTTTTGTGGACTATTATACTAAACTATATGCCAAAGAGGAGGTGCAGAATGGACTTATAGAAAAATATTTAAATGATAAAAGAGTTACAAAAATTACTGATCAACAAAAGGAAAGAATGAATTATCCTATAACAGAGGAGGAGATAATAGTAGCAATTAAACAGTTAAAAACAGCCAAAGCTCCTGGCACGGATGGTTTGACTGCAGTGTATTACAAAACTTTGCAAGTTGAAATGGTGGGACAACTTAGAGACTTATTTTGCAATATTCAACAAGGGGGTAAAATACCCCCATCATGGACAACTGCTTATATATCCTTGATACCAAAAGAACAAGTTGGTCCTAAAAAACCAGAGAATTATAGACCAATATCTCTTTTGAATACAGATTATAAAATCTATGCGAAAGTATTAGCCAACAGGTTGATGCCAGTAATCCAAAAGGTGATTCTTGACGATCAAGCGGGATTTATCGAGGGCAGACACATGAAGGATAATGTAAGGCAAGTAATAGATTTGGAATATCTTGAGAAGAATAAACAGATTCCTGCAGTGCTGGTCTTTTTGGATGCAGAGAAGGCCTTTGATAGAGTGGATTGGAATTTTCTACTAAAGACTTTAAAAAAGATGGATTTTGGGGATCAATTTATACAGGCGATTTCAGCAATCTACCAAGAGCAAAAGGCACAGATCATTATTAATGGAAGTTTGACAACAGAGTTTAAAATTGAAAAAGGAACAAGACAGGGATGTCCGTTGTCCCCACTTTTATTTATTCTAACATTAGAAGTCTTGCTAAATACAATACGGGACTCTAATATCTTGAAAGGTATAATGATTAGGCAAGAGGATTACAGAATAAAGGCATTTGCAGATGATCTGGTTGTTACCCTATCACAACCAATGGAATCAATAATCCTGATGAAGGACATTATACAAGACTATGGTAAAGTTTCAGGTTTTAGACTGAATCCAAAAAAGACTAAAATGATAGCTAAAAACATGACACAAGATCGTAAACACGAGCTTGAAAGGAGGGCAGGTTTTGAGATTGTACCAAAGGTAAAATATCTAGGAGTTCTGGTTGCAGAATCAAACATGAAATTGTTTCAAAATAACTATGAGGTGTTGTGGCGAGAGGTGCAGAAAGACATGGAGACTTGGAAAAAACTGCAGCTGTCTCTACTTGGAAGAATAGCAGCAGTTAAGATGAATATTTTGCCAAGATTTTTGTTTCTGTTTCAAATGATTCCGGTGCTTAAAAGTGATAAACAACTGAAAGAGTGGCAAAGTGGAGTGAATAAGTTTGTTTGGAACGAGAAAAAACCAAGAGTGAAATTAAAAATTATGCAAGATGTTCCAGAACGGGGAGGTCTTAAACTTCCAAACCTACAGTTATATTATGAAGCAGCAGCTTTATCTCAAGCAAGTGATTGGTTTGGAAGGAAAAAGACTGGAATATTGAATATTGAAAGTTTTGATCTTGAATTTGGATGGCATGCTTACTTATTTTATGAAAATAAAGTGGACAAAGTATTTAAAAGTCATATACTTAGAGACTCCCTGATGAGAGTTTGGAAGAAGCACCGACTTAAATGGGATTATAAAATACCGCTATGGCTGGATCTTGGTCATATTATTTGGAATACAAATATAATGTCACTCGGGGGGTTTTATACAAAGAGGTTCTTTTTACAGATGCGGGCAGATGGCAGTTGAAGACATTGGAGATACTGTTGGACGAAGGGATTAACTTAACTTGGTTACAGTATAATCAACTTCAATTGAGATGGAAAGAGGACCAAAAAACTGGTATTATGTTGCATGAGGAAGAACTGGTTAGACATATAAAAGAGAAAGGTCCAATGCATATTAAAAGGCTTTATAATGTTTTGTTAGAAAGAGATTCAGAAACTGAATTGGTTAAAGATTGTATGATTAAGTGGGCACAGAATTTTGAAGAACCAGTGATGTTGGATACATGGGAAAAAATTTGGGTTCAGAATGTTAAATTTACACAGTCACAGAATTTGAGGGAAAATTTTTATAAAATGTTTTATAGATGGCATTTAGACCCTAAGAAATTATCATGCATGTACCCTAATGTTCAGCCAAAATGTTGGAGATGTGATTGTTTAGATGCTACATATTATCATGTCTGGTTGACTTGCAAGGAAGTTAAAGCTTTTTGGATAAAAATTTGGGGGGTTATGCAGAATGTTTTGAAGAAAAAAATTCAATTTTCTCCACAATTTTTTTTATTGGGTATAGTTAAGGGGTTTACATTGGGTGAAACAAAGTTGATATTGTACATGATAACAGCAGCGAGATTATTGATAGGTAAATACTGGAAAAATGAAGCTTTGCCCACGATCGAGGAATGGACTTTGAAGATGGCCAGTTTTGCAGAGATGGCGAAGATTTCAGCATATTTAAAAGATTGTCCACAAGAGACTTATGAATGGGAATGGAAAAAGTGGATAGATTATGTCCAGAACAAATATCAAACCAGGAAGTATCAAATAGCTTCTATTTGAAAATGTTAGATTAAGATAGAAATTTTTTAACGTAATGAAGATGAAAAATTATAAGGGGGATGGAGGGGTTCAAGTTTTATACAAAGGGTTTTTTTTTTTCTTGATCTGAGTATATTGTGTGGAAGTCCGGGGGGAGGGGAGGGTTAGGGAGGGTTAGGGAGGATGAGGTTGGGAACTTTGGGGTGGGTTGAGGGGGGGGGGGGAAGGGGTGAAAATGTAATTGTAAAACTTTTGCAATAAAAAAAAAAGAAGCAACAACAGAATCCCTCAATACTGATCTCTCTTCAAACTCTCCTGACTTCCCATTTGATTCCGAGTCCAACTCAAGGCATGTCATTGCTCAAAACCCTCCAAAGGAATCGGTATTGGCTCTCCGTCAATTTGGCCGTCTTTGTATTACTATGATTTCTGATACCAGGAAAAGGTGATGACCATTGGAATTAAGACAGATCCCCCCCAAGTACTTACGAATCCCATATCTCAGCCACGAAAGCCAGGTGGGTGACCTGGAGCCCCTCCCTCTCTCAGCCTTCACAAGGTTGTTTTTGTGGGGATGAAGGAATCTTAGATACGTTCACTGCCTTGAGCTATTTAGAGAAATAATAAAGGCGGTATAAAAACCTAAGTAATAAAAAATGAAAATAAATGAATACTTCAGTTGCCAAGCCAAGTGTGTTTGGGAAATAGCTACTATCTGGCCAATGGAATCACAGTTTAGGTTAACTTCCCCAAATCATTAAACAGGTCAACCTCTAGCTTTGGGGTCTCAATGTCCATCCAACTGGGACAGCCTGAAGCCAATTTTTGGGCCTTAAGCCTTGCAGACTTTTTCTAGCGCACTTCACCACCAGCCAGCCAGCCAGCCCCAGCCCCTTTCCCGAGACAAGGACCTTCGACATGGTGGATGAGGAGTTTGGTGACAGGTATGGAGGCTGCAGACACGGCAGGTATCAGCACGTCGTGTTTGGTTGAACCCCATTTCACTCATCTCTCCCCCCCCATAATTCTGCCTTAAAGGGGAGGGTCTCTCCCTCCTGAGGACCCCAGGCGAGGGAGACCCTGCGATGCCCCCAGTGCTGCCATCCAATCCAGCCACTTTCCAGGGATGTTGAGCAGAGCCTCCATGATGTGGTCCAGACTCCCCAAGGATGCTGGTGGTTGCCATGGTGAGCTCCAACCAATGAGCTCAGGAGGAGCCTCTGATGTCACAAGCCAAGGCCCTGATTGGCCTGGACCTGAGATTTGAAAAATAACCACCAACGGCTGCCTTCACCTGGGGGCGGGGCTTATCCATGGATGAACCGACTCTGAAGGGGCTTCAAGCCCCAAATTCCCTTCAGCCACAGAGGCTCCTTCTGAGGGGGGAACCGTTGGTCGCCTGGAGAGGTCGGGGAGCCCCAGATTCTGCCCCTTCTCTGGGGATGGAGCCCAGATTGAAATGTCGCCCTTTGAATCTGGAATGAAAGCTCCAGAGAGTCCAGGTTTTCCTCTCCAGGCCCAGATGATGAAGGGGAGCTGAGAGGGAAACACCACAAAAGATTAAATAATATTCGTATCCAAAAGGCCTTGTGAAAATGTACCTAAAGGAACACAGGGGGGTGGGGAGGAATCAGCTCTGGCGCGCAAGCTTGGGAGCCTTTTTAAAAACTTTTTTAAAGCATTTTTTTACTACCAGTTCTCTATAAGCTCTTTGATGACACTATTTTGTTTAATGTCCAATTTCACTTCATCTTCCGATCTCTCTGCTCTGCATCTCCAACAGATTTGCTTAAGGCTGACTTTTAACATTCTTTCCTTTAATTACTATATATCTCATGGATCACACCCTAGAGAGCTAAACAAGTTTTTCTAGAGAGTTTGATAATTTCTCTTTTTTTGGTGTTCGCTTTTGATTTTTCTTCTGTCAAAATCTAAGTTTTCCTTTGTTTTTTTTAAAATATATTTTTAAATATTCCTTCGTTTTCTGTGACCCTTCATTCCTTCTGTTTCTGGGCTGCATTTGAACAGAAGAAAGCAGATTTCACATTCAAATCCTCCAATTCTTTCTTTTTCTCTTTAAACATTTTATTATTTATAGAATGAAATACAAAAATACAAAATCAAGTAGGGAGAAACAGAAGGAGGGAGAAGGGGAAAGGGAAATGGGGGGGGGGGGAGAAAAGAACAAAAAGTGCTGACTTCAGACTTCCTCTGTTGCAGTAAAATAAAGCATTAAAATCGAACCTCTTTACTTTTCCATAAGAAAATAAAGGGTTCCCTAAAAGAAAGCAGATTTCCCATTCAAATCCTCCAGTTCTCCAGGAAGACAAAAAATCCCGCCTCCCCTCTCTCCTTAGTGGCTGCCTCTATTCCTGTCCCCTTCATCATGACAACCCTGTAGCCAATCAAAGACGGGGAAGAGACGGTTGCCTGGGAGCTTCCCTGCCCTCAGCCTGATGGAGAAGAGGCTGAAGAAGCCAAGCCAAAGGGGGGGGGAGGTCAAATAAAGAGCAAAGTTCAGAGCTTTGGGGGGGGATGAGAAAGAGGCAAAAGCTCCCAGAATTGCAGAGGGAGGGGGGGCTTAAACCCCTTCCCCAGAAAAGGCTGCAATGAAGAGAGTCTCCTCAGCTGGGTGCTTTAGAGGGGCCACAGGGGACCCCCATCTTCCTCAGAGTCACGGAGGGTCCCCTCCAGGGTGAGGCTGGCTGTCTTTTCCTCCAGGGCAATGTGGGATCCCCCCTTGGAAGACCCAGCCCTGCATGGCTTCTCCCCACAGGAGCCTCTCCTGGAAAGACATGGAGCCCAAGCGAGGCTGGAGAAACCCCAGGGGCTACATCCCCCCAACATTCAACCCTGGGACCCATAAATCAGGTTAGTCTCTTCCCAGGAATGCCCCAGATCCCCTCCTCCTCCCTGGCCATCCTGGGCTTTCTCCGTGGGTCTGGGCTTTGCTTTCCTCCCTGAGTTCCCCATGCATGGAAAGAGGTGGCTGAGCAACATGGGATATGGTCTCCCCCATTTCCAGGACTCAGAAGATGGAATCTGGAGGGGGATTTTGCAGATCTGCTTCCTTTTCCCCACCACCAGGCTCCCCAGCTTCCTTCTCCCAAGAGAGGCTCCCCACTCAGCCGGATAGAGTCCTGTCTGGGATTCCTGCAAGAGCCCCCTTGCCTGGCCTCTGCATGGGAAAGGGTGGCAGGGGAACATGGGACATGGGCTTCTGCATTCCAAGGTCTCTGAAGATGGAAGTTGGATTTTGAAGATCAGCTTTCCATCTGCAACACAAAGGTCCTGAGCTCCCCTTCCCTCCCTCCCCTCCCCTCTTGGGTTGAAAGGCAGCCTTGATTTCTCCATCTCTTTTCACTTGGTTTTTTTCTAACGTCCCTCTCTTTCTCTCTCTCTCCTCTTTTTTTTTTTTTTTAACTCTGCAAAGTTTGAAAAACTAGTTTTTCACTAAAGTTGATTTTGTTCTAGGAGTCTGGCCGCACTATTGCATCAGCCCTTTTGTGCGATGCCCTTGAGCATTAGCTTTCAAAATAAAGTAAATTTTGCTTTCAACTCAGCTGGCAGCTATTTTAGATCTGTGACATGCTCCAGCATTAACTGGCCCCTGGAGTTTTGTCTTTCATCACTATTCAAACAAATCTCAGTTTTATTTATTTCTTCAGCCACAGGTGTCGTGTATTCCCTCTGGGGCCACTTTCAGGCATGGAGCTCCCAAACCTCTCAATTCTAGATGATGGATTTAATTCCATCTCTGCCCCTGTTATTATGAATCACATGAAGATTATTTCCCTTTCATTTCCCTCCAGAGAAATGCCCAACAATTTTTGAGTCCAAGAACTAATTGAATTATCCAGGGATCCCTCCTGAGAGGGAGAATTATGATAAAAGTTTCAGCTCTGCTGTTTGGCCGAATCCTCCAGGGGAGACTTTGGGCAGAGAAATATGGAGTTTTGGGACAAGCAGAGTCTGTGCTCTTGAATGTACATCTCTCTCCTTTCAATATGAAGCCGAGTGTTTCTCTGTGTTGAGAAAAAGCAACTGGATTTTCCACCTTGTGAGAGTCCTTTGATTCTTCTAATTCTTCTTTAGAAACAGGAAAGGGATTCATTGATTCACCCCATGAATGATGGACCTCCTGCTTCTGCTTCTGCTGCTGCTTTTGTCCCATCCAGTCTCTGGGAAGCTGAGAATGAAATGCCCGCTGAGTTTGGAGAAGCAGGATGGAAAACAACCACAGAGCTACTACAGCCCAGGAGACTATCTAATCAGTATAGTCACCAGTGGAAGGGAAATACTGCATACAAAGTTGCTTTTCAACGTGGCTCCTTCTCTTCAGTTTGTTTTCCATGATCGGTGAGTCATTTAGGGTGGTGGAGTTGCACTCCCTCCATTCTAACACTCTCCTTCTTTTCTGTTTTTATTTTTCATTTATTCCTATATTGGGGAATATGTCTAATTTCCTGAATGATTTTAATTTCCATGGCTTCTCTCTTTTGTCTGATTTTGTGAAAGAGATTCAAAAAGGGATCTGAAAAAAAGCTGAAAGGGCTGCAGATTATTTTCCTCCCTCAGTTCAATCCTTAATTGATCACTTGGATAATGAATTGTATTTAAAGTAGTGGTGGAATCAGTTGGAGTTGCTGTACCTCAGCCCATTTCCATATTTGTGTAACTGATCACTGGTTTTGGATCAATGTTGGTTTAAGGCTCAGTAGGCTTGTGGAGGATTATATATATTATATATAACAAAAGTATTTGTTGTGCTTGTTGATTATAATAACTTTTTTTTCTATAGGACTTCTTACGAATTTCTTCATTGCTTACTATTCATTTTCAATATTCAACTGGCCAACAAGAATTCCCATCTCTTGCACAATCTCACACTTGGCTACAACATCCATAACAACTATTTGAGCACTTTCCACACTTCAGATGCCTTGCTGGACATTCTCTCCACTGGAGAAGCCAATGTCCCCAACTACGGCTGTGGAAGGAAGGAGAACCTCCTGGTTCTTCTTGATGGAGCCGAGAGGGAGATCTCCATCCAGATGTCAACATTAGGAGGCACCTACAAAGTCCCTCAGGTTTGTGTGTTTGTTTCTCGATTTGGTAAAGTGAGGGGTGGGTTGTGGGTGAGCAATAGATGCAATCATGGCTTCTCCATGGAATCCAAGTGCTGTTTTTCTCCATATTAGTAAAAATCTCAATATTTTACCCCATTATGTTCATGTTGAGATTAATCATAAAAGGCCTGAAATGCAAGCAATACATTCCGTGGAGAAGATATTCTACCAACTATTTAACTGATTAAAAAAGGTTCCATTTTAGGCCCAGTACTCTTCAACATCTTCATCAATGATTTGGATGAGGGAAGAAATCATCAAATTTGAAGACAACACTAAAGTGTAATGGCTTAATGGGTGTTTTAAATTACTTGAACTATTTTAATTTAAATTTTAAATTGGTTTTATCGGGGTTTTATCGCTGACCAAGTTTATATAATTCTCTTAATTTGGTTTTAAAGGTGTTGATTTGTTTTTGTATTGTTTTAACATGGCTGTACACGGCCCTGAGTCATTCGGGAGAAGGGCGGTATAGAAATCTAAACAATAAACAAACAAACAAATAAATAAATAAAGTGGCAGGAATAGCCAACAACCCAGATGGATGAAGATCCAGATGGATCTAGATATACTTGAACCCTGGGCCTATCTAACAAAATGAAATTTAATGTAGAGAAAAGTAAGGTTTTATACTTAGAATAGAAAAACCAAATGTCCACTTACAGATGAGATGAAACCTGGCTCAATAAGTGTAACTGTGAGAGGGATCTTGGAGTCTGAGTGGACAATCACTTAAATATGAGCCAGCAGCAGCTAAAAAAGCTAATTCAGTCCTAGGTTGCATTAACAGAGGGATAAAATCAAGATCACATGAAGTATTGGTACTGTTTTATAATGCCTTGGCAAGACCACACTTGGAATAGCGCATCCAGTTTTAGTCTCCATATTATAAAAAAGATGTAGAGACTCTGGAAAGAGTGCAGAAAAGATGATTAAGGGCCTGGAGACTAAAACATATGAGGAACAGTTGCAAGAATTTAGTATGTCTAGTCTAGTGAAAAGGACGAGGGGTGACATCATAGCAATGTACCAATATTTGGGGGGCTGCCACAGAGAAGAGGAGGTCCACCTATTTTCCAAAGTACTAGAAGGCAAGACAAGAAACAATGGATGGAAACTAATCAAGGAGAGAAACAACCTAGAACTAAGGAGAAATTTCCTAATGGTGAGGAATGGAACGTCTCCCCTTCAGAAATTCTGGGTGGTCCATCACTGGAGGCTTTGAAGAAGAGACTGGACAGCCACTTGTCTGGAATAGTATAGATAGATACAGATTAACAGAGTTGGGAGGGACCTTGTAGGTCATCTAGTCCAAGCAGACCCTACACCATTTCTGACAGATGACGGTCCAGCCTCTTCTTGAAAGCTTCCAGTGATGAAGCTCCCACAACTTCTGAAGACAACTTTATCTCTTTATCCATTATTCCTTGTCAGGCCTTTGTCCGGCCTTTGGAAAACAGCTTGACCCCCTCCTCTCTGTGGCAGCCCCTCAAATACTGGAAGACTGCTATCATGTCTCCCCTGGTCCTTCTCTTCACTAGACCAGCCATGCCCAGTTCCTGCAACCATTCATTGTATGTTTTAGCCTCCAGTCCCCTAATCCTCTCGGTTGCTCTTCTCTGCCCTTTTTCTAGAGTCTCAACATCTTTTTTATAGTGTGGTGACCAAAACTGGATGCAGGATTCTAGGTGTGGTCTTACTAAGGCTTTATAGGGTGGTATTAGTACCTCTCTTGATCTTGATTGCATCCCTCTGTTAATGCAATTTAGGATTGCATTGGCTTTTTTGGCTGTCGCTGCACACTCTTGACTCATATTTAATTGGTTGTCCACTAAGACTCCAGGATCCCTCTCACAGTTACTGCTATTATGCCTGGTTTACTGCTTGAAAAGGGGGTTGGACTAGAAGACCTCCAAGGTCCCTTCCAACCCTTTTATTTAGTTATAAGTTCTGTTATAGATACACATGTTTAGCCTGCTAAATTCCTATTGGAATACACTGATTTATACAGATAATGTGATATTATCATACTTACACATTGGATTGTATAGACTTGGATTCTTTTGTCTTAATAATTATCTGATAATTTATAAAGCAAGTTCAAAAGTGATGGTCTTTGTGAAATGTCATCATAGCCATAGATGGTCAGACAATAGAGCAAGTAACACCTTTCCTTACCTGGGGTTGTTTTCTCTGAGCCTGAATCTTGGCTCCCTCACCATCCAAGGAGCTCAGTTAGAGAAAGGGCAGGAGTGAAAGTGGTGCTTAAATGAAAACCTCATAGCTCTCCAGCTTCCTCAGCCCCAATGATTAAAGTATCTGAGGCCCAGTTTTCCCCCATGTTCTTCCATCAATCTGATGTTTGGGGCTTCAGAGAGAAACCACCAGCAGAACCAACCCAATCTCAGCCTCTGAGGAGGATCTTGGGGTGGACAAAAAGACTCCAGCTGCTGCCCTCAGAGCTGATTTGGGAATTTACACAAGTTCTGCTTTGTCCAAATTCAGAAAGTATGGGCATTGGCATGAAATGTAATCTATGGAAACTGACAGACTCTGAAAATTTTGGCTGTTGGAACGAACAAAACTTCAGTTAAAGACCAAACTTGGATTATGCAACTGACAAATCTTATTAGGCTTTGAGGTCTGCCTGTTTCTTGTATAACTGGAGAGAGAAGTTAAAAAATTTCCTCCAGAAAGAATCTGGGATATAGAAGCAAAAAAAGATGCAGCAATCCTCGAAAATTGTAATAGGCCCTTTATTGGAATAGAATACTCCAGTTGGCATTTGCACGTGTTAATCTAATTGTGATCAATTGTAGGGCTGATATAATAATATGATTTACATTTTTATTGTTTTTTAATTTGCTTATTATTTTCCATTATTATGATACAATCTTGCTAATATTCTGTCTTTAATATTTTAAACAATGTCTGATTAACAAACTATTCTAATACATTCATGAGAATCAGGTTGGATTTATTAAAATCTAATATTTTGGACTTGATCTGATCCCAAATGTAACACAGCATTCTTCATTGCTTTTTCAGATCAGTCATACAATTGCTTCAGAGGCTCTGAGTGATAAAAGCCAATTCCCCTTTTTCCACCAGATGTTCCCCAAAGACGGATTCCAGTACCCAGCAATTGTCCAGCTGCTCCTCCATTTCAGATGGACCCTGATTGGCCTCTTTACTTCAAACACAGAAAATGGAGAGAATTTCATGAGGATTTTTCCTCCTGTGCTTGTCAGGAGTGGAATTTGTGTGGTTATATCACAAGTGTTCTCAACAACTGGATATACAGCATCCCTCAGGGATTCCCTCTCTAAGTGGAGACAAGTCAACGTCTTTGTTCACTTCATGGAACTTGGTTCCATTTGGGAGAGAATTCTTCCTTTCCATTTAACATTTATGCGTCTGCCAAGACCCATTGAAGGGAAAGTCTGGATCCTCACAAATTTTTTTGCGTATGCAATGAACAATCATAGACTTTACAAATACATCCATAGTATTTTGAATTTTGCTTATCTGAGGAAAATAAGGCCAAGGGATTCTGCCTTTGAACACTATTTCTTTGTGGAAGAAAAGTTTCGAGATCCTTATTTCCACTGTTCTCTTTCAAAGAACGTCTTTTCTGTCAAAGGCCGTAGAAGATGCACCCAGAAAGCCCCACTGGAGACCCAATGGAAAAGGAACAGAGGAAGGATGCCAAATCACTACCAAGATTACAGTATCATTCAGACTCTGGCCCAGGCCTTGAATGCCGCTTATTCCTCCAGATCCAGGAGGAGAAGGAAGGAGGGAGAAAAGACTTTGGGGTCTCCAAGGCTGCAGCCGTGGCAGGTATGGGGGTCCCGATATGGATCCATTGATCTTAGATCCTTTGGAGGAGGAATCCAGAGGAGAAGGAGGGGAACCAACTCAACAGATCTGTCCAATTCAATTACTCAGGGAATAATGGTTCCAAAGAGTAGATACCATGGCATTTTAATATTACACACTGCTAATTTGAAAATGCTTTATTCTTTTTAAAATGAATTCCCGTATTTGTGGGTTTGTGATGAGCATGGTGGAATTTCCCCCTTGTTCCGTCCCCACTGCAGGTGGGTCTGTGTGCAGCTCAACAGGCAGCTAAACCCCCCTCTTCTCCTCCAGTGAAAGGGAGCCTGGGGTGGATCTGGGTGTTTCATTGGGAGAAAAGGGCACGGAGAAACTGAGGAGATGCAAAGAGTGAGAATCAAATATAAATAGGAGATAGGCAGCATTAACTAACAGCCAACAAACAAGCAGCTGGAACCTCTCCAGGGATGCTCCGTGTGAGGGAAGGAGGCCGTCTCCGGATGACCATGTGTCTCGGTCAAACCGGCTGCTTCCGTCTCCTCCAAAGGCTGAGAGAAAAGGGAGTCTGGCTTCAGACCATACAGTTAAGCTTATCTGCCCCCGGCCACTAGGTGGGGCTACAGCAACAATAGCACAATAGATACATGTTGTGGCATGACAACCTTTATAAATTTGGAGGAGACCCTGAGACCATCTAGCCCAACCCCTCCTCTCTGCAGGAATCCCAGTTAAAGCTTCTCTGACTGATGGTTGCTCAGTCTCTGCATTCAGATAATCCATGAAGAGGAGACTGAACTTCTCTGCTTTACTGGCTCAGCTCTAAAACAGCTCAAACTTTTATCATATTTTTTTCTCTCATTCAGTTAAAATCTCCTCTTTTGTAACTGAATTCATTTTTCTGTGTCTGACACTCTGGAATAATAGTGAGCAGATCTTACACTCGTATGTAATGTGTGTCAGTGATTGGAAGAGGGCTGCATCCTCCCTTCTCCAACCGAGAGATTGTGTCAGTTGGAAAAGGGGCTCCCAGACTCCTCCTGATCTTCAGCTCTTCTCCTTGTTCTCTTTCCTCAAGGCTAAGAGCAGCTCCTTTGATCTCTCCCTTGGCTTCATTGTCCTTCCCTGAAATTCACAGGTAGATTTTGTGCAAATTCTCCTCCAAGCGTGGTGCCTGCAAGGGGAACTGGTCCTTGAGTTGGGGTCTCCCCAAACCAGAACATTCACTTCCTGAGATTCTTATGGCTGCATTTGCCTTCTTTCCACGAACATCTCCCTGCTGACTCAGATTCTGTTCACAGTTAACTACGATTTTGAGATAATTTCCACAAACATACATATGAAGTTTGGTGTCCCTCATCTTTTTTCCAGTCCATCATTTTATGTTCTTATATGAGACTCTATTTAGTTAGTCAAGTCCTAGTTGCTAAAAATCAGTGATTTTTCTACTGCTTTTTACATATGCACCCTTCTCTGTGTGCTAATGATAAATATTGTTTCTGGAAACTTGATATTCCTCTCATTAAATTTTTTTTTATTCAAAAAGGTAAAATATAAACTTCAAAAAATAAAACTATTACAAAGACAAAACAAAATTAGATGAAACATTTTTTAAAAAAAATGTGCATTAAAAACAGATAAAACCAAATACGCATATATTGTTTCCCAGTTGAATACTGACAGATGTACATTTCTCCCCCTTGCAAAATAGGCCCACAATTATAAACTTCTACCAATAAATTTGCAACCACTTGACTTGTCATCTGTCTGCTGTATATAAAAAATGTTAACAGGCAATAAATAAATAAATAAATAAATAAATAAATAAATAAATAAATAAATAAATAAATAAATGTCAAAACTTCAAAACTCTCTGTTATCTGCTATTCTATTTAACTCTCAGACAATTTGCAGGGGCTTCTTATCTACCACAGACCACCACAATCATTATCTCTGAGCCATCCTGCATCTGTTCATGATTCAATATCTTTGTTTGATTCTTAATAATAATGCATTTCCTTAAAATTTTAATTAGGATCTTTCCCAGCAACTGCTTTCCATTCCCCAAAGTCATAGGACTGCCTGTAAATTGAAACACAATGACTCTTAAGACTTGTTTTCCAGTTAAATATGACAAGTCCATTCCCTCAATCTCCCTCAATCTTCTTGAAAGAATCCATTTCTTCAGTCATCCGTTCTGTCCACTTTGAGTCTTCAGGGTCCATGGCCTCTCCAGCCATCTCCAAGCAGCCTCCCTTCAAACCAGACTCCTCCTTCAGGGATGCCAGCAGCAAATTAACTTCCAGTCCATTCATCCAATTCATCCGATTCAACAATTGTTGCTTGCTTCTGATTATCGCCTTTAAGTTGATTTAAAACCATTGTTATTTTATCAAACTTTTTAAATGAAGTTTCAAATAAGGTTTCTAAGTAGAAAATCTTTATAGTCTTTAAATTAAATGACATCAAATTAGCTTACTCAAGGATCTACATCTTAGATCAAATCTTGCGTGAAGGGGATTTATCAACTTGACCGTATTAATGATAACATAGAATAATTTATTTATTTATTTATTTTATTAATTTAATTTGTATACCGCCCTTCTCCCAGAAGGGACTCAGGGCGGTGAACAGCCAAAAATTAAAAAACATACAAATGCAAAAGTTAAGACAATTAAAAAGAATTAAATCACTGGCTACCCAATTTAAAACCCCAAATCCATAAAATTTAAAATCCCAATTAAAAACCATTTAGGCTAGGCTGGCTTGATGAAATAAAAACGTCTTCAGGGCTTTACGGAAGGTACGGAGGTCCAGGATCAATCGTATTCCAGGAGGCAGCTCATTCCACAGGGCGGGTGCCCCCACAGAGAAGGCTCGCCCCCTGGGGGCCGCCAGCCGACATTGCCTGACCGACGGCACCCCGAGGACCCATAATCTATTTAGGAAGTGCAATGATGGGTGAGAGTGACTTTTGGGATGAGGAAAAGAGAGGCTGCCTAGGGAAGGATCAGAGAAGAGGGGAGAATCCAGGGGTGAAATTCACTTACCTTCCCTACCAGTTTGCAAATGTGTGCGCACTACCACACAGCCCTCATCAGAGCCTCCCCAGACTCCAGGACTGGCCCATGTCCCTCCCCAACCTCCTCACTGTCCGAATCTGCTGCCAGCTCCACTGGCCTCTGGTGGGCCACAACAGCTATACGGATTCTTCCTTCGGCTTCTGTCAATCCTGTCTCCAGGAGCAGAAGTGCATTTGAGAGACAACGTGGCACCTGGAGAATTGATCTGGTGAATTTGGATTGAACTACTTCTAATGATGTAAAACATGAAGCTGACGGTCCGAGCAACGTCCCATAAAGGAGCTGTGCTAGCGACTTGGGCACAAAAAGCTTAAGAGCAGCAGGGACATAGTAGCCTCCCTTTGTGCGGAAACAATGAAGAATGGTGCTGGCTGATCTTTGGCCCAGGGCAGCTGCATCTCTCTTGAACCCTTGGCCTGAATGGCCACCCCCAGGGATTTGAAGGGGCTTCCCTGCTCTATTTTGTGGCCATTTAGATACCATGAATAAAGTTTTGGCCTTTTTGATCTTTGTTTTCTCATCATTGATGCCCAGTTGATTGTAATTGCAGTGCTGGAGAAGGGCTCGCAAGGCTCTTTTCAGGCCTACTGGTATCCTGGAGAGGATCACAGGGGCATCTGCATAGAACAGGAGGGCGATGCTTCGGTCACCTAATTTTTTTTGGGAGGGGTGATTTGGTTTGTTTAGCCATTTTACCATGCCAGTTATGTAAAAGTTGAAAAGCAGGGGGGCCAAAATGCCCCCGTTTAACTCCCTTTTGAGTTTTAACTGACTTCGAGAGGGACCCCTACATATCACACTTCACCTTGAGGGATGTTTTAGTATGTGGGGCACGTAATAGATGAAGAAGCCTGTGGTCAATTGAGGCAGCTTCCAGCTTCTCCCATAGCTTAGTCCTGGGAACCGTATCAAAGGCTGCCTTGAGATCTATAAAGCAGGCGTAGAATGATGCAGGTCTATTTGATGTGTATTTTTCCATCAGTGGATGAAGAACTAAGCACTGATCGGTAGTGCCTCTCCCCTCTCTAAACCCGGCTCCCTCTTCAGCGATCAAATTCTCCAGAGCCAGCCACTCTCCATCTGGAGGTGTTTTCCATCAGGATGATCAGGGAGAAGATTAGCCTGGCAACTTTCTTCTTGATCAACCCATGCTTTCTGGGAATCAACCTCCTGTTTTCAAAGAGTTTATGAATCATCTTTTTTTCCCTCTCTTCATTTTATTTGTCATCTGCTCTAGAATGTTCCCTATAATTGATCAATTGTGTCAATTATATTTTCTCTATGCTTTGTCAGTATATGATGGACAAATTTTTCTCAAAGTTTTTCATTCACTTATAAAAATAATGATAATATTTGTATCCTATTTAACCATATTTGGAGATGAGACAATTGTGGAAGAAAGATTCAAAGTGGGATAAGAAACAAAGTTCTCTGTTTTTCAAATTCCTGGATGTTCCCATTCTAGTTTCATCCCTTTCTGGAGAAGAATGAATTTTGGAATATTTCTGAGAGGAAACTGTACTTGGACCAAAATGGAGAGATAACAGCAGATTTGGGCATTGATTGCTTCTTGGTTCTCCCCAAGGAGGATGTCAGGAGAGAGATTCTGGCATATTCTCTAAGACAGAGACTTACTATCAAACAAGATGCTCTTTCACGGCTAAAGTTGCTCAATAAGGTGGGAGAAATTTTGGTGTCTTTTTTCTTTTTTCCAAAGCCTGAAGTCCCATTTCAAGTAGGCAAATCCTGGAGTCTCCAGGGTGGTTGGCCTCCCATGCCAGGTGGTGTCATCTCATGGAAGCTCTTCAAGAGACGGGACCTAAGTGAAATGGCTTTGCCATGTTTTCTGGAAACCTTTCAAGATCTTACTGGTCAGAGGTTTCTTTCTCCATCACAGTTCAATTTCATATTTAAAAACCTAATAGAATAAAATTTCCTAAATCTTTTACAGTAAACTTTAGTATCAGTTTTAATAAGAATATATCATCATATTTAAATCTTTTTTCAATTTCATCCCTCCTGAATTTTGTTAAATTGAAAAGTACTTTACTGTAATGTTAAATTCCAAAAGTAAAAGGGAGGAACTAAATGAAGAACCTGCCAGTAGTTTTACCTCCTGCATCTGTTTAGAAGTAGTCAGAGGTTTCCTATTTACCCCAATGAAGACCAGAGGCTACGTCTCTCCATCCATTTCTCCCTCCATTTTCCATGGATGGAGAGTCCTAATGTATTTCCTTTGGCATTCCTTGTTTCTCTTCTCAGTCCCTGCCGCAGTCCAAATGTGTGGAAAGTTGTCATCCTGGATTTGTCAAGAGGGCTCGAGAAGGAGAGCCAGTTTGCTGCTATGACTGCATTCCTTGTCCGGAGGGGACCTTCTCCATGCAGGAAGGTGGGTCACATTGAGGAAAATGGGAGGCTTTGTGGAACTGGATCCAAATTAAAAGACAGATTGAAGCCCACCTGGTTTTTTATTTTTAACCTGCACAATTTCTCATCTAAAAGGAAGTAAATCAAAAAGACTTGGAAGGAGGGGCTGGGAAAGAGATGGGAGGAGGGGGTGGCAGACTGGGCAAGCTTTACTAACTTCAGAGGAAATATCTCTTCTGCTTTTTAGTTTGGATAAGTGCTGCTAAGTTCACCTTCCTAGGAACATCTGAGATCTTTGAAACTAGATGAATTGTTTCAGGTCCACCTTCTGAAAGACCTTGCAATTCATCGTTTATTGGATCCTCCTCTTGAGGATCACTGAGAAGGTGTCACTGGGCCATAATCTGGTGCTGTGGATAGTTATGGGGGGAACTCATTACACAAATAGTCTTCCAATCATATAGATCAATCAATCAATCAATCAATCAGAACAGAGCTGGAAAGGAGCTTGGAGGTCATTTAGTCCTACTCCCTGCTCAAGCAGGAGACCTTATGCCATTTCAAAGGAGTGACTGTTTAATGAAATTGTTAAGAAATACTTCTTGGAAAATGCCTGGGGTATCAGCTGTTATCCAAAGAAGGTATTTTCTGTAAGATAAAGGACAGAATATTAAAGAAATATTACTTTTTGCTTTCTCAGATATGGAAAAATGCACCAAGTGTCCAGATGATAAATATCCAAATGAGGACAGAGTCCAATGTATCCCCAAAGTTATAACCTTCCTGTCTTATGAAGAACTTCTGGGCATCATCCTAATATCTCTTGCTCTACTCTTCTTCCTAACCACAGATCTTCTTTTAATAATCTTCACTAAATACCGAGAAACTCCCCTTGTCAAAGCCAACAACCGGGACCTCTCCTACATCCTCCTAGTCTCCCTCCTGCTTTGTTTCTTATCTCCTCTTCTCTTCATTGGTCAACCAAGGAAAGCCACCTGCCTTCTCCGACAAACGGTTTTCAGCATCATCTTCTCAGTTGCCGTTTCTTCTCTCTTGGCCAAAACCATCATGGTGGTGCTGGCCTTCCTGGCCACAAAACCAGGAAACCGAGTGAAGAGATGGTTGGGGAAGAGCTTGGCCAACTCCATCATCCTTTCTTGTTCTGCAGTCCAAATTATCATCTGCTCCACTTGGCTGGGAGTTTCTGCCCCCTTCCCTGACTCTGACCTCCACTCCCAGCCTGGAGAGATCATCCTGCAATGCAACGAAGGGACCGTTGTCATGTTCTACGTCACCCTCAGCTACATGGGCTTCCTGGCTGCCATCTGCTTCACGGTGGCTTTCCTGGCTAGGAACCTGCCTGGGGCCTTCAACGAAGCCAAGCTGATCACCTTCAGCATGCTGGTCTTCTGCAGTGTCTGGGTGACTTTTGTGCCCACCTACCTGAGCACCAAAGGGAAATACATGGTGGCTGTGCAGGTCTTCTCCATCCTGGCCTCCAGTGCTGGTCTGCTGGGCTGCATCTTCATCCCCAAGTGCTACATTATCCTTATGAGGCCAGACCTCAACACAAAGGAGCAGCTCACAGCCAGAACAACTGTGAAAACATGAGATATAACACCATTATGATATTGGAAGAATTGTTAACGGTTCTTTTGTTAGAAAGGAGATATTCTTTCCATTTAGATGCTATGCAGGAGTCAAAGAAAATCATATGTATATGTTTCAAAATGGGAAATTCTTGGATGACTAGAATTCTTCTAGCTCTCTTCCCTTTCAGCTCAATAAAGAGAATTCTGTAAGAGTCATTCAGAGAAATTTGCTGTTCAGCAACGGCTATTGAATGTGACACCTTATAAAAAATAATTCCAGCACTTGTTCCTACAGCTAAAAGTGTGCGAGAGAGAGAGTGAGGAGGAAAAGAGGCCAGGAGGAAGCTACTGGAAACAAGCACCAGCCTGGTTGCCTGATCACCTCCGTGAGAATGCCGGAATGATGTGAAATGCCATGTTTGACCGGCTCTCAACTGGGGAGGGAAATTTTCATCACTCGTCTATAATTCTTTATTGATTTCCTGATAAAACCTCCTTTGCAGAAAGTGTTCAGCAGAAGAGCTTCTGGGATTTCAGTTTGGGATTGGATTGGGTTTTTTTTTTTTTTGTATGTGCTTCACACCAAAATAATAAATAAATATTAAAGTGTATTAAGAAATTGCCATTGTATTTTTTTTCTTTCATCAAGCGTAGAATTAAAATAGTAGTTTTCAAGCCCTTTAATTTTTCACTCTACAATTACTACCTAAAGCATTTTCTCTGCTTGTCTTGTCTGTGAAGGGCTGGAGAAGATGCCCAGAGAAAGGGGACCTGGAGACTCTCCCCAGGAGGAGGTTGAGGGGATCCTGTCTAAAGGCAGCCGCATCACTGACCAGGTCACAAACCTTCAATGCTGCATAATATTCATCCAGGTCCAAGAAGGGGGTGAATAGGGGGGGGGGACTTCTAGGTTTCTAGGAAGAGGCACCCATGGAAGCTGTTCTGCTTTCCAACCACACAGACTGCTGATGAATTGGGAATCAATGTTTAGTTCTCAGAATGGCTCCTAATTGCGAATTATTTGCAAATTCCATTTTAAGGAGATAAGAAAAGCTCTGATGGCTCAGACCAAGCTCAGTCTAAGATTCACAGTGAGCACACAAATCCCTCTGGTTCTCCCACAAGCAGAAGGCAGAGAGACTTATGGCTTTCCCCAACATGGAACTGGCCTTTTCCCACAATTTCACTTTCCTCCATCACACCATACTGTCAAGTATTTGCAAGCCATTGGCACATGTGTCATATAGACACCAGTGGAGGCAGAGAGTGTCTCCACCCCTATGTGGAAAGGAGGGGCTTACCCTGAGTATAAAACCCCCTCCAACCTTTTCCACCTTGCTCTCTCCATCTCTCTCTTTTCGCAGTTGTTCCTCATGAGACTTGATCTCTGATCAGGGTAGTCACACACACTGTGTGCCCCCTTCCTATAATGAATACTGAGACAGCCTTTGTACATAGTTAATATGCTTTATTATATGAATAAATACATTTAAGACATTTATTCATGCATCTGCCTCTGAACTCTTCTATGCTCCTGGGTGTTTCTACGATCCCAACTCCACACATACAATATTGGACATTCGGCCATTTCACAGTCTAGGAATCCCCAATTCTGGTCTCCCACATTAACCTGAGAAAATATTTCCAACTTTCACACCCGCAATCAAAAAGCACTAAGGCAGGACTGGAACTCAAGAGTCTCCTGGGTTTTGGCCCAAAGTCACTCAGGAAGATTTCATGCCTGTGGGAGAGTGGTGGGATTCTGCCGGTTCTAGGCGGTTCAGCCAAACCGTTTGTTAAATTGCTGGCTCGCCCCACCCCTTGCCCCACCCCTCCACACCACTATTTATTGCCAATAAATAGTGGTGGGCGAGGGGCGGGTGAGCCAGCAATTTAACAAATGGTTCAGTGTTTTTTTGTAATTTTATTGGCCCACGGAGCTTCAGCATAGGCTAATTAGCCTGTTGATTAGATTGGCCTCCCGATTCTCAGCTGATTTGCTCTCAGCTGTTTTGTGCAGGGCTCTGCTGCTTGCTTGCAAAGAGTGCTGGAGCAGATTTTTTTTCTCCTAGCTATGCTGAAAAACAAAACTGAAAGTAAAGCAGGCTGTTGGCTTTGATGTTGCTGCAACGTTGGAAAATTGGGCAGGCAGATTTCTTTTCTTTTTCCTCACCAAAACAGGTAGGTGCAAACAATGGGAAATTTAGGGCAAAAGAGGAGAGTTCAAGATTTTAAAACACAAAAGAAAAAAAGTTCTATTTAACTAGGGAATTGTAATAATTGAGATACTATTAATTGTATATTGTGTTGAAAGCAAAAATGGTTAAGTTGTGGTTTAGAGGAATATATGGGGGAAATTATTTGGTTTATTATTATTGGTAAATATAATTAATTGATTTGTAAGAAATTGGATTGCATGGAAGTAATTGGAATATTCATGTTCATATTGATTAATATACAAAAAAAGATAGTTATATAACTAATTGATTTATATTAAAATGTTGAATTTATATTAAACAACTGTAATATTACATAATTAACCAATGTGAGGATGGATATAAAAATAGATGCCAATGGGAAGGGGTATAATATAGAATAGAAGGGAAAAATTGAATTTGATTAAGATTAGAGATGAGGATGAAGGGTAATATTGGTTTTTTTAAAAAATAGATGAGGAATAAATATGGGAAAAAGGAAATATAGAAATTGTAAATTTAATTGAAATGACTAAACACTGTTTAAATTTGTGAACCGGCCAAATACTCTGTTCAAAGAAAATACATTGTATGTTTGTGTGTGTATTTCTAATTATTGCTATTTATTCATATTTGTTCTTTTTTATTTTTTAAAGTTTAACAATTCATTCTTTATTTTAATATCTTTATATTTGTTTGGGGGTGGCTTTCTTCCCTTCATCTTTTTTATTGTACAGCAATTTTTCTCCTCAAACCTACCACCTCTCTCTTTTCTTTCCTTCTTACTTCCTCTTCCTTTCTCCTTCTCCTCCTCTCTTCCTCCCTCTCTTACCCTCACTCCTACTCTAATTTCCCTTCCCTTCTTTCATCCCTTCTCTTCCTTCCCTCTCTCTCCTTCCTTCATCCCTCTCTATTGCTGTATTCTTTTGTGCATATGGACTACTCAGAGGGCTGAAAAAGTTATTTTTCAGTGGTCCTCACACTTTTGACCAGTCCTCAAACTTACAACTGTCCTCACATTTTACGTTTTTGCCCTATCTTGTCACCATGGTGAAGAGAAACAGTTGTGAAATGAGTGATATGGTTATTAAGAATGCTACAATGGGCATAAATGATGACCGGTCATAAGTGCGAAGACCGGTCAAAAGTGTGAGGACCTGTCAGAAATGACTTTTTTCAGCCTCTGAGTAGTCTCTATACACATAGCCATGGCCACCCGGTCACATGACCTCCAAGCCACGCCCACAAAATAAGCCACACCCACAGAACCGGTAGTAAAAAAAATTTAGAACCCACCCCTGCTTTCACACTGTCAATTGTTCACACTGCTCAAGCAAAACTAACAGGTGTGAATTAAGTTTTAGCTAAAAAATGGAGCTTTAATTCCAGAAGTCCATTCTTTAAACTTGGACTTCTGGAATTAAAAGGCTCTGGATTAAATGGTCCTCCAGAGAAAAGATGGAGAAGAGTATCTTGCTTTTAGACATGAGAAGAGCTGTCGCAATAGAAAATATAAGTATAGAACAAAAACAGGAGGTGATTACTTATAAAGAGCTTCTTATTATGGAAAGGGGGGTAATGTATTTGAAATCTTTAGATACACTGAGAGAAGAAGGTATAATTTATACATGGTTTCAGTATGGTCAACTTCAAGCTAGATGGAAGGAAGATCAAAAAACTGGCTTTGTGCAAAACGAGGAGAATTTGGTTAAACAAATTAGAGATCAAAAACAAATGCATATTAAAAGGTTGTATAGTGCTTTACTGGAAATAGATTCTGAGACTGAATTGGTTAAAGACTGTATGATTAAATGGGCACAAAATTTTCAAGAGCCAGTAATGATGGAAACTTGGGAAAAGATTTGGATTAGAAATGTGAAATTTACACAAGCACAAAATTTAAGAGAAAATTTTTATAAAATGTTTTATAGATGGCACTTAGATCCTAAAAAATTATCATGTATGTATTCTAATGTGCAAGCTAAATGTTGGAGATGTGACTGTGATGATGCAACTTATTATCATATATGGTGGACTTGTAGAAAAATCAAAGCATTTTGGATAAAGATTTGGTGGGTGATGCAGAATATTCTTAAAAAGAGATTGAAATTTACTCCACACTTGTTCTTACTGGGTATAACTATGGATTGTACAGTTGCAGAGACTAAATTGATTTTGAACTTGATAACAGCAGCAAGATTGCTGGTAGCACAACATTGGAAGAAGGACTTTTTGCCTACTATTGAAGATTGGATATTGAAAGTAACTAATTTAGCTGAAATGGCTAAAATTTCGGCATATTTGAAGGATCACACACAAGAAAGGTACATACAGGACTGGAGAAGATGGATTGATTATATACAAAATAAGTACCAGACCAAAAAATATCAAATAGCTTATGAATGGTTTTTCTTATTTGTATAAGTGTTATATAAGTGATATTAGATGTATTATGTTTAAGAAATAGGATTTTATATATGGGGGGTTAAGAAATTTTTTTATAGGGGTGTTAGTTTATTGATTGGTTATGCAATTTAGATTATTGTTAAAGATCAATAGAAATACCTTGTGTTCTGCTCTGGGAAGTCGGGGAGGGGGAGGGGGGGTTGGGGGGGGTTGGGGGGGGGGTTGTGGGGAAAATATGTTTGTTTTTAAAACTTTTTCAATAAAAAAAAAAAAGAGCTGTCTAGAAAGGTGAGTTATGAGCTATTTTTGCATCATCAGAAATTTAATTTATTACCTGTTAAAAATGCAAAGCCAAGGAGTACAAGGAGCAAATAAAAGACCTTCCTGTTGGGGTTGGTTCTGGACCAAATCTTAGCTCTCAGCCCTCCTTGTGACTTCTTGAAAAGCTTCCCCCCCACCCGCTCCACTGCCTGAGGAGGCAGGAGGGGCTGCGGGTTGATCCCAAGGGGCTCTGGGCTGGGCTACTGGTCTACCAGTTAAAAGCCTCTGCTAAATCCTAAAGAATTGTCACATGACCATCAAGCTACACCCACAAAATAAGCCACGCCCACAGAACCGGTAGTCAAACAATTTAGAACCCACCCCTGGTCAGACCCTTCTGATTTCAACCCCGATTCTGTCGGAATCTCCCTCCCTCCCTCCCTCCCTCCCTCCTTCCTTCCTTCCTTCCTTCCTTCCTTCCTTCCTTCCTTCCTTCCTTCCTTCCTTCCTCCTTCCTTCCTTCCTTCCTTCCTTCCTTCCTTCCTTCCTTCCTTCTCATTATCCACAGGCCCCACCCCCCACCTGCTCTAAAGTAAGACATTCCCCCAAAATAAAACTTAAGATACGTTTTTTATACTTAAAATGGTCATTAGGGCACAGAAGCGTTTGTTAAATTTTCTGAATCCCACCACTGATTGTATCCTACCTTTATTTCTCCGCTGGACCTTTTTATTCAACCGGTAGAAAAAATTGCTTGCCATCCCTGCAGTGGTAGCAGTTGAGAATGAGCCAGGAAGCCCGGCCAAGGTCTTATGACACGTGCTGTGATGTCATCATCTCTGATCCAGCTGTGGGGAGATGCCAGGCTGCCCCCTCCAGCAACGGTGGACCTTTCCATAGGGAGGCTCACACGCGCTAACAGAGAGACCCTGAGAGGTCTGGAAGGAAAAGAGGAAATTGGGGGGGGGGGGTGAAAGATGGAGGGGAGGCCCCCCAAGGCTCCCAGGAGAACTGAGCCCACAGAATGTTCCGCTAAGTGCTAATATTGTAATATTATGATATTAATAATATTAATTAATATTGTACTGCAAACAAGGGCATACAAAACCTTTCCTAGGCCAGTTTTCGAATACAGCTCACCTGCCTGGAACCCACATTGTATATCGGACATTAATACAATCGAGCGAGTCCAGAGGTATTTCACGAGAAGAGTCCTCGTCTCCTCTGCTCACAACAGAATCCCTGATGCCAACCAGGCTTCAAATTTTGGCCTTGGACAACCTGGAACTCTGCCGCCTTCGGTCTGACCTAAGCGTAGAACACAAAATTATCTGCTGCAACTTCCTACCTGTCAATGACTACTTCGGCTTCAACCGCAATGATAGATGAGCACACAATAGATACAAACTCAACGTAAACCACTCCAAACTCGATTGCAGAAAATCGGACTTCAGCTACAGAGTGGTCAATGCCTGGAATGCTCTACCTGACTCTGTGGTTCCTTCCCCAAACTCCCCAAACGTTAAACCTTAGACTGTCCACTGTTGACCTCACCCCATTCCTAAGAGGTCTGTAAGGGACTTGCATAAGCACCCCAACGTGCCTTCCGTCCTTGTCCTACTGTCCTCATTTATTCATATGCATTTCCTCTATTCATAATCATGTTTATACTTATATCTGTTATCTAATACATGCTTGACAAATAAATAAAACAAAATGAATACAAAATAAATGAAATAAGTAAAAATAAATAAACTATGAAGGCTGCAGTGGCGTGTTGCAGACCCAACAGAGGACCTTTCAATCTCTCTCTCCAAGGTTAAAGGGATCAAGTGGATCACTCATCTCCCTCTCAGTCCACCCTCTCCCCTCCTTCCCCCCTTTCCCTCCTGGATCCCCTAGCCCACTCCTCTCATAAAACGGACTCGCTTCACTTAATTTCCTTGGAGATTTATTTGGTGAGGTGGGACATTGGAGGCAGGCGGGGCAGCTGGGAAGGAGAGATCCGGTCCGGTCCATCATTTAGGGAAAGATCGGATTCCAAAGTCTTTGTGGTCCAGAGGTTTCCCAGCCAGCTTTCCCAGCCAGCCTCTGACAATCCAAGTCAACGGGAGAAGCCGGACTCACTTAATGACCAAAGTGGCCAAAGAGGTTGTATACTGCTTATAACCGTTATGCGCTTAGAGCTGGAAGCATTGTTGGAGACCCCACCCACCCACTCTGGCTCCCCTCTGGGAGGGGGTTTCCAAGGATTTCCAGCAGGACTCCCCGATTCTGTAGGGGCTTTACTCCCGATGCCCTCCGCCTGGGAAACGCAGGATGCCTTTTTCTCATCAGGTACATGTACACATCCGAACGAGACTGTGATGTTTCTCTGTCTCATATAATATAGGTGTGTATGTGGATATATATATACATAATTTTATTTATTTATTTATTTATTTAGTCATGATTATGTAGTGTATATTGGCGGTGGCAGCCCTTTGAGAGCTCTATGCAATGAAATTCCATTTTAATGTATGCTGATTAATGTACATTTAAAGTGACAATAAAGTTATCCTGTCCTATCCTATTCTGTATTTACTTTTCTATTATTCCTATTCTATTCTATTCTATTCTATTCTATTCTATTCTATTCTATTCTATTCTATTCTATTCTATTCTATTCCATATTTTCTATTCTATTCTATTCTATTCTATTCTATTCTATTCTATTCTATTCTATTCTATTCTAGTCCATATTTTCTATTCTATTCTATTCTATTCTATTCTATTCTATTCTATTCTAGTCCATATTTTCTATTCTATTCTATTCTATTCTATTCTATTCTATTCTATTCTATTCTATTCTATTCTATTCTAGTCCATATTTTCTATTCTATTCTATTCTATTCTATTCTATTCTATTCTATTCTATTCTATTCTATTCTGCATTTTCTATTCTATTCTATTCTATTCCGCATTTTCTATTCTATTCTATTCTATTCTATTCTATTCTATTCTATTCTATTCTATTCTATTCTATTCTATTCCAAATTTTCTATTCTATTCTATTCTATTCTATTCTATTCTATTCTATTCTATTCTATTCTATTCTATTCTATTCTATTCTATTCTATTCTATTCCATTCCATTCCATTCCATTCCGTATTTTCTATTCTATTCTATTTTATTCTGCATTTTCTATTCTATTCTAATTCTAATTCTATTCTCTTTGATAATCTCAAGGTGGATGCCTGGAGATGTAGTCATGGCAACGGTGTTTACTTTTTTATTAGCTGAGGGTTTTTGCTGCTGCTTCAGTCTGAACCACTTGGACAGGGGGATTCTGGGTAGTCAGAGAGCCGTTAGAATGTACCAACTCATAAAATTCTCAGGGGTCGTCCTGTCTTAACGGTCTTGATCTTCCTGGGGGCTGATGAGAGAGCAGACCAGAAAATGGGGGACCGGCTGTGTCTGAGGCCTCCACCTCCAGAATAGAATAGAACAGAACAGAACAGAACAGAACAGAACAGAACAGAATAGAGCTGGAAGGGACCTTGGAGGTCTTCTAGTCCAGCCCTCTGCTCAAGCAGGAGAACCTAAATGATCTCAGAAAAGTGACTGTCTAGTTTCTTCTGAAAAACCTCCAGGGATGAAGCAGCCACAACTTCTGGAGGCAAGCAGTTCCACAGGTCAATTGTCCTCCCTGTTGGGAAGTTTCTCCTTAATTCCAGGCTGCTTCTCTCTTTGTTCAGTTTCCATCCATTGTTTCTTGTCCTGCCCTCTGGTGCTCTGGAGAATAATTTGACCCCGTCTTCTTTGGGGCAGCCTCCCAAATATTGAAATACTGCTATCACGTCACCCCTAATTCTTCTTTTCTTCAGACTAGCCAGACCCAAAACCTGCAGCTGTTCTTCCTGTGGTTCAGTCTCCAGGCCTAAACAGGGACACTGTGATGATCTGCCTTCTAAGTTGCGTTTCTCAGCTTTGTCATAACGTTTAACCCTTGCTAAATGAATGGTCATAAGTCAAGGACTACCTGTATTGCAGGCATTCAGAGAATCACGGAATGTAAACTGTGAGAGGCACCTTCATGGCCATCTAGTCCAACCCCATCCCCCGTGCAGGAACCCAATGCCACAAACGCACCATTTACATAGGCGGATCTCTCTGTCAGATGTAAATGCCTTATTCTCTAATGTGTAAATAGTATATGAATGGGGTATCAGGGGTTAACTTATTCTTCACTTCTTAATGTATTCATAATTCACCACTCCCACTTATAGCTCCACCCATTGTATATATAAGGAGCCACCTACACCCTTTTCCTCGCTTCTATCTGTGAATATTCAGTGAATATAGAATGCCTATTGTAAATAAAAGGAAGTATATTTAAACCTTTAACTCTCATTAATATTATTGAGTCTGATCCTGAAAATATTGCAACAAGCTGGTAGCAGAGGATGGTTAATTGACTCAATAAAAACTTAAAAATGTCTAAGAAAGATAGGCCCAACACCAGGGCCTACAGCAAAGAAATGGAAACAGAACAAGAAATAATCAACGAATCCACAAACGCAATTTCGAGAGAATCCGAAGAATACACCACTGAAGACGAAGAAATAATAGACGAAAATGATGACCAGGAGGAAATCGAAATAGAGAATAACGAACTCAGGTCAGAGATATTAAAACTATTAAAAAGCCAGAAGAATGATGAAAGCCTCATCGCGAACCTCCAAGAAATGCTAAAGAACAGCGGAGCAGCGAGAGAGAAAAACATCACTAATGAGAAGTCTAAAGACCCAAAAATAGTGAGTGATATGACTGCAGAGAAAGTCATTACGAAGAAGAAAAACAGTGATCCCGCGCGAAATTTTGAATGGCAGCCATCTTGGTTTCAACAGGCCTCCAAGGTGAGCGAAGCAGAGCCAATCAAAATGCTCAATTCAAAATTTCTGGCGCGAAAAACGTTATCAGACAACGAAAATGAAAAAGAAGATTCGAACTCCTCAGAAGAATCAGAATCAGAAAGTGAAGATGACTCAACAAAATCCCAAATAAAATCAGCAATGAAAACACTTTTTGCTGCATTTGGGCCAAAACTAAAAATTACCAAAGAGCCACCGAAGAAGCGAGCGAGCAAGCCGATACCTCAAGACCTGCACGCTCCCATCCTGACTTCGAAAGCGACGACGCCCGAACCCAGAGAGCCTTGTCGATTCCGCCCTACACCACAGACCGAAGCAAGTGCCAACGCTCCCAAAAGAAAAAGGAGAGCAGCCGCCGTCGTCAGAACTCCCAAGGTCGAACCAGAGACTGACTCGTCTGAAGCAGAGCAGAGCGAGCGAGCCGCAATGGAGAGAACCTTCCACGACGACTCCAAAGAAGAAATGTACAACGCGCATGCGCGAAACTACGCAGACGGTCCGGGAAGACATGAACTGGCGAGAGAACCACGCAGACTCGTTGCGAGCATCCCCATGCCGTTTTGCAATTTTCTACACTTGCGAGACCACGGACTGCCCCAGGTCGTAAGTAATGGACAAAATAATGTCGGAAATTTACCCAGTGACTTCCCAAAACTAAGGGTTGATGGCATTAACTTGCAAGAATGGTATCAACAACTCCAGGTTGTCTTTATGAAGGACAATTTACTATTTTTTATCACTAGTCCCCCAAAAAGACCTTGGACTTTAAAAATAGATTGTTTACACCATAGAGCATTTTTCTTAATAATATCTAGTGTGTCTCCTGCAATGTATCATAGCATCAAACCTAATCTGACTGTTTCAGAAATTATTCAATGCATGTTTAATTTGTTTCACAGCGATAGTGTGGCTACCACCACAAGAATGTCTAAGGATTTCTTTTCATCTAGAGTGAAACCAGGGGTTTCCATAAGTGAGCATTTAATATCTTTAAACAAAATAAGAGCTGAGCTGCATTTGAGGGGGGAGGTGATTTCAGACCAAACAATGAAAAGTGTTATTATCAACTCACTTGATTCATCATGGGACAGTTTTATGTCACATTTAGACACTATCAATCTAGGATATTTATCCATAGAAAGTCTATCCAATAAATTGATAGCAGAAGACAATTCAAGAAGAAATCGTTCTAGCAATCACACAGAACACAAACCTTATAGGAAAGTAGCTTTCCAAGAAAAATATAATGAAACATTTAAATGTCACAATTGTGGATCCAGGGAACACAATAGAAGAGATTGTCCTAAAATTTCAAAGGAAAGACATAGGTCAGAATATAGGAACAAATACAATTATAGACAGTCTTCCATAGATAGACATAGATATAGAAGCCCACCAAATTACAAAGAGAATAGAGGGGGCAGAGATAATTCAAAGGATAGAAAATCTGGTTCACTGAATGGATTAAATAAACAAGACAACACTAACATACAGCAAAATGAGAACAATAATTGGCTTATTGATTCTGGAGCAACTAATCACACCACTAATAACAAAAATATATTATCTTCATTTACAGAAGATAAATTTGTAATAAAGGTAGCTAACCAAGAAAAGGTTCAAGTATTAGGCAGAGGAAATGTAACCTTGCCTGGTCTAGGAAAAATAGAGGGGGTATTGTTAATACCTGAAATACCTCATAACATACTAAGTGCCATAAAACTAAGTAGAGATTCTGACATTAATATAGTTTTCTCAAAGGGAAAAGCGACTTTGGAGAAGAATAAAATAAATATAGGCACTGTGATGATTAAAGGAGGCCTACCTTATCTGATAACAAAGGAAAAATGGTTGCATAACATTGATTCAAATATGGAAGATTGTATTGAAGCAGATGATGAAAATATTAGCAACAGTGACAATGATGAATGTAAAATATCTCATGATCACGCAGATGCACACAATGAAAAAAAACCAAAAATAGGTAAACCAATTCATGATGAGTGTGCTCACATCTTACATAGGAAGTTAGGACATGCCAGTTTTCCTGTAGTACAAAAAATGACTGAACACGCAGAAGGTGTCAAAATAAAAAATTGTGAAAACTATTTGGAATGCTCAGTATGTAAATCTACAAAACTAAAAACTAGTCCCAGGCCAAGAAAATCTACTAGATCAACTAACAAAATTTTTGACTTAGTACACATGGACTTAGTTGGCCCATTAACTCCATCAATCACCTATAGAAAACGTTACTTCCTGACAATAGTAGACGATTATAGCCGTTTGTTTATACATTAAAACACAAAGATGAAACCTTTCAAAAATTTAAGGAATTTTACAAACGCATAGAAACACAACACAATATCAGAATAAAACAAATTATGACAGATAGAGGATGTGAATTCATGTCTAAAGAATTCTCCCAATGGTTAAAGGATAGAGGAATGCTACATTACACGTCTAGTCCATTTTCTGCGTTTCAGAACGGGATTGTAGAGAGAAAGAATTCCACGTTACAAACCATGATTAGATGCACATTGGAGGATGCTGGCTTAAGCAAACAATTTTGGTCAGAAGCCCTACATTATTCAAATTACACACAAAATAGAACCTGGTCCAGTATTGTAAATAAGACACCATATGAAGTAATGTATAATAGGAAACCAAAATTAGCACACATGCACATATTTGGAGTCACTGCAGACGTACACATACCTAAACAGTTGAGAAGAAAGGGAGAAAACGTATCCAGAAGACTCAGATTTATGGGATATGAAACTGGCACCAAAGGGTACAGATTCATTGATAATAATAACAAATTTATAGTTTCCAGAACAGCTGTGTTCCATGAACAGGCCAACTGGTCTAAATTACATCTTAATGAAATATTTCCAAATAAATGTAAAGATACAAAATCTCATGAGAAAGGGACCATAGAAAAACAGAATATCAACAAATATAAAAGCAAAACCAAAACTTGGACAAATAGCCAACACAAAATAAAGACAGACACACTAACAAAAAAAGAAGCAAGATATTTGCATGATAACAATAGCAAACCTGAAAGAGTCATTAGAAACAACAGAAATCAAATGCCAAATAAATACAGAGATTACATAATGCATATGGATGATGAGCCAATAACGCCTAATACTTATGAGGAAGTGTTAAAACTCCCTCGTGAAGAAAAAGAAAAATGGGAATTAGCTATGAAAAAAGAGATGGAAAGTTTACAAGGATTAAATGTATTTACACCTGCAATTGCACCTAAAGATAAAACAATTATTGGTACCAGGTGGATATATAAAATTAAAAACTTAGAAGGAGGCAATACTCTATATAAAGCTAGATTAGTTGCACAAGGTTATGCACAGAAATATCCGGAGGACTATACTGACACGTATTCCCCCACTGTAAGAACAGAGAGTGTCAAAACAGCTCTAGTGGTAGCATCAGCACTCAATCTTGATGTATTTCAATATGACATACAGACTGCGTATCTACACGCAAAACTAGATAAGGAAATATACGTAAGAGCACCTCACAGTCAATACACCAACAAAAATGAAATTTGGCTGTTGAACAAAAGTTTATACGGATTAAAACAATCTGGTAAAAGATGGTATGATTGTTTAGTAAAAGTACTTAAGACCATGGATTTCAACGCTACCACTGCTGATAACTGTTTCTTTGTCAAAAAGGGTGATGATTACATTGAATTTGTGTTGATTTATGTAGATGACATTTTATATATAGGAAAACACAAAGAGAGAAGAGAAACTTTTGTAAATAAGTTAAATGAACATTTCTCGTTGAAATCTCTAGGTAAAGTGAACAAATATCTTGGTGTTCAAATTAATAAGACTAGAAGGGGATTCAAACTTACTCAGAGAGATAAGATTATAGAACTTTTAAATAAATGCAATTTAAACAATGCCAAACCCTGTGATACTCCTATGCAAACTGATTTTCTTAGAAATACTGATGAATCTTCACCTGAATTCAAGGATAACACGTTTTATAGATCAATCATAGGTTCACTTCTTTATATATCTAATTGGACTAGACCAGATATCGCCTTACCACTCAATTTATTATCCAGACACGTCAGCAAACCAACAATGTATCACTGGGAAGCTATTAAAAGAATTTTAAGATATCTGAAAAGTACACTAGATTTTTGCTTAGTATTAGAACCTAGTGATAATAAAGAACCAAAGCTTGCATGTTATGCAGATGCGGACTGGGCTGGAGACACATCATGCAGAAAAAGTACATCTGGTTATATTTTTCTCTTAAATGACTGTCCAGTTTACTGGTATACTGGTAAACAAGAACTAGTAGCCACTTCAACGACAGAAGCGGAATATGTTTGTTTATCCAAAGCTGCAAATAACCTTGTATGGTTTAATGATTTAATTTCAGATGTTTGGAAAAAACCTGCTTTGCCTTTTGTTATGCATGAAGACAATAAAGCAGCCATTGAAATATCTAGATCTGATGCCATTGGACAAAGGTCCAGGCATATAGATATAAAATTTAAACATGTGAGACAATTATCTCAGGATGGATTTATTAAAGCAGTGCATTGTGATACTTCAGAACAATTAGCTGACATATTGACAAAGCCTTTACCTTCTAAGCAACACAAATATTTAACATCTAAATTGTATGTCTTGTATTGTCCTGAATCTGAATTTAATTGGTGTTGTATAACGAATCGGCATTTAGAGGGGGATTTGTCAGATGTAAATGCCTTATTCTCTAATGTGTAAATAGTATATGAATGGGGTATCAGGGGTTAACTTATTCTTCACTTCTTAATGTATTCATAATTCACCACTCCCACTTATAGCTCCACCCATTGTATATATAAGGAGCCACCTACACCCTTTTCCTCGCTTCTATCTGTGAATATTCAGTGAATATAGAATGCCTATTGTAAATAAAAGGAAGTATATTTAAACCTTTAACTCTCATTAATATTATTGAGTCTGATCCTGAAAATATTGCAACACTCTCATTCTTGCATTTTAATGGGCTTTTCTTTATTTTTATCAGGGAGTGGATGAGAATGATTCAGAGCCAAATCTGATGTCTGACGTGACCTGGAAGGAGAGTCATATCCAGCTCCATTAGGACCTCAAAGGCCTGAGGAACAGCAGCCAAAAAGGCAAGAGGAGAAGCCATTTCCGTGCTCGATGGGAGGAAAAAGGAAGAGGAGAACCCTCACTTCCCATCAAAGGATCCCCTCGGAAGGAAGATCACCTCAAGGCATGGAGTGTGGATCTCCACCATAGACTTCTGTCAATCCTGAATGGCTTGAACAGATGCTTCCCTCCATTTCTGCACATTTCAATGAGGTGTTTCTGCTCCTTTTTCTTGGAGAAGAATTATGGGTACATCCAGCCAACCCCTCTGGAGGCTCCAGGACCTTCCTTTGGAAGGTTGACCAGGGATGCCAGAAGAGTCTTCCTGCCAGGGAGTCTCTGGATGGCTGAGAAGAAGCCTCTGTGGGGCTTTCTTGGCTTTGAGATTCTCCCCAGAAGCTTTCAGCCATTACTTCTCCGGTTTATACGGCAGCATCAAAGGTTTCACGTCTTCAAGAGTTTCTCTCTTGTCTTCCATTGTTCTAATGTCTGCCCTTGTGTTTCTTTCGGACTCTGTACTATTAAGTGGTAGCAGCTGGTCTCTGTACATCAGTCACCTGCAGAGGTTCTTCCTCAGTTCTTTCTCTCTAGAAAAATCACAAGGTTGGAGATAAATTTGAACCAACAATGAAAGTCAGGGGTGCTGTCAGAAAATTTCTCACCTCCTCTGTTTCTCCTCCAGCTCCCTCCAGAGTTTTGCGTTGTTTTCCACAGGCTGGAAATTTTCCTTCAGGAGCTCCTCATAGTAGATCTAACTTTATACACCTAGGGCTAAAAGTGTCAGGAGCCAGACATTCGTGAGTTTTCTCCTTCTTTTGGAACTTTATTTTACAAAATTAGGGATATTTGTAGTACAATAGATGTTTCAATCCATTTTGGGATTCCTCGGGAGCTTTTCCAAGTTCCTCAAGTCCTCCTCCTGGTTCAGGATTGGCTGGAGGAGATCTCATTTGTTTAGAAAGTCAGTTCTAAGCGGCTTCAAGGAATCCTGGTCCTCTCCCTCCCTCAGTCAGGGCTGCTGTCTACATGTTTCTCACCTCCTCAGCCTCTCGCTGAAATTCCGCAGGATGGTCGCCTTCTCCCCGCTCAACTTCCAGTTCTTGATTTTAAGGTCTTTATTTTCCTTTTTTAACTGAACTCGCTCCTCCGCCATTTCATTCAACATTTTTGAATTCCTGTAAATTAAGAAAAGCAGAAATTAGCCCTCTCATGATAGATGAGGGAGGGAGGGAGGGATGAATTTGAAAGAATGTCAGGATTCCCTTCTAAATATTTCTCATCTCTCCAGTTGTCCCTTAAGAGTTTTGTTCTCCGTGAGGAGCTCCTGTTTCTCCCCAGCTTGTTGCAGAACTCTGCAGAGGAGGCTCTTGTACTCCTGTCTCTCCAATTCAAGATGTTGTTCCAAAGCATCGATTCTGTAAAAGAGGAAGACAAGAGTGAAATTAGCCTCCTCAGGTTTTCACTCCAACCATCCAACCTGCTTAAAATTAAAACTCCCTAAAAATTCCTGGCACTTTCTCACCTCCTCTGCCTCTCCTCCAGCTCCCTGCAGAATTCTGCCTCGGTTTTATGAAGCTGGGAAGATTTGTTCAGGAGCTCCCAGTGTTTGGGGCCTCCTGCTGCACACATGTGAAGTGATAAGACAAGAGTGAAGACATGAGCCACTGTTGGTCACTCTGGTCATTCAAGGACTGGTCAGTTCCAGGACTAATGAAATAACGATGACAATAATGATGATAATAAGAATTAAAATTGTATTAATAACAATGACAATAATGATAATAAGCAATAATAGTAATAATAGTATAACAATAGTAACAATAATGAGAAAATCATGGAGGCAGAAGGAAAATGGGCACAAGGGTCTCTCACGGACTACGGAACCTATGGAAGTTGAGCAAGGAGACCATGTTCTTCTGTTGTCCTGCACTTTTCAGGGATGGCTGGATGTGGCTGAGACAGAGAATCATTTCTCCTTGGTGATGAGGAAGGGGTGAGGAGGGAAAGGAGGGGAGGGGGAGGAAGAGGGGGAGGGGAGGAGGAGGCTCCCTGTACTTGAAGCTCCCGGCAGATGTTTCTGTCCATCTTGGGATCCTGGGGAGCTTTTCCAAGTCCTCCTCCTGATGTTTCAGCCCCTTCAGCATGGTGGTCGGTCTCTGGCTCTGGAAGAAGGAGAAAGGGAGATTTTGTAGTAAGTGGTCAAATGTGGCTTCCCCGTTCTAATTTTCCTCTCTCCCTCCATCCCTTATAGGGCAGGTTCTTCGCCCTGGAATCCTGCTTCAACCAAGCTGCTTCAGGGAATCCTGGTCCTCTCCCTCCCTCAGTCAGGGCTGCTGTCTACGTGTTTCTCACCTCCTCTGCCTCTCGTCCAGCTCCCTGCAGAATTCTGCGTCGGTGAAGCTGAGAAGATTTGTTCAGGAGCTCCCAGTGTTTGGGGCCTCCTGCTGCACACTTGTGAAGTGATAAGACAAGAGTGAAGACATGAGCCACTGTTGGACACTCCGGTCATTCAAGTCTGGTCAGTTCCAGGACTAATGAAATAACGATGATAATAATGATGATAATAACAATAATAACTGTGTTAATGATAATAACTGTATTAATAACTGAGAAATAACAAGATAAAGCAATAACAACCTATGGAAGTTGAGCAAGGAGACCACCTTCTTCTGTTGTCCTGCACTTTTCAGGGATGGCTGGATGTGGCTGAGACAGAGAATCATTTCTCCTTGGTGATGAGGAAGGGGTGAGGAGGGAAAGGAGGGGAGCATAGATGCACCAGCATAGATCAGCATATTCCCTTCTGTTTAAATCAGCTCACCCACCCTCCACTATCCTCACCCTCACATCTTATTACGATCAGGTGTAGCCTCTCCTGGTTAAAAGAAAAGGTTATTTGAAGATTAAATTGGGACAAAAAAGAGGATTTTGTTCTTTCTATTCATGATGATACAATAATAACATGAGCGTTTTTTGTAAAGGAGCTTCTCTATTAGTGACTTTAATATACCATGGTGTAAATTTGGGTCTCCTTCTCCTCGCTCAACTTCAAGTTTTTGATTTTAAGGCCTTTAGTTCTTCTTTTAGCTGCCCTCTTTCCTGCACCATCTCCTCAAATAACATTGCATTTCTGTAAATTATGAGCAGACAGAAATTAGCCCTTTCATGATAGGTGATACTAAATATTTCTCAGCTGTCCAGTTGTTCCTTCAGTCTTTTGTTTTCCATGAGGAGCTCCTGTTTCTTGCCAGCTTGTTGCAGAACTCTACAGAGGAAGCTTTTATATTCCTTTCTTTCTCGTTCTACCTCTTCCTCCAACGCATCGATTCATGGAAGCAAGGAAGGAAGGATTCCCTTCTAAATATTTCTCACCTCTCCAGTTGTTCTTGGAGAGTTTTAATCTCCGTGAGGAGCTCCCTTTTCTCCCCAGCGTGCTGCAGAACTCTGCAGAGGAGGATCTTGTACTCCTCTCTCTCAAACTGCAGCTGTTGTTCCAAAATATTTATTCTGTAAAAGAGGAAGACAAGAACGAAATTAGCCTCCTCAGATTTTCACTCCAACCACCCAACTTGTTTAAAATGAAAACTCCCTCAAAATATCTGGCCCTTTCTCACCTCTTCTGCCTCTCCTCCAGCTCCCTGCAGCTAGCCTCTCCTGGTTAAAAGAAAAGGTTATTTGTTATGGGAGAGAATTGATCTCTCAGCCTGATTCCTTCATATACTAAAATGATCATTTGTCGTACTTAGTAATAAGCACTCAAAACATTCCCCAGAAGATTTAGACTGCTTACCTGAGGGGGACGGGGGGCTGATGGACCGCTGAGAGGGATGCCCTTGCTGGATTGGGAGCAACTGGCCAGCCCGTGAAGTCTTCTGCTGAAAAGCCATGGAGATCATAAGGAAGTTGGGCCTGAGCACAGGGAAAACCCTCAAGCCCAGTTAATCCCCCTCACCCAAAAGAGCCTGTGGAAATTGGGATCGTAGAAACACCCAGGAGCATAGAAGAGTCCAAAGGCAGATGCATGAATAAATGTGATAAATGTATTTATTCATATAACAAAACATATTAACTATATACAAAGGCTGTCTTAATATCCATTAGGATAGGGGGCACACAGCGTGTGTGACTACCCTTATCAAAGATCATGTCTCATGGAGAACAAACGTAAAAGAGAGAGCTTGGTGGAAAGGTTAGAGGGGGTTTTATACTCAGTGTAAGCCCCTCCTCTCTACATAGGGGTGGGGGCACTTTCTGCCTCCACTAGTGTTCTGTATGATATATGTGCCAATGGCTTGCAAATACTTGACAGAGCCATGTTTACTTTCATGGTTTATGTCCTATATATTGGTTGTAACTATATAGTACATACCTCCGTGTGTCTCCAGAGGCCAAAGTCCAGCTGCTCTTCTGGAACCACTGGGAAAAAATAGACTTTAAAAACACAAACTTATTGACATTCATTCTTACACCAGCAGCTTTATCTGGGCTCTTTATTCCCAAATCTTAGGTGCCAGCTGATATTTCTGGCATCTAAACTCTTCACACTTGCTGCTAAACTTAAGTAGATAATAACTCTGTCTTTTTAATTGTCTCCTACCTCTGTTTCTCCGGTGGAGTTTCTTATTGATTCTGTAAAAGAAATTTCCAGCCATGTCTGCAGTGTAGCAATTTAAAATGAGCCAGGACAGCCCAGCCAACGTCTTATGACATGTGCTGAGAAAGCTGCCATATTATAATAATGATTGGCACCTAGAAGGGAAAGTCCTAGCATGAACATTTTCATTTGGAAAATCCAAAGATAGTGAAAGGGAAACAATAATAAGGATATAATAAATAATACTAGAATATGATATACTGGTATACTAGATTCTGTAACCATTAGGTTCCTGTAATACATATATGCCTTTGTATTTGTATCATACATATTATTCCTTTCTATTTGTATCTCCTGTTACAAACATATTGTTATTAGGCCTCTGTAATGTATCTGGTATTTGTCAAACATATGTCCCTGCCATTTGACCTGAACTCATATCAATCTATCTAAAAGCATGGTACGTATCTCAGTTGAAACTACAGCCATCAACAAAGGGATAATTTACACCTCAGCCCTAATTTATGTTTGATCTGGATAAACTCCTGCTTTCCAGAGCCAGGGGGCCTAAGTGGCCAATTGAGTAAACAAAGAAATGCTCAAGGATGACTAATTGGGAAGTTTCTATTCCCCCTTGCAGGGCAACAAGGAATACACAAACCTAAATTAGGAGGCCAGAATTGGGTACTAAGCTGATGTCTCTGAGGGTATAAAAGGACGCCATACCTTCCCCAAGGTGTGGCTATCTCCGCGCATGCATATTATCTGTATGTTCTGGATATAGTTCCACCCAGTATTTTGATTTTGGCCATAAATAAAATCTGTTTTTTTGCAAGCCTCATCTCTCTCTCTCTCTCTCTCTCTCTCTCTCTCTCTCTCTCTCTCTCTCTCTCTCTCTCTCTCTCTCTCTCTCTCTTTGGCATTCTGGTGACTCAAGTGTATTTTGGGATCTTACATTTCTGGCGCCCGAACAGGGACTTGAAGGCAAAGTTTCTTCAAGGTGGCTGCATTCAGCTTCCCACAAACTGAGCCGCTTTGAGGCTTGGTGGCCTTCATTAAAGGCAAATGGAAGAAACCAGCTTGGACCAGTACCGAAGTCAAAACCGCTCCTGGAAAAAAATTATCCAGTGACTTTGATCTGGTCATTTGCTGGCAGGTTCCAATTCTGCCTGCCTTGAACGCCTATCAAAGAGGCTTGCACTGTGGGGGATTATGGAACTCAGCTCTTCTGGGTGAATAGAATTTTTTTTTCTCTTGGGAAGGGGAGTGTTGCTTTGTGAGTGTGTGAATGAGACGAGGGAAATTCCTCAGAGGTTTGCCCTCGAAGCGATGTGCGGAGATCCAATCTGCGTTTCTGATTATCCGAGAGGAGATCAGCCAGAGACGATCGCTTTGAAAGGAGTGTGACTGTTGGAATAAGAATCTGTAGGGCAGGAGAGGGCTCTGACCAAACTTCGGACCCGCAGGGGAAGTCTGGGAAAGGGTTTTGTTAGGCTTCGCACTGACGGAAAGGTGTGGGAAATCTCCTCAGGAAGAAAGAGAGTCTAGTCAGGCTTCGAGCTGACAGAAAGGAATCCCCTGGGAAAAATGGGCAACCATGCTGGTAGCCTGCTTGGAACAAATAACTAGTAACAAGAATTGGGCCGTGTTCTCCATTTGGCTATGTTATCCCACTGGAACACGTTACAAACAAGTTGTGAAAAAACAAAACAAAAACAGTATAAAAAAAACGAATGAAAAATGTTGTGGCAGTGAAAGTTGTCTGTAAAAAGAAAAGTGGAGTTCAAACTTGCTCATGAGAGCCATGGCTAAATGCAAACGATGTGTATACCTCTTATACATCTTGATCTTTAAAATGGGCCAGTGATTGCTGAGCGCTCCAAGTTAGAATGAGAACACACAGAACACCCCCAGGGCAGAGGCACGTAGTAACAATCTAGTGCCTAAAGAGAGATCTATGGGTGGCAAAGAAATATTGCAGTGCTATAAAGATCTTGATAATTTACCATTCTCAAAAGAGCCAGAGAAGTCTGAAAGAACTAAGAAGAAAGAAGAAATTGTTTATTGTTCTTCCCACCTGGGTTTTAGCAGGTAATAAAAAATGTAAAACCTGCCTAAATGGGAAGATTGATATAATTTGACTTGATCAATTTGGTGTGATTTCTGTTACAAAATTCCTGGATATGCATCTATAATAATAGCATGTAGAATTGATTGTGATATGTCTGGCCAGCCTGCAAATTAAGTAAACATCTCGGCTTGGAGCTGTGGGAAACGGAAAGTAGTTAGGGCCCACAATCATATTTATGATTTAAACTGTTCTCTGAGTTTCCCCACTCCTTTAAGAATAAACTACAGGTTGCCCAAGGAAATAATTTTTTAAAAAAAAAACCAAAACAACCTCCACAGGTCTGGAAATGTTTGGTGGTACATGTGTGTATCTGTATGTGTGTAATCATTTCCAAACTTGCAGGAAGGATGAGACCCTCTAACAACAGCAGACAAAAAGTTATTTAGAAAATGGAGCTCATTGGCTTGTGAAAAAGCTCCCTGAAATAATTATGATTGGTTTGCATGGAGGAAGCATTAAATGAAATTTTTGTATGTGAAATTGGTTTATACAAAAAGTCTGATTGCAGTACAAATGTGAATGGGTGTGTGTGAGATGTCCCGAAGCTCATAAGGAGTGATATGGCGAAGTGATCCTGAGACCTGTGAATGCCTGTGTGTTGAGGATGTGGGAGATAAATTTGTGGAAAATGTCTGTGACTTGTTGAGGCTAGAGAGAAATGCAGAGGGTTGTTTTTTTGAAAGGATGCTGAGAGGTGAAAGGAGGTGAGAATTCTATGTAGTTTAAACATTTTTTCTCCCTGTATTTCCCCTCCCCTTCCCATTATTCTTTTACACAAGGACCCCACCCCCTTGGAGGAGCGAGAGAAGCAGGGAGATGGAGGGTCGGCTCTACATAGAATGGGAGGGGCTCCTAAGGGTCCCAGATATTGCAAGGGTTGGAGAATGGGGGGGGGGAGTCCCAGTCCTCTGAGGATTGGGGTGTGTGTGCAGGGGTGAAAGGGGGGCTGCGGGTTTTTGTTCTTTTCACCATTTTTCCCCTCTCTGCTGAACAAGCCTGAGAAAGGCGGGGTAAAGGGTGATATCTGATACCTGCCTTTACAGTTGCACTGTGTTTGACTCTGAATACAATTTTGATTTTCTTTTTCCTTCTGGAAATTTTTGAGGTTTCAAATACTTACATACCCAATTATATTTCAGAGTATTGACTCAAAATACCTCATTTAGATTGTTTGTTTTATTTTTGAAGCTGTTTTTCTTACTCTTTTATGTCTTTATGTCTGCGTGCATTTTGCATACTTAGCAGACAAGGTGCTCTATCCTATGGTACGTTTGTTTGTTTATTTATTTGTTTGTTTGTTTGTTTGCTTGCTTGCTTGCTTGTTTGTTAGCAGCACAAGTTGCTGCCCTTTTAGGAATTGTTACAAAGATGAGTTAGAAATTACAATATGTAGTAAGGGAGAGTCAGTGGCATTTTTGTCTAAAATGTTAGATCCTGCCTGTTAAGGATTTCCAGTTTGTGTTCAAGCAGTGGCAGCTATGGCAGTGTTAGTGAAGGAAAGCAGAAAGTTGACTTTTGGAGGAGCCCTAGTGCCCCTCCTCAAGTGAGGGTGATCTTGATGAGAGTATGCTTGTTTTTGTTTGAATCCAGCTCAGTTTACGAGGAGATTTAGAGCATGAGACCATTTCAATGCATTTGAGTTGATTTTATTAGACTAACTTAAGTGGGGAGACTTAGATATTTATTGGTGATAGTGGGTCACTTGACTGGATGGGTTGAGGCTTATCCAGCCATGAGAGCCACTCAGCAGTAGCCACCAAAATTAACAGATAATACCTAAATATGGGATAGTAGAAGCTATAGACAGCAACCAAGAGACTCATTTTACTGCAAAAGTGCTTCAATTAATAATGGAGGCAGTGGGAATGTCATGTTCCGTGGAATGCAAAATCATCTCTGCTGTGATCCAAATCTTTACGCTTGCCTTGCCAAATGATGTTTGGATTACCACGCTTGGACAGAATGGGGGAAATTCCACACCATGAAACTAAAGAAATGTTTGTAAAGAACTGTATACTTGGCCTCTCTTCTTCTTCATCTTACCTCAGAATCAAAGGACTCCTAGCTCAAACCCTACCTCTTAATTTTGCCATTCATAAGTTCCAGCCTGGTGATTGGGTCCTGATAAAACCTGACGTGAGGACAAACTTAGCCAAGCCTGGGACAGGTCCTACCAAGTCCTGCTGACCACTGAAACAGCAGTCCAACCTAAAGACAAAAGGTGGACCACTACACCCATGTAAAAGGACCAGTGGAAGAACTTAAAGAGTGGCAAGTGATTCCTGAAGAAGACCTGCTGAGAATAAACTTTTCCAAAAACTGGTGTGGTCATTGTGGTATGAATGGGTTTTGTTTCTGATTTTTCTTGTTGCAGGAGTAGCAACTTTTTGGACTTTCCAGCCTGAGTGGTGGCCTCTTTTATTCCATCTGAAGATCCCAGAAGTAGCTGTGCAACTTCACACTCTCCAGATTGTGTTGGTCCCATGATTGTAACTGTATCACTGAATGTTATTGTTTTTCTTGTTGTAATTGTGAACTTATACGCACCTGTGGGGAATAATGGGACACTGTGCTTGTGTAAATGTGCAAGGGATGGCTCCCCATAGAAACTCTATTCCTATGTATATATCTGTCCTACACTGGAGAATTGAGACATTGAATCAGGTCAATCTGACTTGAACACAGTAGTCCTAGGAGATAGTGATATCATGATCCCTGAAGATATAGAATGATTCAATTCTATATTTGATTTAATGCAATGGTTCAATATTTGGGACTAATTTTCTTCTGCATAGGACTAATATGAGGAGAATATAATGCAATGATCAGTGTGAAAAATCATTTTACACGTAAGGGTGTTTTCTTTGCTTATTGTTACTTTTTAGTCTGGAATTAACCTGACACAACCTAGTAACCCATTTGAAAATATACCTAGACTGAGTGGGTTATGGACGGATGTGGTAACTCTTAATTGGCATGCTCCAGATGGCTTATATTGGATAAATGGAAAATTTGCCTATGTGCAATTGCCTAGACGATGGTATGAAGCATGTGTATTAGGAACTGTGAAATCTATTTTTCTTCCTTTTTCTACTGCCCATACAATAAGGTGAAAAACTGGGTATACCTATTTATGTGGATGTAGGCCACAGAAAGATGAGTGGCCTCCAGAAATAATAGTTCAGGTATATGGACCAGCCACCTGGGCAGAAGATGGTACAGAACTCCCTTTATATGCTGAATAGAATTGTAAGGTTACAGCCAATGATTGCAATGATACCTAATACAACTGCTAGTGCTCTAAGTTTCTTAGTTAAACAGCACTCTCTGTTGAAAACAGCAATATCCCAGAATAGACTTGCTGTACACTATTTCTTAGCAAAAGTAGGTGTGTGTGGAAAAATTAATCTCACAAATTTTGTTTGCAAAACTGATGATTGTTAACCCTTGGAGGTCTCCTTCTTCTCCCTTGTCTCATTCCTTTAATCCAAAGAATAGTCACATGATTCCCGCGATGGAAAGCATTCCATCATTTAAATAAAAAGTGTGGAATGAAGGGAAACAATAATAAGGATATAATAAATAATACTAGAATATGATATACTGGTATACTAGATTCTGTAACCATTAGGTTCTCTCTCTCTCTCTCTCTCTCTCTCTCTCTCTCTCTCTCTCTCTCTCTCTCTCTCTCTCTGTCTCTCTGGATGTGATTTATTTAACTCTGCAAAGTTCGAAAAACTAGTTTTTCACTAAGGTTGATTTTATTCTTAGAGACTGGCTGCACTATTGCATTAGCCCTTTTGTGTGGTGCTCTTGAGTATTAGCTTTCAAAATAAAGTAAATTTTGGCTCCAACTCAGCTGGCAGCTATTTCAGATCTGTGACATGCTCCAGCATTAACTGGCCCCCGGAGTTTTGTCTTTTATCACTATGCAAATAAATATCAGGTTTATTTGTTTCTTCAGCCACAGGTGTCATATATTCCCTCTGGGGCCACTTTCAAGCATGGAGCTCCCAAACCTCTCAATTCTAGATGACCGATTTAATTCCATCTCTGCTCCTGTTATTTTGAATCACATGGGGATTATTTCCCTTTCATTTCCCTCCAGAGAATTTCCCAACAATCTTTGACTGCAAGAACTAGCTGAATTGTCCAGGGATCCCTCCTGAGAGGGAGAATTATGGTAAAAGTTTCAGCTCTGCTCTTTGGCCGAATCCTCCAGGGGAGACTTTGGGCAGAGAAATATGGAGTTTTGGGACAGGCAGGGTCTGTGCTCTTGAATGTACGTCTCTCTCCTTTCCAGGTGAAGCTGAGTGTTTCTCTGTGTTTGAATCAGGAAAGACACCTCAGATTCTACCTTGTGAGAGTCCTTTGAATTCTTCTAATTCTTCTTTAGAGACAGGAAAGGGATTCATTGATTCACGCCATGAATAATGGACCTCCTGCTTCTGCTTCTGCTGCTGCTTTCGTCCCATCCAGTCTCTGGGAAGCTGAGAATGAAATGCCCGCTGAGTTTGGAGAACCAGGATGGAAAACAACCACAGAGCTTTTACAGCCCAGGAGACCATCTCATTGGTATAGTCCTCACTGGAAGTGAAAGATTGCATAGAAAGTTGCTTTTCAACATGGCTCCTTCTCTTCAGTTTGTTTTCCATGATTTGTAAGTCATTCAGTCATTCATCCATTCTAATCCTCTCCTTCTTTTCAGTTTTTTATTTTTCATTTATTCCTATATTGGGGAATATGTCTAATTTCCTGAATGATTTTGATTTCCATGGCTTCTCTCTTTGGTCTGATTTTGTGAAAGAGACTCAAATCCAAAAATGGATCTGAAAAAAAGCTGAAAGGGCTGCAGATTATTTTCCTTTCTCACTTCAATCCTTAATTTATCACTTGAATAATGAATTTAAAGTAGTGGTGAAATCAGTTGTAGTTGCCATACCACAGCCATTCCCATATTTGTGTAACTGATCATTGCTTTTGGATCAATGTTGGCTTAAGGCTCTGTAGGCTTGTGGAGGATTATATATTAAAATCAGTATTTATTGTTGCTTTTGATTATAATAACATGTTTTAACAATAGGAGTCTTCATTGGTTTTCATATGGCTTACGGTTCATTTTCAACATTCAACTGGCCAACAAGAATTCCCATCTCTTGCACAATCTCACACTGGGCTACAACATCCATGACAACCATTTGAGCCCTTTCCACACTTCAGATGCCTTGCTGGACATTCTCTCCACTGGAGAAGCCAATGTCCCCAACTACGGCTGTGGAAGGAAGGACAACCTCCTGGCTCTTCTTGATGGAGCTGACAGGGACATCTCCATCCAGATGTCAACATTAGGAGGCACCTACAAAGTCCCACAGGTTTGTGTGTGTGTTTCTCCTTCTGGTAAAGTGAGGAGTGGGTGGTGGTGGGTGAGCAATAGATGTAATCATGTCTTCTTCATGGAATTCAAGAGCTGCATATTATTTTCTCTATATTAGCAAAAATGTCAATATTTTACCCCATTATGTTCATGTTAGATTCATCATAAAAGGCCTGAAATACAAGCAATACATTCCCTGGAGAAAACATTCTACCAACTATTTAACCGATCAAAAAGTATCCTTGGTTGTTGGGGCCCCTATAAGCATCTTCATTTTCACAGATAAATGATGCCTGCCCTATCCACTGAGATTGAAGTTGGCAATAGTAGCATTTTACCTATCTAAAAAAATGGAATAAAAATTATAGGCCAAATAGACTAGCAGATATTGTGGTTAAAATTTATGCCATGATCCTCTTAGTTAAACTTGAGAAAAAATCATTCCTTGCAGAAGAACCAGAAGGTTTTAGGTAGAATTAAAAGCTATATAGATTTTATAAGGAATAATGCACAAGTTAACAATCTAATATTGGCAACAAATTTGTCTTGAAATGTCTAATCTATATCATTAAGGTAAAATAAGGTTTGCTGGCTTTCTAGATGTTAGTGCAACATTTGACTCAATAAACAGAGAAATATGATGGAGAAAATCTTTTGCCCTCAAAATGGAGCTTAGACTGTTGGCCCTGATCCAAGCCCTTGTTTGAGAGGGAGGTTTGGGCTCAATGGAGCCAAGAGAAGAAGGATCCATGGTTACTGTTAGATCGGCGCAGGGAAAAGAGACGCGACTCAGCTATAGTCTGATCAGCACTTTATTTCAATAGGAAAACAAACTGCCGGCTGAGCTGCCGAGCCTCCTTTTATGCGGCTCCGGCAAGCCAGCCGGCCAATGACAGCTATTTAAAGTTCCCGCCAGTGGAATCAGTCAATCCCCCGGCAGATGTCCTTATAAGGACATAACACCCCTCCCCTCCTAGTTCTTAGTCAGTCAATCCATGGCTGACGTAGGTCACGTAATCGCGCAGGTAGGCGGGGCGGCTAATAGTCCTACCTGACCTGTGCGGCTCAGTTCTTTCATCGACGCTGCTCCGAACGAGTTGGCCTCCTGCTCTCTCCCGTCCCTGCGGTGGAACATCCCGGGACTCGGCCGTTGAGTGTGCGGGGCCTTGCCTAGCGCCTCCGGCTGGAGTGGAGGAATCGTTCTGCGGTCAGTGAGGTCCCTCTTCCTGGCCGGGATGATGGATGCTCGGTTCCTGGCATTCGCCTCTCACTCAGACTGGACAGCTGAATCGCGGTAGGACCCTTGGCTCTTTTCCCTTTTCTTTGCCTCTTGTTCTGGGTCTCTCGCCGTCGGTGGTGGCGGAACATCCCCATGGATGTGCTCCCGCTTGTAGTTGTGGTTGTTGTTGGCTGGTCCCGCTGGGGTGGGGTTGGCCTACTTTGTCGGGGTCGGGTAGGCCTCCCCCGATGGGGTGGTATCGGTCTCCCTTGCCGGGGTGGTGGATGCCTACCCCGCTGGGTCGGTGTAGGCTTGCCATGTTGGGTTGTCGCCAGTCTACCCCGTCATGATGGTGGGAGTCCCTTTTGCTGAGGAATCGCCAGTCAGCGTTGTTGGTGAGATGATGGCCCATTGTGTTGGGTTGGTGCCGGTCTACCTCGTCTGCCTCGCTGGGATGGAGGTGGCCCGCCGTGCCAGGTTGGTGCCAGCCTGCCCCATCGGGGTGGGGCAGGTCTACCTCCTCAGGGTGTTGTAGGCCTACCTCATCGGGGTGTTGCAGGCCTACCTCGTTGGGGTGGCACAGGTCTACCTCGTCGGGGTGGTTTCCCTTGACTTCCCTCCACCTTTTCCGGAGCTGGTCGATGTGCCGTCTGCAGGTTCGTCCATCGTCCAGCTCCACTTCGGCAGGCCCTGGAAGTTTAGCGCAAACACCACGTCTCCGCTTCTGAAACTCCGCGGTGGCTGTGAGTTGTTTGGTTTGCTTTGCGAGTTGTATTGGGGGTGAAGCCGATCTAGCGGAGATCGCAGCCATCTCCCCATCAGGAGTTCTGCCAGGCTTTTCTTGGTGGTAGAGTGCAGAGTAATGTGTTGGGCGAACAGGAACTTGTCAATTTTTTCCTGCCAGTCCCCTTCGCCCATTTTGGCGAGCGTATCTTTGGTGAGTCTCACCATTTTCTCCGCTTGTCCATTTCCAGCCAGCCTGTATGGGGCGATGAGGGTGTGCCTGATGCCCTGTTCTGCCAAGAAGGCCTCCATAGTCTTGGATGTGAGTTACGGGCCGTTGTCTGACACCAGGACATCCGGCAGGCCGTGCGTGGCAAACAGCCGGCGGAGTGCCTTGATGGTGGCTTCTGTCATGGTGGTGGGCATCGCTATTACCTCCAGCCACTTCGAGAATGCATCCACCATGATAAGGAGGAACTTTCCCTCCACTGGCCCCGCGAAGTCGATATGGATTCTTGACCATGGGCTGCTGGGTGGTTCCCACTCCGTCGGTTGGGCTTGTGGGGGCGCTGGTCTCGCTGCTTGGCATGGGTCACATCTGGCGATCCAAGCCTCAATATCCTTGTCCAGTGTTGGCCACCAGACATAGCTCCGTGCCAGTGCCTTCATCCTGGCTATCCCCGGATGGCCACTGTGCAGGGTCTCCAATCACTTTTTCTGCAGGGTGTGAGCAATCACCTCCCTGTCACCCCAGAGGAGGCACCCTTTCATGGCGGACAGTTCTCTTTGCCTTCGCACGAATGGGCTGAATTCTTCGCCCACTCTCCCCGTAGGCCAGCCCCTCAAGATCCAAGACAGAACTTGCCTGAGGGTTTTGTCCCTCTGGGTGTGAATTGCCACTGTGATTGATGAAACTGGGCACAGCTGGTCATCATCGATGTGTAATAGCCCGAGAGTGGGTGCTGGGTCTACCACTGGTTCTTGTACGAGACATCTGCTGAGGGCATCGGCATTGCAGATGTTCTTGCCGGATCTGTGGATTAGTTTATAGGAATACTCGGAGAGGAAGATGGCCCAGCGTGTCATCCTGGGCGACATGTAGGTGGGCGTTTGCTTGTCCCCTGCGAGTAGTCCCAGCAGCAGCTTGTGGTCTGTAATAATTGTGAAGCTCCTTCCATAAAGGTACTCGTGGTATCGCTTGATGCCAGCTACGATTGCTAGGGCTTCTTTGTCCAGCTGGCTATAGTTCCGCTCTGCCGAGGACATTGTCTTTGAAAAGAAGGCGATGGGGGCTTCAGAGCCGTTGGGCAGCTGATGGCTGAGGACAGCTCCGACTACGTACGGTGAGGCATCGCAGGTCAGGGACAGGGGGAGTGACTCATGGTACTGGATGAGGACACTGTCTGAGGAGAGGAGTCTTTTGATTTTTCGGAAGGCTGCCTCTTCATTTTCTCCCCGCTTCCAAGGGACTGCCTTCCCTAAGAGTCAGTGGAGTGGCTCAGCAACAGTGGCTTTCTGTTTTAAAAAGACACTGTAAAAATTCAGTAGTCCCAAGAAAGCCTGAAGCTCCATTTTGGTTTTGGGGGCTGGAGCTTCGTGGATTGCCTTTATTTTGCTTTTGGTGGGGTGGATGCCTTTGCTATCAATTAGGTAGCCCAGGAATTCGACCTCCTGGACTCCGATAACGCACTTGTCCCTCCTGACTCTTAGACCCTTTGCCTGGAACCGCTGCAGGGCAAGCCTGAACCATTCCATTAGTTGGGTTTCTGAGTCTCCAGAGACCAAGACATCATCGAAATATGGCACCACCCCTGGAATGCCTTGAAGCAGGCATTCCATCATCGACTGGAGCGCTGAGTCCAAATTGGAGGTGGTTGCATTTAAAAGCGCCCCTGTGTGTGACAATGGTCTGTGCCTCCACAGTTTTTTCATCGACTGGCAGTTGCTGGTAAGCCTGGGCCAGGTCCAGTTTTGCGAATACGGTCCCACTACCAAGTGAATGCAACAGATGTTGCACCACTGGCACTGGGTATGCGCTCTGCTGAAGTGCCCTGTTAATGGTACACTTATAATCTGCGCAGATGCACACAGATCCATCATGCTTCATTGGGGTCACAGTGTGTTGTGACTCCGACCCCCGAGCCCGTCTTATCGGAGGGAGAAGGCTCCGAAAGTGAAGGAGAGGAGTTGGCCAGGCCTCCCTCCTCTCTGGCAATGCCTCAGGTGTCTCCCGAAGGAGAAGAGATTGGCCAGGAGCCAGGTATCGCCGAGCAGTCGCAGTTGGACAGTTGGACCCCACAGGGGATAAAAGGGGGTGTGGTGGCCATTCAGGCTCTGTGACGGACAAAACTAAACAACTAGTGAGTCACATTGTATCTCTGAAACTACGTTATCTGTCTGCCTTGGATTTAATACAGACTGGACTTGACAATTCTGTGGCTTTGTGTATTTGTTTTGGTTCTCTGTGAGTAAAGTTCTTGGCAAGCAGTTACTGGGTTGCTGCCAATCCTGTTATCGAAGGAATTTATTGTCTGCAAGTTTTATTTAACTCCTGGCTGACTATTTGTGTGCGTGTGTGAGACGGGGACAGAACACAATGGGGTTCTCTCATGATGCTGCATGATCAATTGGTTCCAGAACACCCTGGGCGATTAATTTGTCCAGCTGGGCATCAACTTTAGGCCGGAGGGCGAATGGAACTCTGTGAAGCTTAAACCGAATAGGAGCAATGGTTGGGTCTGAAATTTACCTAGGCTACCGTTGAAGACATCCTTGAAGTCGTCTAGGAGCTGGTCGAGTGCATTCTGCCGGATCTGACTAATGCCGCCAATGGTGAGCCCTAGAGGCTTGAACCACTCCACTCCTAGAAGGGTTGGTTGGATCTCCTTCATGACAGCGCTGGGTAGGTCCCCTGCGAAGTCTTTGAATTGTACTTTGATCTTGGTCCTCCCCAAAATTCCGAGGGAATGGCCCCCAAAATCCACCAGTCTTGTGTTGTGGCCCCGCCCTCTGAGCCTATCCCATCGGAAGAAGAAAGCTCCGAGCATGAGGAAGAGGAGTCAGCCAGGCCTCCCTCTCCAGTCCCCTCCCCTCTGGCACTGTCTCAGGTGCTGGCCGAGGGAGAGGAGATTAGCAGGGAGACAGGTGTCTCGGATGAGAGTGAAGGAGAGACATCATTCCTGGACGCACGCCTCCGAAGGCGTGATAAACGATTGCAGCAGCTCAGGAGGCGTGCTAGGGATTAGAACTGAGTCACTGGACCACACCCCAGAGACTATATAATAGAGGGTGGTGGCCAGTGATCCCTGTGATGAACAAAAATAAACCTTGGATAGTCACTAAAGCATCGTCCGAAACTGCGGAGAGGAATATTATTTTCTGTTGGACTCTTGTACGCTGAGTATATTATCTTTCTGTTTCTGTGGAAATAAAAGCACTTGGCAGACGGTGTGTATATCGCTGCCAAGTTAAATAAAGACCTGGGTGTGTGCCAAGTGCTTCCTTAACCCTCGGCTGGCTGTGTTTGTGTATGTGTGTGGACGGGGACAGAACATCTTGTTCGTCACCCCATACTCCATCGTTAACCCACGATGGACCAACAGCTGCAGCAGCAGTTACAGCAGATGCTGGGGGCCAATCAGCTTCTGCAACAGCAAGTAGCACAGCTAACTGCCCAACTTGCTTTGGGAAATGCTCCTGCAGCTCCCCCTCCTCGCCCTCCCCGTCCGAGACGCCCAGTGAACGTGCCAGATAGGTTTTCTGGGCAGCAGGAGATGTTCCCGGCCTTCTTGGGGCAATGCCAACTGTTCATGGTGATGAGGCCGGAGAATTTTCTGGATGACCGGGCTCGGGTGGCATTTGTTATCAGCTCCCTCTCTGGCACTGCCGCCCGATGGGCCACGCCCCTGTTGCTGCAAAATAGCCCCTTGCTCCTGGACTATCAGGGCTTTTTGCAACACCTGCGCACCATGTTTGAAGACCCCCTCCGGGTGCAGACGGCAGCGAGGCGCATCAAGGACCTCCGCCAAGGCAAGCGCCCCCTGCAGGACTATATTGCGGAGTTCCGACTGCTAGGCCAGGATTCGGCTTGGAATGAGGCGGCGCTGATGGATGCCTTCCAGGACGGCCTATCTGACGAGATGCAGGACAAGCTGGTTCGTGTGGAGGCGCCTGCAACGGCGACAGCCCTGTCGGGCTCTTCCGGAACCACTGACAGCGTCGGCACCCCCGCGTTTCGCACTGACAGCGCACAGGACCGCACCGCGTTTTGTGGCGACGGCTGAGGAGCCCATGGAGCTCGGAGCAGCCAGACCTCAACTGACGGCCCAGGAGCAGATGCGGAGACGCCAAGGGGGGTTGTGCCTCTATTGTGGCGAGGCTGGACATTTTGCCGCCTTGTGTCCCCGGAAGCGGAGTGGACCGCTCAAGCCTGTTCCGGAGTCTCGGTGTGACCAGCTGGGAAACGGGCCAGGCCTGGCCTAGGGGAAACCCTGGGTCAGGTACGTGACCATGCCCCGCCAGAGTCGGCGGCTGTGGACTGTGAGCCCCCTCGGCACCTGATTTTGAACACCCGGGTGTTGTTGGCTAACCGTTCGGAGGGGCTCCAGGTGCATGTGCTGGTGGACTCGGGGGCCACCACGAACTTTATGGGCCAGGCCTTTGTGGCCCATTACAAAGTCCCCTTGGTTCCAGTGGACCCTCCGTTGAGGGTCGAGACTATCGATGGGCGGGAACTCGTGGCGGGGCCCATCAAATTCGCTACCCAGCCCTTGCGCCTTGCCATTGGGAACCACGAGGAGGCGATCCAGTTTTATGTGACGGCGGATCTGCACTTTCCCTTGGTCCTGGGGATGGCCTGGCTTTGGGCGCACGACCCTCAGGTGGCATGGTGGAGAAACGCCATCTCGTTCCTGAGCCTGCAGTGTGTCGACCACCTTCGCCACACCTGTGCCGGCCAGGACGTCTCTGCCCCGAACATCTCCTTGTCTCCGGAGCTGACACCCTTCGCAGACGTGTTCAGCGAGAAGGAGGCGGACCGCTTGCCCCCGCACCGACCCTACGACTGCGTGGTGGACCTGATGCCCAACGCGCCCCTGCCCTCGGGATGTTTGTACTCCATGTCGGAGCCCAAGCTGGCCGCCTTACGGGACTTTCTGGAAAAGAACCTGGCCCGTGGGTTCATCCGGCCTTCGACCTCCCCGCTTTCGGCCCCGGTCCTCTTCGTGAAAAAGAAGACGGGGGACTTACGCCTGTGTTGCGACTACCGGCGCTTGAATGCCATCACAGTGCGGAATCGCTACCCCCTGCTGCTGATCCCAGAGCTGATGGAGAGGTTGCGGGAGGCCTCGATCTTCACTAAGCTCGATCTCCGAGGGGCCTACAACCTGGTGCGCGTGCGAGAGGGGGACGAGTGGAAGACGGCGTTCAGCACTCGGTACGGACACTTCGAGTATACCGTCATGCTGTTCGGGTTGACCAATGCCCCTGCGGTCTTCCAGCACTTGATGAACGTGTTCCGGGACATGCTGGATCGGTTCATGGTGATCTACCTGGATGACATTTTGATCTATTCCCGGACCCCGGAAAGCCACCTCCAGCATGTCCGCCAGGTCCTGCAGCGCCTGCGGGAGCACCAGCTCTATGCGAAGTTGGAGAAATGCTACTTCTTCCAGACGTCCATAGAGTTCCTCGGGCACATCATCACCCCCGAGGGCATTGCGATGGACCTGCGCAAGGTGGAGGCCTTGCGCAGTTGGGAACCCCCGCGTCGGGTGAAGGACGTTCAGCGTCTGTTGGGATTCGGCAACTACTATCGGACCTTCATCCCGGGCTTCACCACCCTGACCATGCCGTTGACCCAGCTCCTTTGGAAGAAGGTCCCGTTCCAGTGGGGGCCCCCGCAGCAGCAGGCCTTCGAGGTCCTCAAGCAGGCCTTCATCACGGAGCCGGTCCTGAGGCACCCCAATCCACACCGTCCGTTCGTGGTTGAGACGGACGCGTCCAACGTGGCGATTGGGGCGGTGCTGCTACAGGCTCTGGTGGATGGTGGCGCTCTTTTTCCCTGCGCTTACTACTTCCGGAAACTCAATCCTTCCTAGCGCAACTACACCATCTGGGAAAAGGAGTTGCTGGCCATCAAGGCCGCTGTTGTGGCCCCACCCTCTGAGCCTGTCCCATCGGAGGAAGAAAGCTCCGAGCATGAGGAAGAGGAGTCAGCCAGGCATCCCTCTCCAGGCCCCTCCCCTCTGGCATTGTTTCAAGTGCCGGCCGAGGGAGAGGAAACAGCTGCTTCGGATCAGAGTGATAATGACACATCATTCCTGGACGCACGCCTCCGAAGGCGTGATAAACGTTTGCAGCAGCTTGGGAGGCGTGCTAGGGATTAGAACTGAGTCACTGGACCACACCCCAGAGACCACACCCCAGAGACTATATAATAGAGAGTGGTGGTCAAGGATCTTTTGTGACGAACAAAGCAAAACCTTGGACAGTCACTAAAGCCTCGTCCGGAACTGCTGGGAGGAATATTATTTCTGTTTGGACTTTCTTGAACGTTCGTATCTTATCTGTCTGTTTGTGAAAATAAAGTAACTTGGCAGACGGTGTGTCTATCGCTGCCAAGTCGGAGATAAGGACTGGGTGCGTTCCAAAGTGTTTCCTTAACCCTCGACTGGCTGTGTGTGTGTGTGTGGGGACGGGGACAGTTCATCTTGTTCGTCACCCCCTACTCCATCGTTAACCCACGATGGACCAACAGCTGCAGCAGCAGATACAGCAGATGCTGGAGGCCAATCAGCTTCTGCAACAGCAAGTAGCACAGCTAACAGCCCAACTTGCTTTGGGAAATGCTCCTGCAGCCCCACCTCCTCCCCCTCCCCGTCCGAGATGCCCAGTGAACGTGCCAGATAGGTTTTCTGGGCAGCAGGAGATGTTTCCGGCCTTCTTGGGACAATGCCAACTGTTTATGGCAATGAGGCCGGAGGATTTTCCGGATGACCGGGCTCGGGTGGCATTTGTTATCAGCTCCCTCTCGGGCACTGCCGCCCGATGGGCCACGCCCCTGTTGTTGCAAGATAGCCCCTTGCTCCTGGACTTTCAGGGCTTTTTACAACACCTGCGCACCATGTTTGAGGACCCCCTCCGGGTGCAGACGGCAGCGAGGCGCATCAAGGACCTCCGCCAAGGCAAGCGCCCCCTGCAGGACTATATTGCAGAGTTCCGACTGCTAGGCCAGGATTCGGCTTGGAATGAGGTGGCGCTGATGGACGCCTGTACTCCATGTCGGAGCCCGAGCTGGCCGCCTTACGGGACTTTCTGGAAAAGAACCTGGCCCATGGGTTCATCCGGCCTTCGACCTCCCCGCTCTCGGCCCCGGTCCTCTTCATTAAAAAGAAGACAGGGGACTTGCGCCTGTGTTGCGACTACCGGCGCTTGAATGCCATCACAGTGCGGAATCGCTACCCCCTGCCGCTGATCCCGGAGCTGATGGAGAGGTTGCGGGAGGCCTCGATCTTCACTAAGCTCGATCTCCGAGGGGCTTTCAACCTGGTGCGCGTGAGAGAGGGGGACGAGTGGAAGACGGCGTTCGGCACGCGGTACGGACACTTCGAGTATACCGTCATGCCGTTCGGGTTGACCAACGCCCCTGCGGTCTTCCAGCACTTGATGAACGATGTGTTCCGGGACATGCTGGATCGGTTCGTGGTGATCTACTTGGATGACATTTTGATCTATTCCCGGACCCTGGAAAGTCACCTCCAGCATGTCCGCCAGGTCCTGCAGCGCCTGCGGGAGCACCAGCTCTATGCGAAGTTGGAGAAATGCTACTTCTTCCAGACTTCCATAGAGTTCCTCGGGCACATCATCACCCCCGAGGGCATCGCGATGGACCCGCACAAGGTGGAGGCCTTGCGCAGTTGGGAACCCCCGCGTCGGGTGAAGGACGTCCAGCGTCTGTTGGGATTCGCCAACTATCGGACCTTCATCCCGGGCTTCGCCACCCTGACCTTGCCGTTGACCCAGCTCCTTCGGAAGAAGGTCCCGTTCCAGTGGGGGCCCCCGCAGCAGCAGGCCTTCGAGGTCCTCAAGCAGGCCTTCCTCACGGAGCCAGTCCTGAGGCACCCCAATCCACACCGTCCGTTCGTGGTGGAGACGGACGCGTCCAACGTGGCGATTGGGGCGGTGCTGCTACAGGCTCCGGTGAATGGCGGCACTCTTTTTCCCTGCGCATACTACTCCCGGAAACTCAACCCTTCCGAGCGCAACTACACCATCTGGGAAAAGGAGTTGCTGGCCATCAAGGCCGCGTTCGAGGCTTGGCGACATCACCTCGAGGGGGCCCGACACCAGGTGGAGGTGCGGACGGACCATCGGAACCTGGAGCACCTCACCACGGCACGGAAGTTGAACCAGCGGCAGATCCGGTGGTCGTTGTTTTTCGCCCGGTTCAACTTCCACGTCACCTACATTCCGAGCAACCTCAACCAGAGGGCGGACGCGCTATCCCGTAAGCCGGAATACTTTTGCCCCAAGGACTCCCTTCCACCCCGGACGGTGCTGCCAGCGGACTCCTTGGCCGCAGTCCAGGAACCGGTGGATCTGCGGGCTCAGGTGCTGGAAGCGCAGCGACGGGACGACTGGTCGCAGCAGCGGAGAGCGGACGTCGGCCCCGCGTCCCCATGGACCGTGGAGGAGGGCTTGCTCAGACATCGGGGTCGGCTGTACGTGCCCACGAGTCCGGTCCGAGCCCTCGTCATGAACCAGTGTCATGACAACCCCGCGGCGGGGCACTTCGGCTTCTTTAAGACTTTGAACCTGGTGACGCGGACTTTTTGGTGGCCTCGGGTACGGCACGACGTGCACGCCTACGTGACATCCTGTGTGACGTGCCGACAGGCCAAAGCCGCGTCCGGCCCCCCTCCCGGACTCCTCCAGCCGCTACCGACACCGGAGAGACCGTGGGGAGCCATCTCCATGGACTTCCTGACAGACCTGCCCCTGTCCGCTACGTACATGACCGTCCTCGTGGTGGTGGATGCGCTCACGAAGATGGCACATTTCATCCTCGTGCCGCGGCCTGCCCTCGGCCCGCACCACGGCTCGCCTGTTCCTGCAACATATCTTCCGCCTCCACGGCCTGCCGGACTGGGTGGTTTCGGACCGCGGGGCCCAGTTCACAGCTCGCTTCTGGAAAAGCCTGATGGCCGTGCTGGAGGTGCAGGTGTGCCTGTCATCGTCGCACCATCCGGAGACTGACGGGGGCACGGAGAAGGTCATCGGCATTCTGGAGCAGTACCTCCGCTGTTTTGTCAACCAGCAGCAGGACAACTGGGCCGAGTACCTTCCCCTGGTGGAGTTCGCTTTTAATAACTCCCAATACACCTCCACCCAGATGACCCCGTTCCATGCCAACGTCGGATACCATCCACGGCTTTTCCCGTTGACCATCATGGACTCCCCTGTTCCCGAGACCCGGGACATCCTCTCGGAGCTGCAGGCAGTGCAGCAACTGGTGCGGCGGCAGCTGATCCGGGCGAAAGAGGATTATAAACGGTTCGCCGATCGCGCCCGCCGGGCGACGCCACCGCTGGAAGTAGGAGATCGGGTGTGGTTGTCCACGAAACACCTCCCCACGGACCAGCCGGTGAGGAAACTGGCCCAACGCTTTATCGGTCCCTTCCCTATCGAGGCGGTCATCAATCCGGTGGCCTACCGGTTGACTCTACCCCGCTCCATGCGGCTCCACCCTGTTTTTCATCGGTCCCTCCTGGTCCCTGAGGCCCCCGCGAGCCATCTCTGCCACCCGCCGACGCCTGCCCCCCCAGCCGCAGCCGACGAGGATGATGCCTCGACGTACGAGGTGGACAGTATCCGGGACTCCCGTTGGCTGAAGGGGCGCTTCCAATACCTCATTGCCTGGAAGGGGTACGGGCCCGAGGATATCACCTGGGTGGACGCGTCTGCCGTTCAGGCCCCTGACCTGGTGCGGGCTTTCCACGAACAATTCCCGTCCCGACCCCATCCCGACCGTCAGACCCGGGGGAAGGGCCCTGCAGTGGGGGATAGTGTTGTGGCCCCGCCCTCTGAGCCTGTCCCATCGGAGGAAGAAAGCTCCGAGCATGAGGAAGAGGAGTCAGCCAGGCCTCCCTCTCCAGGCCCCTCCCCTCTGGCATTGTTTCAAGTGCCGGCCGAGGGAGAGGAAACAGCTGCTTCGGATCAGAGTGATAATGACATATCATTCCTGGACGCACGCCTCCGAAGGCGTGATAAACGTTTGCAGCAGCTTGGGAGGCATGCTAGGGATTAGAACTGAGTCACTGGACCACACCCCAGAGACCACACCCCAGAGACTATATAATAGAGAGTGGTGGTCAAGGATCTTTTGTGACGAACAAAGCAAAACCTTGGACAGTCACTAAAGCCTCGTCCGGAACTGCTGGGAGGAATATTATTTCTGTTTGGACTTTCTTGAACGTTCGTATCTTATCTGTCTGTTTGTGAAAATAAAGTAACTTGGCAGACGGTGTGTCTATCGCTGCCAAGTCGGAGATAAGAACAGGGTGCGTTCCAAAGTGTTTCCTTAACCCTCGACTGGCTGTGTGTGTGTGTGTGTGGGGACGGGGACAGATCAGCCGCGTTCGAGGCTTGGCGACATCACCTCGAGGGGGCCTGACACCAGGTGGAGGTGCGGACGGACCATCGGAACCTGGAGCACCTCACCACGGCCAGGAAGTTGAACCAGCGGCAGATCCGGTGGTCGTTGTTTTTCGCCCGGTTCAACTTCCACGTCACGTACGTTCCGAGCAACTTCAACCAGAGGGCGGACGTGCTATCCCGTAAGCCGGAATACTTTTGCCCCAAGGACTCCCTTCCCCCCCGGACAGTGCTGCCAGCGGACTCCTTGGCCGCGGCCCAGGAACCGGTGGACCTGCGGGCTCAGGTGCTGGAAGCGCAGCGACAGGACGACTGGTTGCAGCAGCGGAGAGCGGACGTCGGCCACGCGTCCCCATGGACCGTGGAGGAGGGCTTGCTCAGGCACCGGGGTCGGCTGTACGTGCCCATGAGTCCGCTCCGAGCCCTCGTCATGAACCAGTGCCATGACAACCCCACGGCGGGGCACTTCGTCTTCTTTAAGACTTTGAACTTAGTGATGCGGACTTTTTGGTGGCCTTGGGTACAGCACGACGTGCACACCTACGTGACGTCCTGTGTGACGTGCCGACAGGCCAAAGCCGCGTCCGGCCCCCCTCCTGGACTCCTCCAGCCGCTGCCGACACCGGAGAGACCGTGGGGAGCCATCTCCATGGACTTCCTGACTGACCTGACCCTGTCCGCTACGTTCACGACCGTCCTCATGGTGGTGGATGCGCTCACGAAGATGGCACATTTCATCCTGTGCCGCGGCCTACCCTCGGCCCGCACCACGGCTCGCCTGTTCCTGCAGCACATCTTCCGCCTCCACGGCCTGCCGGACCGGGTGGTTTCGGACCGTGGGGCCCAGTTCACGGCCCGCTTCTGGAAAAGCCTGATGGTCACGCTGGAGGTGCAAGTGTGCCTGTCATCGTCGCACCATCCGGAGACTGACGGGGGCACGGAGAAGGTCATCGGCATACTGGAGCAGTACCTCCGCTGTTTTGTCAACCAGAGCAGGACAACTGGGCCGAGTACCTTCCCCTGGTGGAGTTGGCCTTTAACAACTCCCAACACACCTCCACCCAGATGACCCCGTTCCATGCCAACGTCGGATACCATCCACGGCTTTTCCCGTTGACCATCATGGACTCCCCTGTTCCCGAGACCCGGGACTTCCTCTCGGAGCTGCAGGTGGTGCAGCAACTGGTGCGGCGGCAGCTGATCCGGGCAAAAGAGAATTATAAACGGTTCGCCGATCGCGCCCGCCGGGCGATGCCACCACTGGAAGTAGGAGATCAGGTGTGGCTGTCCACGAAACACCTCCCCACGGACCGGCCAGTGAGGAAACTGGCCCACCGCTTTATCGGTCTCTTCCCTATCGAGGCGGTCATCAACCCGGTGGCCTACCGGTTGACTCTACCCCGCTCCATGCGGCTCCACCCCATTTTTCATCGGTCCCTCCTGGTCCCTGAGGCCCCCGCGAGCCATCTCCGCCGCCCGCCGACACCTGCCCCCCCAGCCGCAGCCGACAAGGACGACGCCTCGACGTACGAGGTGGACAGTATCCGGGACTCCCGTTGGCTGAAGGGGTGCTTCCAATACCTCATCGCCTGGAAGAGGTACGGGGCCGAGGATTTCACCTGGGTGGACGCGTCTGCCATTCAGGCCTCTGACCTGGTGCAGGCTTTCCACGAACAGTTCCCGTCCCGACCCCATCCCGACCGTCAGACCCGGGGGAAGGGCCCTGCGGTGGGGGATAGTGTTGTGGCCCCGCCCTCTGAGCCTATCCCATCGGAGGAAGAAAGCTCCGAGCATGAGGAAAAGGAGTCAGCCAGGCCTCCCTCTCCAGGCCCCTCCCCTCTGGCACTGTCTCAGGTGCTGGCCGAGGGAGAGGAGATTAGCAGGGAGACAGGTGTCTCGGATGAGAGTGAAGGAGAGACATCATTCCTGGACGCACGCCTCCGAAGGCGTGATAAACGATTGCAGCAGCTCAGGAGGCGTGCTAGGGATTAGAACTGAGTCACTGGACCACACCCCAGAGACTATATAATAGAGGGTGGTGGCCAGTGATCTTTGTGACAAACAAAAATAAACCTTGGATAGTCACTAAAGCATCGTCCGAAACTGCGGAGAGGAATATTATTTTCTGTTGGACTCTTGTACGCTGAGTATATTATCTTTCTGTTTCTGTGGAAATAAAAGCACTTGGCAGACAGTGTGTATATCGCTGCCAAGTTGGAGATAAAGACCTGGGTGTGTGTCAAGTGCTTCCTTAACCCTCGGCTGGCTGTGTTTGTGTGTGTGTGTGGACGGGGACAGAACATCTTGCTTGCAGCAGTTCGAGGTGTCTTTTGGATAGCTGCAGCTTGAGCTTCTTCAGCTGCCCCCAGTCTATGATCGAGTAAGGCAATCCCGAGTCGATTTCCATGGGGCATGGTGTCCTTTCCACGTGGACGGTCACGTGGAACTTGTCGGATCCCTTGGCAGCGGCATGCGCTATAGTGATCTGATGGACCCCTCTGCTCTTTACGTGGCTCTCTCCGTCTCGCCGGGGGTATTGGGACCGTTTGGATGACCTCTGGTATTCGCGGTCCATGGTCCTGGGAGCCTCTGAGACTGGTTCTGCCGCTCTGCATGCCTCAGCGATGTGGCCCTTTCTCCTGCAGCGCCTACAGGTCGCATCCCGCCAGTGACATCTGGCGCGTGGATGGTCCCCGTTGCAGCTGGCGCAGCATTCCTCCCGGCCACCATCTTGAGGCTTTTTCTGCCTTTGGGGTCTTGTGACCTTATGGACAGCCATTTCAAATTCAGAGTCAGACCCAGTGGTGGTCTCGTCTGAAGATTGTTGGGGATCCCTGTGGATCTTGTCGATCCCCTTGGATCTCCGCATCGCGGCTACTGCTCTGTCGGAAGATTCGGCGGCTGTAGCTTCTTCGATCACATCTTTTAAGGACACTTTCTTCCGGCTGAGGAGTTTCTTTTGGACTGTGCTGTCCCTCATTCCGAAGACAATTAGGTCCCTTAGCTGGACATCCACATTCTCAAACTCGCAGCTGGGCGCGATTTTCCGGAGCGCCAATATGAAGTCCTTGACTGATTCCCCATCGTGCTGGTTCCGCTGATGGAAGTCGAACCAGTTGGCTAACGGGGTGCTTGATGGAGCGTAATGTTCCTGAAGGACTTCTTGTAGCTCAGACCATGGCATCAGCTCGATGTCTCTCGGTGTCACGAGGTCCATGGCCATTTCCAGGACCCCTGAGCCACAGTGAGCCAGGAAGAGAGCTCTTTTCCTGTTGTCGTCCAGATCGGTGAATCCGCTGCCTGCCAGGAATTGTCTGAATCGGACCATGAAGGACTTCCATTTCTCCTGGTTTGGCTCGAACGGAGCCAGCGAGATCTGTGGTCCGGACATGGTTCTGTGACTCAGCTTTGGCGATTCCGCTTCAGTGATTCAGCTCTTTTTCTGGGTGGTGGTGGCGATCGTGCCCGCTGATCTGCTGTCGGTTCTTTCCTCGTCCTTCATCGCCAGTGTTAGATCAGCGCAGGGAAAAGAGACGTGACTCAGCTATAGTCCGATCAGCACTTTATTTCAATAGGAAAACGAACTGCCGGGTGAGCTGCCGAGCCTCCTTTTATGCAGCTCCGGCAAGTCAGCCAGCCAATGACAGCTATTTAAAGTTCCCGTCAGTGGAATCAGCCAATCCCCCGGCGGATGTCCTGATAAGATCATAACACTTACCAAGGAGGAAGGGAAGGAGTGCATATTTAAACCCTTCTTATTCAGTGTAAATATGAATGATTTACCAGGAATAATGAAGGATAAAAAAACCCAGATCATTAATAAATCTTATTTTATTTTTTGACAAAAATGATTAAATTAGTGGACCAATGAAATGCAGGGCACGTAGTATACAGTACTTGGATTTCAGAAAGGCTTTGACAGAGAAACCACAACCTATTTCTCAGGAAGCTGAAAATATCTGGGATAGACAGCATCACCCCCAGATGGAGTCAGCCTGTGGTCCTCAATGGAACTACGTCTGCATGGAGGGAAACGAGAAGTGGGGGACCCCAAGGTTCCATTTTAGGCCCAGTTCTCTTCAACATCTTCATCAATGATTTGGATGAGAGGAGAAATGGAAAAATCATCAAATTTGAAGACAACACTAAAGTGGCAGGAATAGCCAACGTACCAGAAGATAGACTGATGATCCAGATGGATCTAGATAGACTTGAACCCTGGGCCTATATAACAAACTGTAATTCATTGTAGAGAAAAGTAAGGTTTCATACTTAGGCTAGAAGAACCAAATGTACACTTACAGATGAGGTGAAACCTGGCTCCATAGCAGTAACTATGAGAGGGATCTTGGAGTCCCAGTGGACAATCACCTAAATATGAGCCAGCAGCAGCCCAAAAAGCTAATTCAGTCCTAGGTTGCATTAACAGAGGGATAAAATCAAGAATACATATGAAGTATTGGTACCGCTTTATAATGCCTTGGCAAGACCACACTTGGATTAGTGCATCCAGCTTTGGCCATCATATTATAAAAAAGATGTAGAGACTCTGGAAAGAGTGCAGAAAAGATGATTAAAGGCCTGGAGACTAAAATTTATGAGAAACAGTTGCAGGAATTGGGTATATCTAGGGTAGTAAAAAGGACGAGGGGTGACATATAGCAATGTACCAATATTTGAGGGGCTGCCACAGAGAAGAGGAGGTCCACCTATTTTCCAAAGTACTAGAAGGCAAGACAAGAAACAATGGATGGAAACTAATCAAGGAGAGAAACAACCTAGAACTAAGGAGAAATTTCCTAATGGTGAGGAATGGAACGTCTCCCCTTCAGAAATTGTGGGTGGTCCATCACTGGAGGCTTTTAAGAAGAGACTGGAGAGCCACTTGTCTGGAATAGTATAGATAGATACAGATTAAGAGAGTTGGAAGGGACCTTGTAGGTCATCTAGTCCAAGCAGACCCTACACCATTTCTGACAGATGACGGTCCAGTCTCTTCTTGAAAGCTTCCAGTGATGAAGCTCCCACAACTTCTGAAGGCAACTTTATCTCTTTATTTCCAGGTTGAATCTCTCCTTGTTCAGTTTCCATCCATTATTCCTTCTCCGGCCTTTGTCCGACCTTTGGGTGCTTTGGAAGATAGCTTGACCCCCTCCTCTCTGTGGCAGCCCCTCAAATATTGGAAGACTGCTATCATGTCTCCCCTGGTCCTTCTCTTCACTAGACCAGCCATGCCCAGTTCCTGCAACCGTTCATTGTATGTTTTAGCCTCCAGTCCCCTAATCCTCTTGGTTGCTCTTCTCTGCACTTTTTCTGGAGTCTCAACATCTTTTTTATAGTGTGGTCACCAAAACTGGATGCAGGATTCTAGGTGTGGTCTTACTAAGGCTTTATAGGGTGGTATTAGTACCTCTCTTGATCTTGATTGCATCCCTCTGTTAATGCAATTTAGGATTGCATTGGCTTTTTTGGCTGCCGCTGCACACTTTTCACTCATATTTAATTGGTTGTCCACTAAGACTCCAGGATCCCTCTCACAGTTACTGCTATTATGCCTGGTTTACTGCTTGAACAGGGGGTTGGACTAGAAGACCTCCAAGGTCCCTTCCAACCCTTTTATTTAGTTATAAGTTCTGTTATAGGTACACATGTTTAGCCTGCTAAATTCCTATTGGAATACACTGATTTATACAGATAATGTGATTTTATCATACTTACACATTGGATTGTATAGACTTGGATTGTTTTGTCTTAATAACTATCTGATAATTTATAAAGCAAGTTCAAAAGTTATGGTCTTTGTGAAATGACATCATAGCCATGGATGGTCAGCCATTAGAGCAAGTAACACCTTTCCTTACCTGGGGTTGTTTTCTCTGAGCCTGAATCTTGGCTCCCTCACCATCCAAGGAGCTCAGTTAGAGAAAGGGCAGGAGTGAAAGTGGTGCTTAAATGAAAACCTCATAGCTCTCCAGCTTCCTCAGCCCCAATTATTAAAGTATCTGAGGCCCAGTTTTCCCCCATGTTCTTCCATCAATCTGATGTTTGGGGCTCCAGAGAGAAACCACCAGCAGACCCAACCCAATCTCAGCCTCTGAGGAGTATCTTGGGGTACTCAAGGACTCCAGCTGCTGCCCTCAGAGCTGATTTGGGAATTTGACCCAATTTCTGTTTTGTCTAAATTCAGAAAATATGGGTATTATTGGCATGAAATTTAATCTATGGAAACTAACAGACTCTGAAAATTGTGGCTGTTGGAACAGACAAAACTTCAATTAGAGACCAAACTTGGATTATGCAACTGACAAATTTTATTAGGCTTTGAGGTCTGCCTGTTTCTTGTATAACTGGAGAAAGAAGTTAAAAAATTTCCTCCAGAAAGAATCTGGGATATAGAAGCAAAAAAAGATGCAGCAATTAAAAGATGCACCTCGAAAATTATAATAGGCCCTTTATTGGAATAGAATACTCCAGTTGGCATTTGCACGTGTTAATATAATTGTGATAAATTATACAATCTTGTTAATAGTCTGTCTTTAATATTTTAAACAATGTCTGATTAACAAACTATTCTAATACATTCATGAGAACCAGGTTGGATTTATTAAAATCTAATATTTTGGACTTGATCTGACCTCAGATATAACACAACTTTCTTCATTGTTTTTTAGATCAGTCATACAATTGTTTCAGAGGCTCTGAGTGATAAAAGTCAATTCCCTTTTTTCCACCGGATGAATCCCAAAGAAGGAATCCAGTACCCAGCAATTGTCCCACTGCTCCTCCATTTCAGATGGACCCTGATTGGCCTCTTTGCTTCAGACACAGAGAAGGGAGAGAATTTCATGAGGAATTTCCCTCCTGTGCTTTTCAGGAGTGGAATTTGTGTGGTTATATCACAACTGTTCTCAACAACTGGATATACAGCATCCCTCAAGGATTCCCTCTCTGAGTGGAGACAAGTCAACGTCTTTGTTCACTTCATGGAATTTGGTTCCATTTGGGGCAGAATTCTTCCTTTCCATTTAACATTTATGCGTCTCCCAGGACCCATTGAAGGGAAAGTCTGGATCCTCACAAATTTTATAGGGTATAAAATAAACAAGCATAGAAAGCGCAGACTTCTCAAATACATCCATAGTATTTTGAACTTTAGTCATCTGGCAAAAGAAAGGCCAATTGATTCTGCCTTTGAACCCCATTTCTTTGTGGAAGAAAAGTTTCAAGATCCTTATTTCCACTGTTCTCTTTCAAAGATCGTCTTTTCTGTCAAAGGCCGCAGAAGATGCACCCAGAAAGCCCCACTGGAGACCCAGGAGAAAAGGAACAGGATCCGGGCCCCAAATCACTATCTATGTTACAGTATCATTCAGACTCTGGCCCAGGCCTTGAATGCCGCTTATTCCTCCAGATCGAGGAAGAGAAGGAAGGAGGGAGAAAAGAGTTTCGGGTCTCCAAGGCTGCAGCCGTGGCAGGTATGGTGGTCCTGATATGGATCCATTAATCGGAGATCCTTTGGAGGAGGAATCCAGAGAAGAAGGAGGGGAACCATCTCAACAGATCTGTCCAATTCAATTACTCAGGGAATAATGGTTCCAAAGAGTAGATACCATGGCATTTTGATATTACAAACTGCTAATTTGAAAATGCTGTATTCTTTTTTAAATAAAATTCCTGTATTTGTGGGTTTGTGATGAGCATGGTGGAATTTCCCCTTTGTTCCGTCCCCACTGCAGGTGGGTCTGTGTGCAGCTCAACAGGCAGCTAAACCCCCCTCTTCTCCTCCAGTGAAAGGGAGCCTGGGGTGGATCTGGGTGTTTCATTGGGAGAAAAGGGCACGGAGAAACTGAGGAAATGCAACGAGTGAGAATCAAATATAAATAGTAGAAAGGCAGCATTAACTAACAGCCAACAAAGAAGCAGCTGGAACCTCTCCAGCGATGCTCCGTGTGAGGGACGGAGGCCTCCGGATGACCATGTGTCTCAGTCAAACCGGCTGCTTCCGTCTCCTCCAAAGGCTGAGAGAAAAGGGAGTCTGGCTTCAGACCATACAGTTAGGCTTCTCTGCCCCCAGCCACTAGGTGGGGCTAGAGCAACAACTGCACAATAGATACATGTTGTGGCATGACAACCTTTATCAATTTGGAGGAGACCCTGAGACCATCTAGCCCAACCTCTCCTCTCTGCAGGAATCCCAGTTAAAGCTTCTCTGACTGATGGCTGCTAAGTCTCTGCAGATAATCCATGAAGAGGAGACTGAACTTCTCTGCTTCACTGACTCAGCTCTAAAACAGCAAATTCTCCTCCAAGTGTGGTGCCTGCGAGGGGACGTGGTCCTTGAGTTGGGGTCTCCCCAAACCAGAATGGTCACTTCCTGATACTTCCTGAAATGATGGCTGCATTTGCCTTCTTTACATGAACATCTTCCTGCTGACTCAGATTCTGTTTCCAGTTACTGTATTTTTCAGAGTATAAAATGCACCTTTTCCCCCCTAAAAGGGGGTGAAAATTTAGATGGGTCTTATACACCAAATATAGCCCTGCCCACCCACTGGCCCCCACCCTTTGCCCTCTGCCTCCTTGCAAGCAAACAGCAAGAAAAAACAGCTCTTTTCAGCTTCAGCACAGCCTAATTAGCACAAGTTGATTGGATCGGCCTCCCAATTCTAAGCTGATTTGCTCTCAGTTGTTTTGCGCAGGGCTCTGCTACGTTACTGCAAAGAGGTAAATTGCTGGGCAGATTTTTTTCTCCTTGTGCTAATCAAGCTATGCTGAAAACGAAAATGAAAGTAAAGCAGGCTGTTTGCTGTTTGCTGCAATGAGGCAAAATTGCTCAGAGGCAGAGGGAGATTTCTTTGTCTTCTTTTCCTCACCAAAAAAGGTAGGTGCATCTTATACTCTGCTGCATGTTTCTTGAACCCTTGGCCTGAATGGCCACCCCCAGGGATCTGAAGGGGCTTCCCTGCTCTATTTTGTGGCCATTTAGAATCATGAATCAAGTTTTGCCCTTTTTGACCTTTGTTTTCTCATCATTTATGCCCAGTTGATTGTAATTACAGTGCTGGAGAAGGGCTCGCAAGGCTCTTTTCAGGCCTTCTGGTGTCCTGGAGAGGATCACAGGGGCATCTGCATAGAGCAGGAGGGCGATGCTTCGGTCACCTATTTTTTTGGAGGGGGGGGTGATTTGGTTTGTTTAGCCATTTTACCATGCCAGTTGTGTAAAAGTTGAAAAGCAGGGGGGCCAAAATGCCCCCGTTTAACCCCCTTTTGAGTTTTAACTGACTTCGAGAGGGACCCCTGCATATCACACCTCACCTTGAGGGATGTTTTAGTATGTAGGGCAGGTAAGAGATGAAGAAGCCTGTGGTCAATTGAGGCAGCTTCCAGCTTCTCCCATAGCTTAGTCCTGGGAACCGTATCAAGGGCTGCCTTGAGATCTATGAAGCAGGCGTAGAATGATGCAGGTCGATTTGATAAGTATTTTTCAATCAGTTGATGAAGAACTAAGCACTGATCGGTAGTGCCTCTCCCCTCTCTAAACCCGGCTCCCTCTTCAGCGATCAAATTCTCAAGAGCCAGCCACTCTCCATCTGGAGATGTTTTCCATCAGGATGACCAGGGAGAAGATTAGCCTGACAACTTTCTTATTGATCAACCCATGCTTTCTGGGAATCAACCTCTTGTTTTCAAAGAGTTTATGAATCATCTTTTTTTTTCTCTGTTCATTTTATTTGTCATCTGCTCTAGAATGTTCCCTATAATTGACCAATTGTGTCAATTATATTTTCTCTATGCTTTGTCAGCATATGATGGACAAATCTTTCTCAAAACTTTTCATTCACTTATGAAGATAATGGCATTATTTGTATCCTATTTAACCATATTTGGAGATTAGACAATTGTGGAAGAAAGATTCAATGTGGGATAAGAAATAAAGTTTTCTGTTTTTCAAATTCTTGGATGTTCCCATTCTAGTTTCATCCCTTTCTGGAGAAGAATGAATTTTGGAATATTTCTGATAGCAAACTGTACTTGGACCAAAATGGAGAGATAACAGCAGATCTGGGCATCAGAATCTTCTTGGTTCTCCCCAAGGAGGATGTCAAGGAAGAGTTTCTGGTGTATTCTCAAAGACAGAGACTTTTTATCAAAAAAGGTGCTCTTTCACGGCTAAAGTTGCTCAATAAGGTGGGAGAAATTTTGGTGTCTTTTCTCTGTTTTTCAAAGCCTGAGGTCCCATTTCAAGTGGGCAAAGAAGGGGTGAAATGCTACCACTTCACTCTGGTTTGGGCAAACCGGTAGTAATAAAAACTATCCATTCAGGCGAACTGGTAGTAAAAAATACTTTTAAAAGGTAAAAAAAGCTGTGATCATCGGAACCTTTTTTTTTTTTTTACTTTTTAAAGCATTGTTTTACTATCTTTTCTCCTGAACTGGTAGTAAAAAAAAATGCTTTAAAAAAGTAAAAAAAAAAAAAGTTGGCCAAGCCCACCCAGTCACATGACCCCACCAAGCCACGCCCACCAAGCCACGCCCACAGAACCAGTCACAACAATTTTTACATTTCACCACTGGGGCAAAGCCTGGAGTCTCCAGGGTGGTTGGCCTCCCATGCCAGGTGGTGTCATCTAATGGAAGTTCTTCAAGAGACGGGACCTAAGTGGAGTGGCTTTGCCATGTTTTATGGAAACCTTTCAAAATCTTACTGGTCAGAGGTTTCTTTCTTCATCATAGTTTAATTTCATATTAAAAAACCTAATAGAATAAAATTCCTAAATCTTTTACAGTAAACTTTGTTATCAGTTTTATTAAAAATATATCATCATACTTAGAAAGAATCAATTCCATCTGTCTAGACTTTAGTAAATAGAAAATTATTTTATTGTAATGTTAAATTCCGAAAGCAAAAGGAACTAAATGAAGAATCTGCCAGTTGTTTTACCTCCTGCATCTGTTTAGGATGAGGTTTCCTATTTACCCCAATGAAGAACAGAGGCTACTTGTCTACATCCATTTCTCCCTCCATTTTCCATGGACGGAGAGTCCTAACACCTTTTCCTTGGCATTCTTTGTTTTTCTGATTAGTCCCTGCCTCAGTCCAAATGTGTGGAAAGTTGCCATCCTGGATTTGTCAAGAGGGCTCGAGAAGGAGAGCCAGTTTGCTGCTATGACTGCGTTCCTTGTCCGGAGGGGACCTTCTCCACTCAGGAAGGTGGGTCACACCGAGGAAAATGGGAGGCTTTGTGGAACTGGATCCATCCAGAGGATTTTCATGAAAGTGCAAGTTAAAAGACAGATTGAAGCTCACATGGGTTTTTATTTTTAACCTGCACAATTTCTTATCTAAACGGAAGTAAATCAAAAAGACTTGGAAGGAGGAGCTGGGAAAGAGATGGGAGGAGGGGGTGGCAGACTGGGCAAGCTTTACTAACAGCAGAGGAAACATCTCTTCTGCTTTTCATTTTGGACATGTGCTGCTAAATTCATCTTTCTAGGAACATTTGAGTTCTTTGAAAATTGATGAATTGTTATACGTCCACCTTCTGAAAGGCCTTCAGAAGTTCTGGGAGCTTCATTACTTGAAGCTTTCGAGAGGAGACTGGACTGCCATTTGTCAGAAATGGTGTAGGGTCTCTGCTTAGGCAGGGAGGAGTGGACTAGATGAACTATAAAGTCCCCTCCAACTCTGTTAATCTGTAATCTGTATATTGGAACCTCCCCTTGAGGATCACTGAGAAGGTGTCACTGGTCCATAATGTGGTGCTGTGGATAGTTATGGGGGGAACTTATTACACAAATATTCTGCCAGTCATGTAGATCAATCAATCAATCAATCAATCAGAACAGAGCTGGAAAGGAGCTTGGAGGTCATCTAATCCTACCCCCTGATCAAGCAGGAGACCTTATGCCATTTCAAAGGAGTGACTGTTCAATGAAATTGTTAAGAAATACTTCTTGGAAAATGCCTGGGGTATCAGCTGTTATCCAAAGAAGGTATTTTCTGTAAGATAAAAGGACAGAATATTAAAGAAATTTTGCTTTTTTTGCTTTCTCAGATACCGAAAAATGCACCAAGTGCCCAGATGATAAATATCCAAAGGAGGACAGAGTCCAATGTATCCCCAAAATTATAACCTTCCTGTCTTATGAAGAACTTCTGGGCATCATCCTGGTCTCTTTTGCCCTACTCTTGTTCTTAATCACAGGCCTTGTTTTAATCATCTTCATTAAATACCGAGAAACTCCCATTGTCAAAGCCAACAACCGGGACCTCTCCTACATCCTCCTGGTCTCCCTCCTGCTTTGCTTCTTGTCTCCTTCTCTCTTCATTGGTCAACCAAGGAAAGCCACCTGCCTTCTCCGACAAACAGTTTTCAGCATCATCTTCTCAGTTGCCGTTTCTTCTCTCTTGGCCAAAACCATCACGGTGGTGCTGGCCTTCCTGGCCACAAAACCAGGAAACCGAGTGAAGAGATGGTTGGGGAAGAGCTTGGCCAACTCCATCATCCTTTCTTCTTTTGCTGCCCAAATTATCATCTGCTCCATCTGGCTGGGAGTTTCTCCCCCCTTCCCTGACTCTGACCTCCACTCCCAGCCTGGAGAGATCATCCTGCAATGCAACGAAGGGGCCGTTGTCATGTTCTACGTCACCCTCAGCTACATGGGCTTCCTGGCTGCCATCTGCTTCACGGTGGCTTTCCTGGCCAGGAATCTGCCTGGGGCCTTCAACGAAGCCAAGCTGATCACCTTCAGCATGCTGGTCTTCTGCAGTGTCTGGGTGACTTTTGTGCCCACCTACCTGAGCACCAAAGGGAAATCCATGGTGGCTGTGCAGGTCTTCTCCATCCTGGCCTCCAGTGCTGGTCTGCTGGTCTGCATCTTCATCCCCAAGTGCTACATTATCCTTCTGAGGCCAGAGCTCAACACAAAGGAGCAGCTCACAGCCAGAACAAATGTAAAAACATGAGATATAACACCATTATGATATTGGAAGAATTGTTAACGGTTCTTTTATTTGAAAGGAGATATGAATTCTTTCCATTTTGATAGTATGCAGGAAAAGAAAATCATTTCTATATGTTTCAAATGAATGACTGGAATTCTTCTAGCTCTCTTCCCTTTCAGCAAAATAAAGAGAACTCTGTAAGAGTCATTCAGAGAAATTTTCTGTTCAGCAACGACTATTGAATGTGACACCTTATAAAAAATAATTTGGGCACTTGTTCCTACAGCTAAAAGTGTGAGAGAGAGAGAGTGAGGAGGAAAAGAGGCCGGGAGGAAGCTGTGGGAAGCAGCCTAGTTGCCTGATCCTCTCCGTGAAAATGCCGGAATAATGTGAAATGCCATGTTTGATTGGCTCTCAGCTGGGGAGGGAAATCTTCATCCCTCTTATATAATTCTTTGTTGATTTCCTCATAAAAACCTCCTTTGCAGAAAGTGTTCAGCAGAAGAGCTTCTGGGATTTCAGTTTGGGATTGGTTTGGGGTTTTTTTTTGTATGTGCTTCACACCAAAATAATAAATAAATATTAAAGTGTTTTAAGAAATTGCCACTGTATTTTTTTTTCTTTCATCAACCATAGAATTAAAATAGTAGATTTCAGGTCCTTTAATTTTCCACTCTATAATTTTTACCTAAAGCATTTTCTCTGCTCCCCTTCCAAGCTTGTCTTGTCTGTGAAGGGCTGGAGAAGATGCCCAGAGAAAGGGGACCTTGAGACTCTCCCCAGGAGGAGGTTGAGGGGATCCTGTCTAAAGGCAACCGCATCACTGACCAGGTCACAAACCTTCAATGCTGCATAATATTCATCCAGGTCCAAGAAGGGGGTGAATAGAGGGGAGGGGGGACTTCCTGGTTTCTAGGGAGAGGCACCCATGGAAGCTGTTCTGCTCTCCAACCACACAGATTGATGATGAATTGGGAATCAATGTTTAGCTTTCAGAATGGCTCCTAATTGTGAATTATTTGCAAATTCTATTTTAAGGAGATAAGACCAAGGTCAGTCTAAGATTCACAGTGACCACACAAATCCCTCTGGTTCTCCCACAAGCAGAAGGCAGAGAGACTTATGGCTTTGCCCAACATGGAAGTGGTGTTTTCCCCACAATTTCACTTTCCTCCATCAAACCACACAATATTGGACACTCGGCCATCTCACACTCTAGGAATCCCCAATTCTGGTCTCCCACATTAACCTGAGAAAATATTTCCAACTTTCACACCCGCAATCAAAAAGCACTAAGGCGGGACTGGAACTCAAGAGTCTCCTGGGGATTGGCCCAAAGTCCCCCAGGAAATTTTCATGCCTGTGGGAAGATTAGAACTCAGAGCCTCCTGGACCTTGGCCCAAACTCCCCCAACTGGCTTTCATGCCTGAGGCAGAGCTAGAACTCACAATCTCCCGATGATTGTCTCAAAGTCTCCCATTTGGCTTTTATTCTAAAGCTGGTTTGAAAACTGTGGTGAGTGGGCTTCCGGTCTGGCTTCCGTCGCTGCCAGATGGTCCTTTGAGACCGCCAGCCCCGTCGCCCATAAAGAGCCGCCTTTACACCTGAAAGGCGGCTCGAAAAACTCCGTTTCCGTAAGGAAACGTGAGACAGAGCCGGCGAGGGCAGGTAGAGCCCTCTGCGAAGTCCCCAGAGTTCTTTTTTACCTCTGGGGAGGAAGCAGGATGTGGCTCCCTATTTTCCTTGCCGCTGCTCCGGGCTTCGGGCGAACTCTGCGCTTTGCAGAGCCAGGCGATGGGACCAGTTGAAGAGGAAGGGATCCAGCGGGACGGCCAGTCTGAGAGGTTTGGCCAAGGAAGGGAGGTGGAGGGGCCTCTTCAGATCTCCAGAGCCGGAAGGTCTGACGGGGAGGATCTGGGTCCACTTGAACTCCAACAAAAGGAGGATTTCATGCCCCCCCCGAATCTGAGCACCTGCCATCTTTTCTATCCTCTCCCAAGACAGAGGAAGCCCCTCCTTCTCCAGATGTTGCTGCCTACAGTTGTGGGAGTGAAAAAGGGCTGAGTTGTCTCAATCACCCCTCCTCCCACCTGCAACTTCCCAATAAACCTGACCCCGAGATGTGGCGGGGGGGGAGGGAGGCAAGGTTCTGGAGTCCCTAGGACTTAGCCCAGCCGCTCTCCACAAAGGCAAAGGGGGAAATGGGGGAGGGTCTGGACTTAGGCACAGCTATTCTATTCTATTCTATTCTATTCTATTCTATTCTATTCTATTCTATTCTATTCTATTCTACTCTACTCTACTCTACTCTACTCTACTCTACTCTACTCTACTCTACTCTCCCCAGTGAAAAAAGAGATTTTAAGTTTTATTATTAATTCAAGAGAATTAAACAAAACCATAAAGGCACAGCCTAAAAAGCATCCATCTCAAGCAAGATGACCCCCAATCTCCTCTAAAATGCCAGGATCTGCTTAAGGACGACAACCAAGAGACCTGAAGGGCGGCCAATTTCCAGAGGACCCAGCGCCAAGCTCCATCCAGAGGCTCCCAGGTCAAAGGCAACTTCGGGGCTTCCATCCCAGTCTGGACTCAGGACCTCCTGCCTGTTTCCAGGGCACCTCGACTGGGGCAGCCCAGCCTGGCTGCATGGAGACCCTGGTTGAGGCCCCCTCCCAAATGCCTGGGAGACAATGGAGAGGAGTAGATGCTTCTGTCCAGGCTCTCAGGGTTCTCTCTTCTCCCCCTCCTAGCCCAACTTCAAGTGGAAGGGAAAGGCAAGCAGGTGAGCTCAGAAAGAGCTCTAAACTTCTAAGAGACAGATTGTGATTTCTTCTCCACGCTAAGGAGATTCCTTAGGACATTCCCTATCCCTTCATCCGCCATCCCCTGGTTCAGCCTCCAGACCCCCCACCCTCTTTCTCTCTCTGCTCTGCCCACTGAGGCTGAGGGGTTTTTGGGTTGGGGGAAGAGGCGCAGGCTGCCCTTCCCCCCCCCCCGATCCTGCAGCTGGCCTGGGAGGAAGCCCGTCCAACACCCCCCCCAACTCACCCACTGTGCTCTTTCTGCCCCACAGCTGCTGGCTGAGAAGCGAATGGAGGGAGGAACGAGAGGAGCTGTGTCCAAGGCCAGACCCCCCACTTTCCCCCCTTCCCCCTCTGCCTTTGTCAACGGCAGCTGGGCTGAGGCCTGCAGGCTCCTGAACCTTCCCCCCCAGCCCGATCTTGGGGTCGGGTTTAGTGGGAAGTTGTGATTGGGACAACTGGGCCCTTCTTCAGTCCCACAACTGTAGAGAGCAACATCTGGAGAAGGAGGGGCTTCCTCTGCCTTGGGGGAGGAGAGAAAAGATGCAGCTGCCCAGATTTAGGTGGGCAAACCCGCCTTCTGCTCGAGTTGATGCGGACCCGGGTCCTCCCCGCCAGACCTTCTGGCTCTGGGGATCTGCAGAGGCCCCTTCAGTCCCAGGAGACCCTCCCTTCCTCGGTCAAACTTCTAAGACTGGCCATCCCGCTGGATCCCTTCCTCTTCAACTGCAGCAGGGACCTCGATCTGGCCGGGGATGATTGACAGCTCCTGGGTATTTTAGGCTGGTTTTGAGGTAGCCTGGCTGGGTGGGGTTTGCTCTGCTGCGTAAGGGAAGGTCACAAATATGCTGCGGACACCTGGTGGCAGGTGAGGAGGGAGGAAAGGTCTGTGGACTGAAAAGACGGGAGGGAGGGGGAGAGGGTGGGGGAGGGAGGGGGAGAGGGTGGGGGAGGGGTGGGGGAGGGAGGGAGAGAAATCTACAAATGCCCAGAAGCCTAAACAGCCGCAGGGGATCCCTTCTGAAGAGGGCGGCCTTCGGATTGCTTTGATCTCAGAAGTTTTGAGCAGGTCAGGCTGATTCTTCTTCAGCTATTTGTAACTTACAAAACCACCCAAAGACAAGGAAAGATGATGGGGGTTTCTTCCCCTTCCCTTCTCCTTCCCTCCCCCTCCTCTTTCAATCCCTCTTTCCCTCCCCATTTCCCCCCAACTCAGGCAGACTTCATGCAAATCCCCAATTCTCCAGGGGGTCCTGGATGAGGCCGTTGACAGGAGATTAGAGAGAAATGTCACCTTCTCTTTATGGGTTTATTTAACAGAGAGAGATGGACACTCAACCTAGTCTCAGGCACGGATGGATGGATGGATGGATGGACGGACGGACGGACGGATGGATGGATGGATGGAGGATGGATGGATGGATGGATAGATGGATGGATAAATGGATGGATGGATGGAGGATGGATGGACGGATGCATGGGTGGATGGATGGATGCATGGATGGATGGATGCATGGATGGATGGATGGACAGATGGATAGTAAGGCGCCTCCCCGCCCTCCTCTCACCTTGCCCAAACTTACAGACTGCCCCTTCCCTGTCCCACTCCCTTTGGATCTGGGGAACGTGGGAACAAGGCAGACCAGCCACACAACCTCCCCTGACTTTGAAGTCCTCATCCGGCGCTGCCAAAATCCCTCGTGGCTTTTTGGAAAGGAGCCGGAGCGCTCAGCCTTCCCCTGAGGTCGCCCCTTCAACCTCCCACCCGCGGAGGGTTACGGTGAGGGTCAGGGCAGCCAATCCATTGCCCCCCCCATTTCTCCCCCTTCAGGTCTAGAAAAGCAGCCTTTCTCTTAAGCGCCTCCTCAACCCCCAACCTCCTCCGATCAGGGCGTCGGTCTCCGGAGAGTGGCGGGAGGCATCTGGAGGGCTGCCGTCTCTCGTATCTCCCGCAAGGGGGACGAAGCCTCACCTGGCCCAGATGTTGCCGTCGGTAGTTGGGGGGGGCGAAGACGGGCTGAGCTTCCCCATCACACAGAGGATGCGGGTCTTGGGGGGGGGGTCTGGGAGGGGCCTCAGCGCAGCCCTTGGCAGAGGCAGAAGGGGGGCTTTGGGGTCCTGGGGGGTTGAAGGGTCCTCCAGGGCTTCTGGGCAGCAGCTGCCAGGCAGGAGGAGCGCCGCGGTGGGCGGGGGCCGAAGGAAGCCCCTTTCCCTGGAGGCGGATCCAAAGCCTCGCTGCCTGCCGTGCAGAGTCTGCGGGGAGACGGAGAGAGGCGCCCCCTGCAGCCCCCTCGGGGTCCCGCCTCCCGCCTGCCCCTCTCCCCCGGGGCCCCTCCCGCCCTCAGATCCGCAGCCCCGACGTGGCCCGGGAGGGAAGAGGCGCAGGGAGAGCCCGCAGCCCGCCTGGGAAGAAGCCTGTCCAGCCGCCCCCACCGGCTCCCTGGCGAGGCTCCCGGCCAGCCCCGAGGAGGCTCCTGCGGGGACGAGGCGGCGGGAGGGGAGGCGGCGGGACGGGGGCTTGAGTGACAGCTGTCTGTTCGGGCGACGGGGGAGGGGAGAAGGGAAGCAGCGTAGAAAGAACCTTTTGTTCTGGGGGGGGAATAAGGGGGGCCAGGAGTGCCCTGGGAGGGGCAGAGATCCAGACTTTCAAATAAAAGCCACATGGGCGACTTTTTTTTTTTTTTTTTTTTTGATTTATATGCCGCCTTCTCCGGAGACTCAGGGCGGCTTACAATGCTTTAAGCAATAGCCTTCATTCTTTTGTATATTTTATACAAAGTCAGCTTATTGCCCCCACAAACTGGGTCCTCATTTCACCTACCTTAGAAAGGATGGAAGGCTGAGTCAACCTTGAGCCTTGGAGAGATTCGAACCAGCAGAAATTGCAGGCAGCTGTGTTAATAACAGGGTGCACTAAACCCTTGTACTATCAAGGCTCTTCTTGACTTTGAGACAATTGTTAGAATATTGTGAGTTCTAGTCCTGCCTCAGGCATGAAAGCCAGCTGGGGGAGTTTGAGCCAAGATCTCGGAGGCTCTGAGTTCTAATCCTCCCTTAGGCGAGAAAGTTTCCTGGGTGACTTTGGGCTGATCCCTAGGAGACTCCTGAGTTCTAATCCCACCTTAGTACTTTTGGATTGGGGCTGTGAGACATGGAAAATATTTTCTCAGATTAATGTGGGATGCCAGAATTGGGGATTTTTGACTGTGAGATGGCCGAGTGTCCAATATTGTGTGGTGTGATGGAGGAAAGTGAAATTGTGGGAAAAGACCAGTTCCATGTTGGGCAAAGCCAGAAGTCTCTCTGCCTTCTGCTTGTGGGAGAACCAGAGGGATCTGTGTGAATCTTAGACTGATCTTGGTCTGATCCATCAGAGCTTTTCTTATCTCCTTAAAATGGAATTTGCAAATAATTCACAATTAGGAGCCATTCTGAGAACTAAATATTGATTCCCAATTGATCAGCAATCTGTGTGGTTGGAGAGCAGAACAGCTTCCATGGGTGCCTCTCCCTAGAAACCTGGAAGTCCCCCCCCCCTCTATTCACCCCCTTCTTGGACCTGGATGAATATTATGCAGCATTGAAGGTTTGTGACCTGGTCAGTGATGCGGCTGCCTTTAGACAGGATCCCCTCAATCTCCTCCTGGGGAGACTCTCAAGGTCCCCTTTCTCTGGGCATCTTCTCCAGCCCTCACAGACAAGAAATCCTTTACGTACAAATTGTAAAGTGGAAAATTAAACAGCCTGAAAACTGCTATTTTATTTCTCCAGTTGATGAAAGAAAAAATATACAGTGGAAATTTCTTTACACACTTTAGTTTTTTTTTATTTACTTTATTTTTTTATTTTGGTGTAAAGTACCAAACAACAAATAAAAACAACCCCAAACTGAAATCACAGACAGCTGTTCTGCTGAATTCTTTCTGCAAAGGAGGTTTTTATGAGGAAATCAAAAAAGAATTATATAAGAGAGATGAAGATTTCCCTCCTCAGCTGAGAGCCAGTCAAACATGGCATTTCACATCATTCTGGCATTTTCACGGAGAGGATCAGGCAACCAGGCTGGTTCCCACAGCTTCCTCCTGGCCTCTTTTCCTCCTCACTCTCTCTCTCTCATACACACTTTTAGCTGTAGGAACAAGTGCTGGAATTATTTTTTATAAGGTGTCACATTCAGTAGCTGTTGCTGAACAGCAAATTTCTCTGAATGACTCTTACAGAGTTCTCTTTATTGAGCTGAAAGGGAAGAAAGCTAGAAGAATTCCAGTCATTCAACAATTTCCCATTTTGAAACATAGATATATGATTTTCTTTTCCTGCTTACTATCTAAATGGAAAGAATATCTCCTTTCAAATAAAAGAAACTTTTAACAATCCTTTCAATATCACATTTGTGTTATATCTCATGTTTTTACATTTGTTCTGTCTATGAGCTGCTCCTTTGTGTTGAGGTCTGGCCTCACAAGGATAATGTAGCACTTGGGGATGAAGATGCAGCCCAGCAGACCAGCACTGGAGGCCAGGATGGAGAAGACCTGCACAGCCACCATGGATTTCCCTTTGGTGCTCAGGTAGGTGGGCACAAAAGTCACCCAGACACTGCAGAAGACCAGCATGCTGAAGGTGATCAGCTTGGCTTCGTTGAAGGCCCCAGGCAGATTCCTGGCCAGGAAAGCCACCGTGAAGCAGATGGCAGCCAGGAAGCCCATGTAGCTGAGGGTGACGTAGAACATGACAACGGCCCCTTCGTTGCATTGCAGGATGATCTCTCCAGGCTGGGAGTGGAGGTCAGAGTCAGGGAAGGGGGCAGAAACTCCCAGCCAGATGGAGCAGATGAGAATTTGGACAGCAGAAGAAGAAAGGATGATGGAGTTGGCCAAGCTCTTTCCCAGCCATCTCTTCACTCGGTTTCCCGGTTTTGTGGCCAGGAAGGCCAGCACCACCGTGATGGTTTTGGCCAAGAGAGAAGAAAGAGCAACTGAGAAGATGAGGCTGAAAACCATTTGTTGGAGAAGGCAGGTGGCTTTCCTTGGTTGACCAATGAAGAGAAGAGGAGACAAGAAGCAAAGCAGGAGGGAGACCAGGAGGATGTAGGAGAGGTCCCGGTTGTTGGCTTTGACAAGGGGAGTTTCTCGGTATTTAATGAAGATGATTAAAACAAGGCCTGAGATTAGGAAGAAGAGTAGGGCAAAAGAGACCAGGATGATGCCCAGATGTTCTTCATAAGACAGAAAGGTTATAACTTTGGGGATACATTGGACTCTGTCCTCATTTTGATATTTATCATCTGGACACTTGGTGCATTTTTCTGTATCTGAGAAAAGGAAAAAGCAATATTTCCTCAATATTCTGATAATATTATTTTCTAATACAGTTATAGCTAGCTACATGAAATTGGAGGATTTCTAGTGCATTTTAAATAAACACAAACAAGAGTTGCGTTTTAATGCATGTTTTAATTTGCACTTTCATCAAAATGCTCTGGATAAATCCTTTTCTATCAGGCCTTCCTTTCCTCTGGTGTCACCCACCTTCCTGAATGGAGAAGGTCCCCTCTGGACAAGGAATGCAGTCATAGCAGCAAACTGGCTCTCCTTCTCGAGCCCTCTTGACAAATCCAGGATGACAATTTTCCACACATTTGGAGTGAGGCAGGGACTAAGCAGAAAAACAAGGAATGCCAAAGAAAGGGTGTTAGGATCTCCATCCATGGAAAATGGGAGGAGAAATGGACATTAGACAAGTAGATTCTGGGCTTCATTGAGGTAACAATGAAATCTCTGACTCCTTCCAAACAGGTGTAGGAGATGAGACCCTGGCAGGTTTTTTCCTTAGTTCCTCCCTTTTGCTTCTGGCATTTAACATTGCAATAAAGGACTTTCCTACTTAATAAAGTCTGGAGGGATGGAATTGAGAAAAGGTTCAAGCATTAAGTGACAAACGATCAGTTCCTTATGGCTGAATTAAAATGCTCATCATCTATAGTAATAACATCCTTTATGCCATTGTACATCATGTATACTATGAAATTGGTCTAGCCTTTACTGGTGCAATCCATAAAAAAAATACAAGACAACATAAATAAATAAGCCTGTTCTGTCCCCTCCCACGAGTGGCCTTGCAGAGGCTCAAATAGCCCGGCAGTAACAAACGCAGGCTAGAGAGGCTGAAGCTGGCCCTTTAATAAATAGTTCTCTTCCAAAGAGTATATCAGTCCAATAGTTACCGGGCAATGTTCCAAAGGTCTTGGCAGACGGCCAGCAGACTAATGCAGGAATGCAGACTCTTGTCAAAAAAACTCCAAACTAACAGTTGTAAATCATCATCCAAAACGCCAACAAATTGTTCACCACACCTTTCCAGCCCAGTCACACCCCTTTTATATTTTGTAGGGTGTGGCCCTACATCTCTTGACCACACCTCTTGGGACGTGGCAATAGCTGTTCTCTACGACGTCTCCTATGTCTCTCTCTTGCATCCAATAGGGGCTCCCCCTCGTCGTTACCGGCCTCTGTTTCCTCCTCAATTTGGCTGGGGTCCAGAAGCACGTCAGCAACTGTCAGTTCTTGCTGACTCACCAGTAAAGACGGCCCCTCTGACACATAGCTCATGACAGCTTCCTCCTCCTCCATATCATCCTCCGACTCAGCATACAAAGATAAATCAGCCTCCGGGGCTGGGGTCACAACAAAGCCAAAGAGCCAGCGCTGTCTGAAGACATCTCTTTGGTCATGTGGCCGGCATGACTAAATGCGAAAGGCACACAGAACGCTGTTCCCTTCCCACCAAAGGTGATCCCTATTTTTCTACTTGCATTTTTTACATGCTTTCAAACTGCTAGGTTGGCAGAAGCTGGGACAAGTAACAGGAGCTCTCTCTGTTATGCGACACTAGGGATTCCGACCGCTGAACTGCCAACCTTCTGATTGACAAGTTCAGTGTCTTAGCCACTGCGTTCGTATACAACATAAATAGTATAGAGAATAATCCTTATACAAGTAATTGGGAATAAACTAGTCATACATTTCCATATGTACGTGGAGGGATTGTGATTGTGTTTAGGAGTCTGACAGCCAAGGGGTAGAAGCTGTTTTTAAACCTGTTTGTCCGGCTAGCTCTGCTTCAGTGTCTTCTGCGCAATTGTAAAAATGAAAAAAGACCCTGTCCAGGGTGTGAATCATCCCTAAGTATCTTCCTAAGTATCTATCCATGGTTAGGATGATTACTCATATTAAATTTTTGAATATATTCATTGTCAAAGATTTATTAAATTGTTATTAGATTTATTTAAGTAGAATAAAATGTTATTACAAAGGAAACTTCTGAGCAATAGGATCTGGAAAGGATTTTTCTGGACTACAGAAAGCCTTGCAAAGCTGCTCCCCTTTGACACTAGTTCCAAACAGTCTCCCCGTTAAGAGATAAAGGAAAAATTCCTCATAAATTATAGCTGATGATGTAACCTAGTTGGGTAATCAAACGTTTGCAGGAAAACAAGCAAGCTCAAAGAGCACCAAGGAGCCCTCATGTCAACCCTGAGCTACAAATATTCTCCTTTATTAAGACTGAAGGTTTCTGCACAGTTTCTAGAACTGTAGTGAGATTGAGGGGAGATCATGAGAAGGTTCCCTGAAAAAGATTAAGTTGCAAACCTTTGGCTGCAACAGATGGGACATGAGTGTGAGTCCTGGGTCAGAAGAAGATATTTCTAAGGCCCATCCAGTTAGCCAAGAAAAAGTTCTTTGTGTTGAACTGCGATTAAGAGACTCCAACTGACATAGAAAGACAAACCTACATTTCATATTAGTTAAATTTGGAGACTCCTTTTTACCCAGAGAGACTGAAGGTGGCTAACACTCAAGATAAAGAAGGTTATTCAAGGGATTTTCAGACGAAGAACCCTCTTAAAATCAAAGGCCAAATCTAAGTAGCATTTCCTGTCAAAATCTCTCTTGTTCCTTCTGATATCAGGAAAACCTTTTCTTTGAATCAAAATTGTGTTTCAGTGTTTCAGGTTTCTGGGTCAAGGGATTATCTTACTGGTCACGGTCATGTGACCTGAAAGCCTTGGACTTCCTTCCTAGGGGCAGAAGGTCAATTGCTCCCCCCAGTTGGGAGAAAGACAGATATGGCTAACTTTGACAAGGTCTGGACTACTTAAAAACATCAAAGACCAGGATTTCCGGTTTGGCTCCGCGGCGATTCAGTCTGATGAGCCCCGCGAAAACCCTGACTGTTGAACCGCTGCCGACAGGTCTGCAGACTGAACCTGTCCTGTAGGGACAGGGGAAAGAGAGGGACACTTTGGACGGCCGAGAGGAGCAGGCAAGTTCCTCGGAGGCTGGAGGAAACCCTCTGAGTTGACAGCGGGGGTGTGGCAGCCATGGCGGTTGCCTCGAAGCAGGGGCAAACCGGAGAAGCACTGTGCAGGAGGAAGAAAGAAGAAAAGAGCGAAGCGTTTGGAAGCCGGGTGAATGACACCAACCCAGGTGAGAACAACGTTAGAACATGGATTTTTACAAGTAAGCCCCTGGCCTTAAATAGCAGCTATGGATCTGTGGGGCAAGAAGATTTAGTAAAATAATTTGCAGGAGGAAAAGACCCATTAAGGAACTTATTTTATTACTGACCGATTTGGAATAATTGTCTATTGAAACAAGTTAGAAAATTGAGAAACTAGATTACTCTTGGAGAAAGAAAAAAGAAAAAAGTGATAAATAGGAACCTGATAATTTTAAAAGCCAAAAGAACAGAGACAAGCGGATGACCACATAATTGACAAAATGGAGAATTGCCGTGACTAAGTGAAAGTGTGAATTGTAGATTGCTTTCGACTTGGAAGAGAAACAATGTGTCTTGCTACTTAAATTGGATTACTTTGAAAATAACCAAGAGTATTTGACTTTGGGGATTCCCAATCTGTCTATGGGTGGTTTTATTGGTGGAAAGAAAGAAGAAATACAACGGAACTATTAAAATTGAAACTAGCTGGTGCAGGAACAAAATAAAAGTTATAGCTAACTATATGAAATTGGAGAATTTCTAGTGCATTTTGAATAAACACAAAAAAGAGTTGAGCTTCAAGGCATGTTTTAATTTGCACTTTCATCAAAATGCTCTGGATAAATCCATTTCCACCAGGCCTTCCTTTCCTCTGGTGTCTGGACTACTTAAAAACATCACAGACCATGGACCTGCCCTTTCAGGGAACCATTTCCCAACGGCCTTTCCCTAAGCAGGACAAGAGGAAGCTTCTCTCCCAATGGGACCCCCAGGAGCTCCATCCAGCCATGATCCAATTTCATCTCATTCAGTCCAAACCTCAATTCAGGGACTCTTCAACAGAATCCCCTTCTGCTTTGCTCTTTCAGGACAAGGAACAAGCGAGGCTTTTAATAACACAACCTCCAGCACTTGAGGGTTTCTCATCCCAGGTTGGACATGGCTGAACCAGCTACAAAGAGTCTTCAGTATTACAGCAGCTGAAGAACAGCTTGGTCAATAGTGCTGAAGGCTCCCAAGTGGTCTATAGAAAGAAAACTATAAGGTTCAATTGTATTGAACTCCCCATGTTCAATTCCCAGTGAAGGTCATGGACCCTGGAAACTAGGCTTAGTCCACTTGAAATGGGTCCGAAATCTTTGGGAAAAACAGGAATGGGGTTCAAAGGCAGAATCATTTGGACTTTTTTTTTTGCCAGATAACCAAAGTTCCAAATACTATGGATATATTTGAGAAGTCTGTGCTTTCTCAAAACTAATCTTCCCAAACCTGTTTATTTTATACCCTATAAAATTTGTGAGGATCCAAACTTTCCCTTCAATGGGTCCTGGCAAACGCATAAGTGTTAAATGGAAAGGAAGAATTCTCGTTGTAATGGGAACATTTTCTAGGAAGTGAACAAAGACGTTGACTTGTCTCCACTTAGAGAGGGAATCCCTGAGGGCTGTTGTGTATCCAGTTGTTGAGAACACTTGTGATATAACCACAAAAATTCCATTCCTGACAAGCACAGGAGGAAAAATCCTCATGAAATACTCTCCCTTCTCTGTGTCTGAAGCAAAGAGGCCAATCAGGGTCCATCTGAAATGGAGGAGCAGCTGGACAATTGCTGGGTACTGGAATCCTTCTTTGGGATTCATCCGGTGGAAAAAGGGGAATTTCCTTTTATCACTCAGAGCCTCCGAAACAATGTTATGACTGATCTGAGAAAGCAACGAAGAAAGCTGTGTTATATTGGGGGACAGATAAAGTCCAAAACTTTATTTTTTAATAAATTCAACTTGGAATTGATGAACAAATTAAATATTGTTGATTAGCAATTATGCCATATCAATAAACAGAATATTAAGCACAGTGTTAACAACACTGTATGTAAAAATGGAGCACAAGAAACAAATTGGTAGCCTTGGTATTACAGGGGTTTAAGGCACCCTGTTATTAAGCTGGTTATTAAGACCAGCTGCCTGCAATTACTGCAGGGTTCGAATCTCGCCAAGGCTCAAGGCTGACTCAGCCTTCCATCCTTTCTAAGGTAGGTAAATTGAGGACCCAGTTGTGGGGGCAATAAGCTGACTTTGTATAAATATACAAAAGAACGAAGGCTATTGCTTAGCACATTGTAAGCCGCCCTGAGTCTCCGGAGAAGGGCGGCATATAAATCAAATTAAAAAAAAAATTAAATAAGAATAAGAATAAAAAAACATATTTCTGTATCACAACTTATTGCAATCAGACCCACACATAGGAGAGGCCTAGAGAGCAGTTGGAGGGCCAGTCGTTCCGAATCTGACCGGTCACAATTGAGATCATTTACACGGGCCTATTTGGTGGAATTGGCGACGGTGAAACGTCGCTATTTCTCCGATATCATTGCGTCTGCAGAGAATCACCCAACCGCCCTGTTTCAGGTATCCCGCTCCCTCTTGAATGAGAGGGTGGGGGAAGACCTGATGTGAGGGCAAGCTGAGGAGTTTGGCCAGTATCTGCAGGACAAGATCGCTCAGATTTGGGACGGCTTAGACTCTGACTGGACAGGGTCAGACAGTGAGGAAGCGGCGAATCTTGTGTTTTGGGAAGAGTTAGATCCTGTTACCCTAGAGGAGGTGGACAGGATCATGGGGAAGTTGAGTGTGGCCACATGTGTACTGGATCCATGCCCCTCCTGGCTGGTTTATTCAGCTCGGGAGGTGACATGTGGCTGGATCCAGGCGGTGATAGCTGCTTCTTTAGAGGAGGGAAGCTTTCCTGCCGCCTTGAAGGAGGCGGGGGTGAGGCCCCTCCTCAAGAAGCCTGCCCTGGATCCAGCTGTTTTGAGCAACTTTCGTCCGGTCTCCAACCTTCGCTTTCTTGCGAAGGTTGTCGAGACTGTGGTGGCACGTCAGCTCCCGGTGGCCCTGGATGAAGTGGAGTACCTCGATCCATACCAATCAAGTTTCAGGCCTGGATACAGCACGGAGATGGCATTGGTCGCACTGGTGGATGATCTCTGGAGGGCTCGGGACAGAGGCCATTCCTCTGTTCTGGTCCTATTAGATCTTTTGGCGGCTTTCGATACCATCGACCAAGGTATCCTGCTGCGGCGCTTCGAGGGGTTGGGAGTGGGAGGCACCGTTTTACAGTGGTTCTCCTCTTACCTCTTGGGTCGGACGCAAGGTGTGTTGGCAGGAGGGCAGAGATCGACCATGAGGCCCCTCAAGTGTGGGGTGCCTCAGGGGTCAGTTCTCTCACCCCTCCTGTTCAACATTTATATGAAACCGCTGGGGGAGATCATCCGTGATTTCGGGGTGGGGTATCATCAGTATGCTGATGATACCCAGCTTTTTATATCCATCCCAAACCAGCCCAGTGATGCCCTCGACATGATGTCCTGGTGCCTGGAAGTGGTACGGATCTGGATGGGGAGGAACAGGCTTCGGCTCAACCCTGCCAAGACTGAGTGGCTGTGGATACCGGCATCTCGGTTCAAAGGTGAGATTCCATCGCTGACTATAGGGGGTGAAATTTTGCCCCCTGTAGACAGGGCGCGCAACTTGGGTGTCCTCCTGGATTCACGGTTGAGTTTAGAAGATCATATAACAACTGTGACCAGGGGGGCATATGCCCAGATTCGTCTGGTCCGCCAGTTGCACCCCTATTTGGACCGAGATGCCCTACGCACAGTTACTCATGTGGTAGTTACCTCCCGCGTTGACTACTGTAATGCTCTCTACATGGGACTGCCCTTGACGACCACTCGGAGGCTTCAACTGGTACAGAATGTGGCCGTGCGGCTTGTGATGGGAGAATCCCGATACTCTCATGTTACATCCCTCCTGCCCGACTTGCATTGGTTGCCGGTTGCCCTCCGGGTGAGATTCAAGGTGCTGGTGATGACCAATAAAGCCCTACATGGCTTAGGCCCAGGATATTTGGCAGACCATCTGCTGCCAGTAACAGCTGCCCATCGCCCCGTGCGTTCTCACAGGGAGGGCCTGCTCCGGGTGCCGTCAGCTAGACAGTGTCGGCTGGCGACCCCTAGGGGTAGAGCTTTCTCTGTGGGCGCGCCCACCTTTGGAATCAACTCCCCCTGGGGTCCAGTTGGCTCCTGACCTTCGCACCTTCCACCGCGAATTAAAAACATGGTTGTTCACATCGCCCAGCCTGGACTGAGGGTTTTTTTAGATTTTGGGGGTTTTAATATAAATTATATACGTACATTATGTATTTTATAATTTTAACTGCTTGTTTTATTGTTGTGAGCTGCCCTGAGTCCTCGGAGATAGGGCGGAATATAAATTTTATAAATAAATAAATAAATAAATAAATAAATAAATAAATAAATAAATAAATAAATAAATAAATGTGTTGCTTTAACCCAAGTTTCCCAATAGGTTGTTTGTCTAATGTGCAACCCAAGACTCTGATCTCTCTCTTTCTTATGCAGTTGACATTCAATATTCCAGATTCTTGGTGAAGCAATATTTATTTATTTATTTATCTACCACTTTGATTATTTTGGGGCTTGTTCTCTAGTTACACAGATGCATAATCCTAGAGAGCTTTATTTGAAATTCTGCATCTTCTAACCCAGAGAACTTGGGGACTCTGTCAGGTTCCAGAGGTTTAATTGTACACTAAGAAATTCAGCCCTGTGGAAAAGGAAGGAGACCCTCTGTGAGTTCTGTGGTTTCGCATATCAGGACATAATAAAAAACATCTGGTCTTCAGCAGTTCTTAAAAGGAGGTAAATGCAACCTCAGGTGAACAGCAACACAGGAGATATAACACCCTGTCCTCCTTTATTTTACAGAAAGAGAGCCGAAATGGAGAAGCGAGGTGTGAAAGGCTAAGGACACCCTGACTGCTTCCATAGGTGTGAAGAGGCTGAGGCTGAGAGGAAGCCTGGTGCTGCTGATCAAGGGACCTGGATTAATCGATCATCACAAGTGTGATTTCCTCTATAAAAACCAAAGTTTCAGGAGTTTTCTGGTCTCCAGCATTGAGGTCTGTGTTAACAGAATGCCAAAGGGCAAAGACTCCAGCAGTGATCTGAGAGAAGCCATTGTTGCTGCCTATCAATCTGGGAAGGGTTACAAGGCCATTTCCAAACAATTTAACGTCCATCATTCTATAGCAAAGAAGATTATTCAGAAGCGGAAAACATTTGAGGCAGCTGCCAATCTTCCCAGGAGGAATCATCCCAGCAAGTTCACCCAAGGTCAGACCGTGCAATGCTCAGAGACATGGCAAAAAACCCAAGAGACCCAAGGGGGGGGGGGAGGAATTAAATTGGACAATCTAAATGATCTGCTAGACCATTTAAATTTTAAATTAGACAATTTGAACTGTAGAACTTTAAATCCTTAAAATAGGCATTCTTTAAATGTTAGAACCTTAAACTTTAGCTAGACTTGAGTCCCCCAAATTTTAAATTTTAAACGATCTGTTAGAACATCTGTATCCCAAATTTGGACATTTTTCCCTTTTAAAAATCTGTGGTAAAACCCTCTACACTTTCACTCTCAATTTTTCGTAAACCCCCTCATGGAAGAAGAAACTGATACTATTGTGATCTGCAGAACATGTTCCATGTATATACGTATGCCCATAGAATACCCAAACTACACATGTACCAAATGTAAATTAATCAAGTTAAGAGAAGAAAAAATAAAGGGTCTAGAGGAAACTCTAACCACTCTGAAACTCGGCCTACAAAATGAGAAACCCCAAACCTTGCAAAAAGAATATGCCCAAACTCAACATAATAATGACCAAACAACTTCTAGAAGAGTTGATCCCTTAGAGGAAAAAGACAGATGGAAACAGGTCACCCATAGAAAAAAACCCACAAACCTACCACAAAACCCCTGTCCAAACCAACCCATTCTGAAGCAGCCCCACTGGTGCTAGGCAATCAATATCATGGACTCTCCCTAGAAGAAAACATGCAGACCCATAGAGAAGGAGCACCATCAAATGTCCCTAAAAAAGTAGCACCACCAAATGTGATAGATAGAAAAATACCACAAACTTCCCTAAGGAAAAAAAAAGGTGAGTGTCGGTGATAGGAGAGTCAATTCTCAAGGGAACAGAACCTGCCGTCTGTAGACCAGACAGTCAATCCAGAGAGGTAGGTTGTCTCCCTGGAGCTAAAATTAAGGATGTGGCTGAGAACCTAACCAAAATAATAAAACCAACAGACTATATTACCCCTTTCTACTTCTACATGTAGGGACGAATGACACAAAAAAGGACTTGAAAACAATATTGAATGATTATGAGCAGCTAGGCAAGAAAGTCAAGGACTTAGGTGTACAAGTAGTTTTTTCATCTGTACTGCCAACGAAAGGACAACATTCAGCAAGAGAACAAAGAATTCTAGAAGTGAACCACTGATTAAAGGGTTGGTGTCACCAGAAAAACTTTGGATTCCTGGACCATGGTCTGTACTACCTCCAAGATGGGCTTTTGGTAAGGGATGGGTTGCACCTCACAAAGGCTGGGAAGAACGACTGGCTCAACTTATCAGGAGGGCTTTAAACTAAAATTGAGGGGGGAGGGTCACCAGTCCGTAGGATCTCCGGGACCTAATTCCAAGCAAAAACCCCTAGAAAGCAAGGCAAATAACGAAGTAAGGAGGGATGGGAAGGAAGACAAACTCAAATACCAAATAGGAGACATAGGAAGCATAGGAAGCATACCCGGAGTCAGGCATAAAGACCTCACAAAGTCTGGGGAACAAACAGGGTGACCTTGAACTATTAACACACGAAGGTAGATATGACTTAGTAGGAATAACAGAAACTTGGTGGGACGAAACCCACGACTGGAACATACTGATAGAAGGATACAAACTCTTCAAAAAAACCAGACACCATAAAAAAGGAGGTGGAGTTGCACTGTATGTAAAGGACCACTATATTGCTACAGAATTGCGTGAAACCAAAGATGAAAACCTCCCAGAATGCAGATGGGTCAACATAAAAGACAAAAAGAATGACATGGCCATAGGTGTATACTAGAGGCCACCCAATCAAGCAGAAAAAAAATAGATATCCTTTTTGCCAACCAACTAAGAAACATATGTAGGAACCACACTACAATAGTAACGGGGGACTTCAATTACCCTGATCACAATCGGAAAACTAATTCTGCACCAAGTGAAAAATTAAATAGGTTTTACTTTTTACCTATTTAAATTAAATAGGTAAAATTTAATTTTACCTAGCTGACAACTTTGTTACCCAAAAGGTAGAGGAGGGAACTAGAGGGACAGCCATACTGGACTTAATACTTACAAACAGAGAAGAAGTGATAGAGGGAGTTGAAACTGCAGGAACCTTGGGTGAGAGTGACCATGTCATATTAGAATTCAACATAACGCAAACACAAGAAGTAGAACAAAATGATACCAGAGTCTTAGATTTTAAAAGAGCTGATTTTAATAAACTCAGAGAGAACTTGGGAAAGATTCCTTGGATGAAATCCTAAGGGGGAAAACAACTCAAGAATCTTGGGAAACTCTGAAAAATACGATCATAAAAGCCCAGACCAGCACAATACCACTGAGAAAGAAAAACAAGAAATCCAAGAAGAAACCAGCATGGCTATACAAAGATCTTTCTGACAAATTAAAAGACAAAAAGGACAAGTACAAAAAATGGAATCTGCAAAGACAAAGTCAGGAAAGCAAAGGCTCAGAATGAACAAAGACTTGCAATAAAAGTCAAAGATAACAAAAAAAGTTTCTTCCAACACATAAATAGCAAGAAACAAAATCAAGGAAACAGTCGGTCCACTAAAGAGAGAAGATGGCAGGGAAGTAACAGGCAATAGACAGAAAGCAGAGCTGCTTAACTCATTCTTTGCATTGGTCTTCACGCAAAAAGAAACTATAGCCCAACCAACCAGAAACATAACTGTAAAAAAGAGGCTGGAAATGAAAATTAAAATAAGCAGAAAAAATAATAAGAGAACACCTGTCTGATGTTGATGAATACAAATCACCAGGACCTGATGGATTACATCCCAGAGTTCTAAAGGAGCTGGCAGATGTCATCTCTGAACCATTGAACCACATCTTTCAAAAATCCTGGAACACTGGGGAACTACCAGAGGACTGGAAAAGAGCTGATGTGGTTCCCATCTTCAAAGAAGGAAAAAAACCAGACCCAGGAAACTACAGACCAATCAGCCTAACTTCAATACCCTGGAAGATACTGGAAAAGATAATAAAAAAAACCAGAACTGCCAACACCTAGAAACGAGTAAAGTAATAACTAGCAGTCAGCACAGGTTTGTTAAAAACAGATCATGCCAAACCAATCTTATTTCATTCTTCAACATAATGATTAAATTAGTAAACCAGCAAAATATGGTCAATATAATAGACTTCAGCAAGGCATTCGACAAAGTAGACCACAACCTACTCCTTCGTAAGCTAGAAAAATGTCGGATAGATAGCTTTACCACCAGATGGATTCGCAACTGACTGACAAACCGTACTCAACGAGTAGTCCTTAATGGGTCTAAGTCTACATGGAGAGAAGTAAGCAGTGGGGTGCCATAAGGTTCTGTCTTAGGCCAGTACTCTTCAATACCTTCATAAATGACTTAGATGAGGGAATAGAAGGGGAACTCACCAAATTTGCAGATGATACTAAGCTGGCAGGAATAGCTAGCACCCTAAATGATAGGCTCAAGATCCAGATGGATCTTGACAGACTTGAACACTGGGCCCTATCTAACAAAATGAAATTCAATGTAGAGAAAAGTAAAGTCTTACACTTAGGTAAGAAAAACCAAAAGCACACATATAAACTGGGGAAACCAGGCTTAATAGCTGTGTCTGTGAGAGGGATCTTGGAGTCTTAGTGGACAATCAGCTAAATATGAGCCAGCAGTGTGCAGTGGCAGCCAAAAAAGGCAATGCAATCCTAAATCGCATTAACAGAGGGATATAATCAAGATCAAGAGAGGTACTAATACCACCCTATAAAGCCTTAGTAAGACCACACCTAGAATATTGCATCCAGTTTTGGTCATCACAATATAAAAAAGATGTTGAGACTCTAGAAAAAGTGCAGAGAAGAGCAACCAAGAGGATTAGGGGACTGGAGACTAAAACATACAATGAACGGTTGCAGGAACTGGGCATGGCTGTTCTAGTGAAGAGAAGGACCAGGGGAGACATGATAGCAGTCTTCCAATATTTCAGGGGCTGCCACAGAGAGGAAGGGGGTCAAAGCACCTGAAGGCCAGACAAGGAATAATGGATGGAAAGTGACCAAGGAGAGATTCAACCTAGAAATGAGGAGGAATTTTCAGACAGTGAGAACAATAAACCAATGGAAAAGAAGTTGTCTTCGGAAGTTGTGGGAGCTTCATCACTTGAGACTTCCAAGAAAAGAAGTGAGCCTGTTAAATGTTCCAGTTCATGACAGTAAAATTAGAAAACGACTGAACAAGTAAGGTTGTTGGTTTGGAAGGGTTGCCAGGAGAAAACTTCTCTCTAAAAGGAACATGGCAGCATGGCTGAGGTTTCCCAAGTTGCACCTGAACAAACCACAAGACTTCTAGAACATTCTCCTTTGGACAAACGAGACCAGAGTGGAGAAGTTTGGCCATAATGCACAGAGCCACGTTTGGTGAAAACCACACACAGCCTATCAGCACAAACATGCCATAACAATCACCAAACATGGTGGGGGTTATGAGGAATTTGAACAGGAATATAATAGAAAAAACATAATTCACCTGTTCCCTAAAATGGAGAAAATCAACTTGAATTCCATGGAGAAGACATGGTTGCACCTGTTGCTCATCCTCCACCACCCACCCCTCACTTAGATAGAGAAAAACACACACAAACCTGTGAGACTTTGTAGGTTCCTGCTAATGTTGATGCCTGGATGGAGATGTCCCTGTCAACTGCCTCAAGAAGAGCCAGAAGGTTCTCCTTCCTTCCACAGCCGTAGTTGGGGACATTGGCTTCTCCAGTGGAGAGCATGTCCAGCAAGGCATCTGAAGTGCGGAAAGTGTTCGAATAGTTGTCATGAATGTTGTAGCCCAGTGTGAGGTTGTGTAGGAGCTGGGAGTTCTTGTTGATCACTTGAATGGTGAAAATGAATGGTAGGGTGTATAAAAAACCATAAGAAAACGTACTGTAGAAAAATGTTCAAGTTATTATTAACAGTAACAACAAACTTTTTAAAAGAATTTATTCCTTTTTGACTCCACATGCCTACTGAGTCTTAAGCCAATATTGATCCAAAACCAATAATTGGTTATAGAAATCTGGGAATGGGCTGGGCAGAGGCAACTACAACTGTTTCAATCCCTCCTTTACACAAAATGAATTCAAGGGATGAATTGAGGAGTGAACGGGGAGAACGGAAAATAATCTGGATTGCCTTCAGGTTTTTTAATCCCATCTTTGGATTTGAGTCTCTTCTACACAATAAAAAAAAGGGGGGAAGTTATGGAAATCAAAATCATTCAGGAAATTAGACAAGTTCTATAATATAGAAGTAAGTGAAATGAGAAGAAAAGGAGAGGTGGGTTTTTTTTGCTTTAATTTATATGCCGCCCTTCTCCGGAGACTCAGGGTGGCTTACAATGCGTTAAGCAATAGCCTTCATCCTTTTGTATATTTATACAAAGTCAGTTTATTGCTCCCACAATCTGGGTCCTCATTTCACCTACCTTTGAAGGATGGAAGACTGAGTCAACCTTGAGTCTGCTGAGATTTGAACTTGCAGTAATTGCAAGCAGCAGATGTTAATAACAGTGCTTTAGTCTATTGTACTACAGGCTCTTCAGATTTAGAACTGCAAATGGAGGGGGTGCAATTCCATCACCCTGAATGACTTACACATGAGAAGATATAGAAGGAGGACTGTCAAAAGGCAACATTATAGGCGATATTAGTGTTTCAGTTGTCACTATACCAATGAGATAGTCTCCTGGCCTGTAAAAGCTCCATTGTTGTTTTCCATCCTGGTGCTCCAAATTCAGAGGGCATTTCATTCTAAGCTTCCCAGAGACTGGATGGGACACAAACAGCATCAGAAGCAGAAGAAGGAGGTCCATAATTCATGGAGCTTTATTAATCCTCTTCCTGTTTCTAACACCCACAGCAGGAACAGTTGGGAGAATTCAAAGCATTCTCAGATGATGGAAATGCCAGCGACTTTCCTGACATAAACAGAGAAACACTCAACTTCACCTGGAAAGGAGAAAAATGAACAATCAAGAGCACAGATCCTGCCTGCCCCAAAACTTGTTCCAACAGAGCTTGACAAATTTATCCTTTTCTGATACAAGATTCTTTGCTTATGGCTTCAATCTGATGTCTCAATCACAGGTATGGAGATCTCAAAGGCTCAGATAATCATTATTAATTACAATGAGAAACAACTTCTCCTCTTGGGATCCTGAGCTTCTTCTGGGCTCCATGTGCAGAGGAGAGGATGGAGAAAAGCTTGTTTGTGAAAAGCCACAATTACATGTAGCACTCTTCAGCAATTACTTTATTTTTTTATTTATTATTTTTATTATTCATATTTCTATGCTGCCCACTCTCCGAGGACTCTGGGCGGCTTACACCAAAGACAGTATACCCAGCATATTGCCCCCAACAATCTGGGTCCTCATTTTACCCACCTCGGAAGGATGGAAGGCTGAGTCAACCTTGAGCCGGTGAGATTTGATCCGCTGATCTGCTGAACTAGCAGTCATCTGAAGTAGCTGCAGTACTTCACTCTAACCACTGTGCCATCTCAGCTCTTACCAAATACTGAAAGTATTATCCCCCTTCCATTAAAAAAAAACTCAAAGGGGAAAGAAATTAATGAACTACATCTTATTCACTTTTATTCCTACATATGGAATCTAGGAGTAACTAACTGAAGTGAAAGAGGCCCTCAGCAAAGTTTTCAAGGAAAGACTGAGCAGGTGAGAAATGAGCAGCAATACTGACTTTCTCTTCCAGATTTTCATATTGAATTCTTTTTAGTTCTCTCCCCTGGACATAGCGGACAATCTAATAATAATAATAAAAGTGAAATAGAAAACCTAAAGCCTCTGGATTTTTATTCAGGAATGTAATTTCATGTAATTCATTTAATGGGTTTGAAGGAATCTAAAGTGTCCTTGACAGTCCATAGTTTTGGGTGAGATATAGAAAGCTCTCTGCAGAGGGAAGGTTTTATGAGTCTCTTCTGAATCAGAAGAGAGCTGGAAGGGACCATGGAGGTCTTCTAGTCCAACCCCTTGCTCAAGCAGGAGGAGACCCTAGCCCTCTGGGGACCCAGGAGAGGATCAGAGGGGAGACCCTCCCCCATCCAGGTCTGGCTTTGGCAGTCAGGAGCTCAGCCAGCCTGAGGCGGGTGCCAGAAGGCCAGGGGGAAACTCCAGGGTTTAAGCCAAGATCACTTTGATTAAAGGCGTCAAAAAGAAGAGAGAAGGTTTCACCCACAGGACACAGTTAAAAATCAATGAAAAACCAAACAAAAAAACTAACACAATTCTAGCTATATTCAGTTTTCCACCTTTGCCAGATTTTCTACCTTCTGTGGGAAAGAATTTTTCTGCCCTGAGTGAAATTTTCTGCTTCTCCAGGCATTGATCGGCTTTTTGCCCAGTGTGGATTTTTATATGGTGACAAACAGATCCCATCTCTGAAGCTCTTTCCGCCCTTCCTGCCTCTCTCGTGTTCAGGGTTTCTCCCTCTGGGAAGCCATGGGAGCCTCTCCCTGGAGCTCCTTCCCAGTCCTCCCATTCCGACGGTTCCTCCCTCCGGCAGCCTCTTCTGGGAGAGGAGAGGAGGCTCCTTCTGAAGACTCCATGCGTCCATCTGGTTTCTTCCTCTGATGGGATCCTCTGAGGGGAAGGGAGGGATCTCCTCTTCCTGAGTCTCTTTCCACCCATCGAGCATCGAAATGGCTTCTCTTCTTGGCTCTCTGGCTGCTTTTCCTCCGGCCTTTTGAGGTCCTCATGGAGTTGGAGGGGACTCTCCTCCTGGGTCACCCGCAGTTCCTTCTGATGACTTCAGATTTGGCTCTGAATAATTCTCACCAACTCCTGGACCGAAATAAAGAAAATCCCATTAAAATACAAGAAGGAGAGATCCCTCTATCTACTGTGTGTCTCTTCTTTTACCACCAACAATATATTTCTTCCCTTTCAATTTCTTGAAATTCAGGTTGTTTTCATTCGGACTCTGTCCCAAGTGGTTAGAATGATGGGGAAACGGAGTTGGAAGGGACCTTAGAGGTCATCTGTCCGAGTGCCCAGTGCAGGGCCTCCCAGGGCAGGTGGCTCAACCTCAGCAAAGGCCTCTGGACTTCAACTCCCAGAATCCCCTGTCCAGCACTTGGGGTCCTCCGTCCTCTTTCCATGCTTTAGCTGTCCCTCACGCTGCCTGTAGGGGGCAGCCTGCAGTCTGGCCTTTCAGCCCCAGATGGCCCTCACAGGCAGCGAGCAGGACAGCTAAAGCAGGCAAAGACCCCGCAGCCTCCTCCATTTTGTGGCCTCTTTTTTCCTGAGGCGATTCTCCCTCCCTCCATTTTGAGGGGAGAAAAAGGCTGTGGGGAGATTTTCGGAGTCGGGAAGGTTCCCCAAAGGGGGGGAGGGAGGTTGGGGGAGGGGAGACCAGGGCAGGTGGCTAATGGAAGAATTACAGGACTGCTGTTCATCTTTTCTGCACTTTCCACTTAAAATGAGAAGCCGGAATAATCCTCCTGCTTGATCTTCCAACCCTGATGTTCTAAGGAACATTTCAGGGTTTTCAGCACAGAGCAACGATTTATGAAGCCATTAATCCCTTGGATATTTTAGAAAAGGGAGCTAGCAGCTTTGTTTAGATGCCCCTGTGTCTACTAAGAAGGTTACATTATTCCCCCTATTTTCATTGGGACCAAGGATTCAGGGGGGGCTTGACTGAACCCTGGTCCCCTTCAGTCTTCAGGCCTCTCATCTATTGCAGCCGGGCCTATGGCTTCCTTTCTTCACAGAATGCATTTGCAACTTTTCTTCAAATGGAGATTGAGCTCACTAGGCTGAGAAGCAACTTGTCTAAAACAACATATGCACAAACCTTGCAAAGAAGATTCAAACATGCTGCCCTGGGAGCTTTTATTACAGGGCAACCTTCTTAGCCAACACAAGAACTGTCTTTCCTCTTTCTGTCCCTCTACTGCTGAGCAGAATACTTTCACTCAATTAAATCCAATGGAATTTGGGATGCAAAGAGAAGGAAAGCAAGCTTTGTCACTTTCTGTGGCTAAGCAAAGGTCTCAATTAGATGCAAACAAAGTCTTTTTTTATAAATTGTGCGCAAAGAAGAGATGCATTTTCACTCAAACAGAATGTCCAGCAATGCTCCTAAGGTGGGAATGTAACAAATAAAGTAATAAATAAAGTAAACACGGGTCCAACTAGATGGTCACTGAAGGGCCCTCTTTGTTCTTAATATTGTAAGAGAGAAAATGCTTGCAATTATATCCAGCATGAAGGCAGGCACATTCCTTTCTAGTAGGACTCCTACTTCAAGGCCTCTCAGTTGTCACAGATAAGGACAGTCTAGGTGATTTACACTTTGAAGGTCAGAGAAACAGAGATGTCCATATTGTTGTTTCAACAAGAGATAATTTGAAAAATATGCTTCAGTAACTTTTTAGAAGAATTATTATAACTGTTTTGCAAACTCAGTAATTAGGAAATGTCAATTAAAAAAGACAAATGTATATGACCATATGAATTGCTGACTTCATAGAATCCTTTGTTTGAAACTCTATAAATGCTTAGAGCTAAAAATCATACGTCGTTCAAACTCTTGATAGCGATACCAAGGTTTGATCCTTTATTGCAATAAATAAATAAACTGATTCTGTCTGCCCTAAAGGGATGTTTCTTTAATTCCCTATTTCCACAACACTCCAAGAGAACGAAAGAGAGGGTTCCTTCTTGGAAACTGTTGGTCTATTATAGCCTGGAGGTTTCCCTTGTCAGTGGGTTTTTTAAAATCTTACCAATGGCACTACTTAATCTCTCTCTCTCTCTTCATCATTAAGGAGAGTGGTCATCAATTGTTCCAAGTTCTGCCAGGTAGGATTGTGGGTCTTTATAATGACTTGTTGGAAGGAAAAAAGGAGCCTTTCCCTTTAAGGATTGTTGGAAGGCAGATCTTCCCTTTTTTCCTTGCTTGAGAGCAAAATTAGTTTATTGTTTATAGGAAGGCAGGCAGGAAACAAATACCAAAGCACACCGTTCCGAGGCTAGCCTGGAGTTCAGTTTTATTCTTGCCCTTGTTTTCTTCTAATCCAATTTTTACTTTTAAAAGAGAAGTATAATTTTCTTGGAGTTCTTGGTAATTATGATTAACATTTTATTTCAGCAAGTGAAAAGGACTTTTTGTTTTCTCTTCTTTTTGTTTGATGTCTTGTTGTACAAGTTTTTCATTTTCACCTATTAATTTGTCTAAGAACTTCTATCTCTTCCTTGAAGTTATTTACCAGAAGCATCATTTCTTCAGAGATAATAATTACTGTAGGTAAATCTTTTAGTCTTGCTATTTCTAATGTAGGTTGATTCTGATATTATTATTATTATTATTATTATTATTATTATTATTATTATTATTATTATTATTTAAGCTGTCATTTTCGAATTGCATGGCTTCTAATTTTTCTTGTTCATTTTATTTGCAAATCATCTAATTGCTGTTTAGCTTACATAGTCATATTATCTTTAAGATTTTCAATGTTTATTTTGTCTCCTTTTTGTAAATCATTTTTCACTTTTGATAATTCTTCATAACTGAATAAAAGTTGATTTCTCAATCTCTCTAGTTCTGCTTTTACAGATCAGAGTCTTCCGTGCAGGGCTAAAGACATGAGAACGAGGTCCCCTCCCCCCTTTGTGGGTGAAGAAAGCATTGCAGAAGTAGAAAAAAGGGAGTTTGAAGGACACCAACTACACATCAGTATTGTAGCTAGTGAACTTCAAACTTTCACTTATAAACTTTTACTTATAAACTTTTACTTATAAACTCGAGTTTATCTTGAAGCATAGAGAAGGAAGAAAAGTTAATTTCTGTTCTTCATCCTGTCTGGGCGGCCAGACCAAACTGGATGAGATATTTTCTTTCCTCTCAATACCTCCAATTCTTTTCTAACAATTTAAAATTCATATCTCTAGAGATCAGGCAGTTGCAGTTACCTTGAAGGTACACAAAACTTTAGGCATACACACTAGTCATTCCCGCCTTAAATTTTTGTTGAATTAGGGAATGCACAGATCTTAACACTTAATTTTTTTTTACAGAAATCATATCAAATTTAATCAATTCAATTATCTGAGTCTTCCCATTTAGACAGGCTTTTCTTTTTATTACCTGCTAAACCCCGGGTGGGAAGAACAATAACAATTTTCTTCTCTATTCTTAGTTCTTTCAGAGTTCTCTGGTTCTTTTAAGAATGGTAAATCATCAGAATCTTTATAATACTGCAGTATTTCTCCTTTAAGGACTAGTCAGGTCTATTTGCAGTGGGGATTCTTTCTAATTGTTTTAGTGAACTTCTCACTTTTTCTCTGCCCTGGGATGTTCTATCTAGCTCTTTCTAGCTTGGATCTCCCAGCAGGTGTTGGCTTAATTTTAAAGTTCCAAAATGTATGGAGGTCTTTGTTCACACATCATTGCACTTAGCCAGGGCTCTCATGAGCAAGTTTGAACCCCACTTTTCTTTTAAGGACCTTTATTTTGCCAAATTGGTTTTCCTGTGTTATCCCTCAGCAAGGCCCCTTTCCTACCTCTTCTTTAGGCTGGCCAGGACAGGCGTCTGCCTCTTGTCCCTGGCTCAAACCAATTTCCTGAAGGGGTATCTACCACCCATGAGCTGCAACTTCCTATGTTTCCCCTTTCTGTGTGCGGTTTTTACACTTTGGTTCAGCCGGGCTACACAACATCAGTTCTGCCACTGATTCTCAGACCCCTCTTATAAACAGAAATCTGGGAGGACCTGCTGCCCTCAACAGACTACGGACACCTTCTACACTTCACAGCTTCACAATTTCCTAAAAGTCCTGGGGTTTGCTTTTGGGATTTTCACAGGAAAAAGGAACAACAAATTTTCTTTTCTTTTTTCCCTTGCATGGGTACATAGTGCGTGGAGGCTATTGATGTAAGCTATGCACTGAAGTGCTTCTGCTTTAGAGTATCTGGGGCTCAGTCCCCTTGGCATTTGCAATGCTGCACAAGCTGGCATTTCAGGGTGGTCTCTCTTCTTCATAGATTGCAGTCTTTGAGATAGGTTTCTTTTCAGGTGACTCTTTCTGACTGACATTTGGGATTTCCTCTCACTCGAGCCACACAGACTTGCATGACTTCTACTTGCCATTTGTGAAGTCAGTCAGGGTTCTGTTTCACTACTATTTGCCACCCATTTACTGAGACACTGCCATTGACCTGCGGTGCTGGACTTTTCCAACAGTCACCAACAGGATCTGCAATGGCTTAACCACCCACACAGTTCTAGAGTCTCATAAGGATACGTCAATTCCGTTAGGAAGGGACGTTCCCGGACCCAGGGAGGCGATCAAGCTCCCTCTTCTACTCTCAAGGAGTAGGTCTTATAATTCCCACAATACTTGCCTGCAGGTGTCTTCCTTTTTCTTTATCCTGCGTTTATCTGTTAGTTTATTTTTGATCTCGTTTTTGTTCTTGGGTCAGTCAGAGCCATCGAGTACCCAGAGGGGCCATCTGCTTCCTTCCAGAGAAAAACTCTCAGAGGCGCCTTGAAGGTTGGGCAGGATGGCCTCACCCGGGCACTGGCTGGTCTTTTCCGCCTGCAGCAAAATCTTGCTTCAGTCCCGGTGGAGTCGCCATAAATGTTGCAGAAAAACAACGGAGATGAATTTCGAGATCAGAAATAGCTTTTTTATTTTGGCCAAAAGGTTCAGACATGCATTCTATTTACATCCTGAACAAAAGTCCTTCTTTAAGACACGTATCTTTATAGAACAAAAAACAGGAAGTGTCTTAGATCTGCCTCTTTACCTAGCCCCCCTCCCCTCTTGCTTTAGGCAGGAAGCTCCATGTGGGTTAGTTCTGCATTTTGACATAATACCTCTGCGGTTTGACTTCTTGAACTCTCCAACTGTAGAAAGTGTGTTCATTCTGTGGTTTAACTTTTTGAACTCTGCAACTTTCTCAAGTCACAGGGGTCCTTCAGAGATCCTCTAGGCTGACCCCGTATTATTTCACTCTTATAACCAAATTTCACTTTACGTCCTGCCTTAGGCTTTTTCCAAGTCCTCTTTATGGATCTCTGTCCTGCCTGAATGGAGTGAATTCCCATCCTCCCCTTCCAAATGAATGGACTTCAGCTCCCATCATCCTCAGCCACAGCTATGCGGTCAGCAGATGCTAAAGATGGAGGTTCGGAGGAGGCTGTTCTGTCCCCCAAGGAGGAGCCGGTGGGCTCAGTGGTTACAGCCACAGAGAGAAAGAGCCAAGGAGGCTCTCCTGGAAGGTCCTGCCAGCCATTCCTGGTCCAGGGAGGTTTTGGGTCTGAGAGCCTCACATGGAATATCTGGGAAGGTTTTGTGACTCTGCCAGAGTCTGAAGGGCCAGGAAGGGGCTGAATTCACAGGGCATCCCAGGCTTTGCTCAAGGTTGGCTTAGAGATTTCTAAGAACCAACCAGGATGGCTTCCAAACCAGGATCAGGGTCTTAAGAGTTATTAGTCAGTCCAATTAACTGTGCCATGTTTCACTTCTGATGGCCAAAACATTTCATGGTTTCTGCATTACACAAAGTCGGTGAATAACTAGTGATCTCTTGCTTGCAAAATGGAGGTAACATCTTCAGACCACTCTGGAGGGTCTTGAGGGGCCACTTCCTCATCTTCCTCAGAGTCACGGAGGGTCCCCTCCAGGGTGAGTCCAGCTGCCTTTTCCTCCAGAGCACCCCGGATTCCTCTTGGGAGACCCAGCCCTGCATGGCTTCTCCCCCACAGGAGCCTCTCCTGGAAAGGCTGGAGAAACCCCGGGGGCTGCATCCCCCCAACATTCAACCTTGGGACCCATAAACCAGGTTAGTCTCTTCCAGGGGTGAAATCTAAACTTTGTTACTACCGGTTCTGTGAGTGTGGCTTGGTGTGTGTATGTGTGTGTGTGTGGGGGGGGGGGGGAGGGGTAATGTGACTGGGTGGGCGTGGCCATTTTTTTTTTAATTTTAAAACCATTTTTTCTACAACCTCTTCGGCTAAGAGGTTGTAAAAAATGTTTTCAAAAGGCTCAGAGGATCCAAGCTGAATTCCCTGACCGGCAGGGGCTTTTTTAAAAGGGAACTCAGCTTGGATCCTCAGAGCATTTAAAAGAAAAGAAGGGTTTTTTTTCTTTTAAATGCCTTTGACGAGCCGCGCGATCATCAAGAGGCTTTTTTTTTTTACTTTTAAAAGCAGTTTTTCAGCCAAAGTTGTAGAAAAAATGCTTTTAAAAGTAAAAAAAAAAAGCCTCTGATGATTGTGCGGCTCAGCTGGGCATGGGGGCGGGATTTTTGCTACCACTTCTCCGAACTACCCACCTCCATCGCTACCAGATCAGATGATCCGGTCCAAACCGGAAGCATTTCACCACTGGTCTCTTCCCAGGAATGCCCCAGATCCCCTCCTCCTCATGGGCCATCCTGAGCGTTCTCTGTGAGTCTGGGCTTTGCTTTCCCCCCTGAGTGCCCCATGTGTGGAAAGAGGTGGTTGAGCAACATGGAATATGGTCTCCCCCCTTCCCAGCACTCTGAAGATGGAAGTTGGATTTTGCAGATCAGCTTTCCATCTGCAACACGAAGGTCCTGAGCTCACCTTCCCTCCCTCCCTCCCCACATGGGGTGAGAGGCAGCCTTGATTTCTCCATCTCTTTTCACTCGTTTTTTCTAACTTCTTTCTCTCTCTTTCTCTCTCTGTGAATGTGAATCTTTTTAACTCTGCAACATTCGAAAAACTAGTTTTTCACTAAAGTTGATTTTGTTGTTAGAAACTGGCCACACTATTGTATTAGCCCTTTTGTGCAATGCCTTTGAGCATTAGCTTTGAAAATAAAGTAAATTTTGGTTCCAACTCAGCTGGTAGCTATTTCAGATTTGTGGAAGGCTCTGGCATTAACTGGCCCCTGTAGTTTTGTCTTTCATCACTATGCAAACAGATATCAGATTTATTTATTTCTTCAGCCACAGGTGCTGTGTATTCCCTCTGCAGTCAGTTTCAAGCATGAAGCTCCCAAACCTCTCAATTCTAGATGATGGATTTAAATCCATCTCTGCCTCTGTTATTATGAGTCACATGAGGATTATTTCCCTTTCATTTCCCTCCAGAGAATTTCCCAACAATCTTTGACTGCAAGAACTACTTGAATTATCCAGGGATCCCTCCTGAGAGGGAGAATTATGGTAAAAGTTTCAGCTCTGCTGTTTGGCTGAATCCTCCAGGGGAGACTTTGGGCAGAGAAATATGGAGTTTTGGGACAGGCAGAGTCTGTGCTCTTGAATGTATATCTCTCTCCTTTCCAGGTGAAGCTGAGTGTTTCTTTGTGTTGAGAAAAAGCAACTGGAGATTCCACCTTGTGAGAGTCCTTTGAATTCTTCTAAATCTTCTTTAGAAACGGGAAAGAGATTGATTGATTCACCCCATGAATGATGGATCTCCTGCTTCTGCCTCTGATGCTGCTTTTGTCCCATCCAGTCTCTGGGAAGCTGAGAATGAAATGCCCGCTGAGTTTGGAGAACCAGGATGGAAAACCTTGGAGCTACTACAGACCAGGAGACCATCTAATCAGTATAGTCACCAATGGAAAGAAAAGATTGCATACAAAGTTGCTTTTCAACGTGGCTCCTTCTCTTCAGTTTGTTTTCCATGATCCGTAAGTCATTCAGGGTGATGGAGTTGTACTCCCTCCATTCTAACACTCTCCTCCTTTTCAGTTTTTTATTTCTTCATTTATTCCTATATTGGGGAATATGTCTAATTTCCTGAATGATTTTGATTTCCATGGCTTTTGTCTGATTTTGGGAAAGCGACTCAAAAAGGGGCCTGAAAAAAAGCTGAAAGGCCTTATTTTCCTCTCTCTGTTCAATCCTTAATTTATCACTTGGATAAAAAGTAGTGGTGGAATCAGTTGTACTTGCCATACCTCAGCCCATTTCCATATTCGTGTAACTGATCATTGCTTTTGGATTAACGTTGTTTTAAGGCTCAGTAGGCTTCTGGAGGATTATATATTAAGAACAGTATTTATTGTTGCTGTTGATTATAATAACATTTTTTTACAATAGGGATGCTGATGGTTTTTCATACGGCTTACTATTCATTTTCAACATTCAACTGGTCAATAAGAATTCCCATCTCTTGCACAATCTCACACTTGGTTACAACATCCATGACAACTATTTGAGCACTTTATGCACTTCAGATGCCTTGCTGGACATTCTCTCCACTGGAGAAGCCAATGTCCCCAACTATAGCTGTGGAAAGAAGGAGAACCTCCTGGCTCTTCTTGATGGAGCTGAGAGGGAGATCTCCATCCAGATGTCAACATTAGGAGGCACCTACAAAATCCCACAGGTTTGTTTTTCTCCCTCTGATAAAGTGAGGGGTGGGTGGTGGTGGGTGAGCAATAGATGCAATTATGTCTTCTGCATGGAATTCAAGAGCTGCTTTTCTCCATATTAGCAAAAATGTCACTATTTTACCCCATTATCTTCATGTTGAGATTAATCAGGAAAGGCCTGAAATGCAAGCAATACATTCCCTGGAGAAGACATTCTACCAACTATTTAACTGATCAGAAAATATCCCTGGTTGTTGGGGCCTCTATTGGCATCTTCATTTTCACAGATAAATAATGCCTGCCATATCCACTGGGATTGAAGTTGGCAATCATAGCATTTTATCCATCTAAAAAGTGGAATAAAAAGGACTCTAGCAATTATAGGCCAAATAGACTAGCAGATATTGTGGTTAAAATTTATGCCATGATTCTCTTAGTAGTAGTAGTAGTAGTAGTAGTAGTAGTAGTAGTAGTAGTAGTAGTTGTTATTATTATTATTATTAATTGAATTTGTATACCGCCCTACTCCCAAAGGACTCAGGGCGGTGAACAGCCAAATAAAATACATATAGTACAAATGTTAAAAAACCATTAAAATACAATTAAATAATTGGCCCGGAAAACTAATTTAAAACACCCCAAATTCATAAGACAAATTTAAATTTTAAAAATTTTAAAAATTTTAAAATCAATTTAAAAGAGAGGTTAGGCCAGGCCGGCCTGCTGGAATAGAAATGTTTTAATTTTCTCAAGTTAAACTTGAGAAAAATGCATTCCTTGCAGAAGAAGCAGAAGGTTTTAGGTAGAGTTAAAAGCTTTATAGATTTTTATAAGGAATAACGCACAAGTTAACAATCTAATATTGGCAACAAATTTGTCTTGAAATATCTAATCCATATCAGTGAGGTAAAACAAGGTTTGCTGCTTTATAGATGTTAGTGCAGCATTTGACTCAATAAACAGAGAAATAGGATGGAGAAAATGTTTTGCCCTCAAAATGGAGCTCAGCCTGTTGGCCCTGATCCAAGCCCTTGTTTGAGAGGGAGGTTTGGGCTCAATGGAGCCATGAGAAGAAGGGAGAAGATGCTTCCCAAGGGGGAAGGGAATGGTGCGTATTTGAACCCTTGTTATTCAGTATAGATATGAAATGACTTAGTAGGACTAATGCAGGATCAAAAAACAGATCATAAATAAATATTATTTTATTCTTTGACAAAAATGACTAAATTAGGGGACCAGTGAAATGCAGTGCATGTAGTATACAGTACTTGGATTTCAGAAAGGCTTTGACAAAGTAAACCACAACCTATTTCTCGGGAAGCTGATATATATGTGGGATAGACAGCATCACCCCCAGATGGAGTCAGCCTGTGGTCCTCAATGGAACTACGTCTGCATGGAGGGAAACAAGCAGTGAGGGACCCCAAGGTTCCATTTTAAGCCCAGTACTCTTCAACATCTTCATGAATGATTTGGATGAGGGGAGAAATGGGAAAATCATCAAATTTGAAGACAACACTAAAGTGGCAGGAATAGCCAACACCCCAGAAGATAGGCTCAAGATCCCGATGGATCTAGGTAGACTTGAAACCTGGGCCTATCTAACAAAATGAAATTCATTGTAGAGAAAAGTAAGGTTTTATACTTAGGCTAGAAAAACCAAATGTACACTTACAGAAGAGGTGCAACCTGGCTCCATAGTAGTGACTGTGAGAGGGATCTTGGAGTCTTAGTGGACAAACACTTAAATATGAGCCAGCAGCAGCAGCTCAATTCAGTCCTAGGTTGTATTAACAGAGGGATAAAATCAAGATCACATGAATATTAGTGCCGCTTTATAATGCCTTGGCGAGACCACACTTGGAATAGTGCATCCAGTTTTAGTCTCCATATTATAAAATGATGTAGAGACTCTGGAAAGAGTGCAGAAAAGATGATTAAAGGCCTGGAGACTAAAACATATGAGGAACAGTTGCAGGAATTCAGTATGTCTAGACAAGAAACAATGGATGGAAACTAATCAAGGAGAGAAACAACCTAGAATTAAGGAGAAATTTCCTAATGGTGAGGAATGGAACGTCTCCCCTTCAGAAATTGATCACTGGAGGCTTTTAAGAAGAGACTGGACATCCACTTGTCTGGAATAGTATAGATAGATACAGATTAACAGAGTTGGAAGGGACCTTGTAGGTCATCTAGTCCAAGCAGACCCTACACCATTTCTGACAGATGATGGTCCAGTCTCTTCTTGAAAGCTTCCAGGGATGAAGCTCCCACAACTTCTGAAGGCAACTTTTCTGTGGCCACAGCACGGAAACGGCATTGGTCGCCCTAGTAAATGATCTCTGGCGGGCCAGGGATGGGGGTTGCTCCTCCATCCTGGTCCTTCTTGACCTCTCAGCGGCGTTCGATACCATCGACCATGGTATCCTGCTGCAGCGGCTCAGGGGGATAGGGTTAGGAGGCACTGTTTTACAGTGGTTCTCCTCCTATCTCTCGGGCCGTCTGCAGTCTGTTTGGGCGGGGGGTCAGGGATCCTCCCAGAGGCCTCTCACTTGTGGGGTGCCTCAGGGCTCGGTTCTCTCTCCTCTGCTCTTTAATATCTATATGAAACCGCTGGGTGAGATCATCCATGGTTTTGGGGTGAGGTATCATCAATACGCTGATGATACCCAGCTTTACATTTCCACCCCTGACCACCCTAGGGATGCCCTTTCCGTGATGTCCCACTGCCTGGAAGCGGTGCGGGTTTGGATGGGGAGGAACAGGCTTAGACTCAACCCTTCCAAGACTGAGTGGCTGTGGATGCCAGCATCCCGGGATCTGGAGGTTCCATCCTTAATGATCGGAGGTGAAACCCTTGCTCCCTCCGATAGGGTCCGCAACTTGGGTGTCCTCCTGGATTCTCGGCTGTCTTTAGATGACCATCTGACGGCTGTAACCAGGGGGGCCTTCGCACAGGTCCGTCTTGTGGGCCAGTTGCGCCCGTTCCTAGACCGGGATGCCTTCGCCACGGTCACTCACGCCCTTGTTACATCTAGGTTGGACTACTGTAACACCCTCTACATGGGGCTGCCCTTGGGATGTGTCTGGAGGCTTCAGCTAGTCCAAAATGCAGCCGCGCGGGTAGTTACGGGGGCGTCTAGATACTCCCGTATAACACCTCTCCTGCATGAGCTGCACTGGCTACCGGTGGCACTCTGGATACATTTGAAGGTGCTGGTGCTCACCTATAAAGCCCTTCATGGCTTAGGCCCGGGGTACTTGCAGGACCATCTCCAGCCGTTCTCCCATTGTCCTGTGCGCTCTCACAGAGTCGGCCTCCTCAGGGTGCCGTCGGCCAAACAATGTTGGCTGACGACCCCCAGGGGGAGGGCATTCTCTGTGGGAGCCCCGACCCTCTGGAATGGATTGCCCACTGAGCTCAGGACAGCCCCCGACCTTCTTTCCTTCTGTCGCGAGCTGAAGACGTGGCTCTTCCGCCAATTAAACTGATCCGTTTGGGGGTACACTGGTATAATTTTAAATCGTTTTTTAATTGGGTTACTGATTTTAATTTGGTATTGTATTGTGATTTGTATTGAAGTTGTCATTTTGTAAGCCGCCTTGAGTCCCTAGGGAGAAAGGCGGCATATAAATCGCAATAAATAAATAAAATAAATAAATCTCTTTATTTCCAGGTTGAATCTCTCCTTGTTCAATTTCCACCCATTATTCCTTGTCTGGCCTTTGGGTGACCCCATCCTCTCTGTGGCAGCCCCTCAAATACTGGAAGACTGCTATCATGCCTTCCCTGGTCCTTCTCTTCACTAAACTAGCCATGCCCAGTTCCTGCAACCGTTCATTGTATGTTTTAGTCTCCAGTCCCCTAATCCTCTTGGTTGCTCTTCTCTGCACTTTTTCTAGAGTCTCAACATCTTTTTTATAGTGTGGTGACCAAAACTGGATGCAGGATTCTAGGTGTGGTCTTACTAAGGCTTTACAGGGTGGTAATAGTACCTCTCTTGATCTTGATTCTATCCCTCCGTTAATGCAGTTTAGGATTGCATTGGCTTTTTTGGTTGCCGCTGCACACTCTAGACTCATATTTAATTGGTTGTCCACTAAGACTCCAGGATCCTCTCACAGTTACTGCTATTATGCCTGGTTTCACCCAGTCTATATGTGTATAGGGTCTCCTGCTTGAGGGGGTTGGACTAGAAGACCTCCAAGATCCCTTCCAACCCTTTTATTTTGTTATAAGTTCTGTTATGGGTACGCATGTTTAGCATGCTAAATTCCTATTGAAACACGCTGATTTACACTGATAATGTGATAGTATCATACTTACACATTGGATTGTATAGACTTGGATTCTTTTGTCATAATAATTATCTGATAATTAATAAATCAAGTTCAAAAGTGATGCCTGTTGGAACAGACAAAATTTCAATTGAAGACCAATCTTGGATTATACAATTGACAAATTGTATTAGGAACTGAGGTCTCCTGTTTCTTGTACAACTGGAGAAAAAGCTAAAAAGATTCCTCCAGAATGAATCTGGGATAGAGAAGCAAAAAAAGATGCAGCAATCCTCAAAAAGTATAATAGGCCCTTTATTGGAATAGAATACTCCAGTTGGTATTTGCACACGTTAATTTAATTGTGGTAAATTGTAGGGGTGGAATACAGTATTATGATTTACATTTTTATTGTTTTTTAATTTACTTATTATTTTCCACTTTTATTTATTTATTTATTTATTAAATTTTTATACCGCCCCCCTCTCCCGAAGGACTCGGGGCGGTGAACAGCCAAAATTAAAAACACACAATACAAATATTAAAATACATTAAAAAGAAATTAAATTATCTTTGGCTTCTCCAGTTTAAAATCCCTTGCCCATAAAATTCTCCAATTAAAAGATTTTTAACCCAGCCCGGCTTGCTGAAATAAAAAAGTCTTCAGGGCCCGGCGGAAGGTACGGAGATCCGGGATCAGTCATATCCCTGGGGGTAGCTCATTCCAGAGGGCAGGTGTCCCCACAGGGAAGGCTCTTCCTCGGGGGGCCGCCAGCCGACATTGCCTGACAGACGGCACCCTGAGGAGGCCCTCTCTGTGGGAGCGTGTTGGCCGGTGGGAGATTATCGGAGGCAGAAGGTGGTCTCGTAAGTAACCGGGTCCTAAGCCATGGAGCGCTTTAAAGATGAGAACCAACACCTTGAAGCGCACTCGGAAGACCACTGGAAGCCAATGCAGCTCGCGCTGGAGAGGTGTCATGTGGGAGCGCCATGTCGCCCCCATAAGTACCCACGCGGCCGCATTCTGCACCAGTTGGAGCCTCCGAGTGCTCCTCAAGGGGAGCCCCATGTAGAGAGCATTGCAGTAGTCCAGGCGGGAAGTAACGAGGGCATGAGTGACCGTGCATAAGGAGTCCCGATCCAGAAAGGGGTGCAACTGGCGTATCAGGCGAACCTGATAGAAAGCCCCCCTGGCCACGGCCGTCATATGCTCTTCTAAAGACAGCCGTGCATCCAGGAGGACACCCAAGTTACGCGCCCTCTCCGTGGGGGCCAATGTCTCGCCCCCAATAGTCAGTGATGGCACCAGCTGACTATATTGGGACGCCGGCAGCCACAGCCACTCAGTCTTGGAGGGGTTGAGTCGGAGCCTGTTCCTCCCCAACCAGACCCGCACGGCCTCCAGGCACCGGGACATCACTTCAAGGGCATCGTTGGGGTGGTCTGGGGTGGAGATGTACAGCTGGGTGTCATCAGCGTACAGATGGCACTGCACCCCAAAACCACGGATGATCTCGCCCAGCGGCTTCACATAAATGTTGAACAGGAGAGGCGAGAGGAACGACCCTTGTGGCACCCCACAAACCAAGTGCCTTGAGGTCGACCTCTGCCCTCCAGCCAACACAGACTGCGACTGGTCGGAGAGATAGGAGGAGAACCACCGTAAAACAGTGCCTCCCACTCCCAACCCCTCCAACCGGCACAGCATGATACCATAGTCGATGGTATCAAGATTATTATACAATCTTGCTAATAGTCAGTCTTTAATATTTTAAACAATGTCTGATTAACAAAATATTCTAATACATTCATGAGAACCAGATTGGATTTATTAAAATCTAATATTTTGGACTTGATTTGACTCCAAATATCTGTAAAGTAGCTGTTTACTCATTCTAACAGTAACAGTAACTGAGTTGGAAGGGTCCTTGGAGGTCATCTAGTCCAACCCTTGCTCATGCAGGAGACCTATACTAGGGATTCAAACTCCAAACTGTCACCATTTCTGATCGAAAAGCTCAGTATCTTAGCCACTGAGCCACCTAGTCAGACTTAATATAAAAATATAACACAGCATTCTTCATTGCTTTTTTAGATCAGTCTGGAAACTGCTTCAAACACTCTGAGTGATAAAAGTCAATTCCCCTTTTTCTACCGGATGAATCCCAAACAAGAGATCCTGTACCCAGCAATTGTCCACCTGCTCCTCCATTTCAGATGGACCCTGATTGGCCTCTTTGCTTCAGACACAGAGAAGGGAGAGAATTTCATGAGGATTTTTCCTCCTATGCTTGTCAGGAAGGGAATTTGTACTGTTATATCACAACGATTGTCAACAACTGGATATACAGCATCCCTCAGGGAGGCCCTCTCTACATGGAGACAAGTCAATGTCTTTGTTCACTTCATAGAACGTATTTCCATTTGGGAGAGAATTCTTCCTTTCCATTTAGCATTTATGCGTTTGCCAGGACCCATTGAAGGGAAAGTCTGGATCCTCACAAGTTTGGAAGGGTATGCAATGAACAGGCGCAGACTTCTCAAATACATCCATAGTATTTGGAAGTTTAGTTATCTGGGAAAAATAAGGCCAAAAGATTCTGCATTTGAACCCCATTTCTTTGAGGAAGAAAAGTTTCAAGATCATTATTTCCACTGTTCCCTTTCAAAGAAAGTCTTTTCTGTCAAAGGCCGCAGAAGATGCACCCAGAAAGCCCCACTGGAGACCCAGGAGAAAAGGAACAGGATCTGGATCCCAAATGACTATCAATATTACAGTTTCATTCAGACTCTGGCCCAGGCCTTGAATGCCGCTTATTCCTCCAGAATGAGGAGAAGGAAGGAGGGAGAAAAGATGTTGGAGTCTCCAAGGCTGCATCCGTGGCAGGTATGGGATCCCAATATGGGATCCATTAATCTTAGATCCTTTGGAGGAGGAATCCAGAGGAGAAGGAGGCGAACCTTCTCAACAGATCTGGCCAGTTCAATTGCTCAGGGAATAATGGTTCCAAAGAGTAGATAGCATGGCATTTTTATATTTTGCACTGCTAATTTGAAAATGGTGTATATTCTTTTTTAAATAAATTCCTGTATGGATGAGTTTGTTATTAGCATTGTGGAATTTCACCTTTGTTCCGTCCAGGGGTGGGTTTCAAAAATTTTCACTACCGGTTCGGTGGCTAGGTGGGGGAGGGGGTCATGTGACTGAGTGGGCATGGCCAACTTTGTCACTCACGCCCACTCAGTCACATGACCCCCCCACTAGCCACGCCCACAGGAAAAGGTAAGAATTTTTTTGGAATTTCCACCTATCTAACCCCGCCCTTCCTTTGCCAGTCATCCCCGTTTCCCCTCCTTTAGTGGCCCTGGCCCTGGCCCTGGCCACCTTCCTCCCCCACCACCGCCTCTTTGCTCGGGCTGCTTATCTTCCGTGGCGGCTGGTCCAGAGTCCAGAAGGCAAGCTGACCGAGGTTTTCGGCGGCCCCCAGGCAGCCACCACTGCTGGAAAGTGGCTGGCAAAGAAGACTCTTTGAGAGCCACTTTGTGGCGGCTGGCTGTGGGCTGCCGAAAAGAACCAGTGGAAAAAGCTGCCACCTCCACCGCCATGTTCTTCGCTGATGCGCATCCCATTAGACTTACAAGGCAATGGGATATGTGTGCGCGAAGAACATGGCGGCCAGGGCGAGTGAGCAGCAACCGGGGGACCGGTTTATGGGCATGGCCAGGTAGCCATTGCTACCGGTTCGGCAACCTTGGCCAACTTTCCGCCAACGGTTTGTGCAAACCAGTGTGAACCTGCTGAATACCAACTCTGGTTCCGTCCCCACTGCAGGTGGGTCTGTGTGCAGCTCAACAGGCAGCTAAACCCCCCTCTTCTCCTCCAGTGAAAGGGAGCCTGGGGTGGATCTGGGTGTTTCATTGGGAGAAAAGGAGAAACTGAGGAAATGCAAAGAGTGAGAATCAAATATAAATAGGAGATAGGCAGCATTAACTAACAGCCAACAAAGAAGCAGCTGGAACCTCTCCAGCGATGCTCCGTGTGAGGGACGGAGGCCTCCGGATGACCATGTGTCTCGGTCAAACCGGCGGCTTCCGTCTCCAAAGGCTGAGAGAAAAGGGAGTCTGGCTTCAGGCCATACAGTTAGGCTTATCTGCCCCCGGCCACTAGGTGGGGCTACAGCAACAACAGCACAATAGTTACATGTTGTAGCATGACAACCTTTATAAATTTGGAGGAGACCCGGAGACCATCTAGCCCAACCCCTCCTCTCTGCAGGAACCCCAGTTAAAGCTTCTCTGACTGATGGCTGCTCAGTCTTTGCAAACAGTGTGTCGGTTGGTTACAAGTCTTTTGTGCATCTTCACCACATTCATAGCTTACAATTTATCTAAGATCTCATATTGTCAATCTATTATATATCCATGTATTATTATCCTCGTTAAAAATTATTTAGCTATGGCTCTTTCTTCCCTCATTTCGTACAATTTATTCTAAAAATTAAGTTAATTTGTATTGTATTGTGACATTCATTTCATCATCTTAAATCAATCCAGTAATAATACATCTTTATATTATATTTTGTATAATTCTACAGTTCTTGTATTATAAAAATCTCTACCATACTTCATTTCCATATTTTTTTATCTAACTATTGATAAAATAAATCCCATATCTTGTAATATTGTTTATCTTCTTGTTCTCTAATTTCAAATGTCAATTTGCTCATTTCAGCACATTCCATTATTTTCTTAATAACTTCATCTTGTGTAGGTATTTCCTCATTTTTCCAATTTTTAGCAATGCTAAAAATTCTAGCTGCTGTTAATACATTCACGATCAAGTATCTCAATTCTCTGTTATATATTTCAGGTACAATCCCCAATAAAAAGATCTCTGGTTTAAAATCTATGTGTTTTTTTGTCTTACTTACTTACTTACTTACTTACTTACTTACTTACTTACTTACTTACTCATTCATTCATTCATTCATTCATTCATTCATTCATTCATTCATTCATTTATTTATTATTTGTCACATTTCTATGCCGCCCAATTCCCTAGGAACTCTGGGCGGCTTACAGCAAAGAAAAACAATGCGAACAGTGTCCCATAATTTTTTTTTAAAAAAAAACATTAAAAACCCATACACTCCATTTCATGGCCGGGTCTCGCAGATCGCCGCAGCGAGATCAACGGCCCCAGGCCTACCGGAACCATGTTTTTCCAATCATGTGTGGATTTTATTTCAGTATCTTTTAGCTTCTGCACATGTTCACCACATATGATAACATGAACCCGGTATCTGCTGACACTTCCAACATTTCTCTGATTTGTTGTTGAACATCCTGGCTATCCTCGTCGGGGGTAGATGCCACCTGTAAAACATCTTATACAAATTTTTTTATATGCAGTTGGCATTGTCATTTTATAATTTTGCAACCACAATTTTTGCCACTTCTCTAAATCAATTCCATGACAAAATTTTTCCCCCAAGCAATCATTGTTTCTTTAACTTGTTCTTCTTCCAGTTTAACTTCTAATAAATATCCATACAATTTTTTAATTGCATTATCATCGGTACCTGTTAAGATTTTATCTAAATTAGTCAAATTATTATAAAAACCTTCTGACTTACAATCTTTATCGTATCTAGAATGTATTTGCAAATAGGAAAACCAATTCATCTTTATACCTTGTTCTTCTAATTCTTGAAAAGATTTAAGTTCACCCTTTTCATTCAATAATTCACTATATCTAACCATTTGTTCCTTTCTAAATTTATTGAATATGAGAATGCTTCAATAGTTGATAACCAGACTGGAATTTTTAAATAATGCTGTCTTTTAATCTTCTCCCAATTCAATAGCAAGGCCTCTCGTATGAAATGTCTTCTAAAATACCCCTGTGTTTTTGTTCCCTTGTACCATAAAAAAGTGTGCCATCCCAACAACAAATCATGTCCTTCTAAAGTCAATAATCTAGTATTTCTTAACATTATCCATTCTTTAATCCACATCAAAGTTATCGCTTGGTAATATAATTCCCAATTGGACAAACCAAAACCTCCTTGTATTCTGGCATCTTGCAACAATTTTAATTTTAATTTTAATTTTTTATTTATTTTATGCAATTTATATGCCGCCCTATCTCTGAGGACTCAGGGCAGCTCACAACAGTAAAATGCATAGTTCCTATTAAAACGATATAGAGTTAAAACCCAATTTAAAACAGTTTAAAATTCATTAACCCCCCCCCCATCAGTCCAGGCTATGGAACAACCAGGTCTTCAACTCGCGGCAGAACGAGCGAAGGTCAGGGGCCATCCGGAGCTCCAACGGAAGTTGGTTCCAGAGGGTGGGTGTGCCCACAGAGAAAGCTCTCCCCCTGGGGATCGCCAGCCGACACTGTCTGGCCGACGGCACCCTGAGGAGGCCCTGTCTATAGGAACGCACCGGGCGATTGGGGATTGTCGCTGGCTGCAGGGGGTCCGACAGATATCCCGGGCCTAGGCCATGAAGGGCTTTATAGGTGATAACCAGCACCTATATCCTTACCTTTTTACCCTGCCAAATGTATTTCAACACTGTTTTATTCAAATCCTCAAAATAATCTTTCCCTGGCTTAATTGGAGTTACAAGAGAGAAAACATTGAAATATAAGAATAAGGAAATTGTGATTCTGAAGCAAATACTGAGAAGAGTGAGGGAGATGAGGAGAGTATCATTTTTTGACCAAAATATTACTTCAGAAAGGCGTGAATTATAGATGGCTGATACCAGAAGGCCTGGTGTTGACATGGCAACAACAAAAATATAGAATAGACTCAATTGATAAAGCAAAAGCATTTTGTGCAGAATACCTCAGAGAGAAAGAAGTAGAGACAAGAAGAGAAGATTCACTGATTGAACTACAAGAAGAATGCTTAGTAATGACTGAAAAAGAAGAAGGCGCAGTAGGTGGTAACGTGGAATATAGAAAACAACGTGAACTGAGATCCACTAGAGCAATAAACCCTTCTTATAAAATATAAGTATGGAAGAAAAAAAATTGATTACAATAAATATAAATGGACTTAATTTAGCTATCAAAAGAAGAAAGATATTTCACAAATTAGAGAAACTAAAGTTTGATTATAATTTGTCTACAAGAAGTGCATATCAAAAAGCAACATGAACAAATATCGGTACAGCCAAAATTAGGGAAAATATTTACTTCATAGGCACAATGTAAGAAAAGAGGAGTTTTTTATATATATTAGAGATACAATTCCAGTGGAGCAAATTTATACAAATGATGATGGAAGAATTTTGATGGTTGAAATAACAGATAACAATATGAAAATACTTTTAATAGCAATATATGCTCCAAATGACAACCAAGAAGATTTTTATAGAAAACTACATATGAAAATAATTGAATTGGACTATGATAACATTTGTATGATGGGAGATTTCAATGGGATAGTAGATGAGAAATTAAATTACAACACACAGAAGACAACAAAGCAAAGTAGAAAGACTCTTCCGAAATCTTTCTTTAAAATGATAGAGGAAACAAATTTAAAAGATGCATGGAGAGAAAGAAACGCAAAAAATAGACAATATACTTTTTATTCTGATAGACATTCATCATGGTCTAGAATAGATATGATATGGATGACAATGGAATTGACTTAGAAGCTAATACCTGGGCAGATCACAACCCAATGACAATGAAATGGAAAGGACAAAGGAGAAGATCTAGATGGACTCTAAATAATACAGTATTAAAAGAAAAGGATTTTGTACAGAAAATGGAGAAAGAATTGGCTTTTTAAAAAAAGAAAATAGAAAAGAGGACACATCAATACAAAACCTTTGGGATACAATGAAAGCTTATGCTAGAGGTCTGATAATAGACTATACAAGGAAAAGCAATATTAAGAAAAGACAAGCTTATAAAACACTAGAGGATGACTATAAGGAACTTGAAAAAGAACTACAGAAATTTCCACACAAAAAAAGGACATTAAAATAAAAATGGACACAACTAAACATAAAATGGGGTTAACAGAAAAAGAGGATTTAGCACAAAAGATTAGAAGTGCTAAACAGAACTACTTGAAGACCCAAACAAGCCAGATAGATGATTAGCATACAAACTGAAAAAAGAGAGAAAATCAAGAATAACACAACTAGTGGACGATCAAAGACAAATTAGATATGGGAATAAAGAGAAGAAAAAATTATACAAGATTATTATAGGAAACTGTATGAGCAAGAGAATATAGAAGAGGAAAGTGTTAAACGATACCTGGAGAAGGTGAATTTACCCCAGATTGCAAAAGACACCGAAATAATGTTAGAAGGAAATATAACGATGGTAGAATTAACTGAAGCTCTTAAAAAACAAAAGAATGGGAAGGCACCAGGCCCGGATGGACTGCCAGCGGAATATTACAAGACATTACAGGAATTGTTGAGCCTCCCATTGTTAGAAGTCATGAATGAAGTCATGTTAAAGATGAAAATACCCAAGTCATGGTCAGAAACATACATTACACTTGTTCCAAAGGAGGATATTGACCCACAACAAATTAAGAATTATAGGCCTATATCCCTGCTAAATTCACATTACAAAATATTGGCTTCAATATTGGCAGAAAGACTTAAACGATATCTAAATAATTGTATACACTCCGATCAAAATGGGTTTCTGCCAAAAAGACAGATTAGAGACAATATGAGGATAATTTTGAACACTTTGGAATATTATGAGGCACATCCTGAAAAGCAAATGACTTTGATATTTGTAGATGCACAGAAAGCCTTCGATAATGTGAATTGGAGATTTATGCTATTACAGCTGGAACAGATGGGCTTTGGTAGAAAATTTATTCAAGCCATAGAAGCCATATACTACAAACAGCAAAAGTAATGATAAATGGAGAATTGAATCCATTGAAATAAAAAAAGGAACGAGACAAGGTTGTCCACTGTCACCTCTGTTGTTTGTGTTAACATTAGAATTGCTAAACAGAAATATTAGAGAAGATAAAGATATAAAAAGAATGAAAATCCAAAAGGAAGAATACAAATTGCAAGCATTTGCAGATGACCTGGTTTTTATTTTTGAAGAGCCATTAGAATCAACAACTAAATTGATAGATAAGATAGGAGAATATGGGAACGTAGCAGGTTTGAAAATAAACAAAGAAAAAATGAAGATTTTGATAAAAAATATGTTAATAAAACAAAAAGAAGAACTGGCGGAAATATTGAAGATGCAGGTCACAAATAAGGTTAAGTACTTGGGGATATACCTGACAGCAAGATGTAGCACACTCAAAGAGAACAATTATAATAAACTCAAACAACAGATAATGGCAGATTTGGCAAAATGGGAAAATTTACAACTATCATTGATAGGGAGAATATCAACGATTAAGATGATTATCGCTTTTAAGTTGATTTAAAACCATTGTTATTTTATCAAAATTTTAAATTAAGTTTCAAATAAGGCTTGTAAGTTGAAAGACTTAAGTTAAAAATTATTTCAGTATCATTTTGAAGACAGTTTTTATCCACTTGTTATCATACCAAACCCTCAGGTTTCTAATCGTATCACAAAAATTGTTTGTGAGTCCTTTACTGAAATCCAGTGATATTACCAGTCTTCCCATAATCTATTTAGGAAGTGTAATGATGTGTGAGAATGACTTTTGGGACGAGGGGAAGAGAGACTGCCTAGGGAAGGATCAGAGAAGAGGGGAGAATCCTGCAGCTGCATAATGGGAGAGAAAGAAACTCAGAAAGGATCCTGGCTAACTTTTCAGGCTGAGAAAAGAGTTGGTGGGAGATTTGTTCTTTCAGATCTGCAACATTTTGTTAATGTTGCATTACAATCAAGTAGAATTAGCACATCTGGAGGTGTTTTCCATCAGGATGACCAGGGAGAAGATTAGCCTGACAACTTTCTTCTTGATCAACCCATGCTTTCTGGGAATCAGCCTCTTATTTTCAAAGTTGTGAATCATCTTTTTTCTTTCTCTGTTCATTTTATTTGTCATCTGCTCTAGAATGTTCCCTATATTTGACCAATTGTATCAATTATATACTTTTTTTTATATTTTGTCAGTAAATGATTGACAAATTTTTCTCAAACTTTCTCGTTCACTTATGAAGATGATGACAGTATTTGTATCCTAGTTAACCATATTTGGAGATGAGACAATTGTAGAACAAAGATTCAATGTGGGATAAGAAACAAAGTTTTCTGTTTTTCAAATTCTTGGATGTTCCCATTCTAGTTTCATCCCTTTCTGGAGAAGAATGAATTTTTCAATATTTCTGAGAGGAAACTGTACTTGGACCAAAATGGAGAGATAACAGCAGATCTGGGCATTCAGGCCTCCTTGGTTCTCCCCAAGGAATATCCCAGGACAGAGGCTCTAGCATATTTTAAAAGACAGAGATTTACTATCAGAGGAGGTGCTCTTTCATGGCTAAAGTCGCTCAATAAGGTGGGAGAAATTTTGGTGTCTTTTCTCTGTTTTCCAAAGCCTGAGGTCCCATTTCAAGTGGGCAAAGCCTGGAGTCTCCAGGGTGGTTGGCCTCCCATGCCAGATGGTGTCATCTAATGGAAGCTCTTCAACAGACGGGACCTAAGTGGAGTGGCTTTGCCATGTTTTATGGAAACCTTTCAAGATCTTACTGGGCAACTTTGTTCTCAGTTTTAAGATGAATATATCATCATACTTAATTTTTTCTCCAATTCCATCCCTCAAGACTTTATTAAATAGAAAAGTACTTTATTGCAATGTTAAATTCCAAAAGGAAAAGGGAAGAACTAAATGAAGAATCTGCCAGTTGTTTTACCTCCTGCATCTGTTTAGAAGTAGTCAGAGGTTTCATATTGACCTCAGTGAAGAGCAGAGGCTACTTGTCTCCATCCATTTCTACCTCCATTTTCCATGGATGGTGAGTCCTAACATTTTTTTTTTTTGGCATTCCTTTTCTTCTGCTCAGTCCCTGCCTCAGTCCAAATGTGTGGAAAGTTGCCATCCTGGATTTGTCAAGAGGGCTCGAGAAGGAGAGCCAGTTTGCTGCTACGATTGCGTTCCTTGTCCGGAGGGGACCTTCTCCACTCAGGAAGGTGGGTCACACAGAGGAAAATGGGAGGCTTTGTGGAACTGGATCCATCCAGAACCTTTTCATGAAAGTGCAAGTGAAAAGACACATTTAAGCTCACCTGTAATTTTTTTATTTTTAACCTGCACAATTACTTATCTAAACAGAATTAAATCAAAAAGACTTGGAAGGAGGGGCTAGGAAAGAGATGGGAAGAGGGGGTGGCAGACTTGGCAAACTTTATTGACGGCAGAGGAAATATCTCTTCTGCTTTTTAGTTTGGATATGTGCTGCTAACTTTACCTTTTTAGGAATATCTAAGTTCTTTGAAACTTGTTTTAGATCCACCTTCTGAAAGACCTTTCAATTCATTGTTTATTGGCCTCCCCTGAGGATCACTGAGGTGTCACTGGTCCATAATCTGGTGCTGTGGATAGTTATGAGGGGAACTCATTACACAAATATTCTGTCAGTCATGTAGATCAATCAATCAATCAATCAATAATCAGAACAGGAAAGGACATTGGAGGTCTTTTAATCCTACCTCCTGCTCAAGCATTTCAGACAAGTGACTATCCAGTCTCTTCTCAAAAACCTCCAATGTTGAAGAACCCACAACCTCTGGAGGCCAGCTGTTCCACTGTTTAATTGTTCTCACTGATAGGAAGTTTCTTCTTAATTCCAGGTTGCTTCCAGATGTTACAAGATGCTGGAGGTATCCTCCAAGTCCAGACATTAACTGCCATGTGGCAGAACTCTGGATGTTTGCCTAAAAAGATTATATGATTCATTATTAATCTCTAATAATGTAGGTTCCTATGAAGATTCTACACATTACACAGGAAATAATTAACATCCTAGAACCTCCCTCACCTTCATTAACCTAGCTACATTTTTCAATAAAAAAAATATCCTTCTTATGCTCTTTTTAATGAAATAGCTAAGAAATACTTCTTAGAAAATGCCCATGGTAACAGCTGTCATCCAAAAAAGGTATTTCTTGACACGTAAAAAACCCAGTATATTAAAGAAATATTGCTTTTTGGCTTTCTCAGATACACAAAAATGCACCAAGTGTCCAGATGATGAATATCCAAATGTGGACAGAGTCCAATGTATCCCCAAAATTATAACCTTCCTGTCTTATGAAGAATATTTGGGAATCATCCTGGTCTCTTTTGCTCTACTTTTCTTCCTAATCACAGGCCTTGTTTTAATCATCTTCACTAAATACCGAGAAACTCCCCTTGTCAAAGCCAACAACCGGGACCTCTCCTACATCCTCCTGGTCTCCCTCCTGCTCTGCTTCTTGTCTCCTTCTCTCTTCATTGGTCAACCAAGGAAAGCCACCTGCCTTCTCCGACAAACGGTTTTCAGCCTCATCATCTCAGTTGCCATTTCTTCTCTCTTGGCCAAAACCATCACGGTGGTGCTGGCCTTCCTGGCCACAAAACCAGGAAACCGAGTGAAGAGATGGTTGGGGAAGAGCTTGGCCAACTCCATCATCCTCTCTTGTTCCGCTATCCAAATTATCATCTGCTCCATCTGGCTGGGAGTTTCTGCCCCCTTCCCTGACTCTGACCTCCACTCCCAGCCTGGAGAGATCATCCTGCAATGCAACGAAGGGGCCGTTGTCATGTTCTACGTCACCCTCAGCTACATGGGCTTCCTGGCTGCCATCTGCTTCACGGTGGCTTTCCTGGCCAGGAACCTGCCTGGGGCCTTCAACGAAGCCAAGCTGATCACCTTCAGCATGCTGGTCTTCTGCAGTGTCTGGGTGACTTTTGTGCCCACCTACCTGAGCACCAAAGGGAAATCCATGGTGGTTGTGCAGGTCTTCTCCATCCTGGCCTCCAGTGCTGGTCTTCTGGGCTGCATCTTCATCCCCAAGTGCTACATTATTCTTCTGAGGCCAGACCTCAACGCAAAGGAGCAGCTCACAGCCAGAACAAATGTGAAAACATGAGCTATAACACCATTATGATAATGGAAGAGTTATTAAAGTTTATTTTATTTGAAAGGAGATATTCTTTCCATTTAAGATAGTATGCAGGAATCCAAGAAGAATATGTCTGTGTTTCTTTAATCTCCTTCCCTTTCAGCTCAATAAAGAGAACTCAGAAGGTCATTCAGAGGAATTTCATGTTCAGGAACAGCCAATGAACCTGATGCCTTATAAAAATAATTTGAGCAGGTTTGACAGAGCCGAAAAGTGTCTCTGTGTGAGAGAAAAGCCTGAGGAGGAAAAATGGCAAGATGGAAGCTGTGGGAAAGAAGCTCCAGTTATGTGTGACAATCTCTGAGAGAAGCCATGAAATACCCAAATGATGTGAAGGTTTCACCTGCTCTCCGCTGGGGAGGCAGATCTGCACAACTCTTAAATGGCTCCTTCTTGATGTCCTGATGAGACCTACTCTAGAGAAAGAGTGGATCACAAGAGCCGTCTGGGATTTCACTGGGGCTCACTTTGTCTGGCTCCCTATTTTTTCTTTCCTTATTCAAGAAATAAAAGAGAAATATCTAACAGTGTTCAGGTCCTTTAATGGTCCACTCTACAATTTCTACCTAAAGCCTTTTCTCTGCTCCTCTTCCAAGCTTCTCTTGTCTGTGAAGGGCTGGAGAAGATGCCCAGAGAAAGGGGACCCAGAGACTCTCCCCAGGAGGAGGTTGAGGGGATCCTGTCTAAAGGCATCACAGACTGTGGCATGAGGTTTCAACGCTGCATCTTCATCCAGGTCCCGGAAGGGGGTGAGCAAGGATGGGAAGAGCTGGGTTTCTAGGAAGCTGCTCTGCTCTCCAACCACAGAGTTTGCTGATTAATTAGAGACCAATTTTTATCTTTCAGAATGGCTCCTAATTGCCAATTGAATCCTTTGCAAATTCCATTTTCAGGGGATAAGAAAAGCTCTGATGGGTCAGAAGGTCAGTCCAAGATTCACGATGAGCAGAGAGAGGCCTCTGGTTCTCCCACAAGCAGAAGGCAGAGACTTTGCCCAACAGGCAACGGGTGTTTCCCCACAACTGAACTTTCCTCCATCACACCAGACAGTGCTAGACACTCGGCCATCTCCCCATCTAGGACTCCCCAGTTCTGGGATCAGAATATCTGGGGTATCAGAACTGGGGAGTCCCAGATGGAGGGAAGTCTCAGTGCCCAACACTGTCTGGGGTGATGGAGGAAGGTTCAGTTGTGGGGAAGCACCCATTGAGTGTTGGGCAAAGCATATTATGACTTAATATGAGAACATTAATATGAGAAGATTCATATGAGAAAATATTTCCAAGTTTCACTCCCCCAATCAAAAAGTACTAAGGCGGGACTGGAACGCAGGAGCCTCCTGGTGATTGGCCCAAAGCCTCCCAGGGAGTTTCCATGCCTAAGGGAGGATTAGAACTCAGAGCCAGCTGGCTTTCATGCCTAAACTAGGACCGGGACTCAAAGTCCCCCATTTGGCTTTGGTTGGAAGGTGGGATTAAAACTCCAGGGATTGGCCCAAAGTCCCTCAGCGGCCTTTGACTCCCCCTATGGTGTCCGGGCACAACTGATGGCTTCCCACAGACGCTGCCGCCCCCTGGCTCCCCTCCCGCCTGGCGCCCCTCGCCTGCCCCGCTCCCTCGCCCCCCCCCCGCTCGCCCAGCGCCCCCTCCGACAGCCCCGCTCCCGCCTTCCTCCCCCGGGGCTGAGCGAGGAGCTTTGCCGCAGGGCTGGAGGGGGGGATTCCTCTCCCTGCGAGGTTGCAGCCGTCGGGCTGCTGGGTGGGGAGAAACGGCAGCTCCCTTCACCCCGGAGGAAGGCGAGGCGAAGGGCGGCGGCAGCAAGGCAGAGCGGGAAGCCCTTGGAAGGGGGGGGGGGCTCGGGGAGAGGAGGGGTAAAGGTCTCAACCTCCCCCCCCCTTTTTTTTTACCTGCGTCCAGGTGAGCTTCCGAGAGGACCAGCATCACCTGGAGCTTCTCATCCGCTGCAGATTCGAGGTCTCTCAATTCTGCCCCTCCCACCTGAAAGGGCGCACCGCCTCCCCTCCCCCCCCCTTAATCCCTTCCCCGGTCTTGGTCCGACCCAGCGCTCCTAGGACGGCGGTCCTTCCCCCCCCTGGCAGCTCCTGCCCAGAAGCCTTTGGAGGGTCAGCCGACCTCCCCCCTCCCCCCCAGGACAGAAAATCTTTTTCTTCCTTCCTTTTTCTTTCTTTCTTTCTTCCTTCCTTTACTTTCCTTCCTTCCTTTTTCTTTCTTTACTCCTTCCTTCCTTCCTTTTTCTTTCTTTCTTTCTTCCTTCCTTCTTTCCTTTCTTCCTTCCTTTTTCTTTCTTCCTTCCTTCCATCTTCCTTCCTTCCCTCCTTCCTTCCTTCCTTTCCTAACTTCCTTTTCCTTCCTTCCTTCCTTCCTTCCTGTCTCTGCCTTTCAGGGCGGCTGTTGCGCTGAGGCCCGTTAAGCTCCGTCCTTCTCCCCAAGCCAGGGGGGCTGCGCACTTCCCCTCCCCTCCCTTCCAATATTCTCTCCGGTGAGACTGAGTGGAGACCCAGCTTCCCACCGCGGGATTCAGCCGCCCCCCTGCCCTCCCCCCCCGTTATTGAGCGACCCCCGCCCTGCTCGGAGGCGTTTGTGCTTTGATGGGGCCTCTTTCTCTGGGCGAGGGGGGAGGAAAAGCGGGGGGGGGGCTGGAGGGGCGCCTGGGAGAGGAGGCGAGGGGGTGGGGAGTGCGGGGCAAGGACCTCGGGGGGGCTGGTGCGGCTTCTTCCTGCTGCCCCCCCTCCCACCGGCGCAAGGGAGCGGGGCGGGCGCGGGGGCTGCGTCTACGGGGGGGGAGGCGGGAGGGGCAGGAGGAGGCGCCGTTTTTGCGCGATCCTCCCCGCCTCCAGGCTGAGCCCAACGACCGGGGCCTTGGCACGACCTCTGCGGCGTCTGGAGGGGAAGGAAACGGAGGCAGGAAGGGAAGGAGGGAGCCGGAGGGGCTGGGAAAAAGAAGGGAAAAAGGAATGCCAATCATCCCTTCACCTGCCCTTCGGTTGCAATTCTTTTGTAACCACAAATAACTGAATGTCAGCCTGACCTGCTCAGAGATCCCGTCAGTGGGAACGTTTCCCTCTTCAGAAGAGATCCCGAGTCTTCCATTCCGGCCATTCCTTCATCTCCCCTCCCTCTTTCTTTCTTTCTCTCCCTCCCTCTCTCCCTCTCTCTCTCTTTCTTTCTCTCCCTCTTTCTCTCCCTCTCCCTCTTTCTCTCCCTCTTTCTCTCTCTCCCTCTTTCTTTCTCTCTCTCTCTCTCTCCCTCTTTCTCTCCCTCTTTCTCTCTCTCTTTCCCTCCCTCTTTCCCTCCCTCTTTCTCTCCCTCCCTCTCCCTCTCCCTCTCTCCCGTCTTTTCCTTCCACGGAGTTTCCCTCCCTGATCAGCTGCCCCAAAGTCTCTGGAGCTATTTGTGACGCCCTCTTATTCCGCAGCCCTTCCACAGCGGAGCAAAGCCCACCCAGCCCAAACTCCCCGGGAGGCTGGAGGTCCCAGTGGCCGAGAAAGGGACCCAGAGGGGCCGCTTGGAGACGTTGGACCGGAGGAAGGAGGCGCTTCCTAGGGCGGCGGAGCTGTCTGAATGGCCCTCCCGAAGGGCCCCCTGCAGCTTCTGCTCCGCCCGGCTGCTCGGCTGAAGTCCGGAGGGCGCTGGACCCGGAGCGTCTCCGCGGCTGCCGAGTGGGCTGAATCACTGGGCTAATGGGGAGGAAAGCGCCCCCTGTGGGAAGGAGGCAGAGAGGAGCTGGCAGACTTTGGGGACCGCCGGGCAGAGGGAAAGGGGGGCGGGGCTTCTGAGAAGGGCGGGGGAAAGAGAGAGGAGAATCTGGCTTTTCCGCAGCGCTCGCCCTGGTCGCCCATCCAGGTGAGACCCTCAGCACCCCTGCTTAGCACCGGAGACGCTCCAGGCGCGCTGCCGGCCGAGCCGTTGAAGCCGCTCGGGGAGAATCTCCGCGATTCTTTGGCCTCTTTCACTCGCTCCTCTCGCAGCTCCGCCGCCGCCTTTCTCGGGTGCTCTGATCGCTCCTCACCCGCTGCTCCCCCTTTCCCTCTCCTTCCCTCCCTGGCTTTAAGCCCCCCCTCCTCCTCAACCGCTCCCCTTCCCCCACCCACAACACGCACCCACAAAAACACCCCCCACCCCCGACCTCCCATCCACAGCCAACCAACCAACCAGCCACTCTCCCGCCAAGATCACCCCCCAAAGACTCTGCCCTTCGCAAACCAACGCCAGCCCCCTCCCCACGCACCCCTCCCCAAACGCTCCTTTTCTGTAGTTGCACCTCCCGGCTCCCCCCTCGCCTCGCCCAAAGGAGGCTCCACCTCCATCCCCCACACAAAAAAGGCACGTTTGGGCCCACCTTGATCTCAGAGGGATCCACTTTTATGTCTCCCCCCCCCCAAAGGGAGACCAACCTTCACCTTCTCCAGATGCTCTTTTCTACAGTTGGGGTAGCGAAGAAGCGTGGAGCTTTCTCCCTCCTCCCCCCGGGACTTTCAACTAAGCAGATGATCCAGCTTGGGGGTCTCTGGGAGCCCTTCGGCCCCCACCCAGCTGCCCTTGACAAAGGAGGAGGCAGGAGGGTTTTTACTTCTGGTCTTGGAGAAGGTGAGGGCCCTCTCTTGCCCCTCCACTGGCATCTTAGGAAGCCCCTGCCAGGTAGAAGGACCGCCATCCTCGGGTGCTGCTTGGGACAAAGACTGGAGGGGGGGGGAGACTAACGGAGGGCAATGAAATCCGGGGCCTCCTTTCAGGTCATTGGGGGAGGGAAGAATGGAGAGAGCTCAACTCTGCAGCTGCATTAAGAGCTCTGCAGTGATGCCGGCGCTCTTGGAACCTCACCTGGACACAGGTAAAAAGGGGGGCTGGGACCCTCTCCGGGGCCAAGAGAAGATCCGCTTCCCTCCTGCCCTCCACCTCATTTCCTGGCGCCGCATCTGCTCCGGACCTTCCCCAACCACCGACAGCCGAGCGCAGAGCCGGCCTCCGTTTGGCCCCAGCCGGATGCAGCGCAGCCTCGAAGGGAAAGGAGTAGGCGAACAGGAGCTGGAGCCTTGCTTTGGATTACAATCCTCAGAATCCACGACGTTGCTCGCATTGGCTGGAGTTGATGGGATTTGTAGTACAAAATACAAGGGGGCGTGATCTGCTTTACCTGCACTGCGCAAATCCTACTCCCTTCCCTGCATTGCTTGAGTGGAGAAATACTTCAGAGCCGCACCTAGGACTACAAAACCAATTCCTGGAGAGGAAAGAGGAGCCCGTAGGATTGTACAGGAAACATCCTGATTGGCCGAACCTGTTGATCCCTCGACCCCCAGGGGAGGCATTGCAGTCGGAGATGAAAGGAAGAATCAGAAATCCACAAACGGAGTAGATCCTGGAGGGAAGGAGGGACTCGGAATCCCTGGGTGGCTTTGAAGGACCCGGATGGTCTTATCCGTCCTTGGATGCCCAGAGGAAGCTGAAAGGGCTTCACTGACCGGGATTTCCTCCTCTGCTGGGCAGCTGCAGCCTTCCGCATGGGGAGTTTCCAGGAAAAGTTCCCTTGTTGAGTCAGGGAAGCCAAATAAAGCTCCATACAATGGAATCTGGGGGGAAAGACTAGGAAACCAGTCAAATTGCTTTAGCCCAAAGGCGAAGAACGCGACATTCTAAACCAGCCGTTGCCCACTGAGTTGCCCCATTGCTGGAGAGACTCGAGAGCCCATCAGCCCCTCCGGCTCTTCTTCTTCCACGCTGCAACTCAACGCCAGTCTCTGCAGTGGAGACCGACCGTGGCTGGGCGGGTCCGGAGGCTTCCTGGGGGGTTTCGGTTGCGGGTGGGGAAGCCCAGGGGGCTGGAGGGCGAGGGGGCTGCCGCGGGGGCCCCTCTTGCTCCTGGGGGCTGGGGGCCTCCCTGGGGGGGGGCAGCTAGGAGGACCTGCCACCTGGAGGGAGGGGCAGCCGCGTCCTGGGCTGGGTCTCCCCCCTCTAAGCAACCTGCCCAGGAGGGGAAATCCGCCTTCCTCTGCGACCCCTGGAAAGCCCGGGAAAGAGAGGGCGGGAGGGGGGCTCTTTGGGCACCGGCCGGCCGTCCAGTTGCGAGGGGCTGGCAGCAGGGACGGCGGCGGAGGCGGGGAAGGGGCTGTGGCAGGAGGGGGAGGGCAGGGCTGCCTCGTCCGGGCGGGGGCCGAGAGGAAGGCGGGCGGCGGCTTCCCCTCCCCTCCCCCTGGGTCTTCTCCATTGCGGCGGGTGGGGGTGGGGGGGCTTTCTGCCCCGCTGGGTCCTGAGCGGGCTGATTGCGAGAGCGACTCGGGGCACCCGAGCATGTGCAGAGCGCCAGGTGCGGCCCCGAGACCTTTCCCTGCCCCGGAGGAGCCTGGCCGGGAACTCCGCCGCCCCTCCGGAGAAGTTGGGCGGGGGGCTTGCCTAGCCTTGGCCCTCCAGCCCCTGCACAGCCCCCGGCGCTCAGGCTCCGCTGGAGGGGCTCCGTGGCCAACCGGGGCTCCGAGGAGGGCTCTCTCTCTGCCGAGCCCTGGAGGCGCTGGGCGGGGGCAGGCGGGGCAGCAGCGGCACCTTTGGCCTGGGCGGTGGGGGGGGGCTGCATTGGCATTCTCTCTCTCTCTCTCTCTCTCCTTTCCTTTCGCTTCTCTCTTCCTGAGGGTCCTGTATTAAGGGGGGGGCTTTCCTTCCATTCTGTGCCAGCTCCCCCCTCCTGCTTTGCGATTGTCTTTTTGGTGGGGACAGAGAAATCCCTCTTCACACTTCTCATTCCCGTCTTTTCTTTCTTTCCCCCCCCCCCCCCGAAAATAAGGGGCGGGGGTGGGTGGGAGAAAGCCTGCGAGTGGGGTTGAGTCCGGGATCGAACTCGAAGGCAGCCAGGTTAGAAGGGAGGAGGATTCCCAACCTCCGAGGGCAGAGGCTGCGAATCCTGCAGGAATGGCTAGCCAATGGCCGGGCGGGCGGGCGGGGTGGGAGCGGAATCTACTGGATCTCCGAATTGGCTTCTGTGGGAAGGTGGGTTGCGCGGAGAAGTCCAGGGACATCGCAGCGGCTCCTGGGCCTTGGAAACCTGGAGGGGGCTTCGCTGAAGGAAGGGGCTGCTTCTGCCCCCCCCCCCGCCTCTATTTATTTTATTTATTGATTGATTTATGTAATTTATATGCCGCCCTTCTCCCGTAGGACTCAGGGCAGCTTACAAAAACAAAACAAAGAATTACATAAACAATTAAAATCAGTTTAAAATTAAATTAAAATCAATTAAAAATTAGTAAAATTATTTGAACTCACCCCTATGATTCCTATGTAGACATGGGGGGTGGGGGTGGGGGGGGAGATGCAGAGAAAAAAAGGCTGGCGAGGCGAGGCAAAAGAAGAAAACAGCAGCTGTCAGATGGCGAAGGGGGGTTATTGGGAGGGGGGCTGGAGGGAAGGAGGATCCTTCTGGATTAGGAGGGATCCCTGCAGATCCTCTCCGCCTGCTCCTGGTTTAGCTGAGGGCTTTCCTGTCTTCCCTTCAGATTGGGGGGTGTCTGTCTGTCACCCCCCAAGTCTCTCCCCCCTCTGCCTCTCCCCCCTCCTCATCCAGGCAGCAACTCAGAATCTTCGCCTTCAATGAATGGGGGGGGGGGAGAAAGGGAGGAGGGAGGAGGGGGGTGTCCTGGCCAGATGCTTCCAACCCCAGAGGAGGAATCGGAGGTTCTGAATTGGGGGGAAGAAGCCTTTTTCTTGGACTTTGGACTTTTCAGCTATTCCACTCCACTCCTTTCCTTTCCTTTCCTTTCCTTTCCTTTCCTTCCCCTTTCTTTTCTTTCCTCCTTTATTCCACTCTTCTCCTTCTCCTTTCTTTTCCTTTCCCTTTCCCATTTCTTTCCTACCTTTATTTTCTATTTTATGCCAAGATAATTTTAATAAAAAAATAATAATAAAAAGGAACATTTTGTTTTAGGAGCGCTTCTTGTTCCACAGCTGGAATATGCACATTTCGGGGGGGGGGGGGACTCATCACAAAACACAATTTCTGTGATATTTTGTTTTTGAGCTCTCTGTGACAGACATTTTGTGTGAAGTCCACTTGCTTTTGCATTGTGTCTGAGTCAGTTGTGTAGCTTTTGTGTTATTTTTGTGTAAAATGTGATAGTGGGTTTTCCTGGTCACATGACCACGAAGCCACGGCCACCCAGTCACATGACCACCAAGCCACACCCACCAAGCCACGCCCACGGAACCGTTAGGGAAAATTTTTGAATTTCACCACTGCCTTCGACCTCCTCCTGGGGAGAGTCTCAGGCTCCCCTTTCTCTGGGCATCTTCTCCAGCCCTTCACAGACAAGACAAGCTGGGAAGAGGAGCAGAGAAAATGCTTTAGGTAGAAATTGTAGAGTTTAAAATTAAAGGGCCTGAAAACTGCTATTTTCTTTCTCTGGTTGAGGAAAGAAAAAAATATACAAAGTGTAAAGTTGAAATTTCTTTACACATTTTATTTTTTTATTTACTTTTTTATTATTTTAGTGTAATTAAATTATTTAATGTACCAAAATAAAAACAATCCCAAACTGAAATCCCAGACAGCTGTTCTGCCAAATTCTTTCTGCAAAGGAGCTTTTATCAGGAAATCAAGAAAGAATTGTATAAGATTTCCCTCCCCATCTGACAGCCGATCAAACATGTCATATTTCACATCATTCCGACATTCTCATGGAGAGGATCAGGCAACCAGGCTGATGCTTGGTTCCCACAGCTTCCTCCTGGCCTCTTTTCCTGCTCTCTCTCTCTCTCACACACACTTTTAGCTGCTGTCAGTAGGAACAAGTGCCCACATTATTTTCTATAAGTGTCACATAAAGTAGCTGGCAAATTCCTCTGAATAACTTTCACAGTTCTCTTTAGCAAGATTTATTGAAAGGGGAGGAAACAACAAGAATTCCAGTCATTCAAAAATTTCCATTGTGGAACATATAGATATGATTTTCTTTGACTTCTGCATACTATATAAGGACTTAATATCTCCCTTCAGTTAAAAGAAACTTTAACAATTCTCCAATATCACAATGGTGTTATATCTCATGTTTTTACATTTGTTCTGGCTGTGAGCTGCTCCTTTGTGTTGAGGTCTGGCCTCACAAGGATAATGTAGCACTTGGGGATGAAGATGCAGCCCAGCAGACCAGCACTGGAGGCCAGGATGGAGAAGACCTGCACAGCCACCATGGATTTCCCTTTGGTGCTCAGGTAGGTGGGCACAAAAGTCACCCAGACACTGCAGAAGACCAGCATGCTGAAGGTGATCAGCTTGGCTTCGTTGAAGGCCCCAGGCAGGTTCCTGGCCAGGAAAGCCACCGTGAAGCAGATGGCAGCCAGGAAGCCCATGTAGCTGAGGGTGACGTAGAACATGACAACGGCCCCTTCGTTGCATTGCAGGATGATCTCTCCAGGCTGAGAGTGGAGGTCAGAGTCAGGGAATGGGGGAGAAACTCCCAGCCAGATGGAGCAGATGATAATTTGGACTGCAGAACAAGAGAAGATGATGGAGTTGGCCAAGCTCTTCCCCAACCATCTCTTCACTCGATTTCCTGGTTTTGTGGCCAGGAAAGCCAGCACCACCATGATAGTTTTGGCCAAGAGAGAAGAAACAGCAACTGAGAAGATGAGGCTGAAAACCGTTTGTCGGAGAAGGCAGGTGGCTTTCCTTGGTTGACCAATGAAGAGAGAAGGAGACAAGAAACAAAGCAGGAGGGAGACCAGGAGGATGTAGGAGAGGTCCCGGTTGTTGGCTTTGACAAGGGGAGTTTCTTGGTATTTCATAAAGATGATTAAAACAAGTCCTGTGGTTAGGAAGAAGAGGAGGGCAAAAGAGACCAGGATGATGCCCAGATGTTCTTCATAATACAGGAAGGTTATAACTTTGGGGATACATTGGACTCTGTCCACATTTGGATATTTATCATCTGGACACTTGGTGCATTTTTCTGTATCTGAGAAAGCCAAAAAATAATATTTCCTTAATATTCTATCCTTCTATCTTTCAACAAAGATCTTAAACTAATAGCAAGATCAATTTCCAAGATGTGTTCCTTAACAATTTCACCAAAAGAATATGTATTTTCAAACAAATGTAGAGCAAAGTCTATGAAACTGGAGGAAGTCCTAGGATGTTAATTATCTCCAGGTTAATGTGCAGAATCTTCATAGGAACCTATGTTATCAGAGGTTAATAATGAATCAGCTAATCTTTCTAAGCAAACATCCCGACACCTGACCCATGGCACTTCTTAATATATTGACTCAGAGGGTTCCTATCCTGGGATATCTAATTGGCTTTCAGAATATTCGTGTAATGAGGTTCCCCCATAACTGTCGACACTACCTCCCTGTGGACCAGCAACTCGGAGATCCTCAAGGGGAGGCGCATGTAGAAGGTATCATACTAATCCTTCCAGGTGATGGACCTAAGACAGTTCCTCAAGTTTCAAAGAACTCGGATGGTCCCAGAGAGGTAAATGTGGCAGGAAACATCCACACTAAAGAGAAATTTTCACTTTAAACATGAAATCTGAATAGATAGGTTTGGGCCAGCCACTATCTCTCAGCTCCCATCTCTTCCCAACCCCTCCTTCAAAGTCTTTTTGATTTACTTCCTTTTAGATAAGAAATTGCGCAGGTTAAAAATAAAAACCTAGGTGAGCTTCCATCTGTCTTTCAACTTGTACTTTCATTAAAAGGTTCTGGATGGATCCAGTTCCACAAAGCCTCCCATTTTCCTCAGTGTGACCCACCTTCCTGAGTGGAGAAGGTCCCCTCCGGACAAGGAACGCAGTCGTAGCAGCAAACTGGCTCTCCTTCTCGAGCCCTCTTGACAAATCCAGGATGACAACTTTCCACACATTTGGACTGAGGCAGGGACTGAGCAGAAAAACAAGGAATGCCAAAGAAAAGGTGTTAGGACTCTCCGTCCATGGAAAATGGAGGCAGAAATGGATGGAGACAAGTAGCCTCTGGTCTTCACTGAGGTAAATAGGAAACCTCTGACTACTTCTAAACAGATGCAGGAGGTATAATAACTGGCAGATTCTTCCTTTAGTTCCTTCCTTTTGCTTTCAGAATTCAACATTACAATAAAGCACTTTTCCATTTAATAAAATCTAGAGGGATGGAATTGAAAAAAGATTTAACTTTGATGATATATTCATTTTAAAACTGAGAAGAAAGTTTACCGTAAAAGATTTAGGAAACTTCTTTCCAATAGATTTTATAATATGAAATTAAACAGTGATGAAGAAAGAAACCTCTGACCAGTAAGATCTTGAAAGGTTTCCATAAAACATGGCAAAGCCACTCCACTTAGGTCCCGTCTGTTGAAGAGCTTCCATGAGATGACACCACCTGGCATGGGAGGCCAACCACCCTGGAGACTCCAGGCTTTGCCCACTTGAAATGGGACCTCAGGCTTTGGAAAACAGAGAAAAGACACCAAAATTTCTCCCACCTTATTGAGCAACTTTAGCAGTGAAAGAGCATCTTGGTCGATAGTAAGTCTTTGCCTTTCAAAATATGCCAGAAACTTTCTCCTGACATCCTCCTTGGGGAGAACCAAGAAGATTTTGATGCCTAGATCTGCCGTTATTTCTCCATTTTGGTCCAAATACAGTTTTCTCTCAGAAATATTCCAAAATTCATTCTTCTCCAGAAAGGGATGAAACTAGAATGGGAGCATCCAGGAATTTGAAAAGTTGAAAATTTTGTTTCTTATGCCACATTGAATCTTTCTTCCACAATTGTCTAATCTCCAAATAAGGTTAAATAGGATACAAATACTGCCATTATGTTCATAAGTGAATGAAAAGGTTTGAGAAAGATTTGTCCATCATATACTGACAAAGCATAGAGAAAACATAATTGATCAATTGGTCAATTATAGGAAACCTTCTAGAGCAGATGACAAATAAAATGAAGAGAGGGAAAAAAACATGATTCACAAACTCTTTGAAAACAGGAGGTTGATTCCCAGAAAGCATGGGTTGATCAAGAAGAAAGTTGTCAGGCTAATCTTCTCCCTGGTCATCCTGATGGAAAACACCTCCAGATGGAGAGTGGCTGGCTCTGGAGAATTTGATCGCTGAAGAGCCAGCTGGGTTTAGAGAGGGGAGAGGCACTACCGATCAGTGCTTAGTTCTTCATCAACTGATGGAAAAATACATATCAAATAGACCTGCATCATTCTACGCCTGCTTTATAGATCTCAAGGCAGCCTTTGATACGGTTCCCAGGACTAAGCTATGGGAGAAGCTGGAAGCTGCCTCAATTGACCACAGGCTTCTTCATCTCTTACCTGCCCTACATACTAAAACATCCCTCAAAGTGAGGTGTGATATGCAGGGGTCCCTCTCGAAGTCAGTTAAAACTCAAAAGGGGGTTAAACGGGGGCATTTTGGCCCCCCTGCTTTTCAACTTTTACATAACTGGCATGGTAAAATGGCTAAACAAACCAAATCACCCCCCCCCAAAAAAATAGGTGACCGAAGCATCGCCCTCCTGCTCTATGCAGATGCCCCTGTGATCCTCTCCAGGACACCAGTAGGCCTGAAAAGAGCCTTGCGAGCCCTTCTCCAGCACTGTAATTACAATCAACTGGGCATCAATGATGAGAAAACAAAGATCAAAAAGGCCAAAACTTGATTCATGTTATCTAAATGGCCACAAAATAGAGCAGGGAAGCCCCTTCAAATCCCTGGGGGTGGCCATTCAGGCCAAGGGTTCAAGAGAGATGCAGCTGCCCTGGGCCAAAAATCAGCCAGCACCATTCTTCATTGTTTCCGCACAAAGGGAGGCTACTATGTCCCTGCTGCTATTCAGCTTTTTGTGCCCAAGTCGCTAGCACAGCTCCTTTATGGGACGTTGCTCGGACCGTCAGCTTCATGTTTTACATCATTAGAAGTAGTTCAATCCAAATTCTCCAGATGCCACATTGTGTCTCAAATGCACTTCTGCGCCTGGAGACAGGATTGACAGAAGCCGAAGCAAGAATCCGTGTAGCTGTTGTGGCCCACCAGTGGCCAGTGGAGCTGGCAGCAGATTCCGGCAGTGAGGAGGTTGGGGAGGGACATGGGCCAGTCCTGGAGTCTGGGGGAGGCTCTGATGAGGGCTCTGTGGTAGTGCGCACACATTTGCAAACCGGTAGGGAAGGTAAGTGAATTTCACCCCTGGATTCTCCCCTCTTCTCTGATCCTTCCCTAGGCAGCCTCTCTTCTCCTCATCCCAAAAGTCATTCTCACACTTCATTGCACTTCCTAAATAGATGATGGGAAGACTGGTGATATCACTGGATTTCAGTAACAGACTCAGAAACAATTGTGTGATGTGATTAGAAAACTGAGGGGCGGATGGTATGATAACTAAGTGGATAAAAACTGTCTTCAAAGTGATACTCAAATAATTTTTTATCTTTTTAAATTTTTCCTACGACACCTGAAGATTATATTTGTTTACTTGATTGATTAGTCCATGGGCCAAATCAAAGTGCAGAGTTCCAAACACAAATTATTACTAAAATCCGATAAAAACAATTTAAAATGAGATTGGAATAGAATACAATAATATATGGATAAATAAAATAGGATAAAATCATATTTCAATATCACCCCTTCAGTCTACCCCAATCAGTCCCACAAATGCCGATCTCAACTGAGCCATTTTGCTCAAGTACTGAGCTGTATTAAATGTTGTTTTCAAATTCTGGCTGCAGTTAAGGTGAGTCGTTTTGATATGGGATTCCCAATGGGTCCTTCGTTTGGTATATGGACCAAGGTACCTGCCTCTCACCCTCTTATGCAGGCAGCTATCAAATAGGATGTGAGCCAGGTCTTCTCCCTCTGCCACTCTGCAAATGCAGAGACCTCCATTATAAGGTCTAGAGTGGAATCTCCCATATCTGACCATTGTGTCCAGCTGTTTGAATCTCACTCGCGTAAATCTCTCCCTAAGATGTTTTGGTAGTTGTAACTTTAAATAGTTGTCTAGTTGAAAAGTAGGTTTGTATTTGCTCAGCCATTTCAACTTACCCACCTTACTAAGAATAGCCATGTCATTTTGCGCTTCTACATCCTTAATTCTTTGGGAAGCTGTTTTTTTTTTTGAATTGTTCTCCTGTTACGCAAGAGACAGGAAGGCCACAACTACTTTCAAAATTAATCAGTTTAGTGATCCAAGAGGTTTGTGATTGGGAGTTTATCCGCTCTAGTAAGCATAACTTGGGGAGTCTATCAGTCTCCATTTCATTGACTTTGTGCCAGTGGTTATATGCTTTGATCTTGGATAGTGGATGAATTGTATACATTCCCAATTCAGCTCTAACTGCTGCAGCAGATGTCCTTAGATCTACCCCCACAATACAGCTCAGGTGCTGGGACTGTGTTTGTTCTAGTACTGTGGTTGAGTAGAAATCCCAAACTTCTGCTCCATACAAGAGCATAGGGGTAACCTTTATATATGTACATTAATGGGCCAGGGATTGAAGGTTAGGGATAACTTTTTGCTATTGGACATCAATTTTTCTATGTTATCATTAATACGGTCAAGTTGATAAATCCCCTTCACGCAAGATTTGATCTAAAATGTAGATCCTAGAGTAAGCTAATTTGATGTGATTTAATTTAAAGACTATAAAGTTTTTTTACTTAAAAACCTTATTTGAAACTTCATTTAAAAAGTTTGATAAAATAACAATGGTTTTAAATCAACTTAAAGGTGATAATCAGAAGCAAGCAACAACTGTTGAATCCGATGGATTGAATGGTCGGATGGACTGGAACTTAATTTGCTGCTGGCATCCCTGAAGATCCTGATGCCAAAGGAAAGTGTTTTCGGGCGGCAGACCCACGATCCCCTTCCTGATTCCAAACATGGGGTGTGCAGAGGCAAAAAAAGTGCATCGCATTTCAGATCTGGCCAGGAGGAAAGAGAAGGTGAGTCTGCTGAGGAGAAGGATGGGGGCTTGCGGCTCTGCAATGTGCAATGGGAAGAAAAGCACTTTCAGGCAGCAGCAGTGCAATCCCCTCCCCGAATCCAAAACGCTGGGCAGCCAAAGGGGTGACCAGATGCAAAACGTCTGCTGGGCAGATTCCACCCCCCCCCCCCAGACTGTCCCAAAGAGGGTTGTTCCTCAGGCTGTGCCCAGACCCAGATCCCTCCTGCCTGGAACTGCCTGAAAATGTCAGAAGGGAAGGAGCTGGTGGGTGGGGGCTACATTCGGAGTATATGATGCACCCAGATTTTTACCCTCTTTTTGGGGGTAAAAAGGTGCATCTTATACTCCGAAAAATACGGTATGTAAAAAGCAATAGAAAAATCTCTGATTTTTAGCAACTAGGACTTAACTAACAACAGAGTCCCATATAAGAACATGAATGATGGACGGGAAGAAAGATGAGGGTCACCAAACTTCATATGTATGTTTGTGATCTCAAAATCGTAGTTACCGTATTTTTCAGAATATAAGATGCATCGGAGTATAAGACGCACCTACCTTTTTTGGTGAGGAAAAGAAGAAAAAGAAATCTCCCTCTGCCTCTGAGCAATTTTGCCTCATTGCAGCAAACAGCAAACAGCCTGCTTTACTTTCATTTTCATTTTCAGCATAGCTTGATTAGCACAAGGGGAAAAAAAATCTGCTCCAGCAATTTACCTCTTTGCAGCAAGCAGCAGAGCCCTGCGGAAAAGAGCTTAGAGCAAATGAACTGAGAGTTGGGAGGCTGATCCAATCAACTTGTGCTAATGAGGCTGGGCTGAAGCTGAAAGGAGCTGTTTTTTCTTGCTGTTTGCTTGCAAGGAGGCAGAGGCCAAAGGATGGCGGCTAGTGGGTGGGCAGGTGTACATATTCGGTGTATAAGATGCACCTAAATTTTCACCCTCTTTTAGGGGGGGGGAAAGTGCATCTTATACTCCGAAAAATATGGTAACGGGAAACAGAATCTGAGTCAGCAGGGAGATGGTCATGGAAAGAAGGCAAATGCAGCCATAGGAATCTCAGGATAGATTCTTATGTGATAGATCAATTAACATGTTAATAGAAAAGAAATATAATAGAAGAAGAAGGCTGAATAAGTTAACATTATAATATCTGTAAATATTAATATATAGTAAGAAATGGATCACTGCTAAACAGCTGAAAAAGAAATTAAGATTTTTGTAAATGTTTGTATGTTTATATATGTCTTTTTAACTATGTTCAAAATAAAAAACTTAAAAAAAAAGAATCTCAGGAAGTGAACATTCTGGTTTGGGGAGACCCCAACTCAAGGACCAGGTCCCCTTGCAGGCACCAAGCCTGGAGGAGAATTTGCTGTTGTAGAGCTGAGCCAGCAAAGCAGAGAAGTTCAGTCTCCTCTTCATGGATTGTCAAGAGAAGAGGGGGGTTTAGCTGCCTGTTGAGCTGCACACAGACCCACCTGCAGTGGGGACGGAACAAAGGGGAAATTCCACCATCCTCATCACCAACCCACAAATACGGGAATTCATTTCAAAAAAGAATACAGCATTTTCAAATTAGCAGTGTGTAATATTAAAATGCGATGGTATCTACTCTTTGAAACCATTATTCCCTGAGTAATTGAATTGGACAGATCTGTTGAGATGGTTCCCTTCCTTCTCCTCTGGATTCCTCCTCCAAAGGATCTCAGATTAATGGATCCATATCGGGACCCCCATACCTGCCATGGCTGCAGCCTTGGAGACCCCAGATTCTTTTCTCCCCCCTTCCTTCTCCTCCTCGATCTGGAGGAATAAGCGGCATTCAAGGCCTGGGCCAGAGTCTGAATGAGACTGTAATGATGGTAGTGACTTGGGATCTGGATCCTGTTCCTTTTCTCCTGGGTCTCCAGTGGGGCTTTCTGGGTGCATCTTCTGCGGCCTTTGACAGAAAAGACGTTCTTTGAAAGAGAACAGTGGAAATAAAAATCTTGAAACTTTTCTTCCACAAAGAAATGGGGTTTAAAGGCATCATCCATTGGACTTTCTTTTGGCAGATAACCAAAGTTCAAAATACTATGGATGTATTTCAGAAGTCTACGCTTGTTCATTGCATACAACACAAAATTTGTGAGGATCCAGACTTTCCCTTCAATGGGTCCTGGGAGACGCATAAATGTTAAATGGAAAGGAAGAATTCTGCCCCAAATGGAATCAAGTTCTATGAAGTGAACAAAGACATTGACTTGTCTCCACTTAGAGAGGGAATCCCTGAGGGAAGCTGTATATCCATGTGTTGAGAACAGTTGTGATATAACTACACAAATTCCACTCCTGACAAGCATAGGAGAAAAAATCCTCATGAAATTCTCTCCCTTCTCTGTGTCTGAAGCAAAGAGGCCAATCAGGGTCCATCTGAAATGGAGGAGCAGGTGGACAATTGCTGGGTACTGGAATCCTTCTTTGGGGAGAATTTGGTGGAAAAAGGGGAATTTCCTTTTATCACTCAGAGCCTCTGAAACAATGTCATGACGGATCTGAAAAAGCAATGAAGAATGCTGTGTTACATTTGGGGTCAGATCAAGTCCAAAATATTAGATTTTAATAAATCCAACCTGGTTCTCATGAATGTGTTAGAATAGTTTGTTAATCAGACATTGTTTAAAATATTAAAGACAGAATATTAACAAGATTGTATCATAATAATGGAAAATAATAAGCAAATTAACAAACAATAAAAATATAAATAATATTACTGTATGAACTCTACAATTTATCACAATTAGATTAACATGTGCAAATGCCAACTGGAGTATTCTATTCCAGTAAAGGGCCAATTATAATTTTCGAGGATTGCTGCATTTTTTTCTCCTTCTATATCCCAGATTCTTTCTGGAGGAAATTTTTTAACTTCTTTCTCCAGTCATACAAGAAAAAGGCAGACCTCAAAGCCTAATAAGATTTGTCAGTTGCATAATCCAAGTTTGGTCTTTAATTGAAGTTTTGTCTGTTCCAACAGCCACAATTTTCGGAGTCTGTCAGTTTACATAGATTAAATTTTATGCCAATGCCCATATTTTCTGAATTTAGACAAAGCAGAAATTGTGTAAATTGCCAAATCAGCTCTAAGGGCAGCAGCTGGAGCCCTTTTACCCCCCCCCCAAGATCCTCCTCAGAGGCTGAGATTGGGTTGGTTCTGCTGGTGGTTTCTCTCTGAAGCCCCAAACATCAGATTGATGTAAGAACATGGGGGAAAACTGGGCCTCAGATACTTTAATAATTGGGGCTGAGGAAGCTGGAGAGCTATGAGGTTTTCATTTAAGCACCACTTGCACTCCTGCCCTTTCTCTAACTGAGCTCCTTGGATGATGAGGGAGCCAAGATTCAGGCTCAGAGAAAACAACCCCAGGTAAGGAAAGGTGTTACTTGGTCTAATGGCTGACCATCTATGGCTATGATGTCATTTCACAAAGACCATAACTTTTGAACTTGTTTTATAAATTATCAGATAATTATTAAGACAAAACAATCCAAGTCTATACAATCCAATGTGTAAGTATGAGAATATCATATTATCTGTATAAATCAGTGTATTCCAATAGGAATTTAGCAGTCTTCCAATATTTGAGGGGCTGCCACAGAGAGGAGGAAGGGGGTCAAGCTATTTTCCAAAGCACCCAAAGGCCGGACAAAGGCCGGACAAGGAATAATGGATGGAAACTGAACAAGGAGAGATTCAACCTGGAAATAAAGAGATAAAGTTGCCTTCAGAAGTTGTGGGAGCTTCATCACTGGAAGCTTTCAAGAAGAGACTGGACCGTCATCTGTCAGAAATGGTGTAGGGTCTGCTTGGACTAGATGACCTACAAGGTCCCTTCCAACTCTGTTAATCTGTATCTATCTATACTATTCCAGACAAGTGGCTGTCCAGTCTCTTCTTAAAAGCCTCCAGTGATGGACCACCCACAATTTCTGAAGGGGAGACGTTGCATTCCTCACCATTAGGAAATTTCTCCTTAGTTCTAGGTTGTTTCTCTCCTTGATTAGTTTCCATCCGTTGTTTCTTGTCTTGCCTTCTAGTACTTTGGAAAATAGGTGGACCTCCTCTTCTCTGTGGCAGCCCCCCAAATATTGGTACATTGCTATGATGTCACCCCTCATCCTTTTCACTAGAGTAGACATACTGAATTCCTGCAACTGTTCCTCATATGTTTTAGTCTCCAGGCCCTTAATCATCTTTTCTGCACTCTTTCCAGAGTCTCTACATCTTTTTTTTAATATGGAGACTAAAACTGGATGCACTATTCCAAGTGTGGTCTTGCCAAGGCATTATAAAGCGGTATCAATAATTCATGTGATCTTGATTTTATCCCTCTGTTAATGCAACCTAGAATTGCAATGGCTTTTTTGGCTGCTGCCACAGACTGACTCCATCTGGGGGGTGATGCTGTCTATCCCACTGATCTGTCCCCGTCCCCACACACACACACACAGCCAGTCGAGGGTTAAGGAAACACTTTGGAATGCACCCAGTTCTTATCTCCAACTTGGCAGCGATAGACACACCGTCTGCCAAGTTACTTTATTTTCACAAATAGACAGATAAGATACGAACGTTCAAGAAAGTCCAAGCAGAAATAATATTCCTCCCAGCAGTTCCGGACGAGGCTTTAGTGACTCCAAGGTTTTGCTTTGTTCGTCACAAGGATCCTTTGACCACTACCCTCTATTATATAGTCTCTGGGGTGTGGTCCAGTGACTCAGTTCTAATCCCTAGCACGCCTCCCAAGCTGCTGCAAACGTTTATCACGCCTTCGAAGGCGTGCGTCCAGGAATGATGTTTCATTATCACTTTGACTCGAATCAGCTGTTTCCTCTCCCTCAGCCGGCACTTGAAACAATGCCAGAGGGGAGGGGCCTGGAGAGGGAGGCCTGGCTGACTCCTCTTCCTCATGCTCGGAGCTTTCTTCCTCCGATGGGACAGGCTCAGAGGGTGGGGCCACAACACTATCCCCCACCGCAGGGCCCTTCCCCCGGGTCTGACGGTCGGGATGGGGTCGGGACGGGAACTGTTCGTGGAAAGCCCGCACCAGGTCAGGGGCCTGAACGGCAGATGCGTCCACCCAGGTGAAATCCTCGGGCCCGTACCCCTTCCAGGCAATGAGGTATTGGAAGCGCCCCTTCAGCCAACGGGAGTCCCGGATACTGTCCACCTCGTACGTCGAGGCATCGTCCTCGTCGGCTGCGGCTGGGGGGGCAGGCGTCGGCGGGCGGCGGAGATGGCTCACGGGGGCCTCAGGGACCAGGAGGGACCGATGAAAAACAGGGTGGAGCCGCATGGAGCGGGGTAGAGTCAACCGGTAGGCCACCGGATTGATGACCGCCTCGATAGGGAAGGGACCGATAAAGCGTTGGGCCAGTTTCCTCACCGGCCGGTCCGTGGGGAGGTGTTTCGTGGACAACCACACCCGATCTCCTACTTCCAGCGGTGGCGTCGCCCGGCGGGCGCGATCGGCGAACCGTTTATAATCCTCTTTCGCCCGGATCAGCTGCCGCCGCACCAGTTGCTGCACTGCCTGCAGCTCCGAGAGGAAGTCCCGGGTCTCGGGAACAGGGGAGTCCATGATGGTCAACGGGAAAAGCCGTGGATGGTATCCGACGTTGGCATGGAACGGGGTCATCTGGGTGGAGGTGTGTTGGGAGTTATTAAAAGCGAACTCCGCCAGGGGAAGGTACTCGGCCCAGTTGTCCTGCTGCTGGTTGACAAAACAGCGGAGGTACTGCTCCAGTATGCCGATGACCTTCTCCGTGCCCCCGTCAGTCTCCGGATGGTGCGACGATGACAGGCACACCTGCACCTCCAGCGCGGCCATCAGGCTTTTCCAGAAGCGAGCCGTGAACTGGGCCCCGCGGTCCGAAACCACCCGGTCCGGCAGGCCGTGGAGGCGGAAGATATGTTGCAGGAACAGGCGAGCCGTGGTGCGGGCCGAGGGCAGGCCGCGGCACGGGATGAAATGTGCCATCTTCGTGAGCACATCCACCACCACGAGGACGGTCGTGTACTTAGCGGACAGGGGCAGGTCTGTCAGGAAGTCCATGGAGATGGCTCCCCAAGGTCTCTCCGGTGTCGGTAGCGGCTGGAGGAGTCCGGGAGGGGGGCCGGACGCGGCTTTGGCCTGTCGGCACGTCACACAGGACGTCACGTAGGCGTGCACGTCGTGCCGTACCCGAGGCCACCAAAAAGTCCGCGTCACCAGGTTCAAAGTCTTAAAGAAGCCGAAGTGCCCCGCCGCGGGGTTGTCATGACACTGGTTCATGACGAGGGCTCGGAGCGGACTCGTGGGCACGTACAGCCGACCCCGATGTCTGAGCAAGCCCTCCTCCACGGTCCATGGGGACGCGGGGCCGACGTCCGCTCTCCGCTGCTGCGACCAGTCGTCCCGTCGCTGCGCTTCCAGCACCCGAGCCCGCAGGTCCACCGGTTCCTGGACCGCGGCCAAGGAGTCCGCTGGCAGCACCGTCCGGGGGGGAAGGGAGTCCTTGGGGCAAAAGTATTCCGGCTTACGGGATAGCGCGTCCGCCCTCTGGTTGAGGTTGCTCGGAATGTAGGTGACGTGGAAGTTGAACCGGGCGAAAAACAACGACCACCGGATCTGCCGCTGGTTCAACTTCCGTGCCGTGGTGAGGTGCTCCAGGTTCCGATGGTCCGTCCGCACCTCCACCTGGTGTCGGGCCCCCTCGAGGTGATGTCGCCAAGCCTCGAACGCGGCCTTGATGGCCAGCAACTCCTTTTCCCAGATGGTGTAGTTGCGCTCGGAAGGGTTGAGTTTCCGGGAGTAGTATGCGCAGGGAAAAAGAGTGCCGCCATCCACCGGAGCCTGTAGCAGCACCGCCCCAATCGCCACGTTGGACGCGTCCGTCTCCACCACGAACGGACGGTGTGGATTGGGGTGCCTCAGGACTGGCTCCGTGAGGAAGGCCTGCTTGAGGACCTCGAAGGCCTGCTGCTGCGGGGGCCCCCACTGGAACGGGACCTTCTTCCGAAGGAGCTGGGTCAACGGCAAGGTCAGGGTGGCGAAGCCCGGGATGAAGGTCCGATAGTAGTTGGCGAATCCCAACAGACGCTGGACGTCCTTCACCCGACGCGGGGGTTCCCAACTGCGCAAGGCCTCCACCTTGTGCGGGTCCATCGCGATGCCCTCGGGGGTGATGATGTGCCCGAGGAACTCTATGGAAGTCTGGAAGAAGTAGCATTTCTCCAACTTCGCATAGAGCTGGTGCTCCCGCAGGCGCTGCAGGACCTGGCGGACATGCTGGAGGTGACTTTCCGGGGTCCGGGAATAGATCAAAATGTCATCCAAGTAGATCACCACGAACCGATCCAGCATGTCCCGGAACACATCGTTCATCAAGTGCTGGAAGACCGCGGGGGCGTTGGTCAACCCGAACGGCATGACGGTATACTCGAAGTGTCCGTACCGCGTGCCGAACGCCGTCTTCCATTCGTCCCCCTCTCTCACGCGCACCAGGTTGTAAGCCCCTCGGAGATCGAGCTTAGTGAAGATCGAGGCCTCCCGCAACCTCTCCATCAGCTCCGGGATCAGCGGCAGGGGGTAGCGATTTCGCACTGTGATGGCGTTCAAGCGCCGGTAGTCGCAACACAGGCGCAAGTCCCCCGTCTTCTTTTTAACGAAGAGGACCGGGGCCGAGAGCGGGGAGGTCGAAGGCCGGATGAACCCACGGGCCAGGTTCTTTTCCAGAAAGTCCCGTAAGGCGGCCAGCTCGGGCTCCGACATGGAGTACAGGCGTCCCGAGGGCAGGGGCGCGTTGGGCATTAGGTCCACCGCACAGTCGTAGGGTCGGTGCGGGGGCAAGCGGTCCGCCTCCTTCTCGCTGAACACGTCGGCGAAGGGCGTCAGCTCCGGAGGCAAGGAGACGTTTGGGGCAGAGACGTCCTGGCCGGCGCAGGTGTGGCGAAGGTGGTCGACACACTGCAGGCTCGGGAACGAGATGGCGTTTCTCGACCACGCCACCTGAGGGTCGTGCGCCCGAAGCCAGGCCATCCCCAGGACCAAGGGAAAGTGCAGATCCGCCGTTACGTAAAACTGGATCGCCTCCTCGTGGTTTCCAATGGCGAGGCGCAAGGGCTGGGTAGCGGTTTTGATGGGTCCCGCCACGAGTTCCCGCCCATCTATAGTTTCAACCCTCAATGGAGGGTCCACTGGAACCAAGGGGACTTTGTAATGGGCCACAAAGGCCTGGTCCATAAAGTTCGTGGTGGCCCCCGAGTCCACCAGCGCGTGCGCCTGGAGCCCCTCCGACCGGTTAGCCAACAACACCCGGGGGTTCAAAATCAGGTGCCGAGGGGGCTCACAGTCCACAGCCGCCGACTCCGGCGGGGCATGGTCACGTGCCTGACCCAGAGTTTCCCCTAGGCCAGGCCTGGCCCGTTTCCCGGCAGGTCACGCCGAGACTCCGGAACAGGCTTGAGCGGTCCACTCCGCTTCCGGGGACACGAGGCGGCAAAATGTCCCGCCTCGCCGCAATAGAGGCACAACCCCCCTTGACGTCTCCGCATCCGCTCCTGGGCCGTCAGTTGAGGTCTGGCTGCTCCGAGCTCCATAGGCTCCTCAGCCGTCGCCACAAAACGCTGTGCGGTCCGGAGCGCTGTCGGTGCGAAACGCGGGGGTGCCGACGCTGTCGATGGTTCCGGAAGAGCCCGACGGGGCCGTCGCCGTTGCAAGCGGGCGTCGATGCGCAGGCATTGGGTCACCAGCGCGTCGAGGGTCGGTGGCGCCTCCACACGAACCAGCTCATCCTGCATCTCGTCGGAAAGGCCGTCCTGGAAGGCGTCCATCAGCGCCACCTCATTCCAAGCCGAATCCTGGCCTAGCAGTCGGAACTCTGCAATATAGTCCTGCAGGGGGCGCTTGCCTTGGCGGAGGTCCTTGATGCGCCTCGCTGCCGTCTGCACCCGGAGGGGGTCCTCAAACATGGTGCGCAGGTGTTGTAAAAAGCCCTGAAAGTCCAGGAGCAAGGGGCTATCTTGCAACAACAGGGGCGTGGCCCATCGGGCGGCAGTGCCCGAGAGGGAGCTGATAACAAATGCCACCCGAGCCCGGTCATCCGGAAAATCCTCCGGCCTCATTGCCATAAACAGTTGGCATTGTCCCAAGAAGGCCGGAAACATCTCCTGCTGCCCAGAAAACCTATCTGGCACATTCACTGGGCATCTCGGACGGGGAGGGGGAGGAGGTGGAGCTGCAGGAGCATTTCCCAAAGCAAGTTGGGCAGTTAGCTGTGCTACTTGCTGTTGCAGAAGCTGATTGGCCTCCAGCATCTGCTGTATCTGCTGCTGCAGCTGTTGGTCCATCGTGGGTTAACGATGGAGTATGGGGTGACGAACAAGATGATCTGTCCCCGTCCCCACACACACACACACAGCCAGTCGAGGGTTAAGGAAACACTTTGGAATGCACCCAGTTCTTATCTCCAACTTGGCAGCGATAGACACACCGTCTGCCAAGTTACTTTATTTTCACAAATAGACAGATAAGATACGAACGTTCAAGAAAGTCCAAGCAGAAATAATATTCCTCCCAGCAGTTCCGGACGAGGCTTTAGTGACTCCAAGGTTTTGCTTTGTTCGTCACAAGGATCCTTTGACCACTACCCTCTATTATATAGTCTCTGGGGTGTGGTCCAGTGACTCAGTTCTAATCCCTAGCACGCCTCCCAAGCTGCTGCAAACGTTTATCATGCCTTCGAAGGCGTGCGTCCAGGAATGATGTTTCATTATCACTTTGACTCGAATCAGCTGTTTCCTCTCCCTCAGCCGGCACTTGAAACAATGCCAGAGGGGAGGGGCCTGGAGAGGGAGGCCTGGCTGACTCCTCTTCCTCATGCTCGGAGCTTTCTTCCTCCGATGGGACAGGCTCAGAGGGCGGGGCCACAACACCCACATATTTTCAGCTTCCCGAGAAATAGGTTGTGGTTTACTTTGTCAAAGCCTTTCTGAAATCCAAGTACTGTATACTACATGCACTGCATTTCATTGGTCCACTAATTTAGTCATTTTTGTCAAAGAATGAAATAACGTTTATTTATGATCTGTTTTTTGACCCTGCATTAGTCCTAGTAAGTCATTCATATCTATTCTGAAGAACAAGGGTTCAAATATGCACCTTTCCCTTCCCCCTTGGTAAGCATAGATCCTTCTTCTCATGGCTCCATTGAGCCCAAATCTCCCTCTCAAACAAGGGCTTGGATCAGGGCCAACAGGCTGAGCTCCATTTTGAGGGCAAAACATTTTCTCCATTATATTTCTCTGTTTATTGAGTCAAATGCTGCACTAATATCTAGAAAGCAGCAAACCTTGTTTTACCTCACTGATATAGATTAACTATTTCAAGACAAACTTGTTGCCAATATTAGATTATTAATTTATGCATTATTTCTTACAAAAGCTAAATAGCATTTAACTCTACCTAAAACCTTCTGCATGGAATGAATTTTTCTCAAGTTTAACTAAGAGGATCATGGCATAAATTTTAGCCACAATATCTGCTAGTATAATTGACCTATAATGGGTACAGTCCTTTTTATTCTACTTTTTAGAAAGATAAAATGCTAACCAATTTCAATCCAACTGTATACGGGAGGCATTATTTTTCTGTGAAAATGAAGATGCCAATAGAGGCCCCAACAACCAGGGATATTTTTTGATCAGTTAAATAGTTGGTAGAATGTCTTCTCCAGGGAATGTATTGCTTGCATTTCAGGCCTTTTATGATTAATCTCAACATGAACATAATGGGGTAAAATATTTACATTTTTGCTAATATGGAGAAAAGCAGCTCTTGAATTCCATGGAGAAGACATGATTGCATCTATTGCTCTCCCATCACCACCCACCCCTCACTTTACCAGAGGGAGAAAAACACACACAAACCTGTGGGACTTTGTAGGTGCCTCCTAATGTTGACATCTGGATGGAGATGTCCTTATGAGCTGCATCAAAAAGAGCCAGGAGGTTGTCCTTCCTTCCACAGCTGTAGTTGGGGACATTGGCTTCTCCAGTGGAGAGCATGTCCAGCAAAGCATCAGAAGTGTGGAAAGTGCTCAAATAGTTATTATGGATGTTGTAGGCAAGTGTGAGATTGTGCAAGAGATGGGAATTTTTGTTAGCCAGTTGAATGTTGAAAATGAATAGTAAGCAATACAAAAAATTGTAAGAAGTCCTATTGAAAAAAAGTTATTATAATCAACAGCCACAACAAATACTTTTGTTATGTACAATATATATAATCCTCCACAAGCCTACTGAGACTTAAACCAGCATTGATCCAAAAGCAATGATCAGTTACAGAAATATGGAAATGGGTTGAGGTACGGCAACTACAACTGATTCCACCACTACTTTAAATAAAATTCATTATCCAAGTGATAAATTGAGGATTGAAGGGAGAGAGGAAAATAATCTGCAGCCCTTTCAGCTTTTTTTCAGACCCCTTTTTGAGTCTCTTTCACAAAATCAGACCAAAGAGGGAAGCCATGGAAATAAAAATCATTCAGGAAATTGGACATATTCCCCAATATAGGAATAAATGAAAAATAAAAAAAATTGAAAAGAAGGAGAGTGTTAGAGGGAGTTCAACTCCACCACCCTGAATGACTTACAAATCATGGAAAACAAGCTGAACAGAAGGAGCCACGTTGAAAAGCAACTTTGTATGCAAACTTTCATTTCCACTGGTAACTATACTGATTAAATGGTCTCCTGGTCTGTAGAAGCTCCGTGGTTTCCCATCCTGGTTCTCCAAACTCAGTGGGCATTTCATTCTCAGCTTCCCAGAGACTGGATGGGACAAAAGCAGCAGCAGAAGCAGAAGCAGGAGGTCCATAATTCATGGGGTGAATCAATGAATCCCTTTCCTGTTTCTAAAGAAGAAATAGAAGAATTCAAAGGACTCTCACAAGGTGGAATATGATCCAGTTGCTTTTTCTCAACACAGAGAAACACTCAGCTTCACCTGGAAAGGAGGGAGACATACATTCAAGAGCACAGACTCTGCCTGTCCCAAACCTCCATATTTCTCTGTCCAAAGTCTCCCCTGGAGGATTCGGCCAAACAGCAGAGCTGAAACTTTTATCATAATTCTCCCTCTCAGGAGGGATCCCTGGATAATTCAAGTAGTTCTTGGACTTGGAGATTGTTGGGGAATTCTCTGGAGGGAAATGAAAGGGAAATAATCCCCATGTGATTCATAATAAGAGGAGGAGAGATGGAATTAAATCCATCATCTAGAATTGAGAGATTTGTTAGCTCCATGCAGGGAATACATGGCACCTGTGGCTGAAATAACAAATAAATCTGAAATAAATAAATAAAATAGATCTGCAAAATCCAACTTCCATCTTCTGAGTCCTGGGAAGGGGGGAGACCATATCTCATGTTGCTCAGCCACCTCTTTCCACATATGGGGCACTCAGGGGGGAAAGCAAAGCCCAGACCCACGGAGAAAGCCCAGGATGGCCAGGGAGGAGGAGGGGATCTGGGGCATTCCTGGGAAGAGACTAACATGGTTTATGGGTCCCAGGGTTGAATGTTGGGGGGGGGATGCAGCCCCTGGGGTTTCTCCAGCCTCGTTGGGCTCTGTGTCTTTCCAGGGAAGGCTCCTATGGGGAGAAGCCATGCAGGGCTGGGTTTTCCAAGGGGGATCCGGGGTTGCCCTGGAGGAAAAGGTGGCTGGAGGGGACCCTCCATGACTCTGAGGAAGATCGGGGTCCCCTGTGGCCCCTCCAGACCTCTCAGCTGAGGAGACCCTCTTCATTGCAGCCTTTTCTGGGGAAGGGGCTTAAGCCCCCCTCCCTCTGCAATTCTGGGAGCTTTTGCCTCTTTCTCATCCCCCCCAAAGCTCTGAATTTTGCTCTTTACTTGACCCCCCTCCCCTTTGGCTTGGCTTCTTCAGCCTCTTCTCCATCAGGCTGAGGGCAAGGAAGCTCCCAGGCAACCGTCTCTTCCCCCTCTTTGATTGGCTACAGGGTTGTCATGATGAAGGGGGCGGGAATAGAAGCAGCCAGTAGAGGGAAAGAGAGGCGGAACTTTTGTCGTCCCTGAGAACTGGAGGATTTGAATGCGAAATCTGCTTTCTTTTACAAAACTATTTATATTATTATGGAAAGGTAAAAAGTTGAGATTCGATTTTAAGGCTTTATTTTACTGCAACAGAGGAAGTCTGAAATCAATGCTTTTGTTTTCTTTTCTCCCTCCCCCCCCCACTTCTCTTTCTCTTCCTCCCATTTCTTCCTCTTTGTTTTTTTTATTTTTGTATTTTATTCTATAATCTAATAAAATGTTTTTTTTTTTTAAAAAAAAAAAAGAACTGGAGGATTTGAATGCAAAATCTGATTTCTTCTGTTCAGATGCAGCCCAGAATCAGAAGGAGGGAAGGGTCAGAGTAAATGAAGGAATATTTAAAAATATATTTAAAAAAACAAAGGAAAACTTAGGCTTTGACAGAAGAAAAATAAAAAGCCAACACCAAAAAAAGAGAGAAATTATCAAACTCTGTAGAAAAACTTCTTTAGCTCTGTAGAGTGTGATCCATGAGATATACAGCAATTAAAGGAAAGAATGATAAAAGTCAGCCTTAAGCAAATCTATTGGAGACACAGAGCAGAAAGATCAAAAGATGAAGTGAAATTGGACGTTTAAAAAAATAGTGTCATCAGACAGCTTATAGAAAATAGCTAATATAGTTATAGTGTTAACATTACTTTCTGCACGGGTTGAAAGGATGTAGAATTTAGAATTTTTCTTTATTTCGATAAAAAAATGTGTAAGCTTTCCTATTTGTGAAATAAAAATCTCACCCCAGCCATTGAAGGGAGAGACAAAAAAAAAAAAAAATCAAATTCAAGTTTCTAGTGTTTGTGAGTATGGAGTCTGGGTCAATCTGTTCTTTGGTGGTTTATATATATATATATATATATATGGAAAAGAGCCTCGACTGTCAGAGGGAGAGAATTTGGTCCAGGGAGATCTCATCCCGTCCAGGCAACGGCCTCCCAAATACCCGGAGCTTCTCCTGGGCCTTCCGAGATGGGAGAGGCTGAAGGGGAAGCTCTTTCAAGCCAGGAGACCATCTCATGGAGAGAATCCTCCATGAGGTTCTATTTTAAGGATTTAATTATTTTGAATTTCTTTTAATGGTCAGATAGAAATTAGTCCTTCTACAACTAATGGTGTGTTTGTGACTCTGAACTCTGGTGGAGAACTATCTCCATCCCACCTTCTCAACACTCATTCAATGTCAAGGTGATGAGTAACTATCATTTGCCTCTGGTTTTGGATCAGGGTTGGCTTGAGACTCAGTCAGCTGGTGGAGACAAAGAGGATTAAATTGAAGAAAAAGGATTTTCTTGCTTCTATTCATGATGATATAAGAATAACATGAGCATTTTGTGTAAAAGAGTTTCTCTATCAGTGACTTTAATATACTATGGTGTATTTTTGCCATTCAATTGGTGGATAAGGATCCCCAGTTCCTGCACAATCTCACACTTGGCCACAACCTCCCTGACAACTAAGAGAATCCACTTGGCCCTTCAGAGGCCTTGCTGGATGTGCTCTCTACTGGAGGAGCCCCTGTTCCCAGGGACGGTTGTAGGAGGAAGGACCACTTCCTTTGGCTCCTCTGGATGCAGCTGACAGGATGGACATCTCCATCCAGATGTCCACATTAGTGGGACCTTACAAAGCCCCACAGGTCCCTGTGTGTGTTTCTTTCTTTGGCAGACGGAGTGGGGAGTGATAGATCCAACCGTATCTTCTCCATGGAATCCAAGAGCTGCTTTTCACTGGTGTAGATGTCCTGGCTGGGGAGGGGATCAAGAGTGGGGAGGGGGAAGGGTCAAAACAGGCCTGTCCTTCCATGACAACAATCCCATTGCTTTGGGGTCTTTCTTCTGCTGCAGACTTGTCAAGTGGTCAGACGAGAGTGCAGACAGGAACCACTGTTGGACAGTCTGGTCATTCAAGACTTTCCAGGACTAATGAAGGATCCTGAAGGAATCAGGCCCAAAGAGCCATTCAATTCAATTCAATTCAATTCAATTCAATTCAATTCAACTCAACTCAACATTTATTACGGTCACATGCCAAAAGCATTAAAGAGAACAAGAAAAATTAAAATACTGACAGTTTATGCCCCCAAGAATTAACAACTAAAAAACCCACAAATCTCTTAGTATTAAAATCAACACTGAGGCATATTAAAAAGCAGGAACCAATAGCAGAATTGAAGGAATTAAAAAAATATCTTGAAGGGTATTCCAAATCCAGATCTCTATTTACATTACAAAATAAATTTCAAAGGATCAAATCGACTTTACAAAAGCATTTCCTCTTCAGTCCTTCAGTTCTTTCTTCTTTGCACCTTCTTACAAGTTATCCAGCAGCAGAAGAATGAGGGAGGGTCTCCTAGGGCCTACAAACCCTCTGGAAGTTGGGTCCATGATCCTGTACAGAACCTCCAAAAAGTCATGGAAAAAATAGGGTGCACTTTTTGCCTGGTTCTCAGAGGCTTTTTGGTGTTGCCAGGATGTGGTGGAGACAGAGAATGTTTCCCGAAGGGGGAGGGGAGGAGGAGGAATAGGAGAAGGAGCTACTTGAAGGTCTTAGAGGTCCTTGGAGGTTGCCTCAGATCTCTTTTGATCCTGCGAGATCTCCTCCCGGGTCTTACTGGGATTCCTGCCGTTCTCTCTCTCCCAGGAAATGCTCCCTCCATTGTTTCTCTCTGGAAGAAGGAGACGTGGAGAGGTCAATGCGGAGAAGCAGCCAAAGATTCTTACTTACTAACTTAGCCACAACAACAACTGCTTGCGGGGAAGGTCGTATTTTCGGGGAAACACGGTATTTCTTACCTCTCCAGTTGTTCCCGCAGCTCTTGGTTCTCCCTGAGGAGCTCCTGCTTCGCTCCAGCTTCCGTCAGAACCCTGCAGTGGAGATGGAGGTTTCGGAGTTCCAACATCTGGATTCTGTAAAATAGGAAGACAAGAGGGAAATGAGCCCCCTCAGGTCTTCACCTGCATCATCAAACCCTTTTAAAATGAAAACTAACTAAAACGCCTGGCACTTCCTTTGTTTTACCCAGCCTTACTTTTTAATTACTTGAGTTTTGCCATTTCTGTTGCCACAGCTACAGTGCCAAGTTCTTCTCACAGGAACCAAAGCAGGAAGGATTTCAATGATTTATTAGGCACTTCAGAAATGCTCAGGAAAACTGACAAATCAGAAGATCCTATCTACATCTCCACCATATTCTGAAGGGATTTGATTCACTTCTTCAGTCTTCACAACATTATTTAAGTGCAAATGAATGAATTTTTACTTTCAGTATTTAGCATTTCATAATCTACAAGTACCACAAAGGAATCTTCAGATCTTAAAACCTTTTTTTTCCCCTTTTTTGGCTTTCATACCAGAAAAGGCACCAACCAATTCAAAACAATTTCCAAACTTTCTAATGGGAACAGAAGGGGGAGAAGACTGAACTGGGGAGAGCCGAGGGGGAGCCGAGAACTGAGGTCAGTGAGCAGCAGAAGAGGAGATCAAAGCAGGGACCTCCTAAATTCAGAGGATTTGGCCAGGAAAAGTCCCTGTCAAGAGATTCATGATGTCTCCTACCCATCCAGGCAGCGTAATTCAACGCAGAACGTTGTGTAATGTGTGTCCAGGGTAGGGAGCTAAGGAGAATTGAAGAGGAAATCCTGGAAGAGAAAGTCAGGGTTTCTCACCTCCACAGTTTCTCCTCCACCTCCCTGCAGAGTTCTTCGTTCTTCTTTGAAAGCTGGGCATTTTGACGCAGAAGCTCCTCATTCAGGGAGAACGACTTCTGCTTTCTGTTGCTGTAAACAGGAAAACCAGAGAAAAATTAGACCCTTAAGTTTTTTACTTGACTCATCAAACATTTTCTTCCATTGAAAAATATTAAAAATACCCTTATGTTTGTGTCGGTGTATAAATTCAGTCTTGCTATTTCTACCAACAATCCTCTCACCATTTATTGGGTCTTTTAGAAAGGCTCCGTATAAATGGCCAATGGGTACAGTTTGAGGGACTTTAGATACACCTCCAGGGTTAGTCTTAAGGGATTTGATTAGTGACTTAAATATTAAGGTTTAATGTGTTGATAAGAGTTGTTTATAAGAGTTGGATTACTTAAGTTTTTACTTCAGTATTTAGCAAAGAAAGTCTACACACCCCTATTAAAAGGCCAGGTTTTGGAAATCTAAAAGAAAAAAATCAGACCAAGATAAATCACTTCAGAGTACTTCCTCCTTTAACTTAACATATAAGATGTACAATTCAAGTCGAAAAACAAACTGAAGTTGTGAGAGAAAACTTCTCTCATGGTTTGCTGTGCCTATTGATTGGCTTTGATTGGTTTCTGGTTTGAATGTTTGAATGAGCCAATCAGAGCGCAGCTGTTGAGTTTCCCGGGCTTTGTAACTGACACTCACTCGGTCTATAAGGAGCTGCTCTGGCTGCTGAGAGCACACATTGCACATTGCACATTGCTTTCTTACTACTCTCCCGGGTCCCACACAAGAGCTGCAGTCACTTAGCCTCCTTCTCAGGAAGGAAGATCCTGGGCTCCAACCGCATGGAGCAACTGCAAAGAGAGCTGAATGGACATTGCTGAGAGGGAGATCATTACTGATGTTCTTTGTTTTTTTGTTTTCTTTGCTTTTATTAAACTAGTTTTTTTAAAACTCTTCTGGCTCGCCTGTTTGGTGCATTTGTAAGCAGATAAGTCTGCGGTCTATAAAACCTCCACAACAGAAATCTTTGAAGGGGAAAAAACTGATGTTAAATAGTAGTCATTAAATATGTGAAAAACCCGTTAAGGGGACTCTGCTCAAGCCCCCATGGAGTTCAGCTGTTGAGTAGGGGGCTTCTGACATTTCTTCAGGTGCCTCTTACAGCAACAGCCTTGGTCTCCACATCTTCTAAGCCACCAAAGTCACCAGGCTCACAGGGAAGCATTGGGGGTGGGGGGGGCAGCATCCTGCTCTGGGGCTGCTTTTCTTCAGCTGAAACTGGGGCTCCAGCCAAGGAGAGGGAATTATGAACAGTTCCAAGTATCAGTCAATTTCGGCACAAAACCTTCCGGCTTCTGCTAAAATGCTGAAGATGAAGAGGAATTTCCCCCTTTCGATGCCACAGGGACCCAAACCAGGCCTCCAAGTCAACACAACAATGGCTTCCCTACAAGGAGATCGAAGTTTCGGAATGGCCCTGGCAGAGCCCTGGACCCGAATCCAAGTGGAAACCTGGGGAGGGGACCGGAAGAGGGCTGGGCACAGGAGAATCTGACAATTTTGGAGCCCTTTTGCAAGGAAGAGATTTCCAAGGCAAGATGTGCCATGCAGATTGGCTCTAAGGCCGAAAGACTGGATGCTCTCGAAAAATCCAAAGGAGTTTCAACAAAGGATTCTTTTAAAGGAGGCCTCTTTATGCAGCCACCTTCCTGTAAATTTTGTATTCTCATTTTTCCTCCTAAAAGATTCCCGTTTTTCAATTGAATTGTACAGCTTATGTGTTATATTAAAGGTGGGGGGGAAACGAAGAGATTTATCTTGGGGTGATTTGTTTTACTTGTCAAAATCTGGGCATTTTGTCAGAGGTGTGTAGACATTCCATATCCACTTGAGGGAAGTTACCTCTCCTGGAAGAATGAAATCTTTTGAGAAATATTTAAAAAGTCAGAATATTATATTTCTTTAAAGGAGAAACATGTTTCTAAAGACAGAAACTAGCTCCCTCTCCCCAGCAGATGTTTGGTGCCCATGAAGAAAGACTGGGTCCTCCTATCTACAAGCCAAAAGACCTTCAGCTCCAGGGTGAGGGGATTAAGACATGACCCTCCAGGACATAATAGGATTATCCAGTAGCAGACCTCCCTGCATTGCAAAATCTCCTATGGACATAGCATCACCTGGCAAACTTCAACCAAACTTATCTCAGACAAACATGACCCCACATGGCCCGATTGGAATCTGGCAACAGCCAATAGAATACATGTTCCTGCACAGGAACAGGAAGCTCAAGTTCAAAGCCCAAGAGAAGGTACCAATATCCCTGACTCTCCACTCTACGTGGTCAGCTGCCCAGAATCACAAACCACCACGTGGTTCTGCTTCATCAGTAAAGGGACCCTCTTTCCAATCAGCTCCCAGCCTCCATTTTGTCTCCAGGGCCTTCCTCCCGGCATGGAACTGAGCCAGATGGATATTTCTTCCAACAATTTGGCTCCCCAAGATGGGATTCCAAGCTAACCTGACCAACGGACCTTCCCCGGGTAATCCTCCCTTGCTGGACGGACCCACTGAGTCTCTGGGTGGATTTTCATGGAGCTTGGCCGTTTGGAACAGGGTAGTAAAGGGAGGTTTGAGTTTTGAGCTGAGTACCTCTAAATTTTAACATTATAGCCCAGAAAAGTGAGGGAAATGTGTATCTGTCCATGCCTGTGTGCAGTGGTGGGATTCAAAATTCTGTGGGCGTGGCTTGATTGGTGGGCGTGGCTTGATGGTCATGTGACTGGGTGGGTGTGGCTGGGTGGGCATGTTTTGTGGGTGTGGCTTGGTGGTCACATGACTGGTTAGTCACGTGACTGGGTGGGTGTGGCTAACTTGACATCACTCACGTCAAGGGTTAGGGTTAGGCTGCCTGGCCTCTCCTCGCCTCAAAGGCCTCAATGAGATACAATTTCCCTGTCTATTTATTTCCTACTACTGAACATCCAAAATATACTATGTAATCCTATGTACATATGCCATATGTGTACATACATATTACATAGTATAGAGTGTATATAGGCACACAAAGAGATACATTATCTACTATACGTACTGCTTGTATATGTGCACACACACACATACACACAGAGCTCTTCTAAAACGATACACATTCAGCCTCACTTACTGCATTTGGGAAATCCCACCCAGAGTCCACTTTCTGCCACCCATTTAACTGTAACTTCTGTACATGAGAACATTCCAGACGCCTTCAGATCTTCTTCCCTAGCCTGACTGTTAGAGCCAGGTGATGTCATGGAGGGAGTAAAATGGGGTGAAACTCACTTAACAACGCTCTTGCTTAGCAACCAAAATTTTGGGCTCAATTGTAATCGTACGTCAAGGACTATCTCTGCCTTCCTCTGCATGGCAGCCTTGTCCTAGTAAACTCCTTCTCCTTTCTGGCACTTTTCCTCTCTGTTAGAGGCACCCAAATAATCCAGACGATGTAAGGTTTCCTGCTGCAGCAGGGGGTTGGACTAGATGGCCTCTAAGGTCCCTTCCAGCCCTAGATTGCTGTCCTGTTTCAATGCGTCTTCTGAAGCCACTTCTAGTGCCACGGTTTGTGGTCCTTCCTTCCTCTTATCTCTCTCTCTCCCTTCCTTCCTCTTTCTTTCTCTTTTTCCTTTTTTTCTTTCTTTCACATTCATTCTTTGTCTCTTTCTCTTTCTTTCTTTCTTTCTCTTTCTTTCTCTCTTTTTCTTCTTTCTTTCTTTCTCTTTCTTTCCTCTCTCTCTCTTTCTTCACTCTCTCTCTCTCTCTCTCTCCCCCCTCCCTTCCCTCCCTCCTTCCTCCTTCAAAGGCTAGGAAAGAGAGACCCACCCGAGACATGCGAGGTGGGAGGCCCGAGAGAAAGCGCCTGGTCTGGGCACACAGCCCTCCATGATGAAGCCCTTCCCAGGGAGCAAAGCAAGAACTTACCGATCCTGATCCTGATGGTGAGCTCCAGCCACGGCAGCGGTGGCGGAAGGAGAGCTCCAGAGCGGTGGCAGTGGTGCTCCGGGAGGGCAGCCCTCAGGGCCCAGAGAAAGCACACAGCAAGGAGTTGCCGCTTTGGGTCCTCCCAGTCCAGAAAACGCTGCAGGCAGCAGAGCTTTCCTGTTGGGAGTGAAGTCGGACCCAAAGCTAAATTTCGCTGTGCTGCGAAAGACACTTTCCCATTCCCAGCAAGAGCAGCAGGGGAAAGAAGCAGCCGCTGACCCAGAAAACACGCCCACAAAATAAGCCACGCCCACAGAACCCGTAGGGAAGATGTTTCGATTTCGCCCCTGTTCTCCTGCCTTTCAGCCCTGCACAGATAACTCTGCAACCTGTGGAAGCAGATCACACTGATCCAGAATTTTATATTTTCTATTTTTGAGATGCAATGTAGACTTACGTGGCATTCTTCTCCCTCGCACTCCTCAGCGGTTCCCCCCCGGATGTTCTAGGAGCCTGGAAAAGTTAAAATAAATAACAGGTGTGGAATATACTTATCAATGAGCTCACTCACCCTCCGCTATCCCCCATCCTCACATCTTATTATGACAGGAACAATTTTTCAGGTATAACCTCTCCTGGTTAAAGAAAAATGGGGTTTTCACAAGGCTATTTGCTACGTGAGAGAATAGATCTCTCAGCCCAGGGGTGAAATCTAACAGGTTCTGGAGAACCGGTAGCGGAAATTTTGAGCAGTTCGGAGAACCAGCAAATATCACCTCTGGCTGGCCCCAGGAGTGAGGAGGAAGTGGGGATTTTGCAGTATCCTTCCCCTGCCACACCCACTGAGCCACGCCCACCGAGCCACACCACGCCCACCAAAGCCACGCCCACATAACTGGTAGTAAAAAAAATGGATTTCACCACTGTCTCAGCCTGATTCGTTCACATAATAAAAGGATAATGTGAAAATTTGCCATCCTTAGTAATGGACACTTACCATTCCCCAGAAGATTTAGACTGCTTACCTGAGGGGGGCGGGGGGGTGATGGACCGCTGAGGAGGAGGCCCTTGTTGGATGGGGGGCAGCTGGCTGGCACCTGAAGCCTTCTGCTGAAAAGCCTTGGAGATCATGAGGACGTTGGGCCTGGACACGAGGGAGACCCCCAAGCCCAGTTAACACAGGCACCCTGGGTCCTATAGATGGGTTGGAACTATATATTATATACCCCCGTGTGCCTCCATAAGCCCAAGTCCAGTGTCTCTTCTGGTACCACTGGGGAAAAAATAGACTTCTTTAAAAACACAAACTTATTGACTGCGATTAAAGACATTCATTTTTTCAGCCACAGTTTGATCTGGGTTCTTTATTCCCCAATATTAGGAGCCAGCTGATACTTCTGGCATCTAAACTCTTCACGCTTCCTGCTCAAGTTAAGGAGATAGTTTTGTTTTTTAATTGTATTCTACCTCTATTTGTAGACTTTCCCTTCCTTTTCATTACAGGGTTTGGGTAATTACTATTCTAACTGCTAAAGTTAAGTGTTATAATAAGTCTCTTTTTAATTTCATCCTACCTCTATTTGAGAACTTCCTCTTCATTCTCGTCCGTTGTAGGAAATTGCCTGCCATTGTCACAGAGGAAATGCTCTTTCCTTCAGCACTCAACCCCTTGGGTGACCCAGAGCAGCCCAGGAGACCTTCTATGACACGGGCTACGATGTCACAATCTTTGGCCCAGCTGTGGGGAGAGGCCAGGGGTGCCCCTTGGGCAGCTCTGGGCCTCACAGGAGGAAGGGGTTGCAAGCCCAGGTAGAGATCCTGGGAGGTCTCAGGCAAAGTCTGTGGAATAAAAAAAGAAATTTTTTTCTTTCTATAATATTTTTTTATTCTATTCTATTCTATTCTATTCTATTCTATTCTATTCTATTCTATTCTATTCTATTCTATTCTATTCTATTCTATTCTATTCTATTCCATTCCATTCCATTCCATTCTATTCTATTCTATTCTATTCCATTCCATTCCTGTTTCTACTCTATTCTATCCTATTCTATTTCTAAGGATCAGGAATTGTGTATCAATCAGCAGTTATAAAAATACGGGGCTGGGCTGGGCAGGGGCCATTACAACCATTTTAATCACTACTTTAAACAAAAGTTAGCATTCAAGTGATGAACTCAAGTTTGGATGGAGAGAGAGAAATAATCTGGAGTTGTTACGGTTTTTATTCCGTCCCATCTTTGGATTCCAGCGACTTCCACAAAAGAAGACAAAAAGAGAGAAGCTTTGGAAATCCAGACCATTCAGGAAATTAGACAGGTCCGTTAATACAGGAGTAAGTGAAATAAAAAGGAAAGAAGGAAAGTGTGAGGAATGCAAAGAGAGGAAAGGAAACTCCAGCACAGGGAATGACTTAGGAATGAAATTGGCAAGGAGGAGCCTGGTTGGAAGTCCTTGTTGTATGTGATCTTCTTGTTCAGCTGAGGATTCTCCCCATGAGATGGTCTCCTGCCCTGGAAGAGCTTCCCCTTCAGCCTCTCCCATCTCGGAAGGCCCAGGAGAAACTCCGGGTATTTGGGAGGCCATTGCCTGGAGGGGATGAGATCTCCCTGCACCAAATTCTCTCCCTCCGACAGTCGAGGCTCTTTTCCATATATATATATATATAAACCACCAAAGACCGGATTGACCCAGACTCCATACTCACAAACTAGAAACTTGAATTTGATTTGGGTTTTTTTGTCTCTCATTTCAATGGCTGGGGTGAGATTTTTATTTCACAAAAAGGAAAGTTTACACATTTTTAAAATTAAACAGAATTTCTAAATTCTACATCCTTTCAACCTGTGCAGAAAGTAATGTTAACACTATAACTATTTTAGCTATTTTCTATAAGCTGTTTGATGACACTATTTTCTTTAATGTCCAATTTCACTTCATCTTCCGATCCTTTTGCTCTGCGTCTCCCATAGATTTCCTTAGGCTGACTTTTATCATTCTTTGCTTTTAATTGCTGTATATCTCATGGATCACATTCTACAGAGCTAAAGAACTTTTTCTACAGAGTTTGATAATTTCTCTTTTCTTTTGGTGTTCACTTTTGATTTTCTTCTTTAAAAGTCTAAGTTTTCCTTTGTTTTTTTTTAAATATATTTTTAAACATTCCTTCATTTTCTCTGACCTTCCCTCCTTCTGATTCTGGGCTGCATCTGAACAGAAGAAAGCAGATTTCGCATTCAAATCCTCCAGTTCTTTTTTTAAAAAAAAAACATTTTATTAGATTATAGAATAAAATACAAAAATAAAAAAACAAAGAGGAAGAAATGGGAGGAGGGGAAAGAGAAGGGGGGGAGGGAGAAAAGAAAAAAAGCGCTGACTTCAGACTTCCTCTGTTGCAGTAAAATAAAGCATTACAATCAAATCTCAACTATTTACTTTTCCATAATAATATAAATGGTTTTTGTAAAAGAAAGCAGATTTCACATTCAAATCCTCCAGTTCTCAGGGATGGCAAAAGTCCTGCCTCTCTCTCTCTCTACTGGCTGCTTCTATTCCTGGCCCACCCCCTTCGTCATGACAACCCTGTAGCCAATCAAAGAGGGGGAAGAGGAGGTTGCCTGGGAGCTTCCCTGCCCTCAGCCTGATGGAGAAGAGGCTGAAGAAGCCAAGCCAAAGGGGGGAGAGGTCAAATAAAGAGCAAAATTCAGAGCTTTGGGGGGGATGAGAAAGAGGCAAAAGCTCCCAGAATTGCAGAGGGAGGGGGGCTTAAGACCCTTCCCCAGAAAAGGCTGCAATGAAGAGGGTCTCCTTAGCTGGGGGCTCTGGAGGGGCCACAGGGGACCCCCATCTTCCTCAGAGTGACGGAGGGTCCCCTCCAGGGTGAGGCTGGTCACCTTTTCCTCCAGGGCAACCCCGGATCCCCCTTGGAAGACCCAGCCCTGCATGGCTTCTCCCCCACAGGAGCCTCTCCTGGAAAGACACGGAGCCCATGCGAGGCTCGAGAAACCCCGGGGGCTGCATCCCCCAACATTCAACCCTGGGACCCATAAACCAGGTTAGTCTCTCCCCAGATCCCGTCCGCCCTCCTGGCCATCCTGGGCTTTCTCCGTGGGTCTGGGCTTTGCTTTCCTCCCTGAGTTCCCCATGCATGGAAAGAGGTGGCTGAGCAACATGGGATATGGTCTCCCCCATTTCCAGGACTCAGAAGATGGAACTTGGATTTTGCAGATCAGCTTTCCATCTGCAACATGAGGGTCCTGAGCTCCCCTTCCCTCCCTCCCCTCCCTACATGGAGAAAGAGGCAGCCTTAATTTCTCCATCTCTTTTCACTTGGCTTTCTCTAACTTCTCTCTCTCTCTCTCTCCCTCCCTCCCTCCCTCCCTCCCTCTCTCCCTCTCTTTCTCCCTGTGATTTTTTTTTAACTCCGCAAAGTTCTAAAAACTAGTTTTTCACTAAGATTTATTTTGTTCTAGGAGTCTGGCTACACTATTGCATCAGCTCTTTTGTGCGATGCCCTTGAGCATTAGCTTTCAAAATAAAGTAAATTTTGGCTCTAACTCAGCTGGCAGCTATTTCAGATCTGTGGAAAGCTCTGGCATTAATTGGCCCACAGAGTTTTGTCTTTCATCATTATGCAAACAAATATCAGATTTATTTATTTCTTCAGCCACAGGTGCCATGTATTCCCTGCATGGAGCTCCCAAAACTCTCAATTCTAGATGATGGATTTAATTCCATCTCTGCTCCTATTATTTTGAATCACATGGAGATTATTTCCCTTTCATTTCCCTCCAGAGAATTTCCCAACAATCTCTGACTGCAAGAACTAGTTGAATTATCCAGGGATTTCTCCTGAGAGGGAGAATTATGGTAAAAGTTTCAGCTCTGCTGTTTGGCCGAATCCTTCAGGGGAGACTTTGGGCAGAGAAATATGGAGTTTTGGGACAGCAGAGTCTGTGCTCTTGAATGTACGTCTCTCTCCTTTCCAGGTGAAGCTGAGTGTTTCTCTGGGTTGAGAAAAAGCAACTGGAGATTCCACCTTCTGAGAGTCCTTTGAATTCTTCCAATTCTTCTTTAGAAACAGGAAAGGGATTCATCGATTCATACCATGAATTATGGACCTCCTGCTTCTGCTTCTGATGCTGCTTTTGTCCCATCCAGTCTCTGGGAAGCTGAGAATGAAATGCCCGCTGAGTTTGGAGAACCAGGATGGAAAACAACCACAGAGCTTTTACATGCCAGGAGACCATCTAATCAGTATAGTCACCAGTGGATCGGAAAGATTACATACAAAGTTGCTTTTCAACGTGGCTCCTTCTCTTCAGTTTGTTTTCCATGATCCGTAAGTCATTCAGGGTGATGGAGTTGCAGTCCCTCCATTCTAACACTCTCCTTCTTTTCTGTTTTTTTTCTTCATTTATTCCTATATTGGGGAATATGTCTAATTTCCTGAGTGATTTTGATTTCCATGGCTTCTCTCTTTTGTCTGATTTTGTGAAAGAGACTCAAAAAGGAGTCTGAAAAAAAGCTGAAAGGCCTGCAGATTATTTTCCTCTCTCGGTTCAATCCTCAATTTATCACTTGGATAATGAATTTTATTTAAAGTAGTGGTTGAATCAGTTGTAGTTGTTTTACCTCAACCAATTCCCATATTTGTGTAACTGATCATTGCTTTTGGATCAACGTTGGTTTAAGGCTCAGTAGGCTTGTGGAGGATTATATATATTATATGTAACAAAAGTATTTGTTGTGGCTGTTGATTATAATAACTTTTTTTTCAATAGGACTTTTTATGAATTTTTGTATTGCTTAAAATTCATTTTCGCCATTCAAATGGTCAACAAGAATTCCCATCTCTTGCACAATCTCACAATTGGCTACAACATCCATAACAACTATTTCAGCACTTTCCACACTTCAGATGCCTTGCTGGACATGCTCTCCACTGGAGAAGCCAATGTCCCCAACTACAGCTGTGGAAGGAAGGAAAACCTACTGGCTCTTCTTGATGGAGCTAGAAGGGCCATCTCCATCCAGATGTCAACATTAGGAGGCACTTACAAAGTCCCACAGGTTTGTGTGTGTGTTTCTCCTTCTAGTAAAGTGAGGGGTGGGTGGTGGTGGGTGAGCAATAGATGCAATCATGTCTTCTCCATGGAATTCAAGAGCTGCTTTTCTCCATATTAGCAAAAACGTCAATATTTTACCCCATTATGTTCATGTTGAGATTAATCATAAAAGGCCTGAAATGCAAGCAATACATTCCCTGGAGAAGATATTCTAACAACTATTTAACTGATCAAAAAATATCCCTGGTTGTTGGAGCCTCTATTGGCATCTTCATTTTCACAGATAAATAATGCCTGCCCTATCCAGTCAGATTGAAGTTGGCAATAGTAGCATTTTATCTATCTAAAATGTGGAATAAAAATTACTCTAGCAATTATAGGCGAAATAGACTAGTAGATATTCTGGCTAAAAGTTATGCCATGATCCTCTTAGTTAAGCTTGAGAAAAATTCATTCCTTGCAGAAGGTTTTAGGTAGAGTTAAATGCTATATTGATTTTGTAAGAAATAATGCATAAGTTAATAATCTAATATTGGCAAAAAAATTGTCCTGAAATATCTAATCTATATCAGTGAGGTAAAACAAGGTTTGCTGCTTTCTAGAGGTTAGTGCAGCATTTGACTCAATAAACAGAGAAATGAGATGGAGAAAATGTTTTGCCCTCAAAATGGAGCTCAGACTGTTGGCCCTGATCCAAGCCCTTGTTTGAGAGGGAGGTTTGGGCTCAATGGAGCCATGAGAAGAAGGATCTGTGCTTACCAAGGGGGAAGGGAAAGATGCATATTTAAACCCTTCTTATTCAGTGTAAATATGAATGACTTACTTCAACTAATGAAGGATCAAAAAACAGATCATAAATAAATGTTATTTCATTTTTTGACAAAAATGACTAAATAACTGGACCAATGAAATGCAGTGCATGTATTATACAGTACTTGGATTTCAGAAAGGCTTTGACAAAGTAAACCACAACCTATTTCTCGGGAAGCTGAAAATATGTGGGATAGACAGCATCACCCCCAGATGGAGTCAGTCTGTGGTCCTCAGTGGAACTACGTCTGCATGGAGGGAAACAAGCAGTGGGGGACCCCAAGGTTCCATTTTAGGCACAGTTCTCTTCAACACCTTCATGAATGATTTGGATGAGGAGAGAAATGGGGAAATCATCAAATTTGAAGACAACACTAAAGTGGCAGGAATAGCCAATACCCCAGAAGATAGGCTGAAGATCCAGATGGATATAGGTAGACTTGAACCCTGGGCCTATCTAACAAAATGAAATTTAATGCAGACAAAAGTAAGGTTTTATACTTAGGCTAGAAAAACCAAATGTCCACTTACAGAAGAGGTGAAACCTGGCTCAATAAGTGTAACTGTGAGAGGGATCTTGGAGTCTTAGTGGACAATCACTTAAATATGAGCCAGCAGCAGATAAAAAAAGCTAATTCAGTCATAGGTTGCATTAACAGAGGGATAAAATCAAGATCACATGAAGTATTGGTACTGCTTTATAATGCCTTGGCAAGACCACACTTGGAATAGTGCATCCAGTTTTAGTCTCCATATTATAAAAAAGATGTAGAGACTCTGGAAAGAGTGCAGAAAAGATGATTAAGGGCCTGGAGACTAAAACATATGAGGAACAGTTGCAGGAATTCTGTATGTCTAGTGTAGTGAAAAGGACTAAGGATGACATCATAGCAATGTACCAATATTTGGGGAGCTGCCACAGAGAAGAAGAGGTCCACCTATTTTCCAAAGTACTAGAAGGCAAGACAAGAAACAATGGAGGGAAACTAATCAAGGAGAGAAACAACCTAGAACTAAGGAGAAATTTCCTAATGGTGAGGAATGGAACGTCTCCCCTTCAGAAATTGTGGGTGGTCCATCACTGGAGGCTTTTAAGAAGAGACTGGACAGCCACTTGTCTGGAATAGTATAGATAGATACAGATTAACAGAGTTGGAAGGGACCTTGTAGGTCATCTAGTCCAAGCAGACCCTACACCGTTTCTGACAGATGACGGTCCAGTCTCTTCTTGAAAGCTTCCAGTGATGAAGCTCCCACAACTTCTGAAGGCAACTTTATCTCTTTATTTCCAGGTTGAATCTCTCCTTGTTCAGTTTCCATCCATTATTCCTTCTCCAGCCTTTGTCCGGCCTTTGGGTGCTTTGGAAAATAGCTTGACCCCCTCCTCTCTGTGGCAGCCCCTCAAATACTGGAAGACTGCTATCATGTCTCCCCTGGTCCTTCTCTTCACTAGACCAGCCATGCCCAGTTCCTGCAACCGTTCATTGTATGTTTTAGCCTCCAGTCCCCTAATCCTCTTGGTTGCTCTTCTCTGCACTTTTTCTAGAGTCTCAACATCTTTTTTATAGTGTGGGGACCAAAACTGGATGCAGGATTCTAGGTGTGGTCTTACTAAGGCTTTATAGGGTGGTATTAGTACCTCTCTTGATCTTGATTGTATCCCTCTGTTAATGCAATTTAGGATTGCATTGGCTTTTTTGGCTGCCGCTGCAAACTCTTCACTCATATTTAATTGGTTGTCCACTAAGACTCCAGGATCCCTCTCACAGTTACTGCTATTATGCCTGGTTTACTGCTTGAACAGGGGGTTGGACTAGAAGACCTCCAAGGTCCCTTCCAACCCTTTTATTTTGTTATAAGTTCTGTTATAGGTACACATGTTTAGCCTGCTAAATTCCTATTGGAATACACTGATTTACACAGATAAAGTATGATATTCTCATACTTACACATTGGATTGTATAGACTTGGATTGTTTTGTCTTAATAATTATCTGATAATTTATAAAACAAGTTCAAAAGTTATGGTCTTTGTGAAATGACATCATAGCCATAGATGGTCAGCCATTAGACCAAGTAACACCTTTCCTTACCTGGGGTTGTTTTCTCTGAGACTGAATCTTGGCTCCCTCATCATCCAAGGAGCTCCGTTAGAGAAAGGGCAGGAGTGAAAGTGGTGCTTAGATGAAAACCTCATAGCTCTCCAGCCTCCTCAGCCCCAATTATTAAAGTATCTGAGGCCAGTTTTTCCCCCATGTTCTTCCATCAATCTGATGTTTGGGGCTCCAGAGAGAAACCACCAGCAGAACCAACCCAATCTCAGCCTCTGAGGAGGATCTTGGGGTGGGTAAAAGGACTCCGGCTGCTGCCCTCAGAGCTGATTTGGGAATTTACACAATTTCTGCTTTCTCTAAATTCAGAAAATATGGGCATTAGCATAAAATTTAATCTATGGAAACTGACAGACTCTAAAAATTGTGGCTGTTGGAACAGACAAAACTTCAATTAAAGACCAAACTTGGATTATGCAACTGACAAATTTTATTAGGCTTTGAGGTCTGCCTTTTTCTTGTATGACTGGAGAAAGAAGTTAAAAAATTTCTTTCAGAAAGAATCTGGGATAGAGAAGCAAAAAAAGATGCAGCAATCCTCGAAAATTATAATAGGCCCTTTATTGGAATAGAATATTCCAGTTGGCATTTGCACGTGTTAATCTAATTGTGATAAATTATAGGGGTGATACAGTAATATGACTTACATTTTTATTGTTTTTTAATTTGCTTATTATTTTCCATTATTATGATACAATCTTCCTAATCTTCTGCCTTTAATATTTTAAACAATGTCTGATTAACAAACTATTCTAATACATTCATGAGAACCAGGTTGGATTTATCTAATAAATCTAATATTTTGGACTTGATCTGATCCCAAATATCACACAGCTTTTTCTTCATTGCTTTTTTAGATCAGTCATAAAATTGTTTCAGAGGCTCTGAGTGATAAAAGCCAATTCCCCTTTTTCCACCAGATGAATCCCAAAGAAGGATTCCAGTACCCAGCAATTGTCCACCTGCTCCTCCACTTCAGATGGACCCTGATTGGCCTCTTTGCTTCAGACACAGAGAAGGGAGAGAATTTCATGAGGATTTTTCCTCCTGTGCTTGTCAGGAGTGGAATTTGTGTTGTTATATCACAACTGTTCTCAACAACTGGACACACAACAGCCCTCAGGGATTCCCTCTCTAAGTGGAGACAAGTCAACGTCTTTGTTCACTTCATAGAAGATATTTCCATTTGGGAGAGAATCCTTCCTTTCCATGAAACATTTTTGCATCTGCCAGGACCCATTGAAGGGAAAATCTGGATCCTCACAAATTTTTTTGGGTATAAAATGAAAAACCGTAGACTTCTCGAATACATCCATAGTATTTGGAACTTTCATTATCTGTTAAAAAAAAGGCCAAGGGATTCTGCCTTTGAACCCCTTTTCTTTGTGGAAGGAAAGTTTCAAGATTCTTATTTCCACTGTTCTCTTTCAAAGAACGTCTTTTCTGTCAAAGGCCGCAGAAGATGCACCCAGAAAGCCCCACTGGAGACCCAGGAGATATGGGACAGAAAAAGGATACTAAATCAATACCATGATTACAATTTCATGAAGACTCTGGCTCAGGCCTTGAATGCCGCTTATTCCTCCAGATCGAGGAGGAGAAGGAAGGAGGGAGCAAAGACTTTGGGGTCTCCAAGGCTGCAGCCATGGCAGGTATGGGGTCCCAATATGGATCCATTAATCTGAGATCCTTTGGAGGAGGAATCCAGAGGAGAAAGAGGGGGACCATCTCAACAGATCTGGCCAATTCAATTACTCAGGGAATAATGGTTCCAAAGAGTAGATACCATGGCATTTTAATATTAAACTCTGCTCATTTGAAAATGCTGTATTCTTTCTTAAATGAATTCCTGTATTTGTGGGTTTGTGATGAGCATGGTGGAATCTCCCCTTTGTTCCGTCCCCACTGCAGGTGGGTCTGTGTGCAGCTCAACAGGCAGCTAAACCCCCCTCTTCTCCTCCAGTGAAAGGGAGCCTGAGGTGGATCTGGGTGTTTCATTGGGAGAAAAGGGCACGGAGAAACTGAGGAGATGCAAAGAGTGAGAATCAAATATAAATAGGAGATAGGCAGCATTAACTAACAGCCAACAAAGAAGCAGCTGGAACCTCTCCAGCGATGCTCCGTGTGAGGGACGGAGACCTCTGGATGACCATGTGTTTCGGTCAAACCGGCTGCTTCCGTCTCCTCCAAAGGCTGAGAGAAAAGGGAGTCTGGCTTCAGACCATACAGTTAGGCTTATCTGCCCCCGGCCACTAGGTGGGGCTAGAGCAACAACAGCACAATAGATACATGTTGTGGCATGACAACCTGTAAAAAAAACAGATATTTTTTTTTCTCCTGCTTTTTACTCATACACCCTTCTCTGTGTGCTAATGATAAATATTGTTTCTGGAAACTTGATATTCCTCTTATTAAATTTTATTTTATTCAAAAAGGTAAAATACAAGTTTTGGAAAATAAAACTATTACAAAGACAAAACAAAACTAGACAAAAGATTTTTTTTAAAATTGTGCATTAAAAACAGACAAAAACTTGCATATTGTCCCCCCAGTTGAATACAATACAGCAATAATAGTTTCTCCCCCTTGCAAAATAGGCCCACAATTATAAACTACACATCTATTTGCAACTACTTGACTTGTCATCTATCTGCTGTATATAAAAAACGGAATTAACAGGCAATCCAACAATAAAGTTAAATTTAAAAACTTCAAAATGGTCTGTTATCTGCTATTGTATTTAACTCAGAGAAAATTTACAGGAGCTTCTTATCTACCTCAGACCTCCACAATCATTATCTCTGATCCATCCAGAATCTGTCCAGGTTTAAACATCTTTGTTTGATTCTTAATAATAATGCATTTCCTTAAAATTTTAATTAGGATCTTTCCCAACAACTGCTTTCCATTCGCCAAAGTCAGAGGACCTCCTGTAAATTGAAACACAATGACTCTTAAGACTTGTTTTCCAGTTAAATATGACAAGTCCATTCCCCAATCTCCCTCAATCTTCTTGAAAGAATCCATTTCTTCAGTCATCCGTTCTGTCCACTTTGAGTCTTCAGGGTCCATGGCCTCTCCAGCCATCTCCAAGCAGCCTGCCTTCAAACCAGATTCTTTTTTCAGGGATGCCAGCAGCAAATTCAGCTCCAGTCCATCCATCCATTCAATCCATCCGATTCAACAATTGTTGCTTGCTTCTGATTATCGCCTTTAAGTTGATTTAAAACCATTATTAATTTAACAAACTTTTTAAATGAAATTTCAAATAAGGCTTGTAAATTGAAAGACTTTATATTCTTTAAATCACATCAAATTAGTTTATTCTAAGATCGTATTAATTACCGTATTAATGACAACATAGAAAAATTGATGACCAATGGCAAATTGTTATCCATCACCTTCAGGTTTCCTAGGAAAGATTGAAAAGGGTTAAAAACTATTTGAGTATCATTTTGAAGACAGTTTTTATCCACTTATTATCCAGGCCTCAGGTTTCTAATCACATCACAAAATTGTTTGTGAGTCCTTTACTGAAATCCAGTGATATCACCAGAGTTCCCATAATCTATTTAGGAAGTGTAATGATGGGTGAGAATGACTTTTGGGATGAGGGGAAGAGAGGCTGCCTAGGGAAGGATCAGAGAAGAAAGGGGAATCCTGCAGCTGCATAATGGGAGAGAAAGAAACTCAGAAAGGATCCTGGCTAACTTTTCAGGCTGAGAAAAGAGTTGGTGGGAGATTTGTTCTTTCAGATTTGCAAAATTTTGTTAATGTCGCATTACAATCAAGTAGAATTAGCACATCTGGAGATGTTTTCCATCAGGATGACCAGGGAGAAGATTAGCCTGACAACTTTCTTCTTGATCAACCCATGCTTTCTGGGAATCAACCTGTTGTTTTCAAAGAGTTTATGAATGATTTTTTTTCTCTATTCATTTTATTTTCATCTGCTCTAGAATGTTCCCTATATTTGACCAATTGTATCAGTAATATACTTTTTCTATATTTTGTCAGTATAGGATTGACAAATTTTTCTCAAACTTTTTCATTCACTTATGAAGGTGATAACAGTATTTGTATCCTAATTAAGCATATTTGAAGATCAGACAATTGTAGAAGAAAGATTCAATGTAGCATAAGAAACAAAGTTTTCTGTTTTTCAAATTCCTGGATGTTGCCATTCTAGTTTCATCCCTTTCTGGAGAAGAATGAATTTTGGAATATTTCCCACTTTGAAGTGTACTTGGACCAAAGTGGAGAGATAACAGCAGATCTGACCATTGGCAGTTACCTGGTTCTCCCCAAGGAGGATCCCAGGAGAGAGAGACTGGCGTATTTTGAAAGACAGAGACTTTCTATCATCCAAGATGCTCTTTCACGGCTAAAGTTGCTCAATAAGGTGGGAGAAATTTTGCTGTCTTTTCTCTCTTTTCCAAAGCCTGAGGTCCCATTTCCAGTGGGCAAAGCCTAGAGTCTCCAGGGTGGTTGGCCTCCCATGCCAGGTGGTGTCATCTCATGGAAGTTCTTCAACAGACGGGACCTAAGTGGAGTGGCTTTGCCATGTTTTATGGAAACCTTTCAAGATCTTACTGGTCAGAGGGTTCTTTCTTCATCACAGTTTAATTTCATATTAAAAAAACTAATAGAATAAAATTTCCTAAATCTTTTATAGTAAACTTTATTATTAGTTTTAATAAGAATATATCATCATATTTAAATCTTTTTTCAATTCCATCCCTCTAGACTACATTAAATAGAAAAGTATTTTATTTATTTATTTATTTATTTATTGGTTCAATTTATATGCCGCCCTTCTCCAGAGACTCAGGGCGGCTTACATGCGTTAAGCAATAGCCGTCATACTTTTGTATATACCTGCTTAGTAGGGCTTCCCCCCCCCAAGCGGTTCTTTTTTATACAAAGTCAGCTTATTGCCCCCACAATCCGAGTCCTCATTTTACCTACCTCGAACGGATGGAAGGCTGAGTCAACCTTGAGCCTGGTGAGATTTGAACTTGCAGTAATTGCAGGCAGCTGGTGTATTTATTATAATGTTAAATTCCAAAAGCAAAAGGGAGGAACTAAAGGAAGAATCTGCCAATTGTTTTACCTCCTGCATCTGTTTAGAAGTAGTCAGAGGTTTCCTATTCACCTCAGAGAAGACCAGAAGCTACTTGCCTCCATCCATTTCTACCTCCATTTTCCATGGACGGAGGGTCCTAACACCTTTTCTTTGGCATTCCTTGTTTTTCTGCTCAGTCCCTGCCTCAGTCCAAATGTGTGGAAAGTTGCCATCCTGGATTTGTCAAGAGGGCTCGAGAAGGAGAGCCAGTTTGCTGCTATGACTGCGTTCCTTGTCCGGAGGGGACCTTCTCCACTCAGGAAGGTGGGTCACACAGAGGAAAATGGGAGGCTTTGTGGAACTGGATCCATCCAGAACAGGGCTGAAATGCTCCCGGTTTGGACCGGATCACCTGATCTGGTAGCGATGGTGGCGGGTGGTTCGGAGAACCGGTAGCAAAAATCCCCGCCCCCCCCCCCATGCCCAACTGAGCCATACAATCATCAGAGGCTTTTTTTTTACTTTTAAAAGCATTTTTTCTATAACCTCTTCAGCCAAAAAATGCTTTTAAAAGTTTTTTTAAAAAGCCTCTGATGATCGCGTGGCTCAGCTGGGATCATCAAAGGCTTTTAAAAGAAAAAAACCTTTTTTTTTCTTTTAAATGCCTCTGATGATCCAAGCTGAATTGCCTGATCGGCAGAGGTTTTTTAAAAAAGCCTCTGCTGATCAGGCAACTCAGCTGGGATCGTCAGAGCCTTTTGAAAGCATTTTTTTACAACCTCTTCGCCGAAGAGGTTGTAGAAAAAATGGTTTTAAAAGTTAAAAAAAAAATTGGCCACGCTCACTCAGTCACATTACCCCACCACCAAGCCATGCCCACAGAACCGGTAGAAACAAAATTTAGATTTCACCACTGATCCAGAACCTTTTCATGAAAGTGCAAGTTAAAAGACAGATCGAAGATCACATGGGTTTTTATTTTTAACCTGCACAATTTCTTATCTAAACGGAAGTAAATCAAAAAGACTTGGAAGGTGAACTTCCGGTTTGGTGTCCCAGCGATTCAGTCAGGGAAATAGCGGGCTCTAATGAGCCCCGCGAAAACTCTGACTGACGAACCGCCGCCGATGGGTCTTTGGACCGAACCTGTCTTGTAGGGACAGGGGAAGGAGAGGGGCGCCTCGGATGGCCGAGAGGAACAGGCAAGTTGCTCGGAGGCCAGAGGGAACCCTCTGAGTCAGCAATGGGGGAGGCAGCCATGGCGGCTGCCACAAAGCTGGGACAAACTGAGAAAAGAATTGAGCAGGAGGAAAGAAGAAAGAAAGAACGATGTGCTTTGAAGCCGGGTGAGTGACACCCACCCAGGTGAGAAACAACATTAGACTATGGACTTTTACTAATAAGACCCCTAGCCTTAAACAGCGGCTGTAGATTTGTGGGGCTTGAAGATTTTGCAAAGTAACAATAGGGGATAACGACCCATTAAGGAATTTACTTTAGTACTGCTTGTTTTGGAAGAATTGGCTATTAACAAACCAGAAAACTGAGTTTTCCTTCAAATTGGAACAGATTTGATCTTTGGAAAAAGAGAAAAGCGACAAATAAGGACTTAACACCTTTAAAAGTTAGATGAAGCGAGGCGAATGGATGGTTATATAATTGCTTCAAAATGGAGATTGCTGTGACTAAGCGAAAAGTGTAAATTGCGGAGACTTGCCTTCTGCTTGAAAAAGAACTATTTTGACTGGCTATTTACCCTGGATTACTTAGAAAATAACTATTTTTGGATTTTTGGATTTTGGAGATTCCTATTCTGCCTATGGGTGGTTTTATAAAGAAAGAAGAAAAGAATGGAACTAATAAAATCGAAACTAACTGGCACAGGGACAAAAGAAGTGATGCAGGAACAAAAATAGGGAAACTGATAGATTTTACATGGAACAGACTTTACAATAGAATTAAAATGATATACAGAGTTTCAAACATGGATATATTGATTTTGAAGTGGAATACCTATGGACAGATAGGGAAATGTAGAAATAAAATAGATAAAATTAAAATCTAATGCTTAAATGTCTAAATGTTTAAATGAGTTTTAAATATAAACAGGAGATATATATGGAGAAATAAAGATGGAAAATAAAGGAAGGTAATTAAAATAGAAATTTGATGTTAAGGTGGTTAAAATGATATTTTTATAAAAGCATAAGAGTATATATTGATATGAGACAAACTTAAGAAAATTTATTAGACTATGGGAGAATAAGTGGAGAATATGTCTGATGTAACATGTAATTTTAAATTGTAAAATTTATTAGACTATGGGAGAACAAGTGGAGAATATGTTTGATGTAACATGTTTTAATTTTAAACTGTAAACAAAATTGAGAATGGTAAATATGATTAAATGTGAATGATTAATGAACTATTGGATGATAAAATAAGAAACACAGATTTAAGCAACAAATTGTGAATGAATTTAATGTATGTTGGAAATGATCAACATTAAGAAATAGGTTCTTAATAGGTTTCCAGGAAACACCCTGGAAGAGTATATTTGGAAATAATTAAATAATAGATAAATATATTGAAAAGAAAACACTCAAAACAAGGTATGCAGGGTATCAGCCAAACGATAGTTGGAGGTATGGAGGAGAATATGCTGGAAATCAGCCAAAATAAAATATGCTGGAAATCAGCCAAAATAAAAAAATGCTGGAAATCAGCCAAATAACAGTTTGAGTTATGGAGGAGAATATGCTGAAACTCAGCCAAAATAAAATATGCTGGAAATCAGCCAAATAATAGTGGGAGATACAGAGGAGAAAATACTGGAAAATAGCCAAATTAATATGGGGTGAAAAAAAATATGTTGGAAGACAATTAAAATGAAGCAAAACGATTTTGAGATTATTTTGTGTAAAATGAAATGTGTAATAGATGATAAACTCAAGAAAATTGACAAAGTTTAAGATCTAAAGATTGGATGAAATGGGTCCAGACATTAAGAAATACAGATAGAATTTTGATTTATAAAGTGAAATAAAAATAGAGTTGTATATATTGAAAATTAAGATTCGTGGTGATAAAATAGTAAGGTAAATACTTAGATCCAGAGGTTATAATATTCTTAAATTTGTGTTTTGATATTGATGTTAAAAGAAGTAATGGAGAAAATTTAGGAAGGAGTTAGAATGAATTTTGATTTATAATTGCATATAAAAATGAATGGAGTTTATTTGGGAATTAAGATTTGTGGTGATATAATAGTATGGCTTAAATTAAGATGTTAGAATTTATGTTAAAAAATTTTGTTTTGATTTGTAATTTTAAAAGATGCAATGAGGAAATTTTGAATGGAGTTTGTTAAAAAATATAAGCGATTGTACCTATCTATGACCGGATCAAGACTTCATTCTTAAAAGATATATTTTATGTTTATGTTTGAAAAAAAATATATTTTTTATTTTATTTTTTTCATTATTAAAATTAATAAAAAATATTTAAAAAAAAAGATTTGGAAGGAGGGGCTGAGAAGAGATGGGAGGAGGGGGTGGCAGACTGGGCAAGCTTTACTAACAGCAGAGGAAACATCTGTTCTGCTTTTTAGTTTGGATATGTGCTGCTAAGTTCACCTTTCTAGGAACATTTGAGTTCTTTGAAACTAGATGAATTGTTTGAGGTCCACCTTCTGAAAGACCTTGCAATCCACTGTATATTGGCTCCTCCCCTTGAGGATCACTGAGAAGGTGTCACTGGGCCATAATGTGGTGCTGTGGATAGTTATGGGGGGAACTCATTACACAAATATTCTGCCAGTCATGTAGATCAATCAATCAATCAATCAGAATAGAGTAGAAGGGACTTTGGAGGTCTTCTAGTCCAGCCCCCTCAAGCCGGAGACCCTATACCAGTTCAGACAAGTGACTGTCCAGTCTCTTCTTAAAAATCTCCAATGTTGAAGAACCCAGAACTTCTGGAGGCCAGCTCTTCCACTGGCTAATTGCTCTCACTGATAGGAAGTTTCTCCTTAATTCCAGGTTGCTTCCAGATGTTACAAGATGCTGTAGGTATCCTCCAAGTCCAGGATATTAACTGCCATGAGGCAGGACTCAGGATGTTTGTCTAAAAAGTTTATATGATTCATTATTAACCTCTAATAATGTAGGTTCCTATGAAGATTCTACACATTACACAGGAAATAATTAAGATCCTAGGACTTCCCTCAACTTCATATACCCAGCTACATTTTTAATAAAAATATCCTTTTTTAAAAAAACATTTTTTTTATTTTTTAAAATACACAAACATACAATACATCTTATTCGGTCATAAGTAGGTACAATTACTAATTTCTTTTTAACAAAAACTTTTTCCAAATCCCCACTAATTACCATCTTTTTTTTTAAAGAAAAATGTCTAACTTATATTAATTTACACAAATCAATTACCTTTCTATTATTTCACCTCAAATCTTAATTTCCAAATAACACAACTTAATATTCTATACCGTTATTGCCATAAATTCTATCTAATTAAAAATGTCTTAAAACCCATTACCTAAATCTTAAAATCCTTAACCAAATATCATTTCAATTTCTTTTTCTTTTAGCATGGATGGATATATCTTAAAAATATAAATCATCAAGATATTTACACAGTATTTTAACTGTTAACATTTATCATCTTCATTTTACTGTTTATCTCAACATAGTCACCTTTATTTTAACTCTTCATCACAACATAATCATTTCATTATTAATATTAATTCCAGTATAATCATCTCCCAGTATATAATCTTCATCTTAATCATCTTTTTTGGCTGTTAATATCAGCATAAACTTCTTAAATTTTACTGTTATACCCAGTATAATCATCTTATTTTACTGTCAATCCCAGCATAATTATCTTTATTTTTACTGTTATACCCAGTAGAATCATCTTTATTTTTGCTGCCTATCAGCATAATCACTTTTCTTTTATTTTACCATCTATCTATACATTACTTATTCATATTCAATCACATTATCATTATCATCTTTGTAGCACTTTAACATTTATTTATTTATTTATTTAATTTATTGAATTTCTATACCGCCCTACTCCCGAAGGACTCAGGGCGGTGAACAGCCATGAAATAAAACACATACATATACAAAATTTAAAATCGAATAAAATGAATTAAATAAATTTGGCTGAATTAATACCCATAATTTAAAATAATTTAGACATAGTTCTTGCACCAAACACATCCTTATATAAATTAATAAATTTCTTTTAACCTATTCTGTTCCTCTTATATTCTAACTTCCCTCTTTATTTCAATTTTTATGTATCTATAACAAATTCTTCTCATATTCATATTCATTCTTATTCCTCTTTTAAAACCTCCTTTTTATTATTACTATCCATCTATACACTGCTTTTTCATTTTTAATCACATTGTTTTTATCTTCTTTTTTCCAGCTGTGTGCATCTTATTCTTCATTTCCTTGTCAGTTAGCATATATTCAATTTCAATGTTCTCAATTAAATTCTCCATATATCAATTTAATTCTTTTTCTTCTATTTCAAGCAAATCACATCAATTTTCTTCTTTTGTTCCTGCGCCATTTGTCTTCTTTTGTTCCTGCGCCAATTAGTCCAATTATAGGAGTTCCATTATATTTTCCCTTTCTTTTCACCAAAGTCCAGCCGCCTGCAGACAAAGAAAAAACAGCTCCACCGCCAAAATCCCACGGTTGTTATCTGTAATATTCACAATGTTCCCAAACAAAGAGCAAGTTACAATGTTTCTTTTGAACCAGAAGGTGTCTCTCTACAATCCACAATTTCCATTAGTCCTGCAAATCGCCATTTTGTTTCAATCATATAACATTCCTGCTTGATTCTCTCCTTCTTCTGTGTTTTAAAAATAATAATTCTTTTTTTTCCGCTTCTTTTCATTAAGAGTCCAATTCAAATTTAAAGCTTGATCAGTTTTGAACCAGGTCTCAATGTTTATTTTTCCAATTTGGTCTATTCAAACATCAATTTTCAGTCGGGACTTTTTCTTTTCTTTTAAAAATTTCATTCTAAAATCTTCTATGCCCCATAGTTACTCAGCTGCTGTTTTAAGGCTAGGGGTCTTACAAATAAAAAACCATTACTCCAAACGTTGTTTCTAGCCTGGGTTGGTTGTCACTCACCCGACTTCAAAGAGCATCGTTCCTTTCCGCTTTCCTCCTGCACATCACTTAGCCCGGTTTGTCCCAGCTTCGTGGCAGCCGCCATGGCTGCCGCCCCCCACTGCTGACTTACCGAGAGTTCCCTCCGCCTTCTGAGGACCTTCCCTGTTCCTCTTGGTTGTCTGAGGTGCCTCTCCTTCTACCCCGTCCCTGCAGGACGGTTCTGGTCCGGAGACCCATCGGCAGTGGTTCAGCAGTCAGGGTTTTCGCTGGGCTCCTCAGAACCTGCTATTTCCCCGGCTGTCTCGCCGCAACGCCAACCCCCACCCCACCCACCCCCCAACCCCCAAAATATCCTTCTTATGCTCTTTTTAATGAAATAATTAAGAAATACTTCTTGGAAAATGTCTGTGGTATCAGCTGTTATCCAAAGAAGGTTTTTCTTGCAAGAGAAAGGAACAGAATATTAAAGAAATATTGCTTTTTTGCTTTCTCAGATATGGAAAAATGCACCAAGTGTCCAGATGATAAATACCCAAATGAGGACAGAGTCCAATGTATCTCCAAAGTCATAACCTTCCTGTCTTATGAAGAACATCTGGGCATCATCCTGGTCTCTTTTGCCCTACTCTTGTTCTTAATCACAGACCTTGTTTTAATCATCTTCATTAAATACCGGGAAACTCCCCTTGTCAAAGCCAACAACAGGGACCTCTCCTACATCCTCCTGGCCTCCCTCCTGCTTTGCCTCTTATCTCCTCTTCTCTTCATTGGTCAACCAAGGAAAGCCACCTGCCTTCTCCGGCAAACAGTTTTCAGCATCATCTTCTCAGTGGCCGTTTCTTCTCTCTTGGCCAAAACCATCACGGTGGTGCTGGCCTTCCTGGCCACAAAACCAGGAAACCGAGTGAAGAGATGGTTGGGGAAGAGCTTGGCCAACTCCATCATCCTTTCTTCTTCTGCTGTCCAAATTATCATCTGCTCCATCTGGCTGGGAGTTTCTCCCCCCTTCCCTGACTCTGACCTCCACTCCCAGCCTGGAGAGATCATCCTGCAATGCAACGAAGGGGCCGTTGTCATGTTCTACGTCACCCTCAGCTACATGGGCTTCCTGGCTGCCATCTGCTTCACGGTGGCTTTCCTGGCCAGGAATCTGCCTGGGGCCTTCAACGAAGCCAAGCTGATCACCTTCAGCATGCTGGTCTTCTGCAGTGTCTGGGTGACTTTTGTGCCCACCTACCTGAGCACCAAAGGGAAATACATGGTGGCTGTGCAGGTCTTCTCCATCCTGGCCTCCAGTGCTGGTCTGCTGGGCTGCATCTTCATCCCCAAGTGCTACATTATCCTTCTGAGGCCAGACCTCAACACAAAGGAGCATCTTACGGGCAGAACAAATGTAAAAACATGAGATCTAACACCATTGTGATATTGGAAGAATTGTTAACGGTTCTTTTATTTGAAAGGAGATATTAATTCTTTCCATTTAGATAGTATGCAGGAGTAAAAGAAAATCATTTCTATATGTTTCAAAATGGGAAATTCTTGCATGACTGTAATTCTAGCTCTCTTCCCTTTCAGCTCAATAAAGAGAACTCTGTAAGAGTCATTCAAAGAAATTTTCTGTTCAGTAACAGCTACTGAATGTGACACCTTATAAAAAATAATTCGGGCACTTCTTCCTACAGCTAAAGCTGTGTGTGAGAGAAAGTGACCAGAAAAAGAGGCCAGGAGGAAGCTGTGGGAACCAGCCTGGTTGCCTGATCCTCTCCCTGAGAATGTCAGAATGATGTGAAGTGCCGTGTTTGACAGGCTCTCAGCTGGGGAGGGAAATCTTCATCTCTCTTATATTGTTCTGTCTTGATTTCCTCATAAAAGTCTCCTTTGCAGAAAGTGTTCAGCAGAAGAGCTTCTTTAATTTTCCATTCTACAATTTCTACCTAAAGCCTTTTCTCTGCTCCTCTTCCAAGCTTGTCTTGTCTGTGAAGGGCTGGAGAAGCCCAGAGAAAGGGGACCTGGAGACTCTGCCCAGGAGGAGGTTGAGGGGATCCTGTCTAAAGGCAGCCGCATCACTGACCAGGTCACAAACCTTCAATGCTGCATAATATTCATCCAGGTCCAAGATGGGGGTGAATAGAGGGGGGGGGACTTCCTGGTTTCTAGGAAGAGGCACCCATGGAAGCTGTTCTGCTCTCCAACCACACAGATTGCTGATCAATTGGGAATCAATGTTTAGTTCTCAGAATGGCTCCTAATTGCGAATAATTTGCAAATTCCATTTTAAGGAGATAAGAAAAGCTCTGATGGATCAGACCACGCTCAGTCTAAGATTCACACAGATCCCTCTGGTTCTCCCACAAGCAGAAGGCAGAGAGACTTATGGCTTTGCCCACCATGGAACAGGCATTTTCCCACAATTTCCCCCATCACATCACATAATATTGGACACTTGGCCATCTCACAGTCTAGGAATCCCCAATTCTGGTCTCCCAAATATATCTGAGAATACATTTCCAAGTTTCACACTCGCAATCAAAAAGGACTAAGGCGGGACTAAAACTCAAGAGTCTCCTGGGGATTGGCCCAAAGTCACTCAGGAAGATTTCATGCCTGTGGGAATATTAGAACTCAGAGCCTCGGAGACCTTGGCTCAAACTCCCCCAATTGGCTTTCATGCCTAAGGCAGAGCTAGAACTCACAATCTCCCCATGATTGTCTCAAAGGCGCCCATTTGGCTTTTATTCTAAAGCTGCTTTGAAAACTGTAGTGAGGGGAGAAAAGTCCCTTGGCTGCCTTTGGTTCTCTGCACCCTCCCCGGGCACTCCTGGCCCCCCTTCCCCCCCCAGCACCAAAGGCTCCTCCTCCCCTGCGCCTCTCCCTCTCCCCTCCCCCCTCCCCCCTACAGACAGCTGTCACTCAAGCCTCCTGTCCCGCTCCCTCGCGCCCAGGTCGGGCAGGGCCACCCCCAGCAAGGGGTCTGCCTGAGGCCCTCCCCTCCCCTCGCCTCTTCCCCGCAGGAGCCTCTTCGGGGCTGGCCGGGAGCCTCGCCAGGGAGCCGGTCGGAGGGCAGCGGGCGAGCGAACGCCTGGACCGGCTTCTTCCCAACCGGGCTGCGGGGGTGGCTGGCGGGGCTCCCGGCGCCTCTTCCCTCCCGGGCCACGTCGGGGCTCCGGCTCCAGAGGCTGCGGCGGCCCCTCCGAGGAGAGCGGCCAGAGGACTGGGGGGGGGGGACAGCTGGCCCCTGGATCTGGGAGCGGCAGAAGCAGGCGGGCGGCCTCTGGGGCTCTGAGGGACCCCCGGGGGCTGCAGGGGGGGCCTCTCTCCCTCTCCCCACAGACGCTGCGAGGCGGGCGGGCGAGGCGGGCGCTGCGGAGGGGGCGGCGGCGGGGAGATGTGCATTTTTTTCCTCTATGGCCACCAGAATGCCCTATTATTCTGTGCTCAAAGGCTCTCTTCGGGAGGAAATTTGTACAGGCCATTGAAACTATCTATTCTAAGCAAACGGCAAAAGTAATGATAAATGGAGGATTGACGGATGCGATTGAAATAGAAAAAGGCACGAGACCAGGATGTCCTTTATCCCCACTGTTGTTTATATTGACATTAGAAGTTTTAAATAGGCGTGTCAGAGGAGAAAAAGAGATAAAGGGCATGAAGATTCGAAAGGAAGAAGACAAGCTCCAAGCTTTTGCAGATGATTTGGTTTTTATTATTGAAGAACCATTAACAACAATAAGTAAATTAATAGAAATTATTGGAGATTTTGGAAAAGTAGCTGGTTTGAAAATTAACAAGGATAAAACGAAAGTAATGACTAAAAATATGTTGGAAAAAACAGAAAGAAGAGTTGATGGAGATTTCAAAAATGCAGATCACAAACAAAGTGAAATACTTGGGGATACATTTAACACCAAGATGTAGTGCTCTGAAAGAAAACAATTACAACAAGCTTAAACCACAGATAGGGCAAGATTTGTTGAAATGGGGCAACTTGCAATTGTCTTTGATTGGCAGGATTTCAACCATTAAGATGAATGTCTTGCCTAGAATCTTGTACTTATTTCGGACAATTCCAATTAAGTTGGATAAAGAATTTTTTATAGACTTAGATAAAATGATAACGAGATATATATGGCAAAGGAAAAAGGTGAGAATAAAGTTAAAGCTGTTACAAGATGCTAAATCAAGGGGGGGCTTCGGTCTGCCCAATTTTGAATGGTACTATCAAGCTGCAAGTTTAACGTGGATAAAAGAATGGATAACTCTGAGGAATACTAGACTATTAAATTTGGAGGGACATGATTTGTTGATGGGTTGGCATGCTTTCTTATGGTTTAAAGGAACAAAAATACAAGGGTATTTTAGAAGACATCAAATACGTGAAGCTTTATGGCTGAATTGGGAGAAGGTTAAAAAACTTTATTATTTGAAAATACCTGTTTGGATATCCACTGCAGAGGTTTTTTCTTATCCCGTAATATTTAGAAAGGAACAAACTATCAGGTATAGTGAACTATTGGATGAAAAGGGTGAACTCAAATTAAAACAGAAACTAGAGGAACACGGATTTAAGATGGATTGGTTTTCATATATGCAAATATTTTCTAGGTATCAAGAAGATTGTAAACAAGAAGGGTTTTACAATGTTTTGACTAATTTAGATAAGATTTTAATGGGAGCTGATGATTATATTATTAAAAAGTTCTATGGGTTTTTGCTAGAGTTAAAATTGGAAGAAGAACAAGTTAAAGAATCGATGGTAGCATGGGGGGAAAAATTTTGGTTATGGGATTAATTTAAAAAAATGGCAAAAATTGTGTTCTCGTAATTATAAAATGACAATGTCTACAGCATATAAGGAAAATTTGTATAAGATGTTTTACAGGTGGCACTTATCCCCATCGAGAATCGCCAGAATGTTCCAGAGCAAATCGGAGAAGTGTTGGAAATGTCATCAGACCCCAGGGTCCTATTACCACATGTGGTGGACATGCATAGAAGGAAGGAGATATTGGACTAAGATACACATGTGGTTGGAAAAAATGACCAAGAGACACATAGACTTTAAACCAGAGATATTTTTATTAGGGATTTTACCAGAAATATACAACAAAGAATTGCAGTATTTAATCGTGAATCTGTTAACAGCAGCTAGAATTATATTTGCAAAACATTGGAAAGAAGAAATGATACCTTCGGATGAAGAAATTATTAGGAAAATGTTGGACTATGCCGCAATGAGTAAACTGACATTTGAAATAAGAGAGCAGGAAGAAAAACAATATTATTTGATATGGGATTTATTTTACCACTGGGTAGATAACAAAAAATGGTGATATGTAAGCAAATGTCAAAATACTTAAATGATGATACAACTGATATATTTCATGTAAGATTAAATTTTGGATATGTAGCACTATTGTGAAGAGAGGAGAGGGCACTAGGGATGCAAACCGACCGATGTACTGTCTGTACTTGATTGAATGAACGATGTTTGTATGTTTTCTTTTTCTTTTTTTGTTTTAAAGTAAAAAATGATTTGGAAAAAAAAAGAAGAAAGAATTATATAAGATTTCCCTCCCCAGCTGACAGCCAGTCAAACATGGCATTTCACATCATTCCGGCATTTTCACGGAGGTGATCAGGCAACCAGGCTGGTGCTTGGTTCCCACAGCTTCCTCCTGACCTCTTCTCCTACTCATTCTCTCTCACAAACACACTTTTAGCTGCTATCAGTAGGAACAAGTGCTCACATTATTTTCTATAAGTGTCCCATAAAGTAGCTGGCAAATTCCTCTGAATAACTTTCAGAGTTCTCTTTAGCAAGATTTATTGAAAGGGGAGGGAACAACAAGAATTCTAGTAATTCAAAAATTTCCATTGTGGAACATTTAGATATCATTTTCTTTGATTCCTGCATACTATCTAAATGGAAAGAATATCTCCTTTCAAAGAAAAGAAACTTTAACAATTCTCCAATATTGCAATGGTGTTCTAACTCATGTTTTTACATTTGTTCTGGCTGTGAGCTGCTCCTTTGTGTTGAGGTCTGGCCTCAGAAAGATAATGTAGCACTTGGGGATGAAGATGCAGCCCAGCAGACCAGCACTGGAGGCCAGGATGGAGAAGACCTGCACAGCCACCATGGATTTCCCTTTGGTGCTCAGGTAGGTGGGCACAAAAGTCACCCAGACACTGCAGAAGACCAGCATGCTGAAGGTGATCAGCTTGGCTTCGTTGAAGGCCCCAGGCAGATTCCTGGCCAGGAAAGCCACCGTGAAGCAGATGGCAGCCAGGAAGCCCATGTAGCTGAGGGTGACGTAGAACATGACAATGGCCCCTTCGTTGCATTGCAGGATGATCTCTCCAGGCTGGGAGTGGAGGTCAGAGTCAGGGAAGGGGGGAGAAACTCCCAGCCAGGTGGAGCAGATGATAACTTGGACAGCAGAACAAGAAAGGATGATGGAGTTGGCCAAGCTCTTCCCCAACCATCTCTTCACTCGGTTTCCTGGTTTTGTGGCCAGGAAAACCAGCACCACCGTGATGGTTTTGGCCAAGAGAGAAGAAACTGCAATTGAGAAGATGAGGCTGAAAACCGTTTGTCGGAGAAGGCAGGTGGCTTTCCTTGGTTGACCAATGAAGAGAGAAGGAGACAAGAAGCAAAGCAGGAGAGAGACCAGGAGGATGTAGGAGAGGTCCCGGTTGTTGGCTTTGAGAAGGGGAGTTTCTCGGTATTGAATGAAGAAGATCAAAACAAGGCCTGTTGTTAGGAACAAGAGGAGGGCAAAAGAGACCAGGATGATGCCCATATGTTCTTCATAAGACAGGAAGGTTATAACTTTGGGGATACATTGGACTCTGTCCACATTTGGATGTTTATCATCTGGACACTTGGTGCAAATTTGTGTATCTGAGAAAGCCAAAAAATAATATTTCTTTAATATTCTATCATTCTATCTTTCAACAAAGATCTTAAACTGATAGCAGAATCAATTTCCAAGATGTGTTCCTTAACAATCTCATCAAAAGAATAGGTATTTTCAAACAAATGTAGAGCAAAGTCTATGAAACTGGAGGAAGTCCTAGGATGTTAATTATTTCCTGGTTAATGTGCAGAATCTTCATAGGAACCTACATTATTAGAGGTTAATAATGAATCAGCTAATCTTTCTAAGCAAACATCCTGAGACCTGACCCATGGCACTTCTTAATATCAGAGGGTTCCTATCCTGGGATATCTAATTGGCTGTCAGAATATCTGTGTAATGAGGTTCCCTCATAACTGTCCACACTACCTCCCTGTGGACCAGCAACTCGGAGATCCTCAAGGCAAGGCCCATGTAGAAGGTATCATAGTAATCCTTCCAGGTGATGGACCTAAGAGAGTTCTTCAAGTTTCAAAGAACTCGGATGGTCCCAGAGAGTTAAATGTGGTAGGAAACATCCACACTAAAGAGAAATTTTCACTTGAAATCGGAATAGATAGGTTTGAGCCAGCCACTATCTCTCAGCTCCCATCTCTTCCCAACCCCTCCTTCAAAGTCTTTTTGATTTACTTCCTTTTAGGTAAGAAATTATGAAGGTTAAAAATAAAAAATGAGGTGAGCTTCAATCTGTCTTTTAACTTCCACTTTCATGAAAAGGTTCTGGATGGATCCAGTTCCACAAAGCCTCCCATTTTCCTCAGTGTGACCCACCTTCCTGAGTGGAGAAAGTCCCCTCCGGACAAGGAACGCAGTCATAGCAGCAAACTGGCTCTCCTTCTCGAGCCCTCTTGACAAATCCAGGATGACAACTTTCCACACATTTGGACTGAGGCAGAGACTAAGGAGAAAAACAAAGAATGCCAAAGAAAAGGTGTTAGGACTCTCCGTCCATGGAAAATGGAGGTAGAAATGGATGGAGACAAGTAGCGTCTGATCGTCATTGGGGTAAATATGAAATCTCTGACTCCTTCCAAACAAATGCAGGAGGTAAAACAACTGGCAGATTCTTCATTTAGTTCAATGGAATTGAAAAAAGTTTACTGTAAAATATTTAGGAAACTTTTATTCTGTTAGATTTTTTAATATGAAGTTAAATTGTGATGAAGAAAGAATCCTCTGACCAGTAAGATCTTGAACGGTTTCCATAAAACATGGCAAAGCCACTCCACTTAGGTCCCATCTGTTGAAGAGCTCCATGAGATGACACCACCTGGCATGGGAGGCCAACCACCCTGGAGACTCTAGGCTTTGCCCACTTGAAATGGGACCTCTGGCTTTGGAAAAGAGAGAAAAGACAGCAAAATTTCTCCCACCTTATTGAGCAACTTTAGCTGTGAAAGAGCATCTTGGTCGATAGTAAGTCTCTGCCTTTCAAAATATGCCAGAGTCACTTTCCTGACATCCTCCTTGGGGAGAACCAAGAAGATTTTGATGAAAAGATCTGCTGTTATCTCTCCATTTTGGTCCAAGTACAGTTTTCTTCGAGAAATATTCCAACATTCATTCTTCTCCAGAAAGGGATGAAACTAGAATGGGAACATCCAGGAATTTGAACAACAGAAAACTTTGTTTCTTATCCGACATTGAATCTTTCTTCCACAATTGTCTAATCTCCAAATATGGTTAAATATGGTTAAATTGCCCAAGAAATTTTAGAGGAAGACCAATTAATGAATATGCCCGAACATACAATGTCAATTTTAACAGAAAGAGATGTAATTCCAGGCAGAGATATTATGATAGGATCCCTAGTAATCAAAGATTAAGTATTAACTCAAGACGCAAGAAATCACCTAGTCCAAGAAGGGGTAGAGTATCCGAAAGAGAAAATGATAGGAATAATAGTGAATCTGTAAAAGGATTCAGGGATATTGATCCCATCTTTAACATGAGTAAGAAAGGAAATTACTGGTTATTAGACTCTGGAGCTACGTCACATAGTTCATGTGTATAAGAATTTTTTTTTAATTTGATTTATATGCCGCCCTTCTCCGAAGACTCAGGGCGGCTTACAATGTGCTCAGCAATAGCCTTCATCCTTTTGTATATTTATACAAAGTCAGCTTATTGCCCCCACAACTGGGTCCTAATTTCACCTACCTTAGAAAGGATGGAAGGCTGAGTTAACCTTGAGCCTTGGCGAGATTCGAACCCTGCAGTAATTGCAGGCAGCTGGTCTTAATAACCAGCTTAATAACAGGGTGCCTTAAACCCCTGTACTACCAAGGCTCTTTTACTTCCTTCAACAAAATGTCATTCAACATAAAAGTAGCCAATCAAAAACTCCTAAAAGTTGATGGGAAAAGAAATGTTCATATTCCAGGTATTGGTAATGTAAGCGAAGTTCTTTTCATACCAGAAATACCTTACAATGTTCTTGCTATTGTAAAATTAAGTAAAGAAACAAAAATAGAAGTATTATTCAGAGATGGTAATGTATTGTTAACTAACAATGGAAAAGAAGTTGGAAACATAGTCATATCAGGAAGACTACCTTACTATATACCATCTCACGAGTCTATTGAACAGATAAATTCTAACTTTAGTAACGAAGATTAAAATAGTGATGGTGTAGAGGAAAAAGAAGGGGAAGAGAACATAGATGACAATTGTAATACTGATGACTATGGAAAAGAAGGGGAAGAGAAATTAGATGATGGTTGTAATACTAATGATTGTAACACAGAAGGGGAAAATAGTAACAATGTTGATAACATTGATGTTGAACATGTTGTAACTGAACCAATCAATAACAAATGTATTTTTATCGGTAAACCTATACATGATAATTGCGCCCACCTATTACACCGAAGATTGGGACACATTGGTTTCCCGATTATAAGAAAGATGTTAAACTGTTCAAAGGGTCTTAAAGTAAACAACTGTGATAATTATTTAGAGTGTTCTATTTGTAAAAGCTCAAAATTAAAAAAACAGACCCCGACCAAAGAAATCTATAAGGAGCACCACACACATTTTTCAGCTGGTGCACATGGATATAGTAGGCCCATTGAAGCCTTCAATTGGCAACAAACGTTTCTTCCTTTCGATTGTCGACGATCATAGTAGGTACGGTTTTGTATACACCCTCAAACACAAAAGTGAAACATTTGAAAAATTCAAAGAATTTTATAAGAGAGTCAAAACTCAACATAATATCAAAGTCAAACAGATAATGTCAGATAGAGGTTCTGAATTCATGTGCAAAGAATTTGTTAATTGGATTAACAAAAATGGTTTGATACATTACAAAACTTCACCGTTTTTGGCATATCAAAATGGAGTAGTTGAACGCAGAAATGATGTTTTACAGAGTATGGTTAGGTGTGTGTTGGAAGTCACAGGATTAAGTTTTTCATATTGGGGAGAGGCCATTCTATATTTAAATTATACGTTGAATAGGTTATGGTCTAGAGTAATTCAAAAAACCCCATATGAAATCATGCAAACCGAAATTATCTCACTTTCACGTTTTTGGGGTAATGGCCAACATACATATTCCCAAACAACTTAGAAAAATGGGGACAAAATCTCAAAAAGACTGAGATTCGTAGATTATGAGTCCAAAACCAAAGCATATAGATTTATGGACAACAATCATAAAATAATAATTTCAGGATTGGCGAATTTTGATGAAAATGCAAATTGGAGCAAAATACATTCAAACAAAATCATAATAGACAAAAACACACATATAAAGGTAATCAAACACAATCAAAATCTCACATACACATCAACAAATCAATCAAACATAAAATAGCAACTAAGGATTGGAAAGAAGGCCATCACATTTATTTATTTATTTATTTATTTATTTATTTATTTATTTATTTATTTTTCAAATTTATATGCCGCCCTTCTCCCGTAGGACTCAGGGCGGCTCACAAAATAAAAACAACACAACAGTCCAAATACTAAGATTAGTCAATTTAAAATCCCCAGACAATTAAAAAACCTCATGGCAGATCAGGGAATTTGCTGAAAAAGCCATGTCTTCAGCTCGGTGTGGAAAGTGCATGGAAACATCATTAATACATGAGACATTGATAAAGAGGACACCAACAAATCATCTGAAAATACTAATAATGCAGACAAAAACATCAGAAGATCACCTAGATCAAACACACTTAAAATCTTAAAGGACTATGTGATGTCCATTAATTGTGATGTCACTATGCCCAAAAACTATGAGGACATTTTGACTCTTCCCGAGGAGGAACAAATAAAGTGGAAAAACGCCATGCAAAAAGAGATGAATAGTATAAGGGCACTAAAAGTATATACACCAGCTACAGTTCCAAAACACAAAAAAACAATTGGAACACGATGGGTATTCAAAATAAAACATTTAGAAGATAACAAAAATTTATATAAGGCAAGACTTGTAGCACAAGGGTTTTCTCAAAGATTTCCAGATGATTATACAGATACCTATTCTCCTACAGTCAGGTCAGAAAGTGTAAAAACCGCACTAGTCATTGCATCAATTCTAAATGAACATGTGTTTCAATTTGATGTACAGACAGCGTACTTACATGCACAACTAGATAAAAAAAATTATGTCAGAGCACCACCAGGAATTGACCAAGATGAGGGCAAAACATGATTATTAAAGAAAAGGCTCTATGGTCTGCAACAATTGGGTAAGCGTTGGTATGATTGTCTTTCTAAAACACTTAGGTTGTTAGGTTTCACCGCAACATCAGCTGACAAATGTGTGTTTGTCAAGAGAGATCAAGATTCCTATGAAAAAGTATTGGTATATGTTGACGATATTTTGGACATTGGTAAAAGTAAATCCAAGCGTGATCAATTTGCTCAAAAGCTCAATGAACATTTTTCACTAAAATCATTAGGAAAGATTGATAAATACCTGGGAGTTCAAATTACCAAAACTGAGAATGGTTTCATACTTTCCCAAAAAGAAATTTTTTTAGAATTGTTATTGAAATGCAACATGACCAATGCTAAACCATCTGATACGCCTATGCAGGCTGATTTTATAAGAAATATGTATAATGATGATGAAATTTTTAATGAAAATACACTATATCGATCAACAATCGGTTCATTGCTCTATATAGCTAATTGGACCATACCCAATATATCTCTCCCTGTCAACTTACTATCTAGACATGTAAATAACCCGAAGATATGTCACTGGAAAGCTGTTAAAAGACTGCTAAAGTATCTAAAACATACAATGAATGCCACATTAACACTCACCCCAAACATATCCAAGTCACCAATACTCTCATGTTATGCAGATGCAGATTGGGCTAGTGACATTAAAATGAGAAAAAGCACCTCAGGTTATGTCATATATTTAAATGAAAGCCCAATACATTGGTACATGGGAAAACAAAAGCTTGTATCAACCTCAACTACAGAAGCAGAGTTCATATGTTTGTCGAAAGTGGCAAACAATTTAATATGGTTCGATGATTTAATGATAGACATTTGGAAAGAGCCTGCATATCCAATAATCATATGGGAAGACAACAAAGCCGCCATTGACATATCTAAAGCTGACGCAATTGGTCAAAGATCCAGACATATAGACATTAAATATAAACGTGAGACAGTTATCAGAAATGGGATTTATAAAGGTGGTACATTGTAAAACGAAAGAACAAACCGCAGATATATTAACTAAACCACTACCATCAAATCAGCATATGTATTTAACAAAGAGACTATGTGTAAATATATAAATAGTGTATTATAGTTACAGTACTTGTAATTATTTCGATTAAACCAATCTGGTATTAGAAGGGGTATTGTTGAGATGAGTGTTTTAATCTGGAATAAACATTACCAATATAACATGTTCTATTTAAACTACATGTCCCATAATGCAATGTTCCACTTTCCCCTCCCACCTGATATAAAAGGTAATCACCTTCTCTTTGTGCTTCACTCTCGTTTGTGTACCAGTGATACATTGTACCTAGAAAGAATGTCAATGGATAGACTTAATAGTTTAGAAACAAAATAAAACATATATTTTGATTCTATTTATATTGGGTTGTTTGGCTTGATCCTTTTTAACATAACAGGGGTAACCTTTATATACTTTAATTAATGGGCCAGGGATTGAAGGTTAGGGATAACTTTTTGCTATTGGATATCAATTTTTCTAGGTTATCATTAATACAGTCAAGTTGATAAATCCCCTTCACACAAGATTTGATCTAAGATGTAGATCCTAGAGCAGTGATGGCTAACCTTTTTGCCATCACATGCCAAAAGCGGAGGGAGCGCGGGGAGGTTGCCCATGTGCGTGCCCACACCCATAATTCAATGCGCCCTGCGCATGTGCGCACACCTCTCCCCCGCTTTTAACAACGCAATGGCATGGTGGGCCCTGTACGCCCGTTTTTCACCCTCCCCGGGCTCCAGAGGCTTTCTAGGAGCCTGGGGAGGGCGAAAACGGCCTTCCCCACACATCCTGGAGGCCCTCCGGAGGCAGGAAACAGCCCATTTCCCAACTTCTGGTGGGACCGGAAGGCCCAAAAATCAGCTGGCCAGCGCACGCATACACGCTGGAGCTGAGCTATGGCAATGCTCACGTGCCCACTGATATGTGTCCGTGTGCCACCTGTGGCACCCGTGCCATAGGTTCGCCATCATGGTCCTAGAGTAAGCTAATTTGATGTGATTTAATTTAAAGAATATAAAGTCTTTCAACTTACAAGCCTTATTTTAAACTTCATTTAAAAAGTTTGATAAAATAAGAATGGTTTTAAATCAACTTAAAGACGATAATCAGAAGCAAGCAACAATTGTTGAATCGGATGGATTGGATGGATGGACTGGGACTGAATCTGCTGCTGGGATCCCTGAAGGAGGAGTCTGGTTTGAAGGCAGGATGCTCGGAGAGGGCTGGAGAGCCATGGACCCTGAAGACTCAAAGTGGACAGAACGGATGACTGATAAAATGGATTATTTCAAGGAGATTGAGGGAGATTGAGGGAATGGACTTGTCATATTTAACTGGAAAACAAATCTTAAAAAGTCATCGTGTTTCAATTTACAGGAGGTGCTGTGACTTTGGGGAATGGAAAGCAGTTGCTGGGAAAGATCCTAATTAAAGTTTTAAGGAAATGAATTATTATTAAGAATCAAACAAAGATATTGTTTGATATTGAATCATGAACAGATTCAGGATGGCTCAGAGATAATGATTGTGGTGGTTTGTGGTACATAATAAGCCCCGGCAAATTGTCTGAGAGTTAAATATAATAGCAGATAACAGACAGTTTAAGTTTTGAAATTTAATTTTTTTTTAATTTTATTTATTTATTTATTTTTGGATTGCCTGTTAACCTGGCAGGTATTACGGAGACCTGGTTGGGCCATGGGGGGGGTTTCCCCTCGTGGATATGTGCCCACCAGGTTTCCGAGCATTCCATCAGCCGAGAGCTCAGGGCAGGAGTGGGGGGGTGGCGGTTATTATAAAGGAAAGTCTTGATCCGAGGGAGACCACTGTTCCACAGATAGCCGGATGTGAGTCCCTTTTTGTGAGATGGGGTCGTGGAGTACAGATGGGCTTGTTGATCACGTACCTGGCTCCCTGCCACGTGGCAACGGCCCTGCTCGAGCTGCTCAACGTCATAGCTGAGGTGGCGGTTGGTACCCCCAGACTTCTAGTCATGGAGGATTTCAATCTGCCATCTGTCGGCGAAACATCTGAGGTGGCTCGGGAGTTCATGGCTTCCATGACGGCCATGGACCTTACTCAGTTAATTCATGACCCCACTCACACGGGTGGACACACTCTGGACTTAGTTTTTGTCTCTGGTCAGTGGTCGAGTGGCCTTGATACAGGGGATATAGTCATCGAACCCTTGTCATGGTCTGACCACTCGCTCCTTCAACTGGACTTTCTAACTGCTGCACCCCGCCGCAGGGAGGCGGGACCGACCAGGTGGTTCCGCCCCAGGCGCCTGATGGACCCTGATAGGTTCCAGATGGAGCTTGGGCCATTTCCTGAGACTCTGGCTCATGACTCGGCTGAGGACCTGGTGGCCGCCTGGGATAGTGCGGCTGCCGGGGCCTTGGACCGTGTCGTGCCTTTGCGGCCTCTGACCCGGCACCGAACTCACCTAGCTCCTTGGTTCTCCGAGGAGCTTAGGGAGATGAAGCGCCAGAAAAGACGCCTGGAGAGTAGTTGGAGGACCAGCCGCTCCGAATCCGACCGAACACTGGTGAGGTCTCATATTAAGACCTACCTAGTGGCAATAAAAGCGGCAAAATCTAGCTATTTTGCCGCTCTTATCGCGTCATCAGATAATCGCCCGGCCGCCCTGTTTAGGGTGACCCACTCCCTCCTCCATCTGGAAGCGCGGGATGACCCCTTGCAGGGCCGAGCTGAGGACTTTGTGCAGTATCTGTATGACAAAATTGCTCAGATTCGGGAAGGGCTGGCCTCTGACTGGGTATGTCCGGACGGGATGACTGAGGCAGGTCTTGAGAGTGTTATCTGGGGGGAGTTCGATCCTGTGGCTCCCGAGGACATGGACAGGGTCCTGGGACGGCTGAACGCGACCACATGTTTATTGGACCCGTGTCCCTCCTGGTTGGTACTGGCTTCCCGGGAGGTGACACGAGGCTGGCTCCAGAAGATTGTTAACGCTTCTTTGAGTGAGGGGGTCCTGCCGGCCGCTTTGAAAGAAGCGGTTGTGAGGCCCCTCCTCAAGAAGCCCTCTCTGGATCCGGCTGTTTTGGCTAACTATCGTCCAGTCTCCAACCTTCGCTTCGTTGCGAAGGTTGTTGAGAGTGTGGTAGCGCAACAGCTTCCCCGGTACCTGGATGAAACTGTCTATCTAGACCCGCTCCAGTCCGGCTTCCGGCCTGGGCACAGCATGGAAACGGCATTGGTCGCGTTGGTGGATGATCTCTGGAGGGCTCGGGATAGGGGTTGCTCCTCTATCCTGGTCCTGTTAGACCTCTCAGCGGCTTTTGATACCATCGACCATGGTATCATGTTGCACCGGTTGGCGGGGTTGGGGGTGGGGGGCACCGTTCTGCGGTGGTTCTCCTCCTACCTCTCTGACCGGTCGCAATCTGTGTTGACGGGGGGGCAGCGGTCGACCCCGAGGCACCTTGCTTGTGGGGTGCCACAAGGGTCAGTCCTCTCACCCCTTCTGTTCAACATTTATGTAAAGCCGCTGGGTGAGATCATCCGTGGCTTCGGGGTGGAGTTCCATCAGTATGCTGATGACACCCAGCTGTACATCTCCACCCCAGGCCATCCCAACAATGCCCTTGAAGTGATGTCCCAGTGCCTGGAGGCCGTGAGGGCCTGGATGGGGAGAAACAGGCTCCGACTCAACCCCTCCAAGACCGAGTGGCTGTGGCTTCCAGCGTCCCGATATAGCCAGCTGATGCCATCGCTGGCTATTGGGGGCGAATCACTCGCCCCCACGGAGAGGGCTCGCAACTTGGGCGTCCTCCTGGGCGCACGGCTGTCTCTAGAAGACCATTTGACGGCCGTGGCCAGGGGGGCTTTTTATCAGGTTTATTTATTTATTTATTTGTTTAAATTTCTATACCGCCCTTCTCCAATGTAGGACTCAGGGCGGTGAACAGCCAAAGTAAAAACAAGACATACATACAAAGCATACAAAATCTAAAACTGTTTAAAATAATTAAATAATTTTGGCCGTAATTAAAACATTCCAATTTAAAATCCGTTTAAAATTTGACTCAAGCCAGCCCAGCTAGTTGAAATAAATGGGTTTTCAGGGCCCGACGAAAAATCCGGAGGTCTGTTATTGTATGTAGCTCTGGGGGGAGGTTGTTCCAGAGGGCGGGCGCCGCCACAGAGAAGGCTCTCCCCCTGGGGGTCGCCAGCCGACATTGTCTGGCGGACGGCACCCTGAGGAGGCCCACTCTGTGGGAGCGTACTGGCCGGTGGGAGGCTATTGGTGGCAGAAGGCGGTCTCGTAAGTACCCCGGCCCTAAGCCATGGTTCGCCTGATACGCCAGTTGCGCCCCTTTCTAGATCGGGACTCTCTACGCACAGTCACTCAGGCACTAGTCACTTCCCGCCTGGACTACTGCAACGCTCTCTACATGGGGCTCCCCCTGGGGTGCACCCGGAGGCTCCAGCTGGTCCAGGACGCGGCCGCGCGGGGGATTATGGGGGCGACGAGGCGCTCCCATGTGACACCTCTCCTGCGCGAGCTGCACTGGCTCCCGGTGGTCTTCCGGGTGTGCTTCAAGGTGTTGGTGACCACCTTTAAAGCGCTCCATGGCTTAGGGCCGGGGGTACTTACGAGACCGCCTACTGCCACCAATAGCCTTCCACCGGCCAGTACGCTCGCACAGAGTGGGCCTCCTCAGGGTGCCATCCGCCAGACAATGTCGGCTGGCGACCCCCAGGGGGAGAGCCTTCTCTGTGACGGCGCCCACCCTCTGGAATAACCTTCCCCCAGAGTTACGTATAATAACAGACCTCCGGATTTTTCGTCGGGCCCTGAAAACCTATTTATTTCAACTAGCTGGGCTGGCTTGAGCTAAATTTTAAATTGATTTTAAATTGGGTTGTTTTAATTTACGGCCAGAATATTTAATTATTTTAATACTGTTTTTTAAATTTTGTATGCTTTGTTTTTACTTAGGCTGTGCACCGCCCTGAGTCCTATTTGGAGAAGGGCGGTATAGAAATTTAAACAAATAAATAAATAAATAAATAAATAAATAAATAAATAAATAAATAAATAAATAAATAAATAAATAAATAAACCAGGAGTGAAATCCAGCAGGTTCTGACAGATTCTGGAGAATCGGTAGTGGAAATTTTGAGTAGTTTGGGGAACCGGCAAATACCACCTCTGGCTGGCCCCAGAGTGGGGAGGGAATGGGGATTTTGCAGTATCCTTTCCCTGCCATGCCCACCAAGCACACCACACCAGAACTGGTAGTAAAAAATTTTAGATTTCACCACTGCTGTTAACTACATTTTTTATATACAACAGACAGATGACAAGTCAAGTGGTTGCAAATATATCAGTAGAAGTTTATAATTGTGGGCCTATTTTGCAAGTAGGAGAAATGTACATCTGTCAGTATTCAACTGGGGAACAATATATGCGAATGTGGTTTTATCTGTTTTTAATGCACAATTTTTTTAAAAAAAACATTTCATCTAATTTTTGTCTTTGTAATAGTTTTATTTTTTAAAGTTTATATTTTACCTTTTTGAATAAAATAAAATTTAATGAGAGGAATATCAAGTTTCCAGAAAAATATTTTTCATCAGCACACACAGAAGGGTGTATATGTAAAAAGCAGTAGAAAAATATCTGATTTTTAGCAACTAGGACTTGACTAACAATAGAGTCTCCTATAAGAACATTAATGGTGGACTGGAAGAAAGATGAGGGACACCAAACTTCATATGTATGTTTGTGAAAATGATCTCAAAATCGTAGTTACTGTATTTTTCGGAATACAAGACCCTTTTACCTACCTTTTTTGGTGAGGAAAAGAAGAAAAAGAAATCTCCCTCTGCCTCTGAGAAATTTTGCCTCGTTGTAACAAACAGCAAACAGCCTGCTTTACTTTCATTTTCGTTTTCAGCATAGCTTGATTAGCACAAGGAAAAAAAAATCTGCTCCAGCAATTTACCTCTTTGCAGTAACCCAGCAAAGCCCTGCAGAAAATAGCTGAGAGCAAATCAGTGGAGAGTCGGGAGGTTGATCCAATCAACTTGAGCTAATCAGTCTGTGCTGAAGCTGAAAAGAGCTGTTTTTTCTTGCTGTTTGCTTTCAAGGAGACAGAGGCCAAAGGGTGGGGGCCAGTGGGTGGAAAGGGCTATATTTGGTGTATAAGACACACCTAAATTTTCACCCCCTTTTAGGGGGGGGGGGAAGGTGTGTCTTACACTCCAAAAAATACGGTAACTGGAAACAGAATCTGAGTTAGCAGGGAGATGTTCATGGAAAGAAGGCAAATGCAGCCATAAGTATCTCAGGAAGTGAACGTTCTGGTTTGGGGAGACCCCAACTCAAGAACCAGGTCCCCTTGCAGGCACCATGCTTGGAGGAGAATTTGCTGTTTTAGAGCTGAGCCAGTAAAGCAGAGAAGTTCAGTCTCCTCTTCATGGATTGTCTGAATGCAAAGACGGAGCAGCCATCAGTCAGAGAAGCTTTAACTGGAATTCCTGCAGAGAGGAGGGGTTGGGCTACATGGTCTCAGGGTCTCCTCCAAATTTATAAAGGTTGTCATGCCACAACATGTAACTATTGTGCTATTGTTGCTGTAGCCCCACCTAGTGGACGGGGGCAGATAAGCCTAACTGTATGGTCTGAAGCCAGACTCCCTTTTCTCTCAGCCTTTGGAGGAGACGGAAGCAGCCGGTTTGACCGAGACACATGGTCATCCAGAGACAGCCTCCGTCCCTCACACGGAGCATCGCTGGAGAGGTTCCAGCTGCTTCTTTGATGGCTGTTAGTTAATGCTGCCTATCTCCTATTTATCTTTGATTCTCACTCTTTGCATCTCCTCAGTTTCTCCGTGCCCTTTTCTCCCAATGAAACACCCAGATCCACCCCAGGCTCCCTTTCACTGGAGGAGAAGAGGGGGGTTAGCTGCCTGTTGAGCTGCACACAGACCCACCTGCAGTGGGGACGGAACAAAGGGGAAATTCCATCATGCTCATCACAAACCCAGAAATACGGGAATATATTTAAGAAAGAATACAGCATTTTCAAATGAGCAGAGTTTAATATCAAAATGTCATGGTATCTACTCTTTGGAACCATTAATCCCTGAGTAATTGAATTGGACAGATCTGTTGAGTTGGTTCCCCTCCTTCTCCTCTGGATTCCTCCTCCAAAGGATCTCAGATTAATGGATCCATATCAGGACCCCCATACCTGCCACGGCTGCAGCCTTGGAGACCCCAAAGTCTTTTCTCCCTCCTTCTTTCTCCTCCTGGATCTGGAGGAATAAGCGGCATTCAAGGCCTGGGCCAGAGTCTTCATCATACTGTAAAAGTGATGGTCATTTGGGATCCGGATCCTGTCCCTTTTCCCCAGTGGGGCTTTCTGGGTGCATCTTCTGCGGCCTTTGACGGAAAAGACGTTATTTGAAAGAGAACAGAGAAAATAATGATCTTGAAACTTTCCTTTCACAAAGAAATGGGGTTCAAAGGCAGAATCCTCTGACCTTTTTTTTGGCAAATAACCAAAGTTCCAAATACTATGGATGTATTTGAGAAGTCTACGCCTGATCATTGCATACCCCAAAAAATTTGTGAGGATCCAGACTTTCCCTTCAATGGGTCCTGGCAGACGCATAAATGTTAAATGGAAAGGAAGGATTCTCACCCAAATGGAATCAAGTTCCATGAAATGAACAAAGACGTTGACATGTCTCCACTTAGAGAGGGAATCCCTGAGGGCTGTTGTGTATCCAGTTGTTGAGAACAGTTGTGATATAACAACACAAATTCCATTCCTGACAAGCATAGGAGGAAAAATCCTCATGAAATTTTCTCCATTTTCTGTGTCTGAAGCAAAAAGGCCAATCAGGGTCCATCTGAAATGGAGGAGCAGTTGGACAGTTGCTGGGTACTGGATCCCTTCTTTGGGGAACATTTTGTGGAAAAAGGGGAATTTCCTTTTATCACTCAGAGCCTCTGAAGCAATGTCATGACTGATCTGAAAAAGCAATGAAGAATGCTGTGTTACATTTGGGGTCAGATCAAGTCCAAAATATTAGATTTTAATAAATCCAACCTGGTTTTCCTGAATGTATTAGAATAGTTTGTTAATCAGACATTGTTTAAAATATTTAAGACAGAATATTAGCAAGATTGAATCATAATAATGGAAAATAATAACCAAATTAAAAAACAATAAAAATGTAAATCCTATTACTGTATCACCCCTACAATTGATCACAATTAAATTAACGCATGCAAATGCCAACTGGAGTATTCTATTCCAATAAAGGGCCTATTATAATTTTTGAGGATTGCTGCATCTTTTTTTGCTTCTATATCCCAGATTTTTTCTGGAGGAAATTTTTAAACTTCTTTCTCCAATTATACAAGAAACAGGCAGACCTCAAAGCCTAATAAGATTTGTCAGTTGCATAATCCAAGTTTGGTCTTTAATTGAAGTTTTGTCTGTTCCAACAGCCACAATTTTCAGAGTCTGTCAGTTTCCATAGATTAAATTTTATGCCAACAATACCCATATTTTCTGAATTTAGACAAAGCAAAAATTGTGTAAATTCCCAAATCAGCTCTGAGGGCAGCAGCTGGAGTCCTTTTACCCACCCCAAGATCCTCCTCAGAGGCTGAGATTGGGTTGGTTCTGCTGGTGGTTTCTCTCTGAAGCCCCAAACATAAGATCGATGTAAGAACATGGGGGAAAACTGGGCCTCAGATACTTTAATCATTGGGGCTGAGGAAGCTGGAGAGCTAAGAGGTTTTCATTTAAGCACCACTTTCACTCCTGCCCTTTCTCTAACTGAGCTCCTTGGATGATGAGGGAGCCAAGATTCAGGCTCAGAGAAAACAACCCCAGGTAAGGAAAGGTGTTACTTGCTCTAATGACTGACCATCTATGGCTATGATGACATTTTCCAAAGACCATAACTTTTGAATTTGCTTTATTAATTATCAGATAATTATTAAGACAAAACAATCCAAGTCTATACAATACAATGTGTAAGTTTGATAATATCACATTATCTGTATAAATCAGTGTATTCCAATAGGAATTTAGCAGGCTAAACATGTGTACCTATAACAGAATTTAAAACAAAGTAAAAGGGTTGGAAGGGACCTTGGAGGTCTTCTAGTCCAACCCCCTTTTCAAGCAGTAAACCAGGCATAATAGCAGTAACTGGGAGAGGGATCCTGGAGTCTTAGTGGACAACCAATTAAATATGAGTCAAGAGTGTGCAGCGGCAGCCAAAAAAGACAGTGCAATCCTAAATTGCATTAACAGAGGGAGACAATCAAGATCAAAAGAAGTACTGGACTGGAAGCTGACATTGCGGCGAGACGGACAGGAATTGCTGGAGCGCCAGAATTCCTGCTGAAATCTATGCTTCTGGATGGTCCATTTCGGACCCCACAGTTTAGTTTTGACTGTGGTAGTGGAGAGCACATCCTGTGGATCCCAGGGACACTATAAAGCCCCTGGTTGACCCAGGAAAGCTCTTTTTCTAGCGGCGGAGCAGCAGTCATTGTGGCTGCCGAGGCTGAGGCAGTTTCAGGAAGAGGGAAAGGAATGACAGCGAATCGGACCGATGAGAGAGTTTTACTTTTTTAAATGATACAAAGAACACCCTAAAGGAAAAAAGATTTGGAAATTGGAGACTGGGAGTAAGAGAGGAGAAGCAACAAACTGAATTGGAAATAATCTTTTCTTTTTAACACCCAATTATTCAATTTGAAAGACTTAAGTGTTTTACTTTCACTATTGACCATGACTAGATTGAAAGTGAGAAGATTAGCAATGTTATTTTTTTTTTAATTTTGCCTTTTTAAAAGAAAATAATTGAAGAAACTGGTTTGATTACTTAGATGGAAGCTTTATTCTTTTTTTTCTCCTTTTTTTTGTATCTTTTTATTAATTTCAAAGGGAAAAGGTTTGGACTTTAAAACAGGAAAGATAGGAGAGTGTTTAATACTGCCAATAAAATAAAGATATTTTATTTCTATTTTTCTTTAAGTAACAGTCTAGAAATACATTGTAGCCATAATTAAGTGGCTCTGTACTAGCTGAGACCTTCTGAGCATGCGCAAAGATGGCGGCTCGTAGGTGAAGCTCCAATGCCTCAGGGGAGAAGTAGGGCCTGTTGAGGACTCTCGGGGGCCCGAATATCAGCTGTTGGCCCCGGCCCAGCAAGAGGAATGTGTGGGCGGCCTGTTGTGAGCTTTTGAGCTCCCCTGGACAATCGGCGTGGGCGGCTGGAGCCGAAAAACGCCGCGAGGCTATGGCGGCGGCGGCGAACGGGAGGCTGGAGCAAGGTTGGGGCGGCGCCGGTTTGCCTTGGTGCCCCTCCCAGCGGCGGCCGGAGCAGGGAGGGATGTGGGGAGACAGCAGCTCGTTGGAGCGTCGCTGGACATCCCCCCCCCGGAAAAGCACCCCGACATGGTTCCCGGGTGTCAGCAGCGGCCGCGACAGTTGGAGCGGCGGCTGCGGTGGCTGGGGATGAAACAACGGCCGCTGGGGCGGTGCTGGGTGGAACGGCGCTACCCTGGCTGTTTTCAGACTGACTTTAGCCCTTTCTACCAGGGTCGGTTATTTACTGCGGAGGGGAGGAAGGGAAGAATGCAGTCTGACTGGTTGCTGACTCCTGAAGACCCCTGAAGACCGAGGACTTAAAGGGGATTAGAAGACCCTATGGAAACTGGGGGTTTGGCAAAGTTGGGTGACTGGCCTGCCTCCCCCTGGCCTGTATCCATTTTCCCCTCCCCAGCCCCAATCCCTGCCGCGGCCTGGTTATGGGCGTGGGCGGGGCCGTGGCCATTTGATCTGGACCTTATCTGCACCGGCACTGGACTGCATTGGACTTATTGGACCCCTGACCTGACTATAATTGACCCCCGGTTTCCGGCTATATCATCAGTCCCAGTCACATTTACAATGCCTTGCTGTGAGGAGAGGCTGAAGCCTGGGTGTGGTCACCGAGGGAGTCACCTTGCTGTTATTGCCACTGAATTAGACCTGTCGATACCAGCCGCCGTGAGAGGATGGCTTGGTCATTGCTTTTTGGGGAATCGGCTTGAGACTCCTCTCCACTGCTGTGAGAGGACAGTGGAGTCCCGGTTTTGATATGCGCCAAAATGGTGAACTATCTCTCCTGGACCTTTAAATGTACCATCATTGAATCCTTAGCCTTATTCCATTTCCCCAGGCGGACTTGCAGGAATGTATTCACCGGCTGAGCTCTTTGCCTTGCGAGACTCCCCCATCTTGCAAGCCTGGCCTTTCACATTATCGAAGGCCTACCTCGATGAAGGGCTTTGGAACCCAGAGAGGTGGCATGTTGCGAAGAGGGGGTTGAGGGGTTTTTTATATAAAGTTTTAACGAATGTCTTAAGGGGTTCCGGGGGGGGGAGGGTTGGATCAGAAGTAAGGCCGTGGGTATGGGGGATAACCCACTAAGGGGAGGGCCAGGTATGGCTGTGGAGCACGGCGCAGGGGGTGGGGGGCTGGGGTCGAGGGGGGGGCTAAAGTTCATCCAGATAAAGTTTTTACCATCAGTACTGTGGGTGGGAGGGGTAGATATGGTGGGAGCAGGGGGCCATATCATGTTAGGGGAGTGCGCGCCCGCTGTCTTCGAGTGGTGGCGTGCTCCAGCCCCCAAAGCTCCACTCGTTCTCCAGGTGGCACAGATCCTCAGGGCCCTGGCCTCTGTGTGATGTTATGCAATGCCAGGTCTGTAGTAAATAAAGCCCCCCTCATTTGTGATCTTGTTCAGGAGGGGGGAGTGGACCTGGCAGGTATTACGGAAACCTGGTTGGGCCAAGAGGGGGCGGTCCCTCTCGTTGAAATGTGCCCACCAGGTTTCCGTGCATTCCATCAGCTGAGGTTGCAGGGTATGGGCGGGGGGGGGGGGGGTAGCGGTTATTATTAACGAAGGTCTGAGACCAAGGGAGGCCACTGTTCCTCAGAGGGCCGGCTGTGAATCCCTCCTTGTGAAATGGGGTCACGGGGTTCAGATGGGTTTGCTGATCACATACCTGGCTCCCTGCCATGTGGCAGCAGCCCTGCCCGAGCTACTCAGCGTCATCACCACGGTGGCGGTTGAGACCCCTAGGCTTATGGTCATGGGGGATTTCAACTTGCCGTCCATCGGTGAGGCATCTGAGGTGGCTCGGGAGTTCATGGCTTCCATGACAGCCATGGACCTGACCCAGTTAATTCATGGCCCTACCCACACGGGGGGAAACGTGCTGGATCTGGTTTTTGTCTCTGGACAGTGGTTGAGTGATCTTGAGATAGGGGATATAGTTACCGAGCCCTTGTCATGGTCAGATCACTCTCTCCTTCGTCTTGACCTCCGAACCGCTGCACCCCGCCACAGGGAGGCGGAGCTGGTAAGATGGTTCCGCCCCAGGCGCCTGATGGAACCTGATAGGTTCCAGATGGAGCTTGGGCCATTTCCTGAAGCTCTGGCACACGCCTCGGCTGGAGACCTAGTGGCCGCCTGGGATAGGGCGGCCGCTGGAGCTCTGGACCGGGTCGTGCCTTTGCGGCCTCTAACCCGGCGCCGATCTCATTTGGCTCCTTGGTTTACCGAGGAGCTAAGTGAGTTGAAGCACCGGAAAAGATGCCTAGAGAGTATTAGAGGGCCAGTCTTTCAGAATCGGACCGGACACTGGTAAGATCTCATATTAGGAATTACCTAGTGGCGATAAAAGCAGCGAAATGTAGTTATTTTGCTGCTCTTATTGCATCATCAGATAACCGCCCAGCCGCCCTGTTTAGGGTGACCCGCTCCCTGCTCCACCAGGAAGCACGGGAGGACCCCTTGGAGGGTAGAGCCGAGGATTTTGTTCAGTATCTGCATGACAAAATCACTCAGATATGGGAAGATTTGGACTCCGACTGGGTAGTCTCAGGGGGAGGGACTGGGGCAGGTCTTGAGAATGTTATCTGGGATGAGTTTGATCCTGTGACCCCTGAGGACGTGGACCGGATTCTGGGTAGACTGAACGCGACCACTTGTTTATTGGACCCATGCCCCTCCTGGTTAGTGCTGGCTTCCCGGGCGGTGACGCGAGGCTGGCTCCAGGGGATTATAAATGCATCGTTGGGTGAGGGTGACTTCCCTGCCACCTTGAAAGAGGCGGTGGTGAGGACTCTCCTCAAGAAGCCTTCCCTGGACCCAGCAGTGTTGGCTACTTATCGTCCAGTCTCCAACCTTCGTTTTGTGGCGAAGGTTGTTGAGAGTGTGGTTGCGCAACAGCTCCCCCAGTACCTGGATGAAACGACGTATTTGGATCCGTTCCAGTCGGGCTTCAGGCCTGGGTACAGCATGGAAACGGCATTGGTCGCGTTGGTTGATGATCTCTGGAGGGCTCGGGACAGGGGCTGCTCCTCTGTCCTGGTCCTATTAGATCTCTCAGCGGCTTTTGATACCATCGACCATGGTATCATGCTGCACCAGCTGGAAGAGTTAGGGGTGGGGGGCACTGTTCTACGGCGGTTCTCCTCCTTTCTCTCTGACCGGTTGCAGGGGGGCAGAGGTCGTCCCCGAGGCCCCTCATATGTGGGGTGCCACAAGGATCGGTCCTCTCGCCCCTTCTGTTCAACATTTATGTAAAGCCGCTGGGCGAGATCATCCGTGGTTTCGGGGTGAAGTTCCATCAGTACGCTGATGATACTCAGTTGTACATCTCCACCCCAGACCACCCCAACGATGCCCTTGAAGTGATGTCCCGGTGTCTGGAGGCTGTGCGGATCTGGATGGGGAGGAACAGGCTCAGGCTCAACCCATCCAAGACCAAGTGGCTGTGGTTTCCGATGTCCTGATATAGTCAGTTGACGCCATCGCTGACTATTGGGGGCGAATCGCTGGCCCCCACGGAGAGGGCTCGCAACTTGGGTGTCCTCCTGGATTCACGGCTGTCTTTAGAAGAGCACTTGACGGCCGTGACCAGGAGGATTTTTCATCAGGTTCGCCTGATCCGCCAGTTGCGTCCCTTTCTGGATTGGGACTCCCTACACACAGTCACTCATGCCCTCGTCACCTCCCGCCTTGACTATTGTAACGCTCTCTACATGGGGCTCCCCTTGAGGAGCACGCGGAGGCTCCAACTGGCGCAGAGTGCGGCTGCGTGGGTTGTTATGGGAGCAACATGGCGCTCCCGTGTAACACCTCTCCTGCGTGAGCTGCACTGGCTCCCGGTGGTCTTCCGTATGCACTTCAAGGTTTTGGTTACCACCTTTAAAGCGCTCCATGGCTTAGGACCTGGTTATTTATGGGACCGCCTACTACCACAAATAGCCTCCCACCGGCCGGTACGCTCTCATAGAGAGGGTCTTCTCCGGGTGCCGTCAGCCAAGCAGTGTCGACTGGCGGCCCCCAGGGGGAGAGCCTTCTCTATGGGGGCACCCACTATCTGGAACGAGCTCCCCCCGGAGATACGGAGATCCCGGATCTGCGCACCTTCCGCCGTGCTCTTAAGACCCTCTTATTCCAGCAAGCCGGTCTGGCCTAATTTTTCTCCCCTTTCTTTTAAATTTTAAATTTTAAATTGAAATTTTAATTTGTTTTAAATTTATTGGGATTTTAATTGTCATGGGCCAATATTATTTAATTTGGTTTTAAATTGTTTTTAACTTTTGTATTTCTGTATTTTATCCTGTGCCTGTTCACTGCCCTGAGTCCTTCGGGAGTAGGGCGGTATACAAATTTAATAAAACTCAAAACTTTCACTATTGACCGGGACTGGATTGAAAGTGAGAAGATTAGCAATGTTATTTTTTTTTTAAATTTTGACTTTTTAAAAGAAAATAATTGAAGAAACTGGTTTGATTACTTAGATGGAAGCTTTATTCTTTTTTTTTTTTCTCCTTCTTTTTGTATCTTTTTATTAATTTCAAAGGGAAAAGGTTTGGACTTTAAAATAGGAAAGATAGGAGAGTGTTTAATACTGCCACCTACTGGTAATAAAGATATTTTATTTCTATTTTTCTTTAAGTAACAGTCTAGAGATTCATTGTAGCCATAATTAAGTGGCTCTGTACTAGCATCCTGATAAGAGTGGAGAACATCTGAGAAAGTGAATCTGCATTGTTTATACAGGTGTCTCTCTTGTATTTGCGTGGAGTAGGAGCCTAGAAATATTGTTGATGGCTTTTGTTCTCTTTTGAGCTGCTACTTGCTTTTCTCTTATTTTTTTTAAACTTGTGGCTTCTAAGAAATCACTCTCTGAATGCTTTCTGGATATAAATGTGCCTGAAGGACTTTCTTTTTTTAATTTTTATTTTCTTTTTTGTTGTTTCTATTTTCTTTTTATATCTCTCATTTTCATTGTTTTTGGGATTTTTTATAACGGTATTGGATTAAGGTATTCAAGAGCCTGAAGATTTCAGCTTTTTGTTATATTTTTTTCATACTTTTTTGTTTTTTCCTTTGTTTGTTTGTTTGTTTGTTTGTTTTATTAGATTTATATACTGCCCTACTCCTGAAGGACTCAGGGCGCTGAACAGCCATAAAGTAAAACACATAAATACAAAATTTAAAAGCAGAATAAAACAGAATTAAACAATTTGGCCCAAGACAAATTTAAAACACCCCAATAATTAATATTAATAATATTAAACAATAACAATATTTGCTTAATTGGAGACTTCAATGGAGTGGTAGACCCAAATAAAGACTATAAAAGACCTAAAGGCCCAAAGAAAAGGAGGAAAACCTACCAAAATCCTTCTTTGAGATGGTGGACAAACTGAACTTGGTAGACATCTGGCAAACCTTACACCCATACAAAAGACAGTATACTTTCTACTCAAACCCCCAAAATTCCTGGTCCAGAATCGATATGATGTGGGCAAGTAGAAATGTAGGAATGGATATCATGTCAGCCGAGATTCCACTCAATATCTGGGCGGACCACAATCCATTGGAGATTAAATGGAGGAGCGAATATAAAAAGGGTAATAGCCGATGGAGATTAAATATGCAATTCTTCCGGGATAAACAAAATATTGAGAGAATTAAGGGAGAATTAAAGACCTTCTTTGAAGAAAACGAAAAGGAACCAACCGATCGAGGAATAATTTGGGATACAATGAAGGCGTTCCTAAGAGGATTGGCAATAGCCTATGGTGCACACAAAAATAAAGAAAAAAGGGAGACCCAGAAGAGACTGTCGGAAGAATTGCAGAAAGCAGAGAAAGAAGTACAACAGAACCAGGACAACGAAACGGCAAAAGAAAATTGGATGTCATATGGCACAGAATAAATATAATTGACGAGGAAAAATTGGCATATGAAATTAAACGATCTAAACAATACCACTTTGAAAATGCCAATAAGTCGGGCAGATGGTTGTCCTATAGAATTAAAAAAGAAAAATCAATTAAAGAAGAAAAATCAAAATAGAAAGCCTGAGTACAGCACAAGATTTCCTTGACCAGTTGAGAGGTGTGGAAGAAGAGCAGGGTAGCAAGGAAGAACTAGAAACAGCAGTAGTGGAGGAGGAAGCCCTACACCAACAGAATACGAATGAAGCAACTGCAGAGGGGAAGACAGAAGAAGAAGAAGAAGCCAAAGAGAAGAAAACAAGACCAGTAAGGGCCGTAAGAAACAAACAAGAACCAATAATCAGATAGAGGTATAGAGATGAATGACTTGAAGCTAATATCTGTAAATGTCAATGGACTAAATGATTACAAAAAGAGGAAAAGAATTTTAACAAAATTAGGTAAACAAAATGTTGATATAATGTGTTTACAGGAGGTACACATAAAAAAAGAAGAGAGTAAATGTTTAGAATATAAAAAATTCGGTCAAACATTCGATTCGCTGGCAGAGAAAAAGAAAAGGGGGGTGGTAATTTACGTAAAAAAAGGAATTGAAGCAGAATTGAAATTCAAAGATACAAAAGGTAGAATCCTCATGATTGAAATTAAGAGAGGGAATTCCAAGGTATTATTAGTGGGCATTTATGCCCCAAATAAAAAACAGGGAGAATTTTTTAAGAAACTCCATGAACAATTAGTGAAAATGGCATATAACGAAATCTGTATGATAGGGGATTTCAATGGTATTGTGGACCCGGAGAAGGACCACAAGAACAATAAAGAAAAAAAAAAATAAAAGGACAAATTTACCGAGAGCTTTTTTCGAGTTAGTCGATGAATTAGATTTAATTGACATTTGGCGTACCTTGCATCCAAACGATAGGCAATATACCTTCTTTTCAAATGCACAAAAGTCGTGGTCCAGAATTGACATGGCATGGGTTAGTAGGAATTTGGGGTTAGAAATCGGAACAGCAGTAATTAACCCAAATGATTGGGCAGATCATAATCCGCTAGAAATTAGATGGAAGCTTGTTCAGAGGAAATACCAACGGAGGTGGAGGTTAAATGCTAAATTATTGGGCGACAAAGACTGTATACAAAAATTCAAAGAAGAAATAAACCTCTTTTTTAAGGAAAATGAAAACAAAGGCACATCTCGCGCAATAGTATGGGATACAATGAAGGCCTATCTGAGAGGAGTCGCGATTTCATATACTGCACATAAAAATAAAGAAGAAAGGAAGATCCTGGAAGACTATTTAAATCACATAGGTGAATCAGAAAGAAAACTCCAAGATAACCCAGAAGATGAAGCTGCCAAAGAAAATTGGATGATGTGGAAGCATAAAGTAAATATCATGGAGCAAGAAGAGCTGGCACAAAGAATGAAAAGAACGAAACAATATCTTTTTGAGAATACTAACAAATCGGGCAGGTGGCTGGCTTATAAATTAAAAAAGGAAAATGAAAGGGGAATAATTCATACCTTAGAAGACTCTAAGGGCGAATTATTGACTAACGAGGAAGGAAAACGGGATAGGGTGAGAGAATACTACGAATCCCTATACAAAGAAGAGGCGATACCGGATGACAAAATAGAACAATATTTGATAAAAGCAGAGCTCCCACAAATAACTGAAGATGAGAAAGAAATGCTCAACAGAAAGATTACAATTGAAGAATTAAAAACAGCCCTCTCCAAATTGAAAAATAATAAAGCTCCAGGACCTGACGGATTCCCAGGGGAAATATATAAAAAATTAGAAGAAATACTCCAACCGAAAATTAGTAGAAATTTTTAATGATGTATTGTTAGACCAAAAAATCCCAGAGTCATGGAAAGAGGCGCATGTTACACTTGTGCCGAAAGAAGGTGCCGACCTAAAACAAATTCAAAATTACAGACCAATTTCGCTCCTAAATACTGACTACAAATTATTCATGGGTATAATGGCAGAAAGAATGAAAAAGATTTTAAATAATTGGATATACAAAGACCAGAACGGATTTTTACCGGGGAGACAAATTAGGGATAATTTGAGAATCGTGCTAGACACACTAGAGTATTATGAAGAACACCCCGGAAAACAGATGGCTCTGATCTTTGTTGATGCTCAAAAAGCATTCGACAATCTAAATTGGAAATTTATGATTAAACAAATTGAGATTATGAAATTCGGAACAAATTTTGAAATGATGACTAAATCTATATATAATAACCAAAAGGCGAGCATCCTGGTGAATGGGGATAGGACCAAAACATTCCAAATTAGTAAGGGAGTAAGGCAAGGTTGTCCCCTATCCCCCTTATTGTTTATTTTGGCCCTAGAAGTTCTTCTCCGGAAAATTAGATCTAACGAGGAAATAAAAGGTTTGAAGATCAGGAAGGAGACCTACAAGACGCAAGCATTTGCGGACGACGTAGCTTTAATCCTTGAAGACCCCATAGAATCGGGACCTAAAGTATTAGAGGAATTAAGTAAATATGGAGAGGTGGCAGGCTTTATACTGAACAAAACTAAAACCAAAGTATTGATCAAGAACACAACTGAGAGCCAGAAGAACGAGATAGAAGAAGTATTAGGATTACAGGTTGCCAAAAAAATTAAATACCTAGGAATTTGGATTACATCTAGATGTTCGACCTTGAAAGACGATAATTATATTCCCCTAATTAGAAAAATGAAACAAGACCTAGATAGCTGGAAAAAAATAAAACTATCACTTTTGGGCAAGATAGCCACAATTAAGATGAACATCCTCCCCAGAATATTATTCTTATTCCAAAATATACCGATAAATCTAAACAAAAATTTTTTTTTAGAATTAGACCAAATCATTAGAAAATTTATATGGGAGGGAAAAAAACCGAGATTTTCCATTAAAATTTTAAGGGGCAAAAGAGATATAGGCGGATTTGGACTCCCGGATTGGGAAACATACTACAGGGCAGCTAAGCTAGTATGGTTAAGAGACTGGATCACCCTGGAAAATGAGAGGATTCTCACTTTAGAAGGCCATGACTTGCAAAAAGGCTGGCATGCCCACATTTGGGACACGGAGAAGAAAAGGAAGACACATTTCCACAGACATAAAATTAGAGACTCCTTGGTTCAAACATGGACTCAGATTAGGCAGAAATATTACAAAAAAATTCCAAATTGGCTCTCAACGATGGAGGCCCTGACCCACCCAAATAGGTGGGAGAGGGAGAAAATGGGCAGATACAAAGATATTTTGGACGAAGGAGGGAGGCTTAAACCAAATGACACCTTACGAGAGCAAGGAATAATCCTAGATTGGTGGACCTACTCACAAATAAAATCCAGATATCAGAGAGATAAAGAACAATATGGTTTAGAACTTGGACCAAATGGATTGGATAAAGTCCTGATGGGAACAAATAAAAAGATTCTGGCAAAACTATACAATTATTTATTAGGCGAGGGTAAGTTCGAAGATGTCACAAAGAACCAAATAATTGCATGGGAGAAAAATATAGGGCGTGATATAAATTTTGGGGAATGGGAGGAGGCATGGAACAGAAATCTTAAACTTACTAGAGCGGTGGCATATAAGGAAAACCATTACAAAATGTTGCATAGATGGTACCTAGCCCCGGCCAGACTAGCAAAGATATATTCCAATATACATCCCAACTGTTGGAAATGTGGCCATGGTCAAGGCACCTTCTTTCACATGTGGTGGACATGCCCGGAAGCGAAAGGATACTGGAATAAAATTAGGAGGTGGTTACAAGAAATAATTGACGAAGATATTGAACTAACACCAGAGATTTTCCTCCTGGGAATAATAAAGAAACCATATAGAAAGGAAATGATACATTTAATGATCCACATAATTACAGCCGCTAGATTGGCATACGCACAGTACTGGAAAGAGAAAACTCAACCACCAGAAGAGCTTACAATTAAGAAAATACTCAAGTGCGCAGAGATGACTAAATTAACTTATGAATTAAATGATGAGAAGTCAGTTTACTATATGGTATGGGAAAGGTGGTACAAGTGGTTACATGACAAAATGAAAGAAAGATCTAAAGGTGTGTTAAATATTGGTTAAAAGTGAGTTGAAATGTCACCAAATACTATTTATGTAAATAGTTAAAACACTGCACATCCGATACTAATTGAAAATGTTATCATACTTATGTGTTTTATGTTTTATGTTTCTGTTTGAATGTTTGTTTTTCCTTTTTCCTTTTTTCTATTTTTTATTTTTTTTTGTTTTGTAAAAAACCTCAATAAAGTTTATATATAAAAAAGAAAAAGAGAAAGGGATTATTTACCAATTAGAAGACCAAGAGGGCCATATCATTAATACGGAAGAAGAGAAATTAGAGATCATTCGTGAGTATTATTCTACCCTGTATAAGGAAGAAGACATCTCCAAAGAAAAAGTAGAGCAATATTTATTGGAAAAAGACCTTCCAGTGATTGGAGAGGAAGAAAGAGAGATGTTAAACAAAGAAATCACAAGGACAGAGTTGAAGACCGCGATAGCTAAATTGAAAAAGAACAAATCACCGGGACCGGACAGACTCCCAGCGGAACTATACCAAAATTTAGACTTAGAGGATATCCTCCTACCAAAATTATTAGATATTTTCAATGAGGCTTTGATAAAATCTAAAATCCCAGAATCATGGAGGGAGGCGTATGTCACACTTCTGCAAAAAGAAGGAACAGATTCTTCCCTCATTAAATTGATAAAAAACTATAGACCGATTTCCCTCCTTAACACTGACTATAAAATCTACATCAGTATTATGGCGGAAAGGTTAAAGGTAATTTTAAATAAGATAATACATAGCGACCAAAATGGATTCCTGCCAGGGAGGCAAATAAGAAACAATATAAGAACAGTTCTAGATGTGCTAGAGTACTAGGAGGAACACCCTGATAAAGAACTGGCGCTGGTCTTTTTAGACGCCCAAAAGGCCTTTGATAATTTGAACTGGGAATTTATGAAGCAACAAATTAACAAAATGGGATTCGGATACAATTTTATGAATACAATAAATGTGATCTATGAGAAACAAAGGGCCAACATATTAGTGAACGGAAAACTAACAAAAACCTTCCAAATCAGAAAAGGGGTGAGACAGGGATGCCCCTTATCACCGCTTTTATTTATCTTGGCATTAGAAGTGTTACTAAAAAGGATCAGAGAAAATAAGCAAATTAAGGGACTTGAAATTAGAAAGGAAACATATAAAACCCAAGCCTTTGCGGATGATGTGGCATTAATTATGGAGGAACCATTAGAAACAGGCATTCAAATTTTGGAAGAAATTGGTAAGTATGGAAAGGTGGCAGGGTTCAAGTTAAATAAATCGAAAACTAAAATGTTAACGAAAAATATGACTGAAGATCAAAAGAAATTGTTGGAGGAGTCAATGGGGATACAAATTATAAAGAAAATAAAATATCTGGGAGTATGGATCTCAATAAAATGTTCAGCCATCAAAGAGGACAATTACAGGCTTCCGGTTTCCTTGTCTTCGGCGACGGCGGCGCTCTTTGAAGCTCCGCCAGCCCCGCCGCCTGTAGAGCCGCTTCGAGGCGAAGAAGCGGCTCGAAAACTTCTAAATCCACAGGATTGAAGAAGGAGAGAGCGCAGGGCACAGGTTGAGCCCCTGTAACCCCCCAGGGAAGCTTCTGGGGAGAGAACAGGTGTGGCTCCCTCCCAACCTGCTGAAACTCCGGGCGACGTGGGACGATTCTGCTTTTGCAGAACAAGCCGGCTGCAGGAAACTTAAAGCGAAAGAACCAGCTTTAATAAACAGCGAAACTACTGAATCCCGAAATTTGGAAACGCAAGTATTAGCACTTTGTTGACTTTTCAATCTGAGAAAATGCGAGTGAGTGAAAGTGCTTTGAAAAAACATGGCGCCTAGCCTCAGAGTTAACGAGCCAGCGAGTGTGGATTGGTGAAGTTACTTTGCTTTGTTACAAAGTTTCCAAGTTGCTACAAAGTTGCCTTGCTTGTTATAAGAGAAACAACTGGGAAATTTTTCCCTTTTCAATATTGGACTTTGCTTTATTTTAACCCTTATTTGATCAAATCTGGGGGACTTTTTTAGAAGTCTTTGTGCAGGAGGGAAAGGAAAAGGAACTTCCCTCTTTAGAAAAACTAGATCACGAGCCAGGATGGCTTCAAAGAAGCAGGAAGGGAAGGCACACACAAACATGAAACGCAACTTCCCCCTGCTCAACAGCTACAAACTCAGAAAAAAGAATTTGATGTGGGAGATTTAAAAGAATTTATTTCTAAAACTTTGGATGATAAATTTCAAAAATCTCAACAGGAGATAGATGATAAACTTCAAAAATCACATCAGGAATTTATGCAGGAAATTAATGAAGTTAAAGACATGGTGAAACAGAATCAAAATAAGGTGACCAAAAAAATATCAGAAGTGGCGTCTGGCCTGGCAGAATTTATTGGGACAGTTGATTTTAAAGTTGAAGAATTTAAATCAGAAGTTAATGTTAAGATGAAAGACAATGATTATAAAATTGATGAAGTTGACAATAAAATGCAGAGAATCGAAGATGAGATTGTTATGATACAATTCCGGGCGATGGAATTCGCCATACGGCTTCGGGGAATTCGAGAGGAGGAGAGACAGGATTTGAGACAAGTTTGCTCTGAAGCCTTGGCTAAGATTTTACAAGCTAATCCTGATTTGGTATTTCATAAAATAGATAAAATTTACAGAGTGAACTCTTGGGTGGCCAGACAAAGACAACTGCCCAGAGATGTGGTCATATACTTTACTGATAGAGAAATTAGAAATGATATCCTGCAAAAATCTTTTCACACTTCTGTACAAGTGGGGGGTTCACGACTTGAAATTTTTAAAGAATTACCTCCTAAAATGCTGAAAGCCAGAAAAGAATTTGGTTTTCTTGTTAAGGAATTGAAAAATTTACAGATACCCTTCCGGTGGGACGCACCAGCTGGGATAATTTTTAGATATAAGGGAGAAGGATATCGGTTGAATACCGTGGAGAAGGCACAACACTTTTACAGTACTATTCTTAAGGAAAGAACACCATCTCCACGTACATCTACAGTTTTGGAGATTAAGGAGAGTGAAGAGAGGCAATTGAAAGAACAGTCTAAGCAGGAATTAGAAATAGTGCAAGGTGCAGAAGGAGGTTTTCTGAGTGAGCCCTTGTTGGATTCTTCTCCAATTTTGGATTTGATTCAGTTGACTGAAGTTAAAGATCAACGTATAACTAGAGCTCAATCCAAGCTACTTAAACAAAAGCAACAACAACAACAGGAAAGACAAGACAAGAAGGCAGTTAAGAGTACCGTACAAGAGAGTGGCGCTATGGGAGGAGCGAGATCGAAGCTTTCGGATGAACTTCAAATATTTTGCTCTGCGCTCCAGAAAGAGGCTGATGACCTTTAAGTGTCTATCTTGGAATGTCAATGGGTTGAATTCAGCACAGAAAAGGAAGAAATTATTTACATATTTGAAACAATTTAATAATGATATAATATGTTTACAAGAAACGCATATTACAACTCAAGATCAAAAATATTTGATAAACTCAAAATTAGGAGCACATTATATATCTTCAACTTCGCAGAAAAAGAATGGTGTGGTTATTTATGTAAATAAAAAATTAACAGCGAAAGTTATAGAAGCAGATCAAGATGGTAGGTTTGTAGCAATTGAATTGCTCACAGCAAATGGCCAAATTCTTTTGATTGGAATTTATGCTCCCAACCAACAACAGGACTGTCAGCGTTCCAAATTAGGCTTTCTTCCAGCGCTGACATAACAAGTTGAAGCAGAAAGAGCGGAAGCTTGATTTATTGCTGAGATGAACTTTTACCTAGTTCTGTATATACAGATAGGGTTTCCTGGGAGACGAGGGTGGGGGCTGCATTCCTGTGAAAAGAACGTGCCGGGATGTAGAGATGGATCTGTATGATGGCCAATGGGACGTTGGGGCTGGAGAGCGGAAGAGGAGGGGGTTGGAAGGAGGGGCCAGTTTGGCTGCAAATTGAGTCAGAAATGTCGGAGTCTGCTATGCTTAAAAATAAAATGTTTCATTAGACAGCCTGCGCTTGAGAATGAAGTTTATTCAAGATAGCACCGAAACCTGACAGACAGCCAAACTCTCCTCCAAATCCAGGCTGGCTGAGTTTAAATCATCCCGTTCCCTCCCAGACATCTGGTCGGATGGACTATGGCTGAAGCCAAGCCCTCGGAGGAAAGCCTGCTTCAAGAAACGGGAGGAGCAGAAGCGGTCGTGATTCCAGCCAACTTGGAAAAATCAAAGGTAAAAGATAAAGAAAAACCCCTAAGTGAATTGGGAAGGGCGAGCTGGGGATGGGAATGGCAGCGAAGCCCAGACAAGGCAGCACCTCCCCACCCCAGGATGAGAGACGAGGCAAAGGACTACCAACTCCAAGGCTGGCCCTCCAGAGCTCAGCACAGAGAGGAGAGGGCAGAGAGGGAGGAACCACCCCAGTTCAGAGGGAAGTTCGATGGTGACCCAGACAACCTCGCCCAATTCCTCAATTCAGCTGAGATATACATAGAGCGGTTCGGACACCTCTACCCTTTCCCCAGAGCCCTAGTGAATGCTATCTCGGAAGGGCTGGAGGGAGAAGCAAAGAAGTGGTCAGCATCACTCTACAAATACAGGGCCCCCCAGCTACAAGATGCGGATGGGTTCTTGCAACTATTGAGAGCCCATTATGAGGAGGAGGAGGAGGACCCCTATGTGGAAGACGAGCTCAGAAACCTAATGCAGAGGGGGAAGCCTATCAGAGAGCATATCCGTGAATTCAGGAGAGTCATTGGGACACTGCCTCCCCTACCAGAGCGATTGCTGGTGTATTTTTTTAGAACAAGCCTAGATAAAAGAATTTCCCAAGTGACTGCCTATCGTGACATCCCAAACCGACTCGCTGAATGGTTCCGGGTAGCGATAAAAGTCGACAGAGGGCTGCGGGCGAGTGACACGTCAAAACCACCAGAGGGAAAGGAGAGAGGCCGACCAGACCAGGGGCCACTCAATAGACGAGAAACCCCAACATCACAGCCCTCCTACAGACCAACTGCCCCACGGAGCCCACTGAAATGCTACAGATGTGGGGGAAGCGGCCACATAGCAGCAAGATGTGGAACGCCTAGACCGGGACCCGATCCACCACCCAAAGCACGGCCGGAACGAGGGCCCAAGCGCGTCACCCACGTACTGCAGGAAGCTCCCCAAATCCCTGAGTTCTTCGCTCATCTGACCGAAACCAGAGGAATCCCAGATGAGAGAGATCAGTTCCCCGAACCCTATGACACGGAAGACGAAGGCGAGGATGACCCGATGGTGAGTGGTGAGTCCACCCTTTTCTTTTCCCCATACGCCTAACAGCCCCCAAAACAGGGGCCCAAGAGACTTTCCAAGCCCTAATAGACTCGGGTAGCACACGGTGCCTAATCAACCTACCCACAGTTCTAAAATTGGGAATCCGAGCTAAACAGCTCAAACAACCAATTCGCTTCGAGCAAGTTGATGGGTCCTTAGTGGGAGGAACATATGCCACACATTTGACTGAACCCGTGAGACTAGAACTCGCAGATCACTGGGAGACGATCCGCTTCATAATAGCCCCCAAGATGACAGAACCAGTCATATTGGGACTCTCATGGCTCGACAAATGGGGCCCAATCATTTGGTGGCAAGAGGGAACCCGCAGGCTGAGAATAGCAAAGGGGCCCCAACCCTTGCCGCCCCGACCAGAAGAATTCCCTCCCACGCTGAAACCCCAAAGCAGCCCTCCACTACAGAAGAAAACACCACCAACACAAGGGCCCCTCCCAGAAGGTGCAGCAAAACAATTGGCAGCCGCACCCACCACTGCTTGTAACGCAAACCAGATCCCAAGGGAGTACCAAGACCTTGCAGGGGTATTCAGCGAGGCCGAGTGTGACATTCTGCCCCCCCACTGCGAGACCGATTGTGCCATCGAGATTATCCCAGGAGCGAAACTACCCAAACCAAAAATGTATGCTATGACGCCCCGAGAAATGCAGGAAATGCGGGACTACATAGACAAAAACTTACAAAGGGGATTTATTGAGCCAGTGAAACCAAGGGTAGCGGCGCCGGTCATGTTTAAAGAGAAAAAGGACGGCTCCATGAGACTGGTGGTCGACTTTCGAAGTATCAATGCTGTTTGCGTACACAACTTGTACCCCCTCCCCCTCGTGAAAGACATGTTAGCCCACCTAGCTAAAGGGAAGGTTTTCACCAAACTAGACCTTCGAGAAGCTTATTACCGAGTACGCATAAGGGCAGGAGATGAATGGAAAACAGCATTCAACTGCCCCCTGGGTAGTTTCCAGTTTAAAGTAATGCCTTTTGGATTGCAAGGAGCCCCGGCAGTGTTCATGCAGTTAATAAACGAAGTCTTACATGAACACCTTTACAAAGGGGTCCTCGTCTACCTGGACGATATTCTTATCTACACGGAGACCATAGACGAACATATACCCCTCGTCCGCCAAGTACTGGAAAAACTGCTACGGGCAAACCTATATGTCAAACTGCCAAAATGCGATTTCCACCAATCACGGCTAGACTACCTGGGCTACCGAGTATCAAATGAGGGAATAGAGATGGACCCAGCCAAGGTCCAATCAGTTCTACAATGGCAGCCCCCTCGCACCCGCAGACAACTGCAAAGTTTTCTAGGTTTTGCGAATTTCTACAGACAATTCATCCCCTCGTTTGCGAAGATTGCCAAACCTTTGACAGACCTCCTAAAGACAGGAAGCCCAGCGATGAAACCTCGCCCGGGACAACCCCTACAGTGGGACCTGACCTGCCAACAGGCATTTGAGACGCTAAAAGGACTGTTCGCGAAAGAACCTGTCTTAAAACACCCGGATCCAGAACAGCCTTTTGTCATCCAAGCAGACGCAAGTGATGTGGCAGTAGGAGCCGTGTTACTCCAAAAGAACAACCAAGGGGATCTACAACCCTGCGCCTACACCTCCCGCAAACTCACCGATACGGAGAGGCGATGGGCGGCGTGGGAGAAGGAAGCGTTTGCAGTAAGGTGGGCCTTGTTGACCTGGCGGCACCTTCTAGAGGGAGGCCAGAAACCATTTGAAGTCTGGACTGATCATAAAAACCTAGAGGCCCTAAAAACCCCACGAAAACTGTCGCCCAGGCAAGTGCGGTGGGCACAATACTTCAATCGTTTCAATTTCGAGCTTAAGCACATCCCAGGTGGGAGAAATTTCCTGGCTGATGCCCTCTCCCGGATGCCCCAATACAACAGTGAGCGGGAGCAGGTAGTGAATGCCATCATCCCCTCCACCCAAGCTGCGGCCCAAGTGATCACCAGACGGCAACGACGTGACCAGCAAGGCCAACTTGCCAGTGACTTAACTGCAAAATTAAAAAATGAAACGCTGACAGACCCCTGGTATCGGGACAATCAACATCTCTTGACAAAAAGAGATGAACTAGCATGGAGGGGGACAAAGCTCTATGTCTCACAGAGTTTACGCATCCTGATTCTCAAGAGGAGCCACGATGTTAAACCAGCAGGACACTTCGGGTTCCTAAAGACTCTGCACCTAGTACGGAGGCAGTTCTGGTGGCCACATATGAGAAAGGACGTAGACAGTTATGTAAAAAGCTGCACCATTTGTGCCACGATGAAGACAAGGCCAGGGTGCCCGCCTGGATTGTTGCAACCAGTAGCTGAGCCAACAAGACCATGGGAGGAGATTGCAATGGACTTTATAGTAGACCTACCGAGGAGCAGTGGAAATACAGTGATCTGGACTGTAATAGACTTATTCTCCAAACAGGCACACTTCATTCCTTGTAGTGGACTGCCTTCAGCCCGTCAGTTATCCAAACTGTTCCTGAAACACATTTACCGCCTACATGGAGTCCCCAGGAGAATCATTTCCGACAGAGGGGTCCAGTTCACAGCAAAGTTCTGGAGGGAGTTTCTACGGTCCATAGGTTCATCCCAAGGGCTCAGCTCAGCATTTCACCCGAGCACCAATGGGGGGGCAGAAAGACTGAACGCTATGATAGAACAGTATTTAAGATGCTACGTCGACTACCAGCAGTCCAATTGGGCAGACCTCCTATCTTTTGCGGAGGTTGCATATAATAATGCTGTCCACAGCAGCACGGGGCTAACCCCGTTCAAAATAGTGAGTGGCATGGATTTTGTTCCCATGCCAGAATACCCGAGGGAGCCCCCTTCCTCAGTCAGTTTGACCGACTGGATGGCAATGTTGAGACAAACGTGGGAAAATGTTAAGAGGGCGCTGGCAAAGGCGGCTCAATCTTATAAGGACCAAGCAGACAAGCACCGAACTCCCCAAAGACCATTTCAGCTAGGAGAGAAAGTTTACCTCTCCACCAAGTACTTGAGACTTAGACTCCCGAGCAGGAAATTGGGCCCAAAATTTATAGGACCATTTCCTATAATAAAAATAATCAACCCCGTTACAGTGCAATTGCAGTTGCCACGGCTTTTGGGGAAAATTCACCCCGTTTTTCACAGTAGCCTTCTAAAACCTGTAGTGGGGTCTACTTTAAGGCCAACGCCACGTGAACCCCCTGGGCCCCTGGTTGTTGGGGGCCAAACGCACTACGAAGTGCAGCGGATTCTTGATTCAAGATGGCACAGGGGGCGCCTTCAGTACTTAATTAAATGGAAGGGTTACCCATTGTCAGAGGCTTCCTGGGTGAAGAGCGCAAACATCCAAGCTGATCGCCTTATAGCAAAATTCCATGCAGACCACCCGGGAAAGCCGGGAGGGGGGGGTGCACAGCCAGGGAGGGGCTGATGAGACTAATCTTGTTGTGTTTTCCCTATGGGATAGGTGATGTTGCAGAAGTGAAGGGAGAGGGGCCGGATGTCAGCGTTCCAAATTAGGCTTTCTTCCAGCGCTGACATAACAAGTTGAAGCAGAAAGAGCGGAAGCTTGATTTATTGCTGAGATGAACTTTTACCTAGTTCTGTATATACAGATAGGGTTTCCTGGGAGACGAGGGTGGGGGCTGCATTCCTGTGAAAAGAACGTGCCGGGATGTAGAGATGGATCTGTATGATGGCCAATGGGACGTTGGGGCTGGAGAGCGGAAGAGGAGGGGGTTGGAAGGAGGGGCCAGTTTGGCTGCAAATTGAGTCAGAAATGTCGGAGTCTGCTATGCTTAAAAATAAAATGTTTCATTAGACAGCCTGCGCTTGAGAATGAAGTTTATTCAAGATAGCACCGAAACCTGACAACATCTTTTATAAGATGTTACATACTAAAATATTGCAATGGGACTATAGATCTATTTTAATTATGGGAGACTGGAATGGAGTAATTGATTCTAAACTAGATAAAAAGAGCTTGGCAAAGTCTAGAATTAGACTACCACAGACTTTTTTTGATATGAAAGAAGATGTGGAACTAAAAGATGTTTGGAGAATACATAATTCAAATGAATTGGATTACACTTTCTTTTCTGATAGACACAGATCCTTTTCTAGGATTGATTTTATCCTGTTGTCAAATGATCTACTTGTTAAAACAAAAAGAACAAAGATTTTTCCAAGAACTTTGACTGACCATAGCCCTGTATGGATAGAAATTGAGATGGATAAGGTTGAGAGACGTTCTTGGAGATTAAATGAGAACTTGTTTAGATATGAAAAAAATACAATAGAACTTAAAAAGCATTTGAAAGAATTTTTTGAAATAAATTTGAATAAAGGTACCCCAATTGAAATTGTTTGGGACGCAAGTAAAGCTTATATGAGAGGGGTACTTATCTACATGAATTCTAAACATAGACTGTTCCGACAAAAGAAAAGATCTGAGTTGGAAATGGAAATAAAGAATAAAGAACAGTTACTTATTAAAAACCCAACAGATGAAAGAATACGAAGTGCTATAAAACTTTTGAAAGACCAATTTCAAATGCTTATGGCGGAACAAGTTGCAACAAGCCTACAATACGCGAAGCATAATACATTTTGCAACGCTAACAAACCGGGCAGATGGTTGGCTTACATATTGAGGAAAAAACAAAGTACACGGACTATTGATAGTATTGATATTGGAGGGAAAGAAATTTTTCAACAAAAATTAATTAAAGAAGCTTTTGTGGACTATTATACTAAACTATATGCCAAAGAAGAGGTGCAGAATGGACTTATAGAAAAATATTTAAATGATAAGAGAGTTACAAAAATTACTGATCAACAAAAGGAAAGAATGAATTATCCTATAACAGAGGAGGAGATAACAGCAGCAATTAAACAGTTAAAAACAGCCAAAGCTCCTGGCACGGATGGTTTGACTGCAGTGTATTACAAAACTTTACAAGCTGAAATGGTGGGACAACTTAGAGATTTATTTTGCAATATTCAACAAGGGGGTAAAGTACCCCCATCTTGGACAACTGCTTATATATCTTTGATACCAAAAGAACAAGTTGGTCCTAAAAAACCAGAGAATTACAGACCAATATCTCTTTTGAACACAGACTATAAAATTTATGCGAAGGTATTAGCCAACAGGTTGATGCCAGTAATCCAAAAGGTGATTCATGAGGACCAAGCGGGATTTATTGAGGGCAGATATATGAAGGACAATGTAAGGCAAGTAATAGACTTATTGGAATATCTTGATAAGAATAAACAGATTCCTGCAGTGCTGGTTTTTTTGGATGCAGAGAAGGCCTTTGATAGAGTGGATTGGAATTTTCTACTAAAGACTTTAAAAAAGATGGGCTTTGGGGACCAATTTATACAGGCGATCTCAGCAATTTATCAAGAGCAAAAAGCACAGATTATTATTAATGGAAGTCTGACGACAGAGTTTAAAATTGAAAAAGGAACAAGACAGGGATGTCTGTTGTCCCCACTTTTATTTATTTTAATATTGGAAGTCTTGCTAAATACAATACGGGACTCTAAAATTTTGAAGGGCATAATGATAAGGCAAGAGGATTATAGAATAAAGGCATTTGCAGATGATCTGGTTGTTACCCTATCACAACCAATGGAATCAACAATCCTGATGAACGACATTATACAAGACTATGGTAGAGTTTCAGGTTTTAGACTGAATTCAAAAAAGACTAAAATGATAGTTAAAAATATGACACAAGATCGTAAACATGAGCTTGAAAGGAGGGCAGGTTTTGAAATTGTACCTAAGGTAAAATATCTTGGAGTTCAGGTTGCAGAATCAAACATGAAATTGTTTCAAAATAATTATGAGGTGTTGTGGCGAGAGGTCCAGAAAGACATGGAGACTTGGAAAAAGCTGCAACTGTCTTTACTTGGAAGAATAGCAGCAGTTAAGATGAACATTTTGCCAAGATTTCTGTTTTTGTTTCAAATGATTCCGGTGCTTAAAAGTGATAAACAACTGAAAGTTTGGCAGTCTGGTGTGAATAAGTTTGTCTGGAACGAGAAGAAGCCGAGAGTGAAATTGAAAATTATGCAAGATGTTCCAGAAAGAGGAGGCCTTAAACTCCCAAACCTACAGTTATATTATGATGCAGCAGCTTTAACTTTAACAAGTGATTGGTTTGGAAGTAAAAAGACTGGAATACTGAATGCAGAAAGTTTTGATCTTGAATTTGGATGGCATGCTTATTTATTTTATGACGACAAAGTAGATAAAGTATTTAAAAGTCATATACTTAGAGAATCTTTGATGAGAGTTTGGAAGAAGCACCGACTCAAATGGGATTACAAAATACCGTTATGGCTGGATCTTGGTCATACTATGTGGAATACAAATATAATGTCACTCGGGGGGTTTTTATATAAAGAGGTTCTTTTTACAGATGCGGGCAGATGGCAGTTGAAGACATTACAGACACTGTTGGATGAAGGAATTAATTTAACTTGGTTACAATATAATCAACTACAATTGAGATGGAAAGAGGACCAAAAAACTGGTATTATGTTGCATGAGGAAGAATTGGTTAGACATATAAGAGAGAAAGGTCCAATGCATATTAAAAGGCTTTATAATGTTTTGCTAGAAAGGGATTCAGAAACTGAATTAGTTAAAGATTGTATGATTAAGTGGGCACAAAATTTTGAAGAACCAGTGATGTTGGAAACATGGGAAAAAATTTGGGTTCAGAATGTTAAATTTACACAGTCGCAGAACCTGAGGGAAAATTTTTATAAAATGTTTTATAGATGGCATTTAGATCCTAAAAAGTTGTCATGTATGTACCCTAATGTTCAGCCAAAATGTTGGAGATGTGAATGTTTGGATGCTACGTATTATCATGTTTGGTGGACCTGTAGGAAAGTTAAGGCTTTTTGGATAAAAATATGGTGGGTTATGCAGAATGTTTTGAAGAAAAAAATTCAATTCTCTCCACAATTGTTTTTATTGGGTATAGTTAAGGGTTTTACACGGGGTGAAATAAAACTAATATTGTATATGATAACAGCAGCAAGATTGTTGATAGGTAAATATTGGAAGAATGAAGCTTTGCCTACTATCGAGGAATGGACTTTGAAGATGGCTAGTTTTGCAGAGATGGCGAAGATTTCAGCATATTTAAAGGATTGTTCACAAGAGACTTATGAATGGGAATGGAAAAGGTGGATAGAATACGTTCAGAACAAATACCAAACTAGAAAGTATCAAATAGCTTTTATTTGAAAATAATGTATTAGAAATATCTTAATGTAAAGAGACAAAGAGGAAAAATTATATAGGGGGAGGGATGGGTTCAGGTTTATATATCAGTGTTATTAGTTATGAGTACATAATAGGGAAAGAGGACAATTACATACCTCTAGTTAAGAATATCAAACAAGACCTAGAAAAATGGGCAAAGCTCCAGATATCCTTCCTAGGGAGGATCGCTGCAATCAAAATGAGCGTCTTACCAAAGATGCTATATTTATTCCAAACTGCCCCAGTTAAATTAGACAGGAAATTTTTTCGGGAACTAAATTCTATTATTAGGAAATTTATTTGGGGAGGGAAGAAACCTAGAATTGCAATTAGAAATTTACAAGATAAAAAAGACAAAGGGAGGCCTTGGATTACCAATCTGGGAAATATATCAAAAAGCAGCAAATTTAGTATGGCTAAAAGAATGGGCAACGTTGAGAAATAAAAGAATCTTGACACTGGAGGGGCATGATCTCCAGAAGGGATGGCATGCCCACTTATGGGACACAGAGAAAAGAAAAGGAGCATACTTTTACAAACATAAAATTAGGGATACTCTAATGTCAACATGGGCAGAAATAAGGTGAAAACAATATACTCAAGTTCCCAGATGGTTATCAACTATGGAGGCAATTATCTATCCAAATGTATTGGAATTGGGCAAAACAGCGAATTATAAAGAAATATTAGATGGGGCAGGGAATCTTAAAATGATGGAAGAATTAAAAGAACAGGGCACACATATAGATTGGTGGACATACACACAAATCAAATCAGGACACAAAAAAGATAAAGAAGAGTATGGCATAGAAATAGGTACCAATGGCTTTGATAAAATATGGATGGGCACGGACAATAAAATTTTAGCTAAACTTTACAACTATCTGGTAGACTATGATCTGATGGAGGAAGTAGTTAAGGATCCTGGGCTAAAAATTTCGGACAAACAATAAATTTAAATGAGTGGGACCAAATCTGGAATAATAATTTAAAAATGACTAGGGCAACAACTTATAGGGAAAATCAATACAAGATGATATACAGATGGCACCTAGCACCGGCCAGGATTGCTAAAATTTATCCAAATATGGCCCCAAATTGTTGGAAGTGCGACTATCAGCAAGGTACTTATTATCATTGTTGGTGGACATGCCCACAAGCTAAAAATTTTTGGAGGAGGATACATAAATGGGTGTCAGAAATAATAGGAGAAAAAATCGAATTAGAACCAAAAATATTTCTCCTGGGAATCTTAAAGAAAGAAATCACAAGAAAGTAGAAATACCTCATTACACATATAATAACAGCAGCGAGAATCTCTTTTGCTCAACACTGGAAGGAGAAAAAGTTGCCATCTGAAGAGCACGTAATCAGAAAAATACTATATTGCGCCGAAATGAATAAACTGACACTAGAAATCAATGACAGAGAAGAAACTGACTATTACAGTGTTTGGGACATGTGGTACGAGTGGCTGAAGAAAAGAAAAGTGAAGTGAATTTGAGAGAGATAAAGGAGTCTGGAAGGGTGATTAGCTAAATGGGTATATGGATAGGAGGTAAAAGGGAGTAAGAATGCAATTTTATGAAAAAGAGAGGTAATTCTAGGTATCAAATTATAACAGTAAGAAATCCTACAGATAATACTCTTGAATTGAGACAATGAATTAATACCATGTAAATGACAATGTAATTAATGCAAAGCTATTACTGTATATATATATATATATATATATATATATATATATATATATATATATATATATATATATATATATATATATATATATATATATATATATATATATTAACACCATGTAACCGGAAATAGTGAAATTGTACCGTAATTCTTTAATAATAAAAATAAAAAAAAAATTGAAAAAAGAAAGAGAATCAAGAAAAATAATTCAACTAGTTGATAATCAAGGACAAAGTAAATTTGGAAATAAAGAGATGGGGAAAATAATACAAGAATATTATAGTCACCTCTATACAAGAGAGATAATAGAAGAGGGAAAAGTGGCAAACTACTTACAAGAAGCAAAATTACCTCAGATTCCCACAGATACTGAGGAAATGTTGGAAGGAAACATAACAATGATAGAGTTAACAGAAGCAATTAAGAAGCAAAAGAATGGGAAGGCACCAGGACCAGATGGCTTACCGGTTGAATACTATAGGGCATTACAAGAACCTTTGGCTCTCCCATTATTAGAGGTTATGAATGAAGTGATGACAAAGAAGGAAATACCCAATTCATGGACTGAGGCGTATATTATGCTGATACATAAAGAAGACACAGACCCGCAACAAATCAAAAATTACAGACCTACATCTTTGTTAAACTCGGATTATAAAATTTTTGCTTCAATATTGGCAGACAGTTTAAAGAGATACTTGAACAATTTTATACATATAGACCAGAATGGATTCCTCCCAAAAAGACAAATTTAAGAGACAATATAAGAGTAATTTTAGATACACTAGAATACTATGAAGCTCACCCCGAAAAACAGATGGCTTTGAAATTTTTAGACGCTCAAAAGCTTTTGATAATGTTAATTGGCGATTTATGACACTTCAAATGGGAGAGATGGGTTTTGGTAGGAAATTTATCCAGGCAATTGAAGCTATATACAATAAGCAGACTGCAAAAGTAATAATTAATGGAGAAATGACTGAAGCTATTGAGATAGAAAAAGGTACAAGACAGGGATGCCCGTTATCACCACTTTTGTTTATATTGACGTTGGAAGTTTTAAATAGAAACATCAGAGAAGAAAAAGAAATAAAAGGCATGAAAATCCAAAAAGAGGAATACAAATTGCTAACTTTTGCTGATGACCTGGTCTTTATAATAGAAGAACCATTAAAAACAATAAATAAACTGATAGAAACTATAGGTGAATTTGGGAAAGTAGCAGGCCTGAAAATTAATAATTATAAAATGAAGATAATGACTAAAAATATGTTGAAAAAACAAAAAGAAGAACTGATTGAGATATCAAAGATGCAAGGTAAAATATTTGGGGATACATTTGACAGCAAGATGTGGTGCACTTAAAGAAAATAATTATAACAAGCTTAAACAACAGATAGGGCAAGATTTGGTGAAATGGGGAAACTTGCAATTATTATTGATTGGTAGGATTTCAACTATTAAGATGAATATTTTACCTAGAATTCTGTACTTATTTCAGACAATTCCAATTAAGTTGGGGAAGGAATTTTTTGAGGATTTCAATAAAATGATATTGAAATATATTTGGCAGGGGGAAAAGGTGAGGATAACGTTAAAGTTGTTACAAGATGCTAAAATGAGAGGTGGCTTTGGTTTACCTAACTTTGAACTTTATTATCAAGCAGCATGTTTAATGTGGATTAAAGAATGGATAACTTTGAGAAATACAAGATTATTGAACTTGGAGGGTCATGATTTATTGATGGGTTGGCATGCTTTCTTATGGTATAAAGGTGCAAAAATACAGGGGTATTTTAGAAAACATCAGATACAGGAAGCTTTATTGTTGAATTGGGAGAAGGTCAAAAAGCAATATTATTTGAAAATTCCAGTCTACAATTGAAGCTTTTACATATTTGATAGTATTTAAAAAGGAACAAATTGTTAGGTATAGTGAACTATTGAATGAAAAGGATGAACTTAAACTGAAGCAAGAACTAGACGATTTGGGATATAAGATGGACTGGTTTTCATATATGCAAATACGCTCTAGATATGAAGAAGATCTTAAACAAGAAAGTTTTTATAATGGTTTAACTAATTTAGATAAGATTTTAATGGGCTCTGACGACCATGTAATTAAAAAAATTATATGGTTATTTGTTAGAAATGAAATTGGAAGAAGAACAAGTTAAAGAATCAATGATAGCTTGGGGGAAAAATTTTGGTCATGGTATCGATTTAGAGAATTGGCAAAAACTGTGGTTGCATAATTATAAGATGACAATGTCTGCAGCATATAAGGAGAATTTGTATAAGATGTTTTACAGGTGACATCTACTCCCAGCAAGGATAGCCAGAATGTTCAAGAACAAATCAGAGAAATGTTGGAAGTGTCACCAGACGCCAGGAACATACTACCATATGTGGTGGACATGTGGAAAAGCAAAGAGATATTGGACTAAGATTCATACGTGGTTGGAAAAAATGACAGAGACATATTGATTTTAAACGAGAGATATTATTATAAGGGATCTTACCAGAGACATTTAATAGAGAATTGCAATATTTAATTGTGAATGTCTTAACAGCGGATAGAATTGTATCTGCAAAAAACTGGAAAGGAGAGAAAATACCTACTGATGAAGAAATTATTAAGAAAATGATGGAGTGTGCCGAAATGAGTAAACTGACATTTGAAATTAGAGAACAGGAAGATAATCAATATTATTTGATATAGGGCTTGTTTCATTGTTGGATAGATAATAAAATATGGAGATTAAATATGATATATGAAGTGAAATTAAGATAAAATGTGTAAAAATTTGTGTTTTTTTAGGAGAAAACAAGTATGTGTCATATATTGATATTTTGAAGATTTTGTGAGCACGAAAGGATTTTAACTGACCGAAACGCTGTCTGTAATTGTTTGAAAGGATGATGCTTTTATGTTGGTTTTATTTGAAAATAAAAAAAAATTACAAAAAAAAAATAAGGTACTAATACCACCCTATAAAGCCTTAGTAAGACCACACCTAGAATCCTGCATCCAGTTTTGGTCACCACACTATAAAAAAGATGTTGAGACTCTAGAAAAAGTGCAGAGAAGAGCAACCAAGAGGATTAGGGGACTGAAGGCTAAAACATACAATGAACGGTTGCAGGAACTGGGCATGGCTGGTCTAGTGAAGAGAAGGACCAGGGGAGACATGATAGCAGTCTTCCAATATTTGAGGGGCTGCCACAGAGAGGAGGGGGTCAAGCTATTTTCCAAAGCACCCAAAGGCCGGACAAAGGCCGGACAAGGAATAATGGATGGAAACTGAACAAGGAGAGATTCAACCTGGAAATAAAGAGATAAAGTTGCCTTCAGAAGTTGTGGGAGCTTCATCACTGGAAGCTTTCAAGAAGAAACTGGACTGTCATCTGTCAGAAATGGTGTAGGGTCTGCTTGGACTAGATGACCTACAAGGTCCCTTCCAACTCTGTTAATCTGTATCTATCTATACTATTCCAGACAAGTGGCTGTCCAGTCTCTTCTTAAAAGCCTCCAGTGATGGACCACCCACCATTTCTGAAGGGGAGACGTTCCATTCCTCACATTAGGAAATTTTTCCTTAGTTCTAGGTTGTTTCTCTCCTTGATTAGTTTCCATCCACTGTTTCTTGTCTTGCCTTCTAGTACTCTGGACAATAGGTGGATCTCCTCTTCTCTGTGGCAGCCCCCCAAATATTGGTACATTGCTATGATGTCACCCTTAGTCCTTTTCAAGAGCCTAGACATACTGAATTCCGGCAACTGTTCCTCATATGTTTTAGTCTCCAGACCCTTAATCATCTTTTCTGCACTCTTTCCAGAGTCTCTACATCATTTTATAATATGGAGACTAAAACTGGATGCACTATTCCAAGTGTGGTCTTGCCAAGGCATTATAAAGCAGTACCAATATTTCATGTAATCTTGATTTTATCCCTCTGTTAATGCAACCTAGGATTGAATTAGCTTTTTTAGCTGTGGCTGGCTCATATTTAAGTGATTGTCCACTAGGACTCCAAGATCCTTTTCACAGTTACACTTATTGAGCCAGGTTTCACCTCATCTGTAAGTGTACATTTGGTTTTTCTAGCCTAAGTATAAAACTTTACCTTTCTCTACATTAAATTTCATTTTGTTAGATAGACCCAGGATTCAAGTCTCCCTAGATCCATCTAGATGTTCAGCCTATCTTCTGGGGTGGCAGCCTATTCCTGCCACTTTAGTGTTGTCTTCAAATTTGATGATTTTTTCCATTTCTCCTCTCATCCAAATCATTCATGAAGATGTTGAAGAGAACTGGGCCTAAAATGGAACCTTGGGGTCCCCCACTGCTTGTTTCCCTCCATGCAGACATAGTTCCATTGAGGACCACAGGCTGACTCCATCTGGGGGTGATGCTGTCTATCCCACATATTTTCAGCTTCCGAAGAAATAGGTTGTGGTTTACTTTGTCAAAGCCTTTCTGAAATCCAAGTACTGTATACTACATGCACTGCATTTCATTGGTCCACTAATTTAGTCATTTTTGTCAAAGTATGAAATAACATTTATTAATTATCTGTTTTTTGACTCTGCATTAGTCGTAGTAAGTCATTCATATCTAGACTGAATAATAAAGGTTCAAATACAAACCTTTCCCTTCCTCCTTGATAAGCATAGATCCTTTTTCTCATGGCTCCATTGAGCCCAACCCCCCCCCCCCTCAAACAAGGGCTTGGATCAGGGCCAACAGGCTGAGCTCCATTTTGAGGGCAATCAATTTTCTCCATCATATTTCTCTGTTTATTGAGTCAAATGCTGCACTAACATCTAGAAAGCAGCAAACCTTGTTTTACCTCACTGATACAGATTAGATATTTCAAGACAAACTTGTTGCCAATGTTAGATTATTAATTTATGCATTATTTCATACAAAATCAATATAGCATTTAACTCTACCTAAAACATTCTGGTTCTTCTGCAAGGAATGAATTTTTCTCAAGTTTAACTAAGAGGATCATGGCATAAATTTTAGCCACAATATCTCTAGTCTATTTGGTCTATAATTGCTAGAGTCCTTTTTATTCCACATTTTAGATGGATAAAATGCTACTATTGCCAATTTTAATCCAACTGGATAGGGCAGGCATCGTTTATCTGTGAAAATGAAGATGCCAATAGAGGCCCCAACAACCAGGGATATTTTTTGATCAGTTAAATAGTTGGTAGAATTCTTCTCCAGGGAATGTATTGCTTGAATTTCAGGCCTTTTCTGATTAATCTCAACATGAACATAATGGGGTAAAATATTGATGTTTTTGTTAATATGGAGCTCTTTGATTCCATGGAGAAGACATGATTGCATCTATTGCTCACCCACCACCACCCACCCCTCACTTTACCAGAATGAGAAACACACACACAAACCTGTGGGACTTTGTAGGTGCCTCCTAATGTTGACATCTGGATGGAGATCTCCCTCTTGGCTCCATCAAGAAGAGCCAGAAGGTTCTCCTTCCTTCCACAGCTGTAGTTGGGGACATTGGCTTCTCCAGTGGAAAGAATGTCCAGCAAGGCATCTGAAGTGCGTAAAGTGCTCCAATAGTTGTCATGGATGTTGTAGCCCAGTGTGAGATTGTGCAGGAGATGGGAATTCTTGTTGGCCAGTTGAATGTTGAAAATTAATAGTAAGCAATAATAAAATTTGTGAGAAGACCTATTAAAAAAAAGTTGTTATAATCAACAGCCACAACAAATACTTTTGTTACATATAATATATATAATCCTCCACAAGCCTACTGAGCCTTAAACCAACATTGATCCAAAAGCAAAGATCAGTTACATAAATATGGGAATGGGTTGAGGTAAAGCAAGTACAACTGATTCCACCACTACTTTAAATAAAACTCATTATCCAAGTGATAAATTGAGGATTGAACTGAGGGAGGAAAATAATCTGCAGCCCTTTCAGCTTTTTTTAAGACCCCATTTTGAGTCTCTTTCACAAAATCAGACCAAAGAGAGAAGCCATGGAAATCAAAATTGCTGAGCACATTGTAAGCCGCCCTGAGTCTTCGGAGAAGGGCGGCATATAAATCAAATTAAAAAAAAAAAATCATTCAGGAAATTGGACATATTCCCCAATATAGGAATAAATGAAAAATAGAAAATAGAAAAGGAGAGTGCTAGAATGGAGGGACTGCAACTCCATCACCCTGAATGACTTACGGATCACGGAAAACAAACTGAAGAGAAGGAGCGACGTTGAAAGGCAACTTTGCATGCAATCTTTCCGTTCCAGTGGTGACTATATTGATTAGATGGTCTCCTGGGCTGTAGTAGCTCTGTGGTTGTTTTCCATCCTGGTTCTCCAAACTCAACGGGCATTTCATTCTCAGCTTCCCAGAGACTGGATGGGACAAAAGCAGCATCAGAGGCAGAAGCAGGAGGTCCATCATTCATGGCATGAATCTGTGAATCCCTTTCCTGTTTCTAAATAAGAATTAGAAGAATCAAAGGACTCTCACAAGGTGGAATATGATCCAGATGCTTTACTGATTCAAACACAGAGAAACACTCAGCTTCATCTGAAAAGGAAAGAGACATACATTCAAGAGCACAGACTCTGCCTGTCCCAAACCTCCATATTTCTCTGGCCAGAGTCTCCCCTGGAGGATTCAGCACAACAGCAGAGCTGAAACTTTTATCACAGTTCTCCCTCTCAGGAGGGATCCCTGGATAATTCAACTAGTTCTTGGACTTGGAGATTGTTGGGAAATTCTCTGGAGGGAAATGAAAGGGAAATAATCCTCATGTGATTCAAAATAACAGAAGCAGAGATGGAATTAAATCCATCATCTAGAATTGAGAGTTTTGGGAGCTCCATGCAGGGAATACATGGCATCTGTGGCTGAAATAACAAATAAATCTGATATTTGTTTGCCTAGTGGTGAAAGACAAAACTCTAGGGGCCAGTTAATGCCAGAGCCTGCCACAGATCTGAAATAGCTGCCAGCTGAGTTGGAACCAAAATTTACTTTATTTTGAAAGCTAATGCTCAAGGGCACTGCGCAAAACGGCTGATGCAATAGTGCAGCCAGTCTCTAAGAACAAAATCAACTTTAGTGAAAAACTAGTTTTTAGAACTTTGTAGAGTTAAAAAAAATCACAGGGAGAGGGAGAGGGAAAGGGGTGGGGAGAGAGGGAGAGAAGTTAGAGAAAGCCAAGTGAAAAGAGATGGAGAAATTAAGGCTGCCTCTGTCTCCATGTGGGGAGGGGAGGGAGGGAGGGAAGAAAGGAGGGAAGGGGAGCTCAGGACCCTCATGTTGCAGATGGAAAGCTGATCTGCAAAATCCAACTTCTATCTTCTGAGACCTGGGAAGGGGGGAGACCATATCCCATGTTGCTCAGCCACCTCTTTCCACGCATGGGGCATTCAGGGGGGAAAGCAAAGCCCAGACCCACGGAGAAAGCCCAGGATGGCCAGGAAGGAGGAGGGGATCTGGGACCTTCCTGGGAAGAGACTAACCTGGTTTATGGGTCCCAGGGTTGAATGTTGGGGGGACGCAGCCCCCGGGGTTTCTCCAGACTGGCTTGGGCTCCGTGTCTTTCTTGGAGAGGCTCCTGTGCGGGAGAAGCCATACAGGTGTCAGACATGCCCCAACTCCATTTTCATAGAGAAAGGTACTTTTACTGAGTATGAACTGAATGCCGCCAAAGAAAAGAAAGGTCTGAAGCAAAAGGCACAAAAATTACATATAGAAAGAACCCCCAAAGCCTTCCCCCCACTGTCCAGCATAAATCATCCAATCCACAATTCCCCAGGAGTCAAGTGGGTGCAACGTCTGGTGGTGCCATCCTTCTGCTATGCCACGGCAGTTGACTTTGAGTTGTTATCAGCTTCAAAGAAATGCTGAAGCAAAGTTTCTCTCTTCTTCTCCACTAGCTCACTTCCGCCCCCCCCCCCAAGAATTCCAATAGCTAACCCCTCCCCCCGTTTCATGGCAGCTGAGCAAGCAATGAAAAAGCGGAGGCTGACATTCGGCCCTCCTGCAGAAGAGATATTATTCCTATAAGAAAACCAAAATGACAGAAAACAGATAATTACAGAATTAAAAGCATGACAATAAGAAATAGATTAAGGTTTATCAGGATATTTGGGGGGCCGGAAGCTGATGCCGCTGTGAGATGGACGGGAATTTCTGGGGCTCCAGAATTCCTGCCGATGACTCCACTGGCTGGACGGTCCATCTCGGACCCCACAGTCTAGTTTTGACTGTAGTAGTGGAGAGCACATCCTGTGGATCCCAGGGGACATCGCAAAGACCCTGGTTCTTTTTCTGGCATCGGAGCAGCAGTCACTGAGGCTGCCAAGGCTGGGGCAGTTTCAGGAAGAGAGAAAGGAATGACAGCGAATCAGCTCGGTGAGAGAATCTTTACTTCTTCAAATGATACAAAGAACACCCTAAAGGAAAAAGATTTTTGAAGCTGGAGATAGAGAGTAAGAGAGGAGAAGCGGCGGAATGATCTGGGAAAAGTTTTTCTTAACACCCAATTATCTAATTTGAAAGACTTAATTGTTTCACTTTCACTATAGCCCGGGACTGGACTGAGAAGTGAGAAGATTAGCATTGCTAATTTTTTAAACTCTGCCTTTTTAAAAGAAAACAATTGAAGAGATTGGTTTGACTGCTTAGACGGACACTTTTTTCTTTTTTTTCTTTTTCTTTCCTTTTCCTTTTTCTCCCTTTGTAATTCTGTATTAATTTTAAACAGAAAAGACCTAGACTTTAAAATAATAAAATATTTAAAATAGGGAAGTTAGGAGAGTGTTTAATACTGCCACCTACTGGAAAAGATATTTGGTTTCCATGTTTTTTTAAGTTACAGCTCAGAGATACACTGTAGCCATAATATAAGGGACTCTGTACGATCATTCTTTTTCCTACAGACTTTGATCTTTTTTAAAATCTGTTTTTAGTTTCTGTTTTCTATTCTTGTTCTCTCAAAGTTTTAATTTTTCTTTCGTTTTTAAATATATCTTTTAAACGTTGCTTTATTTTCTCCATCTTGTCTCTCCTTCTGATTCTGGGCTTCATCTGAGCAGGATTTCCTAAAAGAAAGCAGATTTCGCATTCAAATCCTCCAGTTCTCAGGGAAGACAAAAATCCCGCCTCTTTAGTGGCTGCTTCTATTCCCAACCCCTTCGTCATGACTATGGTGACCAGACATCCCGCTTTTGGCAGGACAGTCCCGATTTTTAGCAATTTGTCCCGCGCCCCGCAGCATTTTAAAAAAGTCCCAATTTTTGGAAAGAATGCAGGACAAGCTAGGGAATGGTGGGAGAACGGGACGGGAATATACAGTTTTCACTCACCCTCACCCTCTGCCTCTGTTGGATCGCTGGTCCCCGTTCGCTTACCGCGCCCACTCCCAATCTATTGCTGAGTCCTAGCTGATGGCTAGAGGGAAAGAAACTGTTTAAATTCTTGCCGCAGGGCTTCAAAGGGCCGCCCTACAGCTGATCAGTGTTAAAAGAAAACAAATGAGTAGACTGGTGCCTGCAAAAATAGAAAAAACAGCCCCTTTCAGCTTCAGCATAGGTTAATTACCATAAATTGATTTGATCAGCCTCCCGACTCTCAGCTGATTTGATCTCAGCTGTTTTGCAGAGGGCTCTGTTGCTAGCTAGCTGCAAAGAGGTAAATTGCTGGAGCAGATTTTTTTTCCCCTAGCTATGCTGAAAAAGTGAAACTGAAAGTAAAGAGGGTCTTTGCTGCAACGTGACAAAATGAGGCAGAGAGAGATTTCTTTTTCTTTTTCTTCACCAAAAAAGGTAGGTGCAAAACTGCAAACAATGGGAAATTTAGGGCAAAAGAGGAAGTTCAAGATTTTAAACCACAAAAGAAAAAACGCTCTATTTAACTAGGGAATTGTAATAATTGAGATACTATTAATTGTATATTGTGTTGAAAGCAGAAATGGTTAAGTTGTGGTTTGGAGGAATATATAGAGGAAATTATTTGGTTTATTATTATTGGTAAATATAATTAAATAATTTGTAAGAAATTGGATTGCATGGAAATAATTGGAATATTCATGTTCATATTGATTAATATACAAAAAAGATAGTTATATAACTAATTGATTTATATTAAAATGTTGAATTTGTATTAAACAACTGTATTACATAATTACATAATTAACCAATGTGAAGATGGATATAAAAATAGATGACAATGGGAAGGGGTATAATATAGAATAGAAGGGAAAAATTGAATTTGATTAAGATTAGAGATGAGGATGAAGGGTAATATTGGTTTTTTAAAAAAATAGATGAGGAATAAATATGGCAAAAAGGAAATATAGAAATTGTAAATTTAATTGAAATGACTAAACACTGTTTAAATTTGTGAACCGTCCAAATACTCTGTTCAAAGAAAATACATTGTATGTTTGTATGTGTGTTTCTAATTATTGCTATTTATTCATATTTGTTCTCTTTTATTCTTTAAAGTTTAACAATTCATTCTTTATCTTAATATCTTTCTA